>NC_084469.1:125229548-125869163 GCF_027409185.1 Cynocephalus volans | reverse complement strand
TGCAACTTCCAATCCATGAACATGGTATTTCTCTACATTTATTTAAATGTTCTTTAGGTCTCTCATCAGTTTTTTGTAGTTTTAGAATAAAGGTCTTGCACACATTTTTAACATTTACCTATAAGTATTTTGTGTTTGTTGATGTTTTAAATTTTTAAAAAATTAATTGTGACAAAATACTCTTAACATAAAATTTACCCTTTATCATTTTTTTTTTTTTAAAGATGACCAGTAAGGGGATCTTAACCCTTGACTTGGTGTTGTCAGCACCATGCTCACCCAGTGAGCGAACCGGCCATCCCTATATGGGATCCGAACCCGTGGCCTTGGTGTTATCAGCACCGCACTCTCCTGAGTGAGCCACAGGCCGGCCCTACCCTTTATCATTTTTAAGTGTACAGTTCAGTAGTGTTAAGTATGTTCACACTGTTGTGCAATCACTCTGCAGAACTTTATCTTACAAAACTGAAATTCTGTGCCTATTAAACAACTCCCCATTTCCTCCTCCTCCCAGCCCTTTGCAAGCACCATCCTACTTTCTATTACCTCATATAAGTGAAATTATGCAGTATTTGTCTTACTGTAACTGATTTATTTCATTTAGCCTAACATCCTCAAGATTCATTCATGTCATAGCACATGTCAGAATTTCCTCTTTTCAGGCTGAATAATATTCCTTTGTATGTGTATACTATATTTTGTTTATCCATTAATTCATTCCATTCATGGCTGTTTGAGTTGCTTTGACCTTTTGGCTATTATGAATAATGCTGCTATGAACATGAGTGTACAAATATCTCTTTGAGACTCTGCTTTCAGTTCTTTTGAATATATACCTAGAAGTGGAATTACTGAATCATATGGCAATTCTATTTTTAAATTTTTGAGGAACTGCCATACTATTTTCCATAGCTGCTGCACCATTTTATATTCCCACCAACAGGGCACAGTTCCAGTTTCTCCATATCCTCACCAACCCTTGTTCTTCCTTCCTGCCTGCCTGCCTTTCTTCCTTCCTTCCTTCCTTCCTTCCTTCCCTCCCTCCCTCCCTCCCTCTCTCTCTCTCTCTCATCATGGGTATAAGGTGATATCTCATTGTAGTTTTGATTTGTATTTCCGTAATGATTAGTGATGTTTAACATGTTTTTATATGCTTGTTGGCCATTTGTATACCTTCTTTTAGAGAAATATCTGTTTGATTTTTTGGCTCATTTTTTAAAATTGGGCTATTTGTTTCTTTGTTGTTGAGTTGTAGAAGTTATTTACACATTCTGGATTTTTTTTTTTTTTTTTGGAGGCTGACCAGTACAGGGGTCTGAACACTTGACCTTGGTGTTATCAACACTGCAGTCTAACCAACTGAGCTAACAGGCCAGCCCTGTTCTGGATATTAACCCCTTATCAGATACATGATCTGCAAATATTTAGCCCATTCTGTAGGCTGCCTTTTTACTCTCTTTTGTCCTTTGATGCACAGAAGTTTTAAATTTTGATGTAGTCCAATTTATCTATTTTTACTTTGATTGCCTTTGCTTTTGTTGGTGCCGTATCTGTTGATGGTATTTATTTATTTATTTATTTATTTTTAAATTTTATTTTGTCGATATACATTGTGGCTGATTATTTTTGCCCATCACCAAAACCTCCCTCCTTCCTCCCTCCCCCCCTCCCCCCCACCAGTGTCCCCTCTGTTTGCTTGTTGTATCAACTTCAAGTAATTGTGGTTGTTATATCTTCTCCCCCCCCCCCGTTTTTTTTGTGTGCGTGTGTGTGTGAATTTATATATTAATTTTTAGCTCCCACCAATAAGTGAGAACATGTGGTATTTCTCTTTCTGTGCCTGATCGTTTCACTTAATATAATTCTCTCAAGGTCCATCCATGTTGTTGCAAATGGCAGTATTTCATTTGTTTTTATAGCTGAGTGGTATTCCATTGTGTAGATGTACTACATTTTCCATATCCACTCATCCGATGATGGACATTTGGGCTGGTTCTAACTCTTGGCTATTGTAAAGAGTGCTGCGATGAACATTGGGGAACAGGTATACCTTCGACTTGATGATTTCCATTCCTCTGGGTATATTCCCAGCAGTGGGATAGCTGGGTCGTATGGTAGATCTATCTGCAATTGTTTGAGGAACCTCCATACCATTTTCCATAGAGGCTGCACCATTTTGCAGTCCCACCAACACTGTATGAGAGTTATGATGGTATTTTTTTTTTTTTTTTTTTTATTTTTTTTTTTTATTTTTTATTTATTTATTTTTTTAAAAAATTTTTTTTAAAATTTTATTTTGTTGATATACATTGTAGCTGATTATTGCTCCCCATCACCAAAACCTCCCTCCCTTCTCCCTCCCCCCCTCCCCCCCCAACAATGTCCTTTCTGTTTGCTTGTTGTATCAACTTCAAATAATTGTGGTTGTTATATCTTCTTCCCCCCCCCATGATGGTATTTTTTAAAAGGTTATTTTTCTATAGATTGTTGCTAGTCTGTATAAATACAACTGATTTTTGTATATTGATCTTATATCCTGTGACCTTGCTAAATTAATTTACTGGTTCTAGTAGCTTTTGTTTAGTCCATAGAACTTTCTATACACATGAATACATTATCTACAAATCTTGAGTTTTACTTCTTTTCTGGTCTGTATGCGCTACTTCATTGCACTGGGTGGGATCTGCAATACAGTGTTGAATAGAAATAGTAAGAGCAGACATCCTTGGCTGGCTCCCAATCTTAGGGGAAGCATTCAGTCTCACATCATTAAGTATGGTGCTAACTGTAGGTTTTTCATAGGTATCTATATCAGGCTGACGAAATTTCCTTCTATTTCTAGTTTGCTGAGAGATGTTATTATCAATGGCTGTTGCACATTTTGTCAAATGACTGTTCTGCATCTGTTGAGATGATCATAGGATTTTTCTCCTTTATTCTGTTAATATGATGAATTATATTGACTGATTTCAAATACTATGCCAATCCAATTAGTCATGATATGTTATTATATATATGTTACTGAACTCAATTTGTTAAAATTTTGTTAAGGATTTTTGCTTTTATGTTCGTGAGGGGTATCTGTCTCTAATTTTCTGTCTTTCCTTTTTTGTGTGTGTGTTTTATCAGCACCATGCTCTAACCAACTGAGCTAACCAGCCAGCCCTCTAATTTTCTTTTCGTGTAATCTTTTTGTCTTATTTTGGTATCAGTAATATTGGCCTATCTTTCTGAGAAAGTTCTTAACTACAGATTTAATTTCTTTAATAGGTATAGGGCTATTCATGTCATTGATTTCTTATTTAGTAAGCTTTACTAGTTTGTCTATTTCATCTGTGTTTTTAAATTTATCGGCATAAAGTTGTCTGCAGTATTTCCTTATTATCCTTTTAATGGCTGTAGGATCTTAAAGGATGACTCCTTTTTCATCTGACATTGGTAATTTGTGTCTCCTCTTTATTGTTAGTTTGGCTAAAGATTTATCAATTTTATTAATTGTTTCATTGAGCCACCTTTTGTTCTTTTTTTTTTGGTCTCAATTTTGATTTCTGCTGTTTATTTTCTTCTCCTTCCTGTTTAATTTTCTCCTTTCTAGCTTTTTTTTTGGAAGCTGACCAGTATGGGGAACCAAACCCTTGACCTTGGTGTTATAACAAGTTGACCTTGGTGTTATAACAAGGGGATCTCTTCTTTTTTAATGTGAGCATTCAAAGCTATAACTTTCTTTGTCAACACTGCTTTATTTAGCCCTTTGGCAATTATTCCAAAATTTTTTATATGTCGTGCTTTTACTTTTATTCATTTAAATACATTTTCTGGGCTGGCCAGTTAGCTCAGTTGTTTAGAATGTGGTGTTATAACACTCAGGTCAAGGATTCAGATCTCCAACAGCCAGCTGCCAAATAAATAAAATTTCTAATTTTTCTTGTGATTTTCTTTTTCTCCTGTGACTCACGGGTTATTAGAAGTGTCTGATATAATTTCCAGATATTTTGGAATTTTCAGATATCTTTCTGGTATGGGTTATTAGCTTAATTTTATTATGATCATAGAACATACTTTGTATGATTTGAATCCTCTTAAATCCTGTGGAGACTTGTTTTATGGCCCAGAATATGTTTAGCATGGCAAATGTTCAATGTGCATTTGAAAAGAATGTGTTTTCTGCTTTTGAGTGGGTTTTTTCTATCAGTGTCATTTAGGTCAATTTGGTTGATAGTGTTTTTCAAATCTTCTAGAACTATACCGATTTTCTGTCTAGTTATGTTAATCACAGAATGGAGAATGTTAAAATCGCCAGCAATAATTACTGATATTCACATAGCCACTCCAGGTCTCTTTTGTTAGCACCACGCTCAGCCAGTGAGCGAACCGGCCATCCGTATATGGGATCCGAACCCGGGGCCTTGGTGTTATCAGCACCGCACTCTCCTGAGTGAGCCACGGGCCGGCCCCGGGTCTCTTTTGATAAACATTTGCATGGTAATCTTTTTCTGTCCTTTTACTTTTAACCTATCTGTGTCTTTTTTTTTGCTTTTTTGCTGTTGGCCAGTGTGGAGATCCAAACCCTAGATCTTGGTGCTGTGAGCACCATGCTCTACCAACTGAGCCAACTGGCCAGCCTGTGTCTTTCTAATTAAACTATTTTTCTTGTACAAAAAATGGAATTTGGTGTTCCTTTTTTATCCAGACTGACAATCTTTACCTTTAAACTGGAATGTTTACATTTAATGCAGTTAATTAATATGACTGGGTTTAAGTTAACCATCTTGCTTATTTGTTTCCTATTTCTCTGATCTGTTTCTTTTCTCTTTTTTTCCTCCCTTTTTTCTTTTTCTGTCTTCATTTGGATTAAGAAAAGTTTTTATTCCGTTTTATCTGCTCTGTGGGTTTATTAGCTTTACCTCTTTGGTTTATTTTTTTAGTGGTTGCTCGAGGTTTTATAATATACATCTTTAAATTATCTCAGAGTGCTTTCATTTACTATTGTACCACTTGATGTGTAGTATAAGAACCTTGCAACAATATTCTTCCATTTAACTCCTCCTGACCTTGGTGACATTGTTTTTATATATTTTACACACACACTAAACTTCATAATACTTTGGTTTTGGGGGGGGATGGAGGTGTTTTTTGTTTTTGCTTTAAATAGTTAATTATCTTTTAAAGAAATTTAAAATTGAGAAAAAGTCATTTATTTACCCAGGTGAATTTGTTTTAAATGGGTTCAGAAGTACACACTCACCAGCCTTCAGCAGGTCTTAAGTTCTTTACTACAGCCTCAAACTTGCCCACTGTACTTTAGAGGAGAGTGAATGAATGGGTCCTAAGTAGTAAAATCCAGAGTTCACAGTTCATGTAGCAGGCATTGTAAGATCCTGAGCCATATGAAGTTGACACCTGAAAAAGCACACATAATCTCATTTTTCTGGTTCTGTGGTTCAAGTGGCTAAAAGAGTGAGGGAAATTTTAGTATAACAGAGACAGGTGAAGCCTGGGCTATAATTAGTAGGAGGCTGCCAGTATCAGTTTAATACCAGTTAGAGTAGCAGATTCCACATACTACTTCCTTATGTAAGAATGAAGAAGGATCACAGTGGGAATCTTCAGTCTCCTAAACCCTAGCAGAACTAAGCTTCTCTACCTGCCAGCATCCTTCTGAATATGAAAACCGTCTTCCCTGCTTCAACAAAGCTTTACTCTCTTGCCAACAGTAGACTTGAGGACCTGTTACTTCCTCCACACATTAAAGTGTTTACTAGCCAGCTCTGTTAGGAGTTGAGATCGTTAAGCCTTGCTTAGCTGCCTTGGGCTCAGAGCTCATCTCTGCAGTTCTCCTTTTAATGATCCATCTCTAGACAAGCATGGCCTGCTCTCTGACAGCTAAGTTATCTGCTCTCTCATCCAAAGAACTTTGTACAACCTGTCTGAAAATGTAGAAGCAACCTCATTCACATCATCTTTCAGAGCTGTGAAATTCTTAAAAGGGATATTAATAGCTGTATGGTACTTGGATGAGTAGCATTTGTCCAGTGTACACCTGGATGGTATGTTTGTTTATACACACATACATTTAATTCCCTTGAACACTATGAACTGAGCCATATGTGACTCAGTTTTCTTAATGTGTTTGCTTAGAGTATGTTCAAGAAAATCCTTGGGCTGTGCAACGCTTTTAAAGGTCCGGTTACATTGATTTGGGAAAGAAGAGAGAAGAGGTACATGAACTTGACATTTCTTCAGTGCCTGTTCTGTGCCAGGCACTGGGATAGTACTTTACACATGTTCTCATTTTTTTCCTTTCAACAATTCCAAGAAGTGGAAAGAAGTTATTCCCA
Organism: Cynocephalus volans; assembly: GCF_027409185.1. NCBI lineage: Eukaryota > Metazoa > Chordata > Mammalia > Dermoptera > Cynocephalidae > Cynocephalus > Cynocephalus volans. The sequence goes on along the minus strand of NC_084469.1, from coordinate 125,862,825 downwards.
TCTTATAGATGGAAAATGACAGAGACAGAATTTGAATCCATCTGACAACTAGCATCCTCTTTTGCAGCCTTCATGATGGGTGGCAATTTAGACTTGATTGTGTCTATTTTCTGTTATAAAATTGACAGGAAGTGTTGGTATGTGTAGAGGGAAGAGCAGAATGGATGTCACTGTTGACATCTATATCTTCAGGATCTTTTGTTCCTCCTGTTTCAGCAAACTGAAGAGCGGAACTACATTGATAGGTTGGGGTAATGGCAAGGCAGCCAAGGAATATTCAGTTTTGATGTCATTTGATCTTTGTGCATACTTCTGTTTATTTATTTATTTGGCAGCTGGCCAGTATAGGGATCGAACCCTGGACCTTAGTGTTATCAGCACCATGCTCCAACCAACTAAGCTAACCAGCCAGCCAATCATTTGATCTTCAGTCTTCACTCTTCTTGTTTGTGGGCAGATAATCTCTCTCTCTCTTTCTCATTTCAATTCTCCTTTCCTTCCAGTTCCTTTAAAATTAAAAAAAAATTTTTTTCTGGACATCACATCTGTGAATAGAATGTGCTTAGAGGAAGAAGAGTAGTGAGCTGAAAACATCTCACTCAACCACCAATTTTAGTTAACATGGCTTTAGAAAGGACCTGAAACATTCATGTAACTTGCTTTTTTTGATATAAAATTTGGGAAGCAACAGAACCTGTTGATGACAGATGTGAAAAAGTTTATGATAAGGAAGTGAATTTGATCTGGCTGTGTACACTTATTTTCTTCCCCTTGGTAGGCACATTTCAAGCTCCTCTCACCCCTGAGGTGTAGAGACCAAGTCCATTCGTGTTGACTATGATTTACATATGATTTACCTAGAAGAATGCTTGAGAGCAGGCATGAAACCAATTTCTGTTGTCTGTTGTTAGTTAACAAAACCTATTTCAAAACTTAATGGCTTAAAATCACAGCTGTTTTATATTTGATCATAATTCTGTGACTCAGGATTTCAGGCAGGGCTCAGCTGGGCGGTTCTTCTCCATGTGGCAACAGCTGAGGTGTCTCATGAGGTTGTAGTCAGTTAGCAACTAGAGCTAGAACGTCTGAGATGGCTTCGCTCACACATCTGGCATCTTGGCGGGCATGACTAGGAGGCAAGGACCTTTCCCTCTCCATGTAGCACTCTCTCTCTCCACTTGGCTAGCTTGCTCCCAAAGAGGGAGCACTCCAAGCAGCAAAGGCAGAAGCTGTAATTTTCTTAGGGCCCAACCTTGGAAGTTACATGGCATTGCTTCCTCCCCATTCTGCTGGTCAAAACAAGAACTTGGGCTGGCCCTGTGGCCAGAGGAAGGGTGGAAGAGGGGCCACTGCAGAAGAGCCAGTGAGATGGACAATATTGTCACAACTATCTTTAGAAACATAATCTATCACAGAACTCTTTCCCTGGAGAGCTTGAGCCCACTCCAGGCCAATTAAGTCAGAATCCCTGAAGAAACAGTGAGATACATGCTCTTAGGCACGTCCATGTGAGTTCTAAGCATGTTTCCATTGAGGTCTGTAATCTGGCTCTTTCTGGCTGGTGCAACATGCCACTCCAGTGTGCAAGACTATGGGTCCTCCCACTCCTTTGAGCCATACTGATAAAAGGAATTGAAAATAACTTAAGTGCTGTTACATTTTTTCCTAGGACACAGTTGTACTTCTAGAAAAATTCCTACCAGCAATGGGTGAGGGTTCCAGTTTTGTCTTAATCTTGACAACACCTGGTATTGTCATTCTTATGGCTTATAGCTATTCTTGTAGGTGTGTAGATGTGTCTCACTGTGGTTTTTTTTTTTTTTTTTCTCACTGTGGTTTTAATTTGCATTCCCCTAATAACTAATGATGTTGAGCCTTTTTCATGTGCTTGTCTTCTTTGGTGAAATGTTTATTCAAATCTTTGCCCTTTTGTTTTGTGTTAAGACTTAATTCTTTTTCCTTTTTGTCTTTTGATTAAGGGCTTTATAAAAGATAAGACTTGGGGGTGGCCAGTTTGTTCAGTTGGTTAGAACACAGTGTTGATAACACAAAGGTAAAGGTCAAGGTCAAGGGTTCGGATCCCATATCAGCCACCTGCAAAAATAAATTTTAAGAAAACAACAACAATTTTTTAGAGCAGTTTTAGGTTCACAGCAAAATTGAGAGGAAGGTACAGAGATTTCCCATATACCCCCATTTTTAAAAAAATTGGATTGTTTGTCGTCATATTATTGCATTGTTAAGAGTTCTTTATGTATTGTAGATATGTCTTTTTATCAGATGTATGCTTTACAAATATTTTCTCCCAATGTGTGGCTTATCTTCTTATTTTCTTACATGATGTCTTTTGAAGAGCAAACATTTGAATTTTTTATTAAGTCCAATTATCAATTTTTTTTTCTTTTATGAATCATTCTTTTGGTATCCTGTATAAAACAATCTTTGCCTAGTCCAAGGTGATAAAGATTTTCTCCTGTGTTTTCACCGAGCAGTTTTATAGTTTTAGCTCTTACATATGTCTTTGTTGCACTTTGAGTTAATTTTGGGGTATAGTATGAGGTAACAGTCTAAGTTCTTTTTTTTTAAACACATGTATATCCAGAATTCCCAGCACCATTTGTTGAAAAGACCATTCTTTCCCCCGCTGAATTTCCTTGGCAAAATCAACTAATCATAAATGTAATGATTTATTTCTGGATTCTCAGTTGTGTTCCATTGATTTATATGTCTGTCACTATCTTGGTTACTTGTAGCTTTATAGAAAGGTTTGAAATCAAGTGGTGTACATTCTTCAGTTTTGTTACTCTTTTTCAAAATTTTTTTGGCTATACTGGGTCCTTTGCCTTTCCACGTACGATTGGGACTGACTTATCCAGTTTTACAAAATGGTGATCTGTTTTTGAATCCCGATATTATTCATCCAGGGTCCTTCTCACAGAGGGGCTAAAACTGCTGTACTGCTCTTTGAGAAGTCATAATAAACAAGGGCTTTGTACCTCAGCACTCAGCATATTGGCGTTCTTCCAGGTAAGCCCATTAGGCTTAACAGCTAGTGAGAATGCAGGCCAAGGCCAACACCAATGCCAGAGCAGCCATGGCTCTTGAGTCCTTCCCTCCGTGGTGTTTTTTATGCCGTTCTGCCTTGTCTTAATAGGTAGTTGGCACTACATAAGTGCTTGAATAGGAGCGAGAGTGCGTCTATGATAAAGAACAAGTTGAAGAAGATGCATTTATCATCTCTCCTCTTTTTCTGCCTCCCTTATTTTAAAGACATCTTTCTACCAGTGAGTTTCGAAGCAGCCTGGCTAAATCTGGTTCTCTCAGCTCTAAGCAATGGGCAACTTCCTATATGATTGCTTTTATTAGATTTTTTTCACCTGTTCTTGTAACGCATTATCTGCCTGTAACGCATTATCACTGAAACCAGACATGACTTTTATCTTTTCAGAAGCTTGTGAGAGGAAATTCTGGTACTTCCCTTCTTCAGTTTTACTTTGAGAACATTTTATCTCTTTCTTGCAAAAGTTGGCTGTTTATCTTTTAACATTTTAGATATGTATTTATTTTGAACAGATCTTTTGCCTTCCAAAACTCTGTAGTTCTTAACTTCCTTCTACTACACCAAGGCTTTTTGTGCTGAATCTACTTATACCTTTAATATTTATTAAACATTTAACTATCTGCAAGGAATCACTTTAGGCCCTAATAGATGTAACTAAATGGGGTAAAACATGGTTCTTGCTCTCCTGGAGCATACATTTTGGTAAAAGACAGTGTATAGTGTAAGTATACAAATAGCTAGAGAAGGTTGCATATGAGAGAGAGGATCCCTGAGTTGAGTGGAGTACTGGTTTTCCAAGGAACCTGTTGTGAATGTGATCTCAACTTTCAGAGTTTAAATCTTGGACATCTCTTGCAGTGGTTTAGATGTTACCTTTCCTGGGTGTAGGACAGATAGAATTCTTGACTTTTAGACTTTCTTGTTCTGTTGACTCACTTTTCTACCACTGATTTCACAAGGCTATAGAGTATATTTTTAACAAAGTTATTTGATGGGCATACTGTTTTCCCTTGGGAAAGGGACTACATGTATAACAAATGAACCACGAGTGACATACTTATAAATAGAGTAACATAATATTTTAAGCACCTCATCTGTTATTTAATATAATTTCCCAAGGAGAGCTTAGTATGGTGCCGTCACCCATGGGCCTCTTAAAAGTGAAATTCTTTTCTCTAATGTTGCTTAATACTTCCGCCAAAAGGAGGAGGTGGTAGAGTATTTGAAATAGTAGTTCTGTTAGCTGCTCCCCACCTCTTTCTTTACTGTGGGAAACCTTCTTTTCTGCAGAATCTCCTGGCAGGTGTTCTGGTTGGATTAATAGGCAGTGCTTTTCTGGTTGCCTCAAGGATCTGGCTTAGGGACATGTTCTTTGAGCACTTGGTGTGAGAGTTTTGTTTATGTGTTTGTTTTTCATTTAACCCACACCCATGCAAACCCGAGTTCCCCATGCCAGGACCAGAATAATCCTGGCCAGGGCTCAAGAAAAACCTGGTAACTGACCTAAAATTAAATGCGTGAACTCTTCCTGCCCTTTACATTGTGGTGTTTTTGTTAGGTACTCTTGACTGGTTATTCCCTTAGGAAAAGGCTGGGAAGGGGAAGGTTGAGTCATTATCCTAGACCTAGAGAGGGGACGGATGAGTGGGGAAGGTTACTGCTAATAAGCATAGATGGGGCCAGTGCAAATTTTGCTGTGTCCAAGATTTTTATTTAACCTAGCAGTAAAAATGCTGTGGCATTATCAATCACTGGCTTTATCTGAGCGATTCACAGTGTGGTCTTAATTTGACTTTGAGCATGAACTACATTGCACCTGATGCCTGTAAGTGTAAGCCTGCGTTGCTCCTTCAGCTCAGCTGAATCTTTTCTTTAATGATCTCACTGAGAACTCCCAGGTGGGGAATGTATTATTTCATCCCTGACACCTTTCAGATTATAGGAGATCATGCAAGCCATGAAAAAGGGGCACTGCCTAACGTTGGCTTTTATTCTGACTTAAAAATAAATGTCTTGGAAGTTAAATGGTTTTCTTTGCTGGTTTTACCTTCCCTTATGTGCCTCTATTGCCAGAAAGATAGTATGTGGAAGTGAGCTTCGAGTCACCTGAAAAAGCATGTGTGTGCAGATTGTAGGGAGCAGAGAGTTGTGGGCCATTTTTAAACATTATAAGCTCTTTACTTTTTTTCCTTTCTTTCTTTCTTTTTGGCGGCTGGCCAGTATGGGGATCTGATCCCTTGATCTTGGTGATATCAGCACCACCCTCTAACCAAGTGAGCTAACCGGCCAGCTCTCCAAGCCCTTTAGAATTTAATGTTTGCACTTAATATGTACCTCAAAATCCCAGTGTATCTATCTCTTTGCAACTTGCTTTTTTAAAAAAAATCAGCATTTATGTTTTTGAGATGTATCAGTGCAGATTCAGCCCATTTATTTGAACTGCTTTATAGTGTTCTCTTGATACGTGGATAAATATACATCAATTTATTTATCCATATGCACAGTGAGATACACATTTTAGCTATTAGCAATAGAGTCACAGTGGACACTTTTGTACCTCTTCGTTTTCTAATTGTTTTTAGTGTATGGAGGAGTGCTATTGACTTATGTGTGTGTAGATTTTAAGTCTAGCAACTTTGATGAACTTATATTAGTTCTAACCATTTGTAGATTCCCTTGCCTTTCCCAATGCGGATAGTCATATCACAGTTGTGTTTCTTCCTTTCTAGCCCTTATATCTTTTGTCTTTTTTTTTTCTTATTGTGTTAGTTTGCTAGGGCTGCCTTAAGGAAGTACCACAGACTGGGTGGCTTAAATAACAGAAATTTATTTTCTCACAGTTTTAGAGGCTTGAAGTCCAAGATCAAGGTGCCAGCAGGTTTGTTTCTTAATGTCTCTCTCTCTGGCTTATAGATGGCCATCTCCTTCCTGTGCTTTCACATGGTCTTGCCTTTATGTTTGTATCCTAATCTCCTTTTCTTATAAGGATGCCAGTCATATTGAATTATACCCACCCTGATGACCTCATTTTAACTTAATTATCTCATTAAAAGCCCTATTTTCAAATACAATCACCTTCTGAGGTACAGGGGTTAGGACTTGTATTAGTCCGTTTCTGTTGCTTATAACAAAATACAGGAATTGGGCATTTTATAAAGAAAATGAAATTTATTGCTTACGGTTTCTAAGCCTGGAATTCCAAAGTCCGGGGAACACATCTGGTGAGAGCCTTGGTGGTGGCAACAGTGATGGCAGAGTATCACATTGTGAAAATGGTGGAGCAGAAAGAGACTAACCTCATTCACTTTCCTTCAGAACCACAGAACCACATCTCTGACCACCACTATTAATCCATTCACCACGTCATGGTCCTAGAATCTAATCACCTCCTCAAGGCTCCACCTTACAATTACCATAATAGGATTTTTCACCCTCAACCGTAACAGTGGCAATTAAGCTTCAGTGAGGTTGGGGGGGCATCAGTCTACAGCAGGACTTCAATATATGAATTTGAGGGGGGCAGTAAACAGAATTTAGCCCATAACACTTAATTTGCTGGCTTGGCCCTCTAATACACCATTGAATTAAAGCAGTGAAAGTGGGCATCCTTGTTTTGTTCCTGACCATAGAGGGATTTTAAAGAGAATGCTCTTAAAGTTTCTCCACTAAAGCAACAGTTGCTGTGGGTTTGTAGATACCTTTCATTGGGTTAAAGATGTTCCTTTTTGCAAACAAGGCTGTCAGGAATGGAACCACATAAGGCCTGCCTTCCCAAGTTCGAGCTCAGAAAATTTAAATGCCTTCCTCACAGCAGGGTCCAGAGAGATGACCTAGGCTCTGTCTGAAGGCTGATTTGGAAGAGAGCAGCTTGAGGCGGTGCAAGGGGACATGTTTACATGGTCAGGTTCTAACACGGAAATGGTATCAGGGATGGTGGGTGAGAGTGGCATTTTTCTTGAGTGCTAAGCAGGGCGGTCCCAGAGGTGGAGGGTTTCTCATCAGTCCAGTTGTGTATTGTGATGTTGGCCTTGTCTCCATATTCCTCTGCCACAGCAGGCGTTTCTGTGAGATAGCCAGCATCTTTTTAATTAACTTCTGCCTAATCACCATAGTCATTTTCTGCTGGTTGCTGTTAAGAAAATTTTTTGACCTGGTTGTCCTTTCTACTCTCCTTGGGTATGTTCTGTTGTTCTTTCATAGGTTTTTGAGTTGGACACTAATTCTCCATTACAGAAATATTCGCCATCCATGTGGGTATGTTCCAAGACACCCCCATGCCTGAAACCATGGATAGTACCAAAATCTATATATAGTATATTTTTCCTATATATACATACCTGTGTTAAAGTTTAATTTATAAATTACACACAGTAAGAGATTAACAACAACTATTAATAAAATAGAACAATTATAACAATATACTATAATGAAAGTTATGTGAGCGTGGTCTTTCTCTCAAAAGAGCTCATTGTAGTGTACCTTGGGTTACTGAAACCACAGATAAGGGGACTACTTTAATTTTCTATTATGCATTTTTTTAGCAGCTTTATTGAAATCTAATTTACATACAATTAAGCTAGCCACAGCTCTTTAGGGAGAGCAGTGGTGCTGGAAACAGGTCACTAGTTTGATCCAGCTGTCCCCCCACTCCAAATTTAAATACAAGTCACCCATTTAAAGTACACAATTCAGTGGTTTTAGTATATTCAGAGTTGTGCAACCATCACCACGATCAATTTTGGGACATTCTCATTACCCCCAGAAAAGAAACCCTGTGCCCTGTTGGCTGGTACAAGGATTGAACCCTGGACCTTAGTGTCATCAGTACCTCACTCTAACCAACTGAGCTAATCGGTCAGACCCCCCAACCTACCCCCTGTCCTTTAGACAGCTCCCATTTCCCCCATGTCACCCAGCCCTAGGCAGTCTACTTTTTGTCTCTGTAGATTTACTTGTTCTGTATATGCATCTTAAATTTCCTCCTAGTTTCTGCCTTAGCTGTATCTCACAAGCTCTTTTTAATCATAGAGGAATTATTTTCTATCCCCTTTTTATTGTTTCTTTCTAAAAATGACTTTGATATTAATATAAGAAGGCTTATCCTAATTTAATATTCAGGATTCAGAATATATAGCGAAAGTATTATTCTTAGATCTTTGGTGAAGTTAGCAATTACATTTCCTTAGATGATCCAGTACAAATGCATAATATTATCTGCTCCGTTTTAAGTAGTATGGAATCGAGATCCCATGAAATAAATGAACTAATTCTTCCTCAAATGATCTCTTTGGGACTTCCTTATCTCTATAAGTTACTTAGATTGGAACCACATTAAATTATTCATTAAATGCTTCCAATTATTTCTTTTATTCCTTCTCCCCCCGCCACACACTCATTGCCATGTTTAATTGCCTTGCTATATACACAGCTTTTTATTTTTATAAATATACAAGGTGCATTTTTTTTCTTTTCCCCAACTCATTATTTTGAAAAATTTCAATTCTGCAGAAAACTTGAAAGAGTAGGATAACAAATACTTACCTAGAATCAGCCAATTAACATTTTGCCATATTTGCACTACTCTTCCCTCCCACTCCCTCTGTCTCTCATATATACATTTTTTCTGAACCATTTAAAAGTTGTAGACAGTGTGACATTTCACTCCTAAATACTTCCAATGTATTGCCCGAGACAAAGACATTCTCTTACATAGTTAGAATACTGTCATCACACATAAGAAGTTTGACATTGATATTGACATCCAAGTAATTATTTAATAGTAATATTAGATATCTCCTAATTCAGATTTCCAGTTGTCCTCATAATATCTTTTTATAGTTTTTATTTTTTAATCCAAGATTTAGTCAAGGATTATGTATTACATGTAGTTGTCATGTCTTAGTTTCCTTTATTCTAGAACGGTCCCTCTGCTTTTTTCCCTTCACTTTTCATGGGATTGACATTTTTGAAGAGTACAGAACAGAAATGTACCATAATTTGAATTCCTTAGATTGCTTCCTCATGATTAGATTTGGGTTAAACATTTTTGGTAAAAGGCCTGGGTAGATGACATGTGTTCTTCCCATTGCATCATAACCAGGAAGCCTGTAATGTCACTTTATCCCATGACTTGGTTAAGTGGTGTCTACTAGGCAAAGATGATCTGTAGTTGATAACTTTGAAATGCTGGGAATTCCCATTTCCCAGTAACCTTCGACCTGGTTGTTTTGAGAATCCAGGGATAATCCTTTTATTCACTGAAATTTTTAAAAAATTTTAATGACTATCCTTTTCATTTCCAGAAATTATATTTAGTTCTTTTTCTTGTCTATCTATACCTCCCCTTCTTCCTTCCTTCCTTCCTTCTTTGGTATCTTATTCTCTGGAATTTGGAATCTTTTGTAACTTTAAGTATACTTATTTTATAAGATCTGTCAGATTGTACTGTTTTTTTATTTCTGCCCATGTTGGATTGTTACCCCTGTGTTTTGTAATTTTTGACTATGAGGTCATCTTAAGCAGAGCATAGGAGCTAAAGGCCCATGGTTACAGATCTCATGAGATTCTTTTCTTTCCTCTGTGTAGCACAGGCAGTGAATGTTCCCTCTTCCCCCGCCCCTCCCTTTTCAGTTTTCTTAGTTTCTTTTCTTTTCTTTTTTTTTTTTTTTTTTTTTGTCTTTTTCGTGACCGGCACTCAGCCAGTGAGTGCACCGGCCAGTCCTATATAGGATCCGAACCCGCAGCGGGAGCATCGCCGTGCTCCTAGCGCCGCACTCTCCCGAGTGCGCCACGGGCTCGGCCTAGTTTTCTTAGTTTCTGGCACCTGGGGATTTCCAGTTCCTTCTTTGTTCTCCAGTGGTATTAGAGGTTTATAGCGATAGGATTTTGTGGTTTTCTGGGCTATTTTATCATTATAACTGGAAGCTCCAATAATTTTCATTTTCAGAATTGAGACTTGGCGTTTGAACAGTTTTTAAGGTTTAGGTTTACTCTTCTGTGAACTTTGAGCAAATGATGAGTTATTGTCTTTCTCATCATTTACCAAATCCTGGAATCTTAGCTCCCAAATTATTATTACTTTTTAATGATTGGGAGTTGGAGAGGGATGGGATGGTGGGAAGTAGTAGGAAGGACAGTGAACTTGTTAAGTTGTCGAAGCTTAAATGTCTTGTTTTGCTTAATCTTTCAGTTCTTAAGGGCACCAGTACACCAGCATTTAAATAAGTCAGAATAGTTCCTTTTCAATATGATTAAACTGAAGCAAAATTATTACATTTTAAATGATGAAAAGAATCATAGTTCAGTCCCCTGCTGAGGTTGTAGTTTGAAGGATTTATGACTTTTTAACATTTTCTTTTATTGGACAGGATCTTACTTTCAACAACAGATGGGAACAGCCGTGTCTAGAGCATGCTCCCTCATGCTTCTTATGAACTTTACTAGCAAACAATGGTCTAGGAGTTCTCAAAACTAAGAGAGTCCTTTTTTGACAAATAGGGTATGATGGGTGTGGAATACTCAGTTTTTTAAAAACTTCTGTAATTATCAGTTTTCAAATGTGTAGCTGCCCTAATAATGGATATATAGAAAATTTTTTTCTCTTTGGCCCACTCAACCTTCCCCCCACCCACTGTATTACCTGTTTGGATGATCTCAATTATAATGTTTCAGTGTGATGCCAAGATTACTATCCCAAAGATAGAAGGGATGATGCCTTTATGCACAAATGGCTCAGAAGTAGCAATGAACATTTTTGGTAATTAATAAATTAACTTTCCTTTAGATTTGTAATTAGAAGACATAGGGTTTTGTGATTGGGAAATCTTTACAGGCTTTGGTTTTTCCTCTCTCCAGCAAGTGGTTAGATTAAATTAGTGGTTCTAACCAGAGATATGTTTTGGAATTGCCTGAGGAACTTGTGTTTAACTTTTTACTTTGAAATAATTATAGATTCACAGGAAGCTGTAAAAATAATACAGAGTGGTCCCATGTTCCTTCCCCATTTCCCCCAAGTGGTACATCTTACAAACTATAGTATAATATCAAAACAGAGAAATTGACATCGGCACAATCCACAGACCTTATTCAGATTTCACTACTTTTATATGCACCCCTTTGTGTGCATGTATATGTAGTTTTAGGCAATTTTATCACATGCATAGGTTCCTTTATAGGTTCCTGTATTCAGCACTACAATCAAGATACAGAACTGTTCGATCACCACAGAGATTCTTAGTGCTACCCTTTGTGGTCATACACATTTCCTCATTCCTAACCCCTGGCAACAACTTATCTGTTTTCCGTCTCTCAAAGTGTGTCATTTTGATAATGCTGTATAAGAGGAAGCATGTGGCAGTAACCATTGAGACTAACTTTTTTCACTCAGCATAATTTTCTATCCAAGCTGTTGTGTGCTTCAGTAGTTCATTCCTTGTCATTGCTTCGTATTTCGTGGTATGGATGGACCATAGTTTGCTTAACCCGTATGAAGAACTTTTAAAAGTACTTGTGTCCTGGCACAGCTACAGCAATGCCACCTCCACCTCTACCCGCCCCAAATACATCTTTTTTACTGTGCTTGTTTTATCATCACATATTGATTCACCTACCCACTCTTTCATTCATCTGTCAACCTATCTTATTTTTTTGATGCATTTCAAAGCAAATTGTACACATCTTTATACTTATGTCTAGATTATATCATATTATATCAACATGTACACCATTAACTGGTGTTCAGTGTTTGTTTAGTTTTTCCCTCTTGATGGAAAGTTTGCATACAATGAAATGCACACATTTCACCGAGTTTTGACAAGTGCATACACCAGCACAACCCAAAACCCCTATCAAGACAGAGAACATTACATTACCCACCTACCTCAGATTATGGGCCAGTAGACTTACAGTGGGTCCCCAAGCATGAGTTGTCTGTAAAAATTTCCTGATTTTGATGCCTACCCTTGTAAAGAACCTTTGGTGACTTGAAAGGCCTCCTCCAGGCCAGCAGACTTGTTTAAGTTGAGGCCAGGTTCTCTGATCTCAGGAATGTGTGAGTGACATTCTCACTCCTGCAAGGCTACCTCCATCCTCCAGCAGACAGGTCTTCCAGAGACAGTGAAATGGAGAGAACTATGCAGTGAACAACCATATAACCACCATGTAGACTCTTCAGTCAACATTTTCCTATATTTGCTTTGTCACAAACTGCTCATCTGTGCAGACCTCCCCATCCTCCCTCCATTCATCCATCCATCTATCGTAGTGTTTTGATGCATTCACCAAATGCAGTCTTAATCTTTTTTTTTTTTTTTTTTTTTTAAAGATGACCAGTAAGGGGATCTTCACCCTTGGCTTGGTGTTGTCAGCACCACGCTCAGCCAGTGAGCTAACCGGCCATCCCTATATGGGATCCGAACCCGGGGCCTTGGTGTTATCAGCACCGCACTCTCCCGAGTGAGCCACGGGCCGGCCCCAGTCTTAATCTTTGTGCTGTGGAGCACAAACTTAGAAAATTAAAGCAGAGCTGGTGACCCATGTGAAAATGAGTCTGAGCCTGCAGGTGGGAGAAGCATTTTCATTTGCTGTCCTTGGGAATGTGATGTGTAAAGTCATCCTCTGATTTAGTTCCCTGAGGTATCTGGATTGGAAGTGAGGGAGGAGCCTCCTGAGGAAATGGATTCTTTCTTAAAGTCGTGCCTCAGATAGGCTGATTGCCTTCCTGAAGCTCTATTTAGAGGTCTCAGAGGAAATCTAGGGGATTATATCTCACTTCCCACCGTACCTTCTAAAATTAGTTCAGGTGGGTGGCTAGAACCTTAAACATCAATTATCTAAATATACATATAAGGTGGAACAGAGGGTCAAAAAGAATTATGTTCTCTAACTTGGTGGACTCCAGCTGGAAAGATAAAAATTGCAAATACCCAATGTCTGCAGCTGCCAGGGGCTACTTGTGAGCCCAGAGGTTTTCCTCTCTTTGGATCCGTAATTCTCATCATGGGTGTGCCTCATGCTGCAAAACACAATTCACCAATTAAATAAGCAAACTTCACTCATATGAATAGAGTTATTTCCTCATAAGCTCAGATTATATCTTTTCAGTTTGTACGTTGGTGTGCACGTCACATTTTTGATAAAATCTAGACATTAGGAAAGAACCTTTAGGGTATTCCCAGGTGGTTTCTGGGCTCAGGCTCCCTGTTCAGGCCATCTCTGCTGTGGTGTCACTGGCTTGTTTGGCTCATCATGGCAGCTCAAGTTCTTCCCTTATATATTTCCTTTGGGGATCAGAGTCTTCCCAAGCCCTGGTCAAAACTTTGCTTTCCACTGAATGAACTATGTGTCTCTTCAGCTAGTAGCGTTGCTCCCGTTTTAAGTTATTTCTTCTCCCTTTGTTGACAATTCGCATTGTACTCTCCCCACCTCCCAGTAAGGCCCCCAGTTTCCTCTAGTTTTGTGGTTCCTGTGAAAAAGGCTGAAGCCCATGTGGAAAATAATCAGCCTGCTGTGTGTGTTTCAACAAGCGGAACATTTTTACATATGCTTTTTGTCTTCCAGGGTGTAAAGGACCTTACCTGTGTTGATCCAGAAGTATAGATCCCAGCTTCAGCAGTTTGGTGTGGAGGAGGAAAATAAAGCCATCACCATTGTTGTGAGGGGCAGGGTACTCTCAGGGGCTCAAGGGACAAGTTGGGCACTGGCTCATCATTTCCTGTCTGAGACCCTGGGCAGATTTCCTCATAGGGCCTGCAGGGAAGTAGGGACAAGGGTTGGGAAGAGTCATGGTGGAGATCACTGTGTGGGCTTCTCAGGCCTCATGCTGCGTTATCATGCTTGACTCTGGTCTCTTGAGTCAAACACCTCTAATTAAGGGCCTCAGGAATCATTGCTTTTTACTTTAAGCAGCAATTTAATAATTTAGCAGTCAGATAATACTAGTGCTTTTTGCTTCCCTGACCATTTCCTCCAGCTAAGTTCTGTGGTAGCATTACTTTGATTTCTCTCCTGATACTAATTCCACTGGGAGATTGGCTTTCCCTATTCACGCAGAGCGTGGCCTTTCCAGAGCATGGGACACTCTGTGGGACTTGTTCCATGGCTTTCACTGCGCCCATTAGTGGGCTGATCTTAGCCCTCCTTGTCTCTTAGGCGTAGCCTTTCCTACTGGTCAAGTCCAAATGAGCATTGGACACTTTTCCTGGTCTGTTCTCCTGTGTAGCTTTCTGGTTTTAGGGCAGTGAGGAGCAGTGTGTCTCGATGAACCTGTTACTATGATCATATCAGCTTCCTAGAGCAAATTCAGAGAGAAGGTCTTTTGTACCAGGCAGAGTGGGTGGGCAGCCAATTATTTGTGGAGAGAAAGCCTCCCTCTCCCAGCAAGCAGGGCAGGCACCTCCCATGCTGCACTGATGTGGGAAGTGAGTTAAGAAGTGTGGGAACATCACTTGGACTTTCCCCTAGCTCCCACGTTAATGCTTTCTGAGGGAACTACTCCTCCTGTTTAAAGAAAATGGCAGCACTGCCTTACTGGAATTTGGAGCTGATCCTTCCTTTGTGCGTGTTTGCTCTGATTTTCTAGGCCCCCACATATGATTTAGAATCCTGCACTGGGCCCTGATTTAAGATACTGGTGTCTCTTCTTGTGAAAAACTTGGTTCCAGACTTTCCCTGCTAACAGCCTGGAACAGGTCATGTTCTGTCCTCAGACAGCCAGACCTTCTTGGGTAGACTGAGGGCCTGATGACAGGCACTGCTTGTCCCCCTTTGTGTCCTTCGCCCACAAAGCCAAGGCCTTGTGGGCACACCAGTCTGGGGAGCCTCACTTCTGCTGGGAAAGCATAAGAATGCTATGCTCTCAGGACCCTACCTAGCTCTCCAAGTGAGCTTAGAGATGAAAGGACTTTGATTTTACAGAAGAACAGCATAAACGTGCAGTCTCGTGGGGGTAATTATTGCCTTTCCAACTAAAATTAGCTTTCCCTGGGAAGGCCAGCCTTGTCACCAACTAGGCATATCCTTGAAGGACCAAGAGGTTATCTTTTCTAACACAAGCTTCAAAGAAGACAAGCAATGTTTCTCCTCCAGTATTTCCTCAGTAAAGACATTTGCTGGCCGGTGACCCAAAGCCTTCTCTGAGCTTTTCAGAATTTAGATCAATTCTTTTGCTGCATTGGAAGGTTATATTTATATACAGTTGGGAATATTTTGCTATCAGAAAATTCTGAGGACCATTTTAGCTATCAGTAGCTGATGGTTAATTCTGCAGGTCCCCCTCCCCATATCACTTTAGGACTCCTTTTTTTGTATCTGGCTTGAAATTTAAGGACCCATAAAGATGAATTAGAATCTTCTTAAGAGGTAAGGGCTTAAGGAAGTTGATCTTTGAAAGGATCCATTTCATTCTGTAGATCCCAGCGTGTAAGCCAAGCAGCTGTGTGTTTTTTCACATTTTCATCAGGCAGCTCTAGCCAGAGGTCCTAGAAGGGTTGGGAATTCCATCATTTTCCATGACAACACTGCTCAATAAGTTCTAGTGGTTGTGACCAGAACAGATTTGAAAGTCAGTTATATAATTGTGTTCAGTGCTGGTGTTTACCTTCTTTGTTAAAGAATAAAACTGGTATTGGTCCTCTTTGACAAGAATAGAAACTGTGTGTTTGTACAAAGACTTAAAGATATTAAAGTTCACAAGTTGTCATGATGTGGAAGGACAAATCTTTATTTTATATATTCCATGGACTGGTCTCATGGAACAGACTTTTAATGCCACTAGATTCCTCCCCCTGATGCATTCAGTCCTGTGGCATCTTCTAGATCAGTTACTTGGGTAGTTAAAACTCCATATTTAGGATTCTTGTTATGATGGCGATTTCTTCTCACAGTATAGTGCTCTTGCATTTCCTTTCAGGTTTGTTCAGAATCTCCTGGGGGGGTTTTCCTCATTCAGAATCCGATTGCTCCAGGGCTTCTCAGAATACTTCCACATTGCTGTCTTCCTCCATTTCGCTGCTCCTTTGACTCTAGTGTAATTCAAATGCTTGTTTTGTGCTTATTCATGCCAAACAGGTTTCTGATCTAAATGGAGTTGAATAAGGTTATTCCAATACAAATATAGATGGCAACAGGGTTTTGTTTTCTTATTTGCTCTGCAAGAATCACCAGGTTTGATCAATTCCTGGAGATTTTTTAAAAATGCATTAATTTGGTCATGGATTGAAAGGTGCTTGATAAAGAAATGCTCCTCAAAGAGCATTCCCATAGCCCGGAGTGTGGCTGGTGCAGGGCAGCAGAAAAACCAGATTCATTCTGTTCTTCCTTGTGACGTCTCTGGATCTCTCTTTTGAACTTTCTAGTTCTAGTTACAAAGCCAGAGAAAGAATTGAAAATAGCTTTACAGGTGAAAACTAAACTTCATAAACAAGAGATTCATCTCATCTTCCCTCACTTCAGGATTGTCATCAGCAGCTGCTTTGCAAGGAAGTTTGTGGAATTGGTGCTTTGGAAACTGCTGTTTATGCACAGTGGGCTGTGTATGGAGAAGGGTAGGGAACAGTGCCAACGTAAACCCCCTCAACAAATTTGGGGCCTGGGGGGAAACCTCTATTCTACCCTTTTTCTCTCTATAAATATACTGTACTCATATTTGATGTTCCCTGTTTCCTTTGATTTCTATGCAGTAGTGTATAGATCTGATGATCACCTGGGGCTATTCCCTTTAGGTGGGCTGTTCTCACCCACTATATTCAGCTTTTTCTTTTTTGGCTTTCAGTAGCTTTTCTTGCTGGGGGCACTCTGAGAATAACACAACAATAGCAATTAAGTTCAAGGATTACTTCCCTATGCGTGCCAGCCGAGCACCACTGCAGGCAGCAGGAACTAAGGGGGGAAGAACAGAGTGGCCAAGGCCTCTCAAGAGTGAAAGAAATGGTGAAAGATGGGGGCAACTATTCCAGGCCGGAAATAACAGCTGTAGTTGGGATTGAAGGGGAATTGGAGCCTTGCTGGACAATGGGCATCCCAAACCTTCATGTGAGCACTTGGGTAGAAAGTAAGCAGCAAATCTTATCACGTCATTTTGGAAAGAAGGGTCTGGATTGAATTTGGTAACATGATCACAGGTGAGACTAAGAGGCTAGATGGCAGTAGGTAGTAGGACTTAGGCTTGCCGTGCGGGTAGATCCAGGAGAGTTGTTCCGTGTCCCTGTCTGTGGTCCTTTCTTTTTCTCCTTTAAGTAAGTTGGGTCTCATCACCTAGGAGATGCACTGAGCTCTCTTTGTGCCTTAGTTGAGAGTTCCTGACCACCTTTGTTTTTCCTCATACTTGTTTGTGAGCTGCTGCCAAAGTAGGCTTTTCATGTTTGAATATAAATGACTAGATACTGGCCTTGATCCCCAGCTGTGTGAGAATTTGGGAGCCCCCAAAATGTCCCAGGCCTGCCTGCTGTAGGAAGGGCCATCAACTGCCTGCTGTTGAAACAATTTTCAGATTAGGTTTAAGGACTCCTTCCAGACTCTTGCAGCTACTGTTCCCAGTTACAAGCTTGACACCAGGTATCTGCAAAGTTTCAAAAAGAACAGCATAATAAATCAAGATCAAGCATAATAAATCTCTGATCCTGTGGGGGTATCAGAGAGAACTACAGTCTGTTTATTTTTGTTTGTGGTGAAATGACTTAGATCTCCTAAGAACCAGTTTTTCTGTCATCAAAGAACTCCTTGAAGTTTGTTCTCATGTCTTATTTGATCCTTCCCTCCTAAGATATGAGCAGAGAAGTGTTTGGAGCCAAAAATTTGAGATTTTTACTCACCTGTAATGGTCGGAAATAGCATGCATCAATTTAAAAGTGGACTAAAGGTCTTAAGCTGATGGATTTGACCCCTCCTCTGTTTTTCTTCAGGCTGGTTTTGTTTTATTTGACTTTTGGAAGTCATATTCTGTATCTTCGTTCATCCTATTTCTCCCTTCACTCCTTTGCATTTCCAAAGTCTAGGGGATTAGACAGTTTGGGTAGGGTTATATGACTAGATGTCCTGGTTTGATTATTTGGTACAGTCCAGGATGTGAGGAGCCTTTCTTAGTTGCAGAAAGCTCAGAAGCCCTTGGACTTGCCATAGCTAAACCAAGGTGATATGGCAGTTTTCTACATTAGGGTAGTCCCGCCTTGCCTGTGACAGGAGCAGGGAAGTATATCCTCTCTATTCTTTTGAGCACCAGGACCGTGAAATCCACCCCAGCATACCAGACTCAAGAAATCTTGGAGAGTTTGAAGGAGAGTTTAGGAGTTGAAAACCTGGATTTTAATCTTGGCTGCACCCTTAATTTGAGGGGAGACTTCTTTGAGGTCATCTCTTCATTTCTCTTCTACACAGTGAGGGTCCTGGAGTTTCTTAACTACATGAGGAGGAGGCTAAGAAAATGAGGAAAGAAGATCACAATAAGGCTGTCCAGTGGTGACTTCCTTTAGGGGACACCAGTGGATTCACACCCTGTAATAAAGATTTGATATTATTATTATTATTTATTTATTTATTTTTTAAAGATGACCGGTAAGGGGATCTTAACCTTTGACTTGGTGTTGTCAGCACCATGCTCACTCAGTGAACTAACCAGCCATCCCTAAATAGGAGCTGAACCTGTGGCCTTGGTATTTTCAGCACCACACTCTCCCAAGTGAGCCACGGGCCAGCCCAAGATCTGATATTATTGCTGGCAGTTTTGTGATTTGATTTTTTTTTTTTTTTTTTTAGCTACTGCCTGGTACAGGGATCAGAACCCTTGACCTTGGTGTTATAATACTGCACTCTGACCAGCTGAGCTAACTGGCCAGCCCAGATTGGGGTGGGGCGGGTGATGGGATAGAGGGGGGTGGGGCGCAGCGGCAGCGGCTTAGTCAGAAGTCACCAAAGGAACAAGACATAAAAAGTATGGGACTACTCAGTTGATCCCTCTGCCTCAATATAACTTTCATTCTACCGGGTTTCTTAACAGAATTGATCGTCTTGCCACCAGCCTGGTTTAAAGCACTAATCTAAGGATCCAGCTGCTTTGTGTCAGCTTCTGACCTGCCTGAGGTCTTTTACTGACAGTTGGCCTAAGTGTAGTGGTGCTGGGAGAGGTTTGCTTTCCCAAGAGCCTGCTGCTGAGACAGCAGAAGACACCGGTTTATATTGTATTTCTCTCAAATTAATCTGTGAGAGAAACTTAAAATTAGGTTACACTTCTGACTTGACAAAGTGTCAGTGAAAAAAATATCCGTGTTCTTGCTGTTATGCTTCATAAAACAATCTAAGCAAATGGCTGTTCAGTAACTTCAAAAGAACTGAGACAGTTTAAAGAACTTGCTTTGACAGACCTGTTTGAGCTCATTTGTAATAACATGCTTAAAACCTTCTGTGTTTTAAGAGCGTCTCAGAAGGAGAGGAACGCCTTGTAGTCGTCCCGCTGGGAAGCAGTGTTAAGCATGGCCTGGGGAGGTTAGGGTTTCCGAGGCTGACAGCCCTGCTTAGCACCACCCTGTCAAGGCACCTCTGAAGGCAGCTGGAGATGTTTCCACCCACAGTGGCTCATGGTCAATACACTGACCTTTTGCTAAAGTTGGAAGTTGCTGATGTGAGATGAATTGTTTATCAGAAAGAGTCAATTAAAAGAGCTAAGTAAGACAGTACACATATAGATATGTGTCTTTACCTTTTTTGTAGCAGCCTTGACCACGTGCACCTGAGTTCTCTTTGTCATCTAGGTGTGTAGCAGTTGGTGTGTGGCAGAGTCATCCAGCAGGAGCTGGGATGTCCCCTCTCAGTCTCCTGTGGCTAGATGAATGTTGCTGCTGTCCTTCTTGGTCTTTAATCTCATGAGAGCACATCTGTTTGAGGCCACTGTAGGTAATGGAGATTTAGTGAGGGGGCGGGGGTGCTGCACAGTCGTTCTAGGAGAAGGATCCAGGGGGCCCGGCTACACACAGAACAGAGGAGGAGGTATCTCCTTGCCTTTTCTAACACAGACTTTTTTTAAAATTGGGGTGTCAATTATGAAAATATTTTAGAACATTTATTTTGTGTGGGGCCTTGAGCTTCTCAACTCCTTTTGTTCACCTGGAAATAGTACTGCCTTTCTTAAGGGGCCAAAGAACCCACGGTTCTCCCTAAACGTCCCCTTGAGGAAACCCACAGTAGGAGAGAAATACCACAATAATCCCTGACTCTGAATCCTTAAGCCTTAGAATTAGAAAGAAACATAGAGGCATAACTAACTAGTCTTCACACTTTACAGGTGAAAAACTGGACACAAATGCTAAGATTTGTCCAGTCATGTGAACAGTCAGGGACAGACCCTAGATGAGAAAGCCCATGGTTTCAGCTCCTTGCTCAGTCTCTTTTCTGCCTCACCACACCACAGCAAGCTGGGGACTCTGTAAATGTGAAAGCATTGGCTGGTTTGTCCCGCCCTGATTGGTATGCAGGGATGTCTGGGCAGCACGCCTCCAGCCTGGACTAGGTGGGTGTGTGCATTCCTGGAGGTGAGGGGTAGATTCCAGCCTAGATTGGGGTGGGTGTAGACAGCCAGGCTTATCCTCCTTCATCTCTGACCCCTCCCATCCCCACCCTGCTTTGGCATCCTTCACTGTGTTCAACATTGGCCTCAGATAGGTGTGCATGTTATGTAGCTTTGAAAAACATATGGTGGACATTTTTATTTTATGTTTTAAATTTTAGCCCAAAGACCTCGATCTACTCTTTTTTTTTTTTTTTTTTTTTAAAGATGACCGGTAAGGGGATCTTAACCCTTGGCTTGGTGTTGTCAGCACCACGCTCTCCCAAGTGAGCTAACCAGCCATCCCTATATAGGGATCTGAACCTGTGGCCTTGGTGTTACCAGCACCGCACTCTCCCAAGTGAGCCATGGGCTGGCCCTCTCGATCTACTCTTAAAAGTGTTTGAATTAATAAATGGAGGAGGACAGTGTGCCAAATGTGAAAAAAGAGTTTGTGAAGTCATTTTGTGAACTCTGAAGTCTGAAGCCCTCTGGAGCAGTGAATACTGTACACCACAGACCTTGCCCTGCCACTCAGCTCAGAGATTTAGAGAAGGACCCCTCCTATCAGAGAAGGAAGGAGAAGGGAGAAAACTCCTTTTTGTCCAATAACAAAGGAGGGGGAAAAAGTGACCTTCCTTTGGGTTGGCTGTGACCTTCCTGTGTGCAACTGCCTCCCTCACGCTAGGTGGAACTAGAGAAGGATTGGAGGTGGCCTTGTTATAGTTCTTTCTACATGTTTTTAGATCACCCCAAAGAACGTTGGAATGTTATACTGGAAACTTCTCCCCAACCTTGAGTCTGCCATTAGCCAATCTTTGAGATAAGGACCTGATTTTAAAACCAAAGCTCAGTTGTTCCCTCCTTGATTGAAAAAGAGGAACAATCCTGAACTTTGGGTTTGTTTTATTCCTCCGCACCTCACCTTGCCCTGGGCATTTCTTTCCATGTTGTCTGTCATGAGGTCTTGCTGCCTAGAATTATTCAGAGCTGTCTGATCTTCACCTCCCCACACCTTGATTTTCCTCGTCTGTAAAGGAGGAATAATAATGGTACCTAGTGCAGAGGTTCAAGGGATTAAGTGCAGTAATGCAAGTAAAGCGCCCAGAACAGTGCCTGACACGGCTGGTTGCTGCTCCCATTTTTTCTTCCTGCTACTCCTCCTCCTCCCCCCCATCCTCAGGGAGGATGGAAAAGTTAAATGAACAGGCTCAGAGCTGCCTGCTGTGGAAAGAGAATGGAGGGTTTTTCTGGCTGCTCTTGACTCTTGCAATACTTGGGACCCTGTGTGTCTTACATGGGTGAGAGAGAGCCACAGGGACTTTGTGGAAGAACCGAGTGCTCAGCCCTCCCTGGGCTCACTGTGCACAATCCTTGGGCAGCACATGTGCCTGTGCCCTGCCCCTCACAGGGCCCAGCAAAGGGCATGTAGAACAGCTCTTGCAGGTGCACTGGGCTGCAGACCCGCTTGTGTGGGAATGCAGACTTCAGTTAACTCAGACCCATGAAACTCTGCTTGTCATGGGACTGCAGGGATGTATCTCACTTTATCTCACGGGAGCGATGGGCCATGTTCCTGTGTCCCTTGCTCGGTAGCTCTTGTGCTTTCAAATAAGGAAAAGGGGAATGTGTTTTCATGGAGTGAGAAAGTATGCCAATCGCATTGCCTTGGTAAATGTAGTATTACATGTGATAATGCAGGCAGCCAGAGCTGAAAACGAGAAGGGGAAAGCAAAAGTGATAAGAAAGCCTGGGGGAGGCCATTCACTCTCATTCTAGTATAGTCTGCCAACCAAGGCTCCTGCACTGAGGTTGGCAGGTCAGCCCAGTGTGCTGCAGGGCTGGATGTGTTAGCAGCTCCCTTAGAGGGGGATAGTCCTAGACTACTGCCACGGACAGCAATATCACCCAGGGTTTTTTCAGCCAGAGCCACGTGTCAGGGTCCAGACCTGTTTATGCCTTCTTAATAGTGATTACAGCCACTGTGACTTTTAGCTGATTATCTAGGGATAACTGGGATTAGAGAGGAAGGGAACTTAATTTTTAAAAAAATTTTTGATTTTGTAATTATGAAAGTAATTTAAGTTCATTATCAGAAAATCAAACAATGTAGAATATTTAAAGTAAATGGTCATGTCCCTTCTTCCACTCCAACTTCCCTGCTGTGGGTGACCAGGTAGACATTGTGAAACATGGGTGTGTGTGTCCAGAAGGATGGCCTTGCTTATGTGTGTGCAAGTGTGAATGGGTTTCTTTGTTTGCTAAGGGTGTCACATTCTATGTATTGTTCTGCAACTTGCTTTTTTATTTTTATTTTTTTCAATTCAATTTGTGGGCAAATTAGTGTATAGAAGTTTTACCCTTTATGGGTTGCTAATAGCCCATCCTATAGACATTCCACAGATCATTATCCAGACGACTGTTAACCTTGGAAACAAGGGGATTGTTTGAAAGTCTTAATAAGGAAGCCACTGCAGCTTCTCTGTTAGGTGACTCCTTCCCAGCCCTGCAGTCTTTGGGAAGCCTTCTCTCTGAAGACCTGAGTGTGAAAGTTTATGCACTTGGCCAAGCACTGGAGAAGGAAAGGTGGGAATAAGGTGCCAAACCAGAGGCAGGAAAGTCCGGTGGGTGTCTCTCTGCTGTATGGTGGAGCTTTTTCCCATTCAATTCCTGAAGTCTGGGGGTAGAAACAAGAGTTTGGAGGCTCTTCTTTGAAGAAACTCAACACTACAGAGAAAAGACCTACACATGTTAACATTTGGTCACAAATGAAAAAGCTCCCTGGCACCTCTACTACAAAAATCCAAAGTAAAGTATCAGCTAAATGATCCAACAGTGTATTGAGAACATATACGTCACACCAAGTACTATTTTTCCCCAAAATACAAGAATGGATCAATATCAGAAACCTTATTACATCAATAGACCAAAGGATGGAAAAACATATTGATCTTAGTTGAAACAGAAGACAGATTTGATGAGTTCAATACCATTTTATGTTTAAAATTCTCAATAAAATAAAAAATCTTCAGCAAATAATTATATTCACTGGGAAAAATTTTATTAAACATAGTAGGGGAGCTACTGACCAACAGGTTAGGGAAAGAAAAATATGTAACTAAATTAAATGTAAGAATTTGAAGGGAAGAGATGACTTATTATTTTCGCATGATATAACCATATACAAGATAAATCTATCAACTCAACTTGCATTTCTCAATGCCAACAATAATCAACTAGAAATATAAGAAATAATATAATAGGGGAAGAAACAATAAAGTTTCTGCACCCATAGAGGTTGTACATATTCTTGTTAAGTTAATGCCAAAAACTATGGGAGATACAAATAACTGGAAAGGTGTAGTGTATTCTTGCTCTTGCATGAGATCTAATATAACGATAATCTTCCTTTCACACTGGTTTGTAAATTTATTGCTATTCCAGTAACTATGGGATAATAAATTATCCCAAAACTTAATATCTTAAAACAGCAATAACATTATCTCTCACTGTTTCTGTGAGTCAGGAATTTGGGGGCATCTCTGCCAGGCACTTTTGGCTTTGAAACCTCTCATGAAGTTGCAGTCAGATGGTGACTGTGGATGCAACCGTCTCAGTGGCTTTTCACTCACAGGCCTGGTGCCTGGTCTGGAAAGACTCAGGCAGTAGGGGGTGGGACACCTGGAGCTCTTCCAGCATCTCTATTTCTGTGTAAATTTTCTGCGTGATCTCTAACATGGTGCCTTCAGGATAGCTACACTAATTGCATGTCTACTCAGGGCTCCCAGGGCCCTTGTCCCAAGAGAGAACCAGGCAGAAACCATATTGCCTTTTTGACCTCTTGTTGGAGGTCACATAGCATCACTGCCGCATTCTGTTGGTTGAGGCAGGTGTGAAGGTCACTCTAGGTAGAAGAGAACATAGACCTCATCTCTTGATAGAGGAATGTAAGCATCACATTGTAAGGCAGTCATATGGGATAAGAGATATATTGGTACACCCATCTTTGTAAAATACAGTCTGCTACAGGTACAATCCTATTCAGAATTCTAATATGATTTTTTTAAAGAAATTTTATTCTTAAATGTATTTGGATTAACTAAGTAATCCCTTAGAAGAGAAAGAGGGAATTTTGCACTCGTGTAGTGGGTATCGTAAGCTGCCAAGCCATGACACTAAGAGCAGCACAGTACGAGAACAGGTAATAGACAAATGAAATAGAATAAAGATCTCATAAGCAAACCTGTGTACATAGGGGAACTTACTGTACTATAAAAGGCACCACAGGGCCGGCCCGTGGCTCACTCGGGAGAGTGCGGTGCTGATAACACCAAGGCCCCGGGTTCGGATCCCATAGAAAAAAAAAAGGCACCACAAATCAGTGAAAAAGGATGGGTTGCTTGGTAGATAACGTTGGGAGAATTGACTTATTAGATGGAGAAACAAACTGGATCTCCACATAATATCACACACAGTGATAGACTCTAGAAGTGTTCAAGACCTAAATGAGAATGGTAATACCACAGAATTAATACAGGTTCACCATCCCTTATCCATGAATCTGAAATCCAGAAAGCTCTGAAAACCAAATGCTTTTTTGTAACCCACATGGCAGCAAAACTTGGGCTGAGGTGAGGCTATTTGTAATTGCTTGTTTATCCTGCTAATGAATGCAAATATATATTTCATTACAGCTTTTTAGAAACTGTTATTATAAAAACTTTCATTTAAAAAAATTCAAAAATAGTACAATGGGCATTCTTATATCTACCACCTAAATTCAACAATTACTAACATTTGGCTGTATTTGATTTATCTGTGCGCGCGCGCGCGCGTGTGTGTGTGTGTGTGTGTGTGTGTGTGTGTTTTGTTTTTTTTTTTTGTTTTTGTTTTGGATGTTGGCCACACGGGAATCTGAACCCTTGACCTTGGAGTTATAATACCCTGCTCTAACCAGCCAGCCCTATGTGTGTGTATATATATATATATATACACATACATACATATACATACATACATACATACATATATATATATATATATATATACACCAGCATATACAGATAAAGTGAAGCACTATATATATATAGTTGTTGTTGAACCATTTGAAATAAATCGCAAACATTGCTTCACTTTATCTGTATATGCTCGTATATATATGTATTTCCTCAGAAAAAGATATTTTCTAGGACCGGCCTGTGGCTCACTTGGGAGAATGTGGTGCTGATAACACCAAGGCCACGGGTTTGGATCCTTATGTAGGGATGGCCAGTTAGCTCACTTCGGAGAACGTGGTGCTGACAACACCAAGTCAAGGGTTAAGAGCCCCTTACTTGTCATCTTTTTAAAAAAAAAAAGAAAAAGATATTTTCTTACAGAATCACTCTTAAAAAGTTAAGAGTATTTCATAATGTTCTCTGATAACCAGTCCATGTTCCATTTTCCCCACTTATCGCCCAAATGTTTTTTCCCACTCAACACATGTTCATTAAATATTTGAACACTATTTATTGTTCATTGAACAATAATGTTTAGTGAACATTATTAAACACCTGCTTTATAAGTCACTATGGGAAATACAAAAATAAATTAGACACACTGCCCTCAGGAGCTGTCTAGTGTGGGAGATAAAAATGTACACCAAAAATATGATGTAAGACACTCTGTACTTAGTGCTATAATACTGGCAGAAACAAAAACTCCATAAAGACATGGGACAGGGAATGGATTCCTTTTTTTGTGGGGGAAGGAGGTGCTTCTCCTGTTATATAGCATGTTGGAGAACCGTTAAATTCTATTCCTAGTCTTAACCCTGTTTCCTCTCTGCTCAGACCTTAGATTCCAGTGTGAAGGATGTTTGACCTTAGAGAGACCAACATTTTTTTCCTTACATGGCTTAATTGAACCAAGATCAAGTCAAGGTTCATACAGTGCATTTGGTTGTCATGTTTATTTAATTTCTCTTGATTCAGAAGATCCTGTGTGCATGCATGCAAACATGCACACAAGTGACATTGACTTCTTGTAAAGAACAGAACAGATTGGTTTATAGAATGTCCCTCACTCTGGATATGTCCAGTTGCTTCCTCAGGGGATTATTTAACCTGTTTCTCTGAATCTCTTATATTTCTTTGTAAACTGGAAATTAGCTCTAGAGACTTGATTTAGTTTCAGTTTAAACATTTTTATCAAGAATATAGATGATGTTGACATGTACTTCATATTGTATCATGTAAGGAGACAATGTAATGAATGTCAGGTTTTCCCACCATGAGTTCTGTTGTGTTTGATCATTTGGTTAAGATGGTTACTGCCAACTCTTTCCCTTGTAAAGAAACATTTCCCCCTTTGCAGTTAGCAAGTTACCTACATGGTCATTCATTGGTGACTTGCAAATATCTTGTTCTCTAGCAATCAAATGATTTTAGCATTCTAGTGATAAAACCTAATGGTCTTCTCATGAATTAGTTATTCCTTTTGTGGTTCATTTCAAAACTATTAATGTATATAATTATGTGGACATGCATATAATTACGTGGTGCTGTCCTAGACATTATTAGGGGTATTACAAAACATCACCTTTCTTAAGTCTGGAAAAATCTGAATTCCAAAATGCCTTTGGTCCCAAGGTTTGCAGATAAGGGACCATAAACAGGAAGAAGGAAATTTAGAATATCTATGTTATGAGAGCAGGGAAGGACTTAAGCGCAAATAAGGCAAAAACACAAACGGTATTTAAGGCCTGGAGACTCAGAAGTGAGATAGTGTAGGAAGAGGAGAATAGAGAGGCAAGGACTGAGCCTTGAGGCAGACAGTGACTATTATTAAGAGGTTGGGCGGATAAGGAGGAAACAGAAATAGAGATTGAAGGAACAACCAGAGGGTAAGAGGAAAACCAAGAGAATGCAGCATGAAGGCCAGGTGAGGATGTGCATCAAGAGGAGGGAGCCATGACCAGGCCTGTGCTGCTGAGAGGCCAAGGGGGATGAGGACTGGAAGTTGACTCTTAGGTTTAGCAGCACTGAGGCCAGTGGTGCCCCTGATGAGCGGTTTCTAGGGAGTGGTGGGGACAAAAGCCTGACTGGAGTGAGGTTAGGCTGGAAGGGAAGAAAGGACTTAGTGAGTGTAGACAGTCTTTTGGAGGAGTGGTGCAAGGAAATGGGAGATAGCGATCAGGGGAAGCAGAGTCAAGGGAAGGCGTTTTTCCGTAATTGGAAAAATTCCATCATGTTTGTTTGCTGATGGAAATGATCCAGTTAAGGACAAAAAGTAAAAAAAGTCATGTACCTAAAACAGCAACCCACATTTTGCAAGTACACCTATAAACCAAAGGATGCACACGAGCGCATTGCACTGGTTGCTTATGGAGGAGAGGACCTGCAGGGGAGGAACAAAAGTGGCTCTTGGGGCTGAAAGGAAACAGACAAGAAAGGCCTTGCTCAGACCGTTGTGTGGTGAACTGCAGTATGATTAAGTCAGCCCCTGCTGCAGGAGGATAAAAGCCTCCAAGGTAGGCAGAGAACACTTGACATCTCATTACCTTGTCATGAAACCGACAGCCAACCATCCCCTCCCACAGACATGGGAAGGTAGATCATAGTCTGCAAGGGCTCGATACAAGGGTGTGAAAAAATTTACCCTTTCTCAGGAAACTGCTGGGGGGTGTTCTCCCTCCTGTTAACCAAGAAAAAGGAAACATGGAATCCAAGAAAGGTGATCTAGCAGAGGAGTAGTAGGAAGATGCTGATGTCCTTCCTGGAACCTGAAAGTTACTGTCGCCAGGTATTACCTCTGAGGAGCTGGATTAGGGACCTGGGACAAGATGGGGAGAGAGACTTTTACTTCTTCCTTTGTACCTTTCAATACAGTTTGATTTTTCTCTCTCTTTTTTTTTTTATCAAGAACATGTATTACTTTTGTGGTTGAAGTAGTTATTATAAAGTATCTATGTCTTAACTTAGTAGTTTTACCAAAGCTTGAAACTGGACAAGTGCTGGAGTCGCTATTGCGGTCTTGTTTCTAATACTGAAAAACTGGAGGCAATCTAAATGTCTGTCTGTAAGGAACTTGGTAAGTTTGTATCTCCATGTAATAAGGTAACCGTTTCGTAAAAGAGATGAGGGAGATTACATTACTCCATGGAAAGAAATATATTTTTAAATGAAAAAACAGATTTCAAAATAGTTTAGATGACAGGATCTCACTTATGTTTTAAGTCTTACTATATACTTTAGTCTGGAAATATATTTTAAAAACAAAAACCTCTTCTACACTGGGAGGCGAGAGGGGTGGTATCTAATAAAACAGGCTTCAAAGTTTAGAGCTGAGTGCCTGTGCGTGTTTTCCAAGAGTAAGAGTGCAGTGTACAAGGAAAGCCTTTAGTGGGAGGAGGGTGGCAGGTAGAATCGGTGAACATTTTGTTATATGCTTAGTGGTTGGGAAAAGAATCCTCAGAGCCGTCCCTGGCAGTGGGAAAAAGGTGCTGTCGCCAGCCAGGCCGGGGTCTTAGTGTGTGTGGAGAGCAAGCAATGGCACCTGCTGCTGCCACCCATCCCTTTCTCAGGAAGCCGAGCTGGGTTCTGATGCATGCCTACTGTTCCTTATTCATGGAGCAGCTTCTTGATTGGTTTTGCCTATTAAAGCTAAACTCAAATATTTGTCAGTCCAGAAAGTTACCCAACGATCCTGTTTTGTAGCTGACCTTTGGAGGAAGACTGCCCCAAGTGTGTGCAAGGGCCTTCGAGGCTGGGCTGGTTCTGGGGTCTGATGTTGTCTGTGCAGCTCCCTCATCATTTCTGCAGCCCCAAGACCCACCTCCTACCAGGGCACGAGATGTGATCGCCCTGATCCAAGCTGTGCATTTGGCCCTGGTGGCTAATGCTTCCCTTCCCCCTGTGTTTGTTCCCTGATTTGTTTGAGTCTTTTTCCTCTTCTGTAAAATAGGCCTAAAGTGACCTCACCCAGTTATTTTGGATGCACTGAAAAATGTGAGGGTCCCACCCCTTCCTCCTTGCCTTTTTTTTTTTTTTTTTTTCGGGGTGGCTGGCCAGTTACAGGGATCTGAACCCTAGACCTTCCTCCTTAGCTTTATTCGGTAAATAAATAGATGGAACCAAACTGATGCCTGAGAAGAACTGATAGGGCCTAAGAAAGTCAGAAAAATGGTCAGAAAAAAGGTTGGACAGGGTTAATTGTTTCATCACGTTAAAGACCTGAGTTAAGTTTAACCAAAAGTCAGGAAGGGAGTCTTTAGTGGTACTACTGCCTTTTCAGCAAAAAAAAAAAAAAAGGAGGAGGAGGAAGGAAGGCAGAAAGAGTTGCTTTGCACATAGACATCTATGTTTGGGAACATGATTTGTTTTTTTGGGTTGTTGTAGTTTTTTTCCTCTGAGCCCTGGGGCTATATACTGTAAATATTCTTAGCTGAGCTCTTTTATTTCCTTTATCCACCATTTTTGCACAGGTATTTATGTGTGGTGCCTAAATATCATTTTTCATCAGGGCTCGGAATTGAATCATTATGCATTCTCCTGGAGTGGGCTCATCTCTTCTTGCAGCTTTTAAAAACTGTAGCCTAATCCATATCTCCCGTCCAGACCAGATATCTCCACTTGGATGTCTCTCAGGGTCCTTGAACTTGGTATGTCGAAAGTGAGCCATCCTCTTCATTCCTGCCCCCTTTCCAGCAAACTGTCCTTCTAGGATTTGTATCTCCATGAAAACCACTATTTACCCAATTGCCCAAGTCAGAAACTTGAGCATCACTGTTAACTACTTCTATACCTCCATTCTTCTGTCTTCTCAGATGATAATGAGTTCAAGAGAATGAACCCTTTAAAGATCTTTTTAATCCATATACGTTTCTGCTGGGGCCAGACACAGAATATTAAGGGATGCCAGAAAACTCAGTACTCAAGATAAATAATTGTTCAGAGTCAGGTTGACCAGATGTCCCTTCTGGATTCTGAGTCTACCACCTGGCCCATTGGGCAGTCAGCCCAGGGTCCCTAATAGCATAAATGACCATAATGTTTACCAGGGGGTGGCAGGGCACTGGGGCAGCCTAGCCCAGGCCAGCTTCTTTCCATTCATGCCACAAAGAGCCTGAATGACTACAGCAACCCCCTAACTGCTACTGGACAAGCTTTTAGACTCCTCCCAATCCATTTACTTACTGTACTGTGGCTGTATTAGTCCATTTCTGTTGCTTATAACAAAATACTTGGAACTGGGTACTTGTAAGAAAATGAAATTTATTGCTTATTGTTTTAGAGGCTGGGGAGTCCAAAGTCCAGGGAATACATCTAGTGAGAGTCTTCTTGGTGGAGGCTTGACAGCAATGCAGGGGTCTCACATGGCAGAAAATGGTGGAACACAGAGAGAGAGACTTTCACGTGCTGTCCTTTTAAAGCCCTCAGAACCACGGCCCTGACCACCATTATTAATCCATTCACTAGGGCATGATCCTGCAATCTAATCACCTCTTCAAAGTCCCACCTTTCAATTACCATAATAGGGTTTTTCACCCTCAACAGTTACAGTGGGGGTTAAGTTTTGGGGGGACATTCTACCCAAGGCATTCCGCCCCTGGTCCCCCAAAACTCATGTCCTTTTCACATATAAATACATTCATCCTCAAAGTCTTAACTTGTTTCACCTCAGAAGTCCAAAGTCTCAAGGGAGACTGGGAAATCAAAACAAGTTATCTACTTCCAAGCTACAATGGTTGGACAGACATAGGGTACATATTCCCATTCAAAAAGGGAGAAATAGGCCAAAAGAAAGGGGTAACAGGTCCTAAGTAAGTCTGATACCTAGCAGGGTAGGCATCAAATCTTAAAGCTGAAGAATCATGTATCTTGACTCCATGTTTGATGTCCTCTGCACACTGGTACTGGGGTTGGGTCCCCATGTCCTTGGGCAGCTTCTGTTCTCTGGCTTTCCTGGTCTCAGGTGATGCTTTAGCTCTTGCAGGCTGGCGTTGCACGTTGGTAGCTCTATAGTTCTGGGGTCTCCATGGCAGTCCTGCTCTCATGGCTCCACGAGGCACGGACTTGGTGGGGTTTCTCTGCTGCAGTTCCGACCACAAGTTCTTGCTTGGCACTGCTCTAGCAAAGACTCTATGGTGGTGAATCCACCCCAAGACAGATCTTTTCCCAGGTCCTCAGGCTTTTCCATACACCCTTTGAAATAGGTTCGGAGTCTCCCAAGCCTTCACACCTCTGACATTCTGCAAGCTTGCAAACCTAATACCATGTGGATGCAGCCAAGGTTTCCAGCTTCTATTTTCCAAAGCTGCAGATCCAGCCATACCTAGGGCCAATTTAGCCACAGCTGGAGCAGCCAAAGTAGCTGGGGTACTGGTGTGGGGACCAGCATCCCAAGGTGGCCCTGGGCAGCGAGCCTGTGGAGGGACCTCAGGCCTGTTCCCCAAGACCATTCTGTTTCCCTAGGCCTCTGGGCCTGGAGTGGAAGACATAGCCTCCAAGATCTCTGAAATGGCTTTAAGGTCTTTTTCCTCTTCTCTTGATAATCCTTTTCTTCTATACTAATCTCTTTAGCCAAACAGTCACTGGCCTGCACCACTGAATTGTTCTCCTGAAAATGCTCTCTGCTTCTCTACCACATGGCCAAGTTGCAAATTTTCCAAATCTTTAAGTTCTGCTTTCCTTTTAATTATAAATTCTGGCTATATGTCATGCCTTTTCGGCCATAACTCAGCGTAGACTGTTGCAAGTAGCCTTGCAGCTTCCTTAATGTTTTGCTGCTTAGAAATTTCTTTTGCCAAATACTCTGGGTCAGCACCTTGATGTTCCACATTCCATAATACTTTGGATATGAACAGAATGCAGCCTAGTTCCTTGCCAGTTCTTAACCAGGGTGATCTTTTCCCCAGTTTCCAATAAATTCCTTATTTTTATCTGAGACTTCCTTAGAATGGTCTTTATAGTCCATATTTCTATAAGCATTCTGGTCACCACCAAATAACCAATCTCTAAAACATTCCAAACTTTCCCTGTCTTTCTTGTCTTCTATACTCTCACGAGGATCTAGGCTTTTTTTAGCTTGCTCCTTCAAATTCTTCCAGTCTTTCCTCAACACCCAGTTCCAAAGGTACTTTTACATTTTCAAGTGTTTGTTGTAAGCAGCAGCCCCCTTCCCTGGTACCAATATTCTGTTTTAGTATGTTTCTGTTGCTTATAACAAAATACCTCAAACTGGGCATTTCATAAAGAAAACTAAATTTATTGCTTACAGTTTCAAAGGCTGGGAAGTCCAGGGAACACATCTGATGGGGGTCTTTTTGATAGTGGCTTGACAGCAATGCAGGGGTCTCACATGGCAGAAAATGGCAGACCAGAGAGAGAGAGAGAGAGTCTTATGTGCTCTCCTTTTAAAGCCCTTAGAACCACAGCCCTGACCACTATTATTAGTCCATTCATTGTGGCATGATCCTACAATCTAATTACCTCTTCAAGGCCCCACCTTTCAATTACCATAATAGGATTTCCCACCCTCAGCAATTACAGTGGGGATTAATTTTTGGGGGACATTCAACCCAAGACACCACCTCAGAATTAAAGATGGATGCACAGAAATCCTCAATATGCGTTACCAAGACACTGTCATATCTGATCCCTACTTATCTCTTTAGCTCTCACTTTTTTTTTTTGCCACTCTACCTGTCAACATTTTAAAAAGGAAACCCATTTATTAGTTTACACACTAAAAAGTGTTTACATTACATTATAAGTAAACATCTTGAATTTTCACAAACTGAACATCTCTGTACAACCAGCTTCCTAGGAAGCCCCTTATGCTCCTTCCCAGTTGCTGTCCCCATTGTGGGTAACCACTCTCCTGACTTGTAACAGCATAGATGTGCCTTGCCTATTTCTGTACTTTAAGTAGATAGAATCAAAGAGTATGTACTCATGTGTCTGCTTCCTTCACTGAGCATTTTGTTTGTGAGAGCTGTCCATTTTGTTCTGTAGGGTTGTAGACCTTTCATTTGTCTTTCTGTAATAGTTTTCCATTATGTGAATAAACTATAATTTCTCCGTTTGTTCTTGTACCGGGGCTGCATAACAAAATACTATGAAACTTGGTGGCATACAACAGCTATTTATTATGCTCACAGATTCTGTGGGTCAGGTATTTGCATAGAGTGTGGCAGGAGCAGCTTGTTTCTGCTTTATGATGTCTGGGGCCTCAACTGAAAATGAGAAGGCTCGTGTCTTTTGATGGCTTATTCACTCACATGCCTGGTTCTCGGCAGAAACCTCAGCAAGGGCTAGCTACCTGAATGCTGGCGGGTGGCCTCTCCATGTGTTCTGGGCTTCCTCACAGCATAGCATGGTGGCTAGCTTCCAAGGGTGAGGGTCCTGAGAGAGCTAGGCAGCAGCTGTATCCATTGTGGGGCTTAGTCTCACAACTCACAGCATTCCAGCTATGCTCTTGGTCTGAACGGTCCCAAGCCCACCCAGGTTCAAGGGGAGGGAAAACAAGACTCCAGCATTTGACGAAGAGCTGCAAGGTTCTAGAAGTGCACATGGGACTAGGAATAGTCCTGAGGCCATTTTTGGAAAATACAATCTGCTATACCCTTCAGCTGTTGGTAGATGTCTAACTTTCTGATCCATCCACACCGTTTCTCTTCTAGTTCTTTGAAAGAACAATCTCCTCCATCACCATAAGGCCTTTGCACATGCTGTCTCTCAACTTGGAACCCTTCTCCTTTCCTTCCCCATTTCCTGCATGGGGGGTTGGGGGAATTCCTACCTACTTGGCTGGCTCTTGCATATCCTTTAATCTTAACTTAGACTTCCCTTCTTACAAGATGCCTTTCTTGACATCACTGCCTCAGTCCCTGGGTCCCCCAAATTTCAGTGCAGTCCCCATTCTTGGTTGACATTTTGTCCTGTCCCTGTCATAATGCTGATTATGAGGTAGTGCTCTTGCCTGTTTACTTATCTGTATCCCCCATCATAGTTTAAGCTTCATAAAGGAGCTCTTTGCCTTGTATGCTGTTCAAGGTCTACCCCAGTGCACAGTACAGGGTAACCTGCTGTAAAATGGAGAAAATGGATTCAGCCTTCAGTGACCACGCACTAGTGACAGTGATGTATGCATATGATTGAGCATTTAACACAGTTTAGTACATAGGATTAGCTGTGTTGTAGGATTCACACACACACACTCTTGTGCAAGTGTCAAGTGTTAGAGCAGGAAGCAATTTTAGGTGTAGGTTGTCCCATCAAACCCTGTTCTTTTGATTTTTGGGCAGTTTTCTGGTGGCTGACTGGTAAGAGGATCCAAACTCTTGACCTTGGTGTTATCAGCACCATGCTCTAATTGAGTAAGCTAACTGGCCAGCCCCTGCCTCCTTTTGCAGGTAAGAAATGTAAACAGAGCTATGACACGGTCACCCAACTGATTGTGACCTGAAATCCCAGGCCCTCACTGTGAGGGGAGGCTTTGCAGTGAGCGACCTCTGTGTGAGCCCGTCCAGCTTCCTGCCTGAGATGCAGGGACTGTGCTGGTCCAGTGACAGACGCCAACACTACCATACATCACATCCTTCCCCTGGGTGAATGGCAAGAAAATCACCTTTCTCTGTGTCTTTACAGGAGGAGAGAGGCATCCTCTTTCAGTTCTCCTGCCCTCCTCCATCCAGGTCCTGGACTGTTCACCAACCAGTTATCTAGTTGGGTGAAAGAAAGCATTAAAAAAATTGAGGCCAGGTTTCTTTTCACAGTTGTTGATTGTTTTCTGGTTTTTTTTTTTTTTAAGTAGTGTTGAGCTTTTTTTTTCCCTTTTATTTTTTCCTCTTTGGACTTCCCTCCAGTGCACGAAGTTGAGTTAATACTATTCTGTTTGTGGTACACTATCATTGATATGAGCAAGGCTGCTCTCTTGGTTTTATTCATTCATTCGTTGATTTGTTCGCTTTATTCCTATTTTCTGTTCTCCTCTGCTCCATAGCCAACCATGTGAATGTGTTTGATGCATGTTCTCTTCTTGGTGTATTATGAATTTGTGTGCATATATGGGTTTTGTGTCTGTGTGTTTGTTTGTTTGTTTGTTTAGGATTTTAGTTAGCTGTGTGCGTATGTTTTAACTTAAGTAAATTGCTTGGTGCTATAGATCTTTTCTTTCCTTTTTTTTTTTTTTTGCTCAGCACTGTTTTCAGATCTATCTCAAGTGTACGTTTAGTCTATTGCTTGTGCCTACTGCATTCTGTTTCATAGTGTGCGTTCTCTGCGTGGCACTTGCACATTCCCCCTGGGGATCAGTTGGGCTGCCTGCTGCTCACTGCTACCTAACATGGTGCTGTGGTGAACATCCTCATACTATCTTATGATTGACCTGTGTGAAGATTTCTCTGGAAATACACCTAAAGTGGGGTTGCTGGATCATAGACCAGTGAACTTTCTAGGATCATCTCTTCTGAGGACTTATTCATTTTGATTGTTCAGACTCATGCTGTTCCTTCTGCGTCCCCTAGTAAATGAGCCATGACTGCCAAGGTCTCTTCTGCTGTCCTGTTGTCTATGACTGTTTCTAGACTCCGTGTATGGAGGCAGTGTGCTGCAATGGAAGGAGGTGACACAGTGGAATTAGCACGTTTGGCACATGTTTGGCATCTTTGTGTATGTGCCAGCCCCAGCCATAAGCGGGGGTCATGCCACTGGGCCACAGGGTGGGTATGGAGGGTGTACATGCCAGTACATAGCACAGAGCCTGTCCTGTGGCTATTCCAAACTCCCCTCCTTACCTTTCTTTGCTCCCAGTTGATGAGACCCCACGGCAAGAGAGTTGAGAGTAAAAGACACAGTGCTCCATAGGTTGGTGTCTAGAGGGTATGGAGCTGTATTTAAATCTTTGCTATCCCATCATGAAATGTTCATGGGTGGACTTATATCATGACTGGAATTTGCTTCAAAATAATCTGGGTGTATAAGAGCGGGTGGTGAAAAGATCAGGTGACCATATATAATTTATCATCCAATCCCAGGCGTGTTTGACACTGAAAGAGAGAGCTATTAATTACACCAGGATAACAAGCTTAAACCATGATTGTCCCAGCAAACCAAGACACGGACACCAGGGAAAAATGAGACAGGACTGAGCCTGATTTGATCATTGTTGAGTCTGGGTGATGGTTACCTAAGAGTTCATTATATTTTATTTTTTGTTTTTGTTTTTTTTAATTTCTGTAATAAAAAGCTCTTTTTTAAAGGAAATTTATCTATCAAACAGCTGAAGCATTCAGAAGTCCCCACTGTCCAGGAAATGGCTGTAGGGTCTCTTGCCAGCCCCTGTCTGGGTAGTGAGCCCCAGTCACCAGAGCTGGGTGCTTCCGATGGGGGTGCGGATAGGGTGGGGAGGAGGAGATAGAAAGGCCTGCCTGCTCCTTGTTGCTGGCAGAAGGCATGAAAAACAGACTCTTCTACCTCAGCATGAGTGTTTGGCACGGGGTCAGAGGCTGACCTTTTCCCTGCCCTCGGTACTGTCAGGGCCTGAAGCAGACATCTTCCTGCATGCTGCACACCACAGCCTGGTGACAGGGGTGCCTGCAGCCTATGCACATGCACACATGACTATTATCTGCACTTCTTAACGGAACTACAGGTTGGGCAGGAAGCAGCGTGACCACAGTGGGTTCTTACCCAACATTCTGTCTCACACACACTTCACCATCCTACTTAACCCTCACCATAGTATATGATGGTTACCAGAACCTTTAGTGGTGGAAGGTAGCTGTTTTAGTCAGTTTTGTGTTGCTACAGCAGAATTACCTGAGACTGGGTAATTTATAAAGAAGAGAGGTTTATTCGGCTTACAATTCTGGGACAGCTGCATCTGGCATGAGCCTCAGACTGCTTCTACTCATGGCGGAAAGTGGCAGGTAGCTGGTGGCCACAAGCAGATCACATGGTGAGAGGTAGCAAGAGAGAGGGAGCAAGAGAGAAAGAGAAGGTGCCAGGGTCTTTTTAAGCAATGAGCTCTCGCGGGAACTAATAGAGCGAGAACTCACTTATTAATCCCCCGTCCCCCGGGGAGAGCATTAATCCATTCATGAGGGATCCGCCCCCATGACTCAATCAGTTTCCAACACTGCTACATTGGAGATCAAATTTCCACATGAGTTTTGGAGGGGACAGCACATCCGAACTCCATCAGTAGCCTCTGCTGGGAATAGACTCAAAAAAGAGGCTGACATACCCTCAATTTGTTATCTCTTTCCGGTTGTACAGCTGGGCCTCTTTTACACAATTCCACAAAGTGTGATATTCCTTCATCCAACAGATATTTTCGAGAGCCTATCATATGCCAGGATGTGGGGCCACAACAGTAAAGGAGATAGATTCTGCCTTCAAGGAGTTTGTATTGTAATGGGGGTGACAGATGGCAGGTGCAGATGTGATGAATGCTAAGAAGAAAAGTGTGGTGGGCAGGGGGCAGGAGGGGCCGAGAGTGGTGACTGTTTGAGATGGGCTGTCTAAGGAGGTGAGAGGGAACCTGCGGGTATGGGCTGTCTAAGAAGGTGAGAGGGAACCTGCGGGTGTCAGGGGGAGAGGCCAGAAAGCAAGTGCAACAGCAGTCGGGGGCAGGAGCTCGGGGGGAGGGTCGCCTTTCTCACATGCTGCGTGTTTGAGAATTGGCTTAGGATGCTATCATGAGGAGGTCATTGGTGACTTTGATGAGGGTGGTTTTGGGGATTGGAGTAGGTTCAAGAGGGTCTAGAAGGAGAGGAAGTGAAGAAGGTCACTGCAGGCGCTTTGTTGTAAGTGGGGCAGTTGCTGGAGGTGGGGGTGGGATTGAGAGAGCATCTTGTAAGGTGAGAAATAGCACATCTGCTGACTCAGTAGAGAGGAAAAATGTGTCTAATGGAACTTGTAAATGGCTCTCTTGTATGCTTTAGCAAATATTAAATGACCCTGATCATGAAGTGCAGAGCCCTGGAGGTCCTGGTTCTGTTTTCCTCCTTTAGAATCCTGTCTTCTCCATACTAAAAGCAAACCACAAATGTTTGGACCATTGCCAAAATATCTGTTATAATACATTTTAATTTTCTATCTATATTTTTCTCTTGTTATACAAATGGTTCTGAACTTTCAGGTTAGAAGCCCAAAGCTTTTTGACAATCTAAACTTATGGATCCATACTGCCATTTGCAACAACATGGATGGACCTTGAGAGAATTATATTAAGTGAAACAAGTCAGGCACAGAAAGAGAAATACCACATGTTCTCACTTATTGGTGGGAGCTAAAAATTAATATATAAATTCACACACACACACACGCACACAAAAACCGGGAAGGGGGGGGAAGAAGATATAACAACCACAATTATTTGAAGTTGATACGACAAGCAAACAGAAAGGACATTGTTGGGGGGGAGGGGGGGAGGCAGAAGGGAGGGAGGTTTTGGTGATGGGGAGCAATAATCAGCTACAATGTATATCGACAAAATAAAATTTAAAATAAATAAATAAATAAATAAATAATAAACTTATGGATCCATTCTCTAGAAAAACACACCTACCTCAAAATGTGGCATCTTATTTCAGGAGATTGATAGATCCTCTGAAGTTCATTCCAGGAGCATCCAGGTCAAGAAGCTGTGTTGTAGATACATTCATTAGACAGCCACTAAAGGCTCTGAAAATTTCGAAAAGAATGACAGCTCTGTGGCCTTCTCTTCTCTTCCCTTCCCTAAGGGATCATCAGTTTGCTGGGGACAGAAATTATATTTAATGTTTTGCCATGTTTCCTTACCACTTAATAACTAGAATAAATATGAATGGACAGACAGACTGACTGACTTGGTTGCTTTTATCTTACTTGACTGTGGCAAATAGCTATACAATTTTCAGTGGTGCCCCAAGAGAAGATACCAGGTGCTATGGACTGAATGTTTGTTCCCCCCATCAAAATTCACGTGTTGAAGCCCTAATCCCAAATGTGATGGTATTTAGAGGGTGGGACCTTTGGGAGGTAATTGGGTTTGGATGAGGGTAGAGCCCCCGTGATGGGATTAGAGCCCTCAGAAGAAGAGGAAGAGACAGGAGAGCTCTCTCTTTACCATGTGAGGACACAGCAAGAAGGTGGCCATCGCAAAGGATGTTGGCAGAGTTGCATTTCTTCTGGAAGCTCTAGAGGAGAATCCATTCCCTTACCTTTTCCTGCTTCTGGAGGCCACACACTTTCCTTGGATCACGGACCCTTTCTCCATCTTCAAAGTCAGCAGGGTAATGTGTTTAAATCTCTCTCTGACTGTTCTCATAGTTATATCTTCTTCTCTGAAACTCCTGCCTCTCTCTATCCTTTATGAGGACCCTGTGATTACATTGAGCCCACTTGGATAATCTGCCTATTTTAAGATCTTTATTACATTCTTAAAGTCCTTTTTGCCATGTAAGGTGGCTTTTGCAGGTTCCAGAGATTAGGTTGTAGATGTCTTTGAGGGGCCATTATCTGCCTGCCACACATTTGTATAGCTATTTACACATGTTCTTCTTCTTTAATGGCTAGGTTGGTAAAAATAGTCCTGGTTTACAGATGAGAAAATGGAAACTCAGGGAGGTTAAATGACTTGCCCTCACCCACCTAACTTGTGAATGGGAGTCAGCACTTGAACACTGGAGTTCTGAGTCCACATCTGTGTTTTTCCATTCTATATGGCTGCTTGTTTTTTAATTCTCTTCCACACATTTCAATAAATTGTATTTGTTAATATTTGTGTTCCTGATGCCAATATTCTGGGAAGTCGATGTGCTGACTTGAAATGAGGGAATGTCAAAATCAACGTAAAAATAGTCTTCAAGACGAAATGTCAAAGTGAAGAAGCAATTTCCAATATATGTGGGCTTCTCATTTCATAAACATTCATGTTTGTAAGGTCTGATACAGAGTCTGCTTACTGGCTTAATATTGTGTCCACTGACGTATGCTTGATTTTAATGATACGTCATATCACAAATCTTTTGCTTGCCAGCCAGATGACTTGTTATCATTAGGAGATCCTTGACTTTCTTAACCTTGGAACTTTTACTATGAGTGAAGACTTATGAGGTGTGAATGAAGACTTATGAGGTACTACCATGTTGAACTCTCCTACTCTGCCCTCCTTGCTTCCACCTTTCTTTCCCTCCTGTTCTTATCTGCCACATTCAAGTATGAACAATGCACACACCTCACATGTCTTGGTAAGGGTCAATGACTATTTTAGGTAGCTTAGAAGTCATAGTCCTTCTCATTGATGTTTTATGCTTGGAAAGTCTCTCTAGGAAATTCCTTTTGACCCATTGGTCAGTACCTCGTAGCTCTCTGGGTCTTCCCATCTCTTTTTCTATGGTCATCATAGCTGTGGATGACAGAAAAGCAAGGACGGAAGAAGCATGAAGGCCTTCTCTAACCCTGATAGTTCCCTCTGATAGGATTGATAGCACTGCCTTCAGGAAACAACTCCATCCTATTCTTTGGCTTCTTCCTCTTCAGATGCTATTTCAGAATACATTTGTGGCCTACAGGACCGTGTACTCTGAGTTCCTGCCTCCATCCATCTACTTCTGTGTTGGAAGTACAGCTGGGCAAGGGACACCCCGATGGGAAGGAGCCAGGCCTCGGTCCAGACCAGAAGCCAGCCTGCAGTCTTGCTGTGTGCCAGGGCCCAAGCTTGAGCCAATAGTGTTTCTGAAATGAATACAGAAGTACATGTTCTGCATCCTAGGATTATACTGGGAGCCATGGAAGAACCTTCTAGCAGACTTCCAGGGCTGTCAGCATCAGTAGATGCAAGTTACATAGTGCAAGGCAAATGGTTTTATTCCATATGAGCAGTCACTTAGATGTGAGTGTCATGTCCATTTGCTGGAGAGTCAGATACTAGGCCGAGCATGATCTAGCAGCGTGTTCAAGCATTTTCTTGTCAGTGAAAAGTTCCTATCAGCCAGTGAG
Source organism: Cynocephalus volans (assembly GCF_027409185.1). NCBI lineage: Eukaryota > Metazoa > Chordata > Mammalia > Dermoptera > Cynocephalidae > Cynocephalus > Cynocephalus volans. Next base: position 125,821,265 of record NC_084469.1, on the reverse strand, counting down.
GTGGACAATGCCTTTAGGAACCCAGAAATAAACTTTTTGTCCTGTATAGATTCTGTGTGAAGCTTTCCTCCTTTGTCCTTTTCCCTTCCTTAACTCTTCTTTTCTCCTCTAAACATACCTACACGCTCCATAAGAATAGGAAAGTTAGTTGAAGGTTGGGATTAACTACATCAGTAGAGACCTTAGGACTTGGAAAACAGTCTGTATCCAGGGGAGAGGCAAGCGAGCGGCAGGGCAGTTCCCAGGCCAGTCCTGTTTCTCTAGGAAAGTCTGCTGAGGGCACCTGCTGTGAGTAAAGCCCAGCCTGCTGGCATGGCTGGGGTCCTGCTCGGACAGCACCACCTCAGTTTGGGAGAAGTGATGCTGCCCTCGTATACAGACAGTCCACAAATCCTGTGGGGGTGATAACTGCCTTTTTTTGCCTAGAGACCAGTTTTTATTGTTCCCTCTGTTTTTTTGTGTTTGTTTTTTGAGGAGAAGTGGTACTTGCCCCCACCTTTTGCTGCTAATTTTATGAAGAACAGGCTGGGGAATCCAGCTCACTCTTAGGAGTGTTCTCTGCACTGCCCAAACACTGGCAGGTCCATACCAACAGCTGTAGTGAGTACTGGGTCCGAGGGGCATAGGTGTGTGATATATTGGGGATTGAAACAGAGGTGGAACAGCCATGTGAGAGGAAAACATGGTATTCTGCTAAATAACTAGGCATTTCCTGCCCAGACCTGTAGAGACTACCTATGTGCCTAGCTTGTAGGTAATCCCTAATGTCTAAGAACTAGAAGAAATTCTCGCCCGACCCTGTGGATACTGGACAATCTTCCTCTTTCAACAGATGGTCCATCCTTTAAATAAGACATTTCTAAAATACAAGCCAAATGTTCCCTGGAGACTTTACATCCACACTTTTTTTTTTTTTTTTTTTAAAGATGACCGGTAAGGGGATCTTAACCCTTGGCTTGGTGTTGTCAGCACCACGCTCAGCCAGTGAGCGAACCGGCCATCCCTATATAGGATCCAAACCCGTGGCCTTGGTGTTATCAGCACCGCACTCTCCTGAGTGAGCCACGGGCCAGCCCTACATCCACACTTTTTGAGTCATAATTGGATGCCACTAAACTTGTCCAAGCATGGTAGCCAGGTGACAAGGAATTATAAATTGATATTCATCTCTCCCAGCCAGTAGTTGGGGCCTTGGTTCACACTTTGTTGGGGTTTTCATTGTACCTGCTGAGGCTCAGGTCACCAGACCATCATGTCCCTGACCCCACTCCTATCATTTCCCTCCTTAGCAGCCCTTTCGGGACCTCTCTCTGGAAGAAATAGGCTAGAGGATCAAAGGGAACAGGACAAGAGTAGATATCTTCACTGAGCCTGTTCTGATTTGTAGTAAGTGACCAGGAATAAATTTATTGGGTATATTAATGGGATTCAGTCTGTATATTTTTTCAAATATCCGTATTTGTATTTTTCACATATTCATTGATTCTAAGGCACATACGTTTCACAATTTAACAACTGTAAAGTCTGGATGTGCCATATAATCACATCTTAAAATTATAATTGGCAGCTTTTTCTACTTTCTTGGAGGTTTATAATGGTGCCTCTTACAATTGATGGCATCTTAGAGTCCATAAAATACATTAAGTCAGTTCACCTAATTTTTCACTTTTTTGCCTGAAGAATTTATAAATTTTCTAGAATAAGCAGATTTACCAGTAAGCCTCAGTGTATTCAAGTTGTAGTCAACGCAGCCAGTAAAATGGCCACCTTACATTTCATATATCACTTCACTCCACACAAAGTATTCATGCTTCCGTCTTTGGTTGGGTTTTAAAACAATTCTAGACAGTAGTCAGGGCACTACTATAATATTAATAACTAAGTAGCTTGAACAAAGCCATGATTGGTAAAGTGTTTCTTCTAACTCCTAGTCTGTTCTCTTTCCTACATACCATTGCACATGGGGTAGAGAATAAAGATCACTACTGAGAGAATCTTTATAGCAGGTAAAAATTGGGAATCTTAACACCCAACAGAAGAAAGTGACTAAGCACAATATGTTAGATTATCAGTATGGAATACAGACAATGAAGAGGACAAGAATGTAGATTGTTGTTGATATAAGAAGGTATGTATATTTAAAGAGCAGTTTATGAATATCTGAGCAGATAGATTCTGGGAAGTTTTGGCTAGAACACATCCAGCTCTTTGACTTCTGCTGCCAACCATTTACTTCTTTGAGCCAAGCAGGGGCCCAGCAGGCAGGTCTCAGAGGGAGTTAGAAAGGCTGAGCTCCAGAGAAAATGCTAAGAGAAATTATGGAGGAAGAGGAAAGACCTAGAGGATAGAACCAATATACTTGACATACAAGCAGTAGAAGTGCTAGAAGGGGGAAAAAAGACAGAGGAAGGGTTATCAGTCAGGACAGGCTAGGATTGGATTATAACAGTCCCCATAAGCTCAGTAACTTAGCTCAACACAGTTATTTTTTCCCATGCTGTGGTATGCAGTACAGTTGATAGGGGGACTATGCTCAGGGATCGAGGCTGACAGAGGCTTTGTCTCAACACCCACTTCCCTGATCACTGCAGCAGTGCAGGTAGCTTGGATGCATGTACATTACTTCAACTCACATTTCATTGGCCAAAGCAAATCACAAATCCATTCTAAACTTCAGAGGGAGCAGGCAAGCGCAGTAGTACTATATAGCTGGAAGGAGGAAAAGCTAGAAATATTTGATGAACAGCACTCATGACTTACCTGTAGGGGAAATAATGAAACACATAGAAAAAAACTTTCCCAGGGCTGGCTAGCTGGCTCAGTTGGTTAGAATCCAGTGTTAAGGTTCCCCGTACTGGCCAGCTACCAAAAAAAAAGAAAGAAAATTTCCCTAAAGAAGGAAGACTTGAGTCTGCCTATTGAAAGGTAAAACTGGTGAGAAAAGAGTTACCTAGTATGTCCTGGTAACATTCCTGAACTCTTAGGATGAAGAGAAAAATCTTTCAGGTTTTCCGGTCAAAGGAACACATTATTTACAAAGGAAAAAGAATCACATTGACAACAGAACCGGCTATTTGCAACAACAAGAAGCTAGAAGATGGTGGAATTTCATCTACAGACCACTGAGGATAAAAGGAATGCTACTCTAGAATCCTATACCCAGGCAAGATATTCATTCAGCTGTCAGAATAAAAGAAAGGTATTTGAGCATATGCAAGGATTCAATCTGTCCTCTGCTGTTCCCTGCTGCCTTGTCCTCACAGTGCCTAGACACTCTGCCCTTGCTGTTCTAGTACATCAAGGTCTCTGTTCACCTGTCACCTCATCAGAGGCCAAGCCTGACTACTGTATCAATTAGGGCACATGCCCACTCTGCTTGGCTTTTTCTTCACAACACAGCTTACAGCTTTATACTGTGTTCAATGTTTTATTATGAAAATTTGAAACATACAGAAAAGTTCGAAGAAGTTTAATTTAAGCATCTTATTTTTTGATGGATTTCATTTTAATGCAGATGTCAGTGCACTTTAAAATCTTCAGTATTTTCATCATTAACTACAGTTCAGTATTTGTTTTATCAGCCTGGAAAGTTCTCTCATCACTTTGTCAGTCAATTTCTGCCCCCACTCATACCCCCTAACGACAACCGCTCTCCTGGTTCTTTTCCACTATAGATTAGTTTTGCCTGTTTCTAGAACTTCATATAACTGGAATTATGTGTTCTTTAGTGTTCTTCACTAGGCATGTTTTTAATATTCATCCTTGTTGTTGCATGTTATTGCTGAGTAGTGTTTCATTTTATTCCATAAATATACCACACTTTTTAAATTCACTGTTAATGGACAGTGGGCTGTTATCGGTTTGTGCTTGTTGTGAATAAAGCTGTGAAGAACATTCCTATGAATGTCTATTTGTAGGCATACGTTTTCATTCCTTTTCGATAGATGAGAAATTGCTTGGGTCATAGGCTACATATATGTTTTATAAGGAACTACCAAACTTTCCCCTAAAGTAGCTGTGTCATTTTACACTTCATCAACAATATATGGGAGTTCCAGTTGCCCCACATCCTCACCAACTTGGTGTTGTTGGTCTTTTAAATTTTATTGTTTGGCATTTTAATGGACAAATGTATTAGTCTGAGTTCTCCAGAGAAACAGAACCAATTGTGTGTGTGCGTGTGCACAAATGCACGCACATATGTAAAGATTTATTATATGAAATTGGCTCACTTAATTATGGAGGCTGAGAAATCCCAGTCTGCCATCTGTAAGCTGGAGACCCAGGAAAGCCGGTGAAGTACTTTCAGTCTGAGTCCGAAAGTCTGAGAACCAGGAGAACTAATGATGTAAGTCCCAGGCCAAGGGCAGGAAAAGACCAATGTCCCAGCTCAAGCTGTCAGGCAACGAGAGAGTGAAATCTCCCCTTCTCTGCCTTTTTATTCTACATGGGCCCTCAACGGATTGGATGAGGCCTTCCCACATCGGAGAGGAGATCTGCTTTACTCAGTCTGCCAATTCAAGTGCTAATCTCATCCAGAAACACCCTCACACACATGCCCAGAAATAATGTTTAGTCAAATATCTGGGTACTCCATGACCCAATCAAGTTGACACATATTAATCATCACAGCAGATATGTTTTTATATATATACACAACTTCAAAAAGTTCATGGAAAGATTTGTATTTTAATTCTGTTTTTCCACGAACATTTTGAAGTACCCTTGTGTGTGCATATAAACACACACACACGCACAGTAAATTAATTTTAAGTGTCAGTGTGGCTCTCTTCTGATGTCTGCTTATAAGAAGTTTCTTGGCTCCTGGGGAAGCAGGTGAGCCCCAGGCCCTGTAACAGAACTATAGAGGCTAAGTCCAGAAGAGAAGTGTTAAAAGAGACAAAAGCCAGAACTCCAGTCCCCAGACTGGCTCACACCTCAGCAACTGATAAATCATGCACTGGTTTTCAGTTATTTATTTGAGTGACAGAGTGTGTGTGTATGTGTGTCTCTGTGGATGAAAAATGTGATACCTGTAGTAAGGAAATGTAAAAGAAAGTTGTCTCCTGTTACTCCTGATCTTCTATTTATAATAAATCCCATTTAATAAAATTTGTTCAGTCAAGTCCCATTTTATTATCGTGAAGCAGCACAGGGATATGACAGGGAAAGATCAAGGCTGGAAACTAGGATCTGAACAGTAAGGACAAGTCAAGGGGCTGGCGCTCTGAGCTCCTAGGTGGAGAGGAATCAACATCAGCACACGTACCCCCCAGGACAGGAGGCCAAGACTACACAGTGTGGCTTCCTTTACCCTCATTGCTTCTTTTGATTCTTCTACCTTTAGGTGATCCCAGAGACAGGCAGAACTGGGACAGCTGTTAAAATAGCGCATCAGCATCGGGAGGGAGGAGGAGGGGGTCAGGGAGGGAAACTGGAGCAACATGCAGCCAGCACATGGTCCTTCCCGAGAAATTAGGTCTTAAAGGAGACGGTTGCAGTTTAGGAAATGAGAAATGTATCAGTCCCTAGAGCATGAAAACTCTATATTGCAAGGTAAATGTTATAGTGAATTTTGGGAGAGTTCTTAGAGCCGCTCCCTAGAGCATGAAAACTATATTGCAAGGTAAATGTTATAGTGAATTTTGGGAGAGTTCTTAGAGCCGCTTGCCGCCGTCCTTCCTCAGTTGCTAAGTCAAATGGGAAGGACCTGGGTGAAGCTCGAGAGGCCCAGTTAATTTGATCCAGGAAGACGGTTGATGCACACGACCCTGTGAGCATTCTTGGGGTTGCTGTGGGTTCACCTGTTGGTGGGCTTAACTTGGCAATGTGCGAGCTTCCCTTTGACCTGGCAGTGGAAGGGGTCACAGTGGTGAGCACAGACTTGTCTTCTCTTGGGAGCTCTGGTCTCTGATATATTTGACTAGATAGCAAAGGATTCCCCACTTACCAAGGCACTGTGGCAAGACAGGAAGCAGCTGGGCTTTGACTGATCAATCTCTCTCCTCAGCTTTTCTGGCTGTATAAACATTGAGCTGATCTGATGACAGGAGAAGGAAAGTAAATTAAGTTTCCATTAGAAGTGCTGTCTTGGCTACTCTTGATTGGAAGAGGGGGTCCTGTAGCAGCATTTCCTTGGTAGAGCTACCCAGCACAGAATTGGGAGATTACAAATTCCTCACAGTACTGTCATTTATTATTCCTTCCTCATTTTGAGAAACTGGCAGGAAAGGACAAGGAACAAGGTAAGTTTCTTGCCTCTGCCTCAGTCTGGTAGGAGGAGACAATGGCTTGAGGTGAATAACTGTCAGATTTGGCCAGCAAGCCCTTCACTCTGTCCATGGCAAACATGTGGCAGACACAACTGAACAGGGCACTGGCGGGCAAGAGGAAAGCCGCTGGAGTGCTGGCTGGCTGGCTGGCTGCGCATCTGGCCTCCAGGGCATGACCAGACAGAGTCTGGTCTCAGAAGCAGTTAGGGAGTGTCCTGAAGACTCCACCTGTAGCTTTCTCTTGAAGGAAAATAAAGCGTCTCTTATCTACTCTTCCTGAGTGCTGATGAAGGTCTCTTAGGAAGTTTGACAAAATCTTGTGAACTGGATGACTTGGCAGAACTTTGGTTTATCTTCATTTGCAGGGCTGATTTTGATTCTGTGCAGACTTTTTTTCCAAAATGGAATCAAAATTTCCTAGATATTTTAACCTTCAGATAGCTCATAAATATCACAGTGTTTATCATTCCATAGGACTGTTGGTGCTGAATCGTGACTGGACAATTACGAGAAAAGATTGGGGCAGTAGAGTGGTAGAATCCATCTTGATCATCAGATGACCTTTCAGGAAAGAAGGTGGGGACATTAGTTTTCTCCCCTTAGCTCTCCATATTTTTCTGTTCCTCTTACTTTTGCCCTTTATTTTCCATTTTAAAGGCAATTTGCAAACTCAGCATCTTACCTCTAGTGCTGTAGGCTCAGTGCCAAATGGAAAGCAGAACTCTGTTCTTCCACATTAACAGAATTCCCAGAAAAAAAATGATCCATTGTTTCAGATTATGGGATTATCCAGCAGCATGGGTACTTAAGGAGAAATTGCTGGGATAATGCAGAAGTTTGAAAATGAGTATTTAGTAATACCTTGTATTTGTGTTCCTTTTGCCATGTAATTCCTCCTCCTGTGCTAGCCAGCCAGTAGCACAGCAAGGTGGGCAAGGGCACAGACTCAGTGGTCAGATCCCACAGTGGTCAGTGGGAGTTGTGTGCTGGCTTTGGCTTTTAATCTTCTGCGCCTTGATGTTCTCATCTGCAAAGTAAAGTTAGTGGTAGTGCCTACTTTGTATTTATATATAAGGTAAGTGAGAAGACTTGTGAAGCACAGTGGCTGTCCATAGTTCAATAAATGCAAATTATGATATGCAAGATAGGTGCTGTAGAGGTTAAACAGTGACTGTTGTTTCCACATTGGCAGTATAGAAAATGCCAGTAGCAGTGCACCATGCTCTAGAAGTTCGAAGGAAACAGCGATGACATCCAGCAGAGATAGGTAGAGAGGTGGTGGCCACTGGCTACCCCCCAGCAGACTTTTCTTGGCCTGTGGCCAGTGTACCCTTGCTTAGGCTCCAGCTGTTTCATCACCCTAGCCCTTACGCCACCTAAATCCTTCCTCCAGCCCTCCTGTTCCTTCCTCCTCATTGAATGCTGCCAGGCTTCATGACAGTGGTACCACCCTACATTTGATTAGCTTCTTTTCAGCCTACTTTCATGTTTCTAATCTCATTTAATCCTTGCAAGAGTGAGGGAGATTCCTCCATTTTTCAGATGAGGAAACTGCAGTCCAGGGAGGGGTAAATTACTTGCCAGGGTCTTGAGGCTAGAAAACCCAACTCCCCTTGCCATTTCACACTCAATAAATAGACCCTGAGTCATTTCTTGAGCCTTACAAAATAAAACAAAAACACCCAGAGGTCGATGATGCAGGTGGTAGTAACCCCGCTTTAGTTAAGTGTAGGTTGCAGGGCTGGCCAGTTAGTTTACTTGGGAGAGAGTGGTACTGATAACACCAAGGTCAAAGGTTTGAATTCCCATACTGGTCATCCACCCCCCAGCCCCTCAAAAAATAAATCTCATAAAATGTAGACCTCTTCCTACTACAGTGGTGCTTTCTCTTCAGAGGTAATATTTCTCACCTATCTCCTTAAAACTCTGTGGTCAACTCTTTTTTTCCTGATGGAAAGACTTTAGATGGGGAGCTAAGAAATCTGAGTCCAGCTGTTCTCCACCATCCCAGTTGTATGACCTTGCGTGACTCGATGGCCTCCCTGGGGCCTGTTCCCTCATCTGAACAATAAAGGGATTGCTCTAAACCTGTGAGTCTCCACCATTGTTTTTTTCTAGGACATAAATGTCTGGTGACATTCCTTTGTAGACTTCCTTGTTGGGTGGCCTACATCCCAGCACCTTAGTTGTAACTCAACCCCCTCCCTGCACTCAAGGAATCACATTGGAATACAGGGAAAGTGAATGATGCTATTATAGGGATAACTTTTAATCTGTTCTGAGTTATCAGAAAAATAAGTAACATGCAAGGTGTAAGGCTTTTTATTAGTAACAGATCACTTTAATACTTCACAGTGAAAGTGTCAGGGCCTGGTGTTGGGGCCTGCTCCGGGCACATCCCTCCTGGCCTGCTGCAGCCCCCAGTCCTCAGCGTGCTAACTTAGCAGGTTTAAAGTACAAGTATCCTATAGTGTTCAAAGTACTGCAAAATCTTGGTCTTTTGGAAAAACCCCTGTGTGAATGCACAAAGACTGAGGTTAGATATGAAGAGCATCTTCACGCTGAGATGCAATTTTTCTCATCTCTCCATCAAGGGTGTGACACTGCATCTGCACATTTCTACACTGGGCTAGAAAATAATCACCTTGGCGTGTTTTAGATCCAGTACTGCCAGAAAACTGGGGACAGAATGCCCCCACCCTCAGGTTTCTTTTTGGCCTTCTGGTTTTGCTACTAATGGATTTATAGCCACCCAGAGGTCAGCAATACAGCCCTTCCTCAAAGCTTGGCCAGAGTCCTTGGGTTGGTAGCATTTCCAAGGCTTTTTAGCTGAGACACTTAGATGATAAGAATCTTTGAGGAAAGGGGTGGGGGAATGCGGACTAGGCCAAGAAGTCAAGTGTCCACTTTGTCCATAGTTAACTGGACCCTGAATTTTCTGTCTGGTCCTGTAGTTGAGCATTGTCACTTAAAAAAAGGATTTGGAGAGGACTAAGCAAAGTGCTGTGCTGGCTGCCTCCTATCTCTCAGCACCACCCCGCTGCCAGAGCCATGGCTTTCCGTTCAGAGTTAGCAAGGTGCCCACAAGAAGGACACCAGGGAAGGCGTGAACTCCTCCTCTGACCTAGAACGGCTAACAGTCAATTTGAGTGTTGGACTTTTACCTGTTCCATAAGAAATGTTGCTGACAGTTATTACCAGCGTCAGATAAAACTGTGTATAGAAAATTTTGACTGAAAATTAACAGAAGAGCCAAATCTTCGCAACCGTAGTTAGATGTGCTGGATTAGGAAGTCCAGATGGGCAGGTAGGAATCATAAACAGAACAAGGAGAAGCTGTGGTACCTGTAAGTTGATGCAGACAAATAGCTTTTCAACAGCAGTGGATCTTTTTGGTAGAATTTACATGGAAAAGAACTGATCCATTTGAAAATCATTCAATAAGAGTAAAATGGGAAAAATCGGAAACAGTTCATCTGTGTTGTATAAAAAGAATAGATCCAAGGGATTAGGTTTGCTTAATGGAGTTCAACTTAGAAGATTTTTGATCAAAATTCACCTATGCGGGCTGGCCTGTGGCTCACTCGGGAGAGTGTGGTGCTGATAACACCAAGGCTATGGGTTTGGATCCCATATAGGGATGGCTGGTTAGCTCACTGGCTGAGCGTGGTGCTGACAACACCAAGTCAAGGGTTAAGATCCCCTTACTGGTCATCTTTAAAAAAAAAAAAAAATTTCACCAATGCTGATACAATTCCGATGAAACTCTCTGGGAGTTTATTTCCAGCTTCCTTGGGAATAAAACAGCAGGAACACAATACACTTTTATTCACCTGGCACCGTGAAACAGCTGTTTCTTTTAGTGGCATTTGGCCCAGGCTCACGTGGCATTCAGGAGCACTCTGGAGGGCCACCCCTCTGCTCCCACTTCTCAAAGGACAGCTGCCTTAGCGACAGGGGCTAGGCAAAGGGTACTCTGGGTGCAGGATGGAGGTGCTGCTGGGCTATGAGTGGTGAGGGATGGAGGTGTCAGTGACTGTAGGGATTCCCACGGGTGATCCAGCCAGGTGGTTTTTAAGGGCTGTGAGGAGAAGAATATGAAACTTTTTATTATTCACAGACTGATTATTCAGGTGCCCTGATTGATGCCTCCCTGTCCCTGTCATCTACTAGACCCACTTGAGAAAGGGTCTAAAAGAAAATGAAACTCAAATCAGGTGTCTGACCTCTGCTAAATGTTAGAGAGAGGCATATGACAGTCAGAGCTCTGTAGAAAGCCAGGAGTCAAAGGCCGTAATAAAAAGGCAGAATCTTCCATGACTTAGTGAAGGACAAGTCAGGTCTTAGGGTCTATCCAGAATGTCATTCTCCACATCAACTCTGACCTCACGTGGCTGTAGTCATTTGAGCATGTCTACATTTATTGTGGTTATCCTGGGTTTGGAGAAAACATTTCATCCTGTTTTTCTGTCTTTCAGGTTTCAAGTGCCCCATTTGCTCCAAGTCTGTGGCTTCCGATGAGATGGAAATGCACTTTATAATGTGTCTGAGCAAACCTCGCCTCTCCTACAACGGTAAGGGCATGACATGCCATGCCAGCCTCCCAAGCATCAGTCTGAGGAGCCTCTGATGGAGGGGAGCTCTGTGCACTATTATCACCCCACCTTCCAGCAGGAATGCCTGAGTGGTGGTGAGGAACCACACTCTTCCGGGGAGCCTTGCTGTGCAAGTTGGAGGGGAAGAGAAAGGAAGGCAGTCCCTGGGGGTCAGGTCCGAGCCCTAAGAAGGCTCTCGGTTGCTCAGTTAGTCCTCTGCCATCCACACCCCATTCCCTCACCCAGTCTACACCTGACCATGTTAGGCCCCAGGATAGCCGCACTCACCCCGAGAGTCAACAGAAGGGCCCAGGGCAGCACCGAATCTCCTTGGAGAGGGGGGAGTCTGTGTGTTGGGGGTACATACAGAGTACTGGCAAACACCTGACTCAGCCCTGTGACTTTCCACAGCAGAGAGCTTGAGGGAGTGTGATACATGGACACGCATTAGGGATTAAAAATATTGATGCCTCATTGCTCCCCCATGGCCATATTTCCTCCTACCTTGGAGGCTGCCAGAGAGCTGAGCACTGAACACAGTGAAGCGGGTAGGATCACGGGGACAGGGGATTCCGTGACACCCAGGTCACCCTAACATAGCACCTCTGGGGACAGAATGAGTATGAGCATCTGCCTGGTATGCTGTGGGTGAGGATTTGGAGTCCAGCTGATCCAAGTTCAGATCTTCCCCTACCACTCACTGACTGTAAAATCTTGGACAAGTTGTTCAGCTTGTGGGAGCCTTGGTTTTCTGGTTCATAAAATGGGGTAGCAAAACTGGGTTCATAGAATTGTCAGAACCAGGTAAGAGGTTACACATAAAAGAGCCCAGCACAAGGTCAGTGCTCAGGATGTTACAGCTGCCATGAAAGGTGGGGACCATCCATAGATTTCTTTGTGCAGTTTTCCAAAGTAGACTGTCTTCTCTCAGTGTTGCCCAGCCTGTGCCCCTGGTGCTCTCCGCTTTTCCATCCCATATGTTTAGTTTGGCCTCCAAACCATGTTCCTCTACAAGAACAGGCAGTGGGTGTGAGGGGGTGCTCTCCAGCCCTGGCCACCTGCTCAGGTTAAAGCCGTAGCAGTGGTTAGGAAATGAGTTCTGGGACTCCTGAGAGAGTCAGGACTGGATCGTTCACTTAACTCCCATCCTGGGAACACTCCTCACAGACCTGTCCTCCCCACACAGCATTAGCCTAGGGAAGACTCATGATTCCAGAGTGTTCCTGGGAAATAAATCTGACGAATCTGATCTACTCACTTCTCCTGAAAACACATCCTACTGTTCTCTTTTCTCTTAATTATTTGCTCTGCCAAAAGATTCTGGATGCAGGTGGTATGTTACCTGCTTGTCTCAGCTATGTGATAAACTTTGCTTGAGCTGGAGGACCAGCTGCAGGGCAGGTTATATCCCTGGCTCTGCCCCAGCCTTTTCTTCCCTTTTATGTCCTATCCAGTGCTTGGGAAGCCCCTTTCCTCCCCAGTGGACAGCCTTTCCTTGTCCCCTGGGGACTGACTGGCACCATGTCCCTGAGTCTGTTCTCACATGGGCTCCAGGCTTCCTGTCAGCCTTGTCCCATTGCATTCTGTTGAGGATGCTCAAGCTCAGCTTTGTCCCTGTTAGCCATCTCTGCTTGGGACCATGGAGGGAGAGGAGGCTCCCCTGCCTCTCTCAGCCCTCCCCAACCACAGCCTCAAAAACCGTATTCACTTCTTGCCCACACGTGTAGAGACCTCATGAAGATCTCTTTTTGTCCTGTGTGTTACTGGGGAGTGTGCTCTATAGACACTGCCTTTGCTGTAATAAGGACACAAAGAAGCCTCAGAGGGGGCTCGGCCTGAGAGAAGTTGGCTCTTGGAGTCAGTCGTCAGCTGTGCAGGCCAGAATGCTCTTGGGGCCACCCTGATGAAGAGTTGCCCACACACCCATGCGGAGAATGAGGAAAGTGAGGATCTCCAGCTCCTCCCCCAGAGAACTGCCTGTGTTACCCCAGGTGTCCCACGTCCTCCTCAACACTTGAGTGCCTGGTGCTGCTGGTCTGTCTCTTCCCCACCAGCAACCTTAGGGAAGGGCCCAGGCAACCAGGCCCAGCTACCCAGATTACCTGCATAAACTACACTCTGGGTCCCCTTAGAGGAAGGGGCTGCTTGGCCAGCCAGCCTGAGGAACAGTCACTGCTGTTCTTGTTGTATGCCTAGTTTTCCCCTCATCATCTAACCGGGAGGCCTCCTTCTCAGCAGGTGGGTGTGTATGTGCACATCTGTGTGTATGTATGGAAACTAGAGGCTTTAACCTCCAGGATCCCTTTGGGCAAAAGCCAGTCCTTGACCACCAGAGGCAGAGAGGCCAGTTGTCTCCAGTCCTATCAGTGGACTTTATCTTAAGGTGATGAAGCTGCTTCAGAAACAATGCCCATCGGTGTACACTGTTAACGTGGTAAGGAGGCTTTGGTGGCACGAACTCCTCATAGTCAATCTTTGTCTTTTCTGAAGACACCTAAACCTTCCAGGTGATAGGCAGCGTGTGCTACCTGTGGTTATTGTGTGGAGTAGAAGTCTTCAGAGGAGACCAGGGCCCATTCCAGTTCAGATACAGCTCAAAGTTTCAGGGGCCATGGGCCAAAGCTCCTGAGACAGGAGCACTAGGCTTATTTTGGTCTTATCAGTAACTTGTTTCACCTATGATATATCTTCATCCCAACCTCACCTGTTTCGTGTTACCTTTTCTATTTGAAAAAAACAAAGTGAGGAGACAAAGAGTCTGTTCAGTATGAACTCTTGAAATCTTTCTGGGTTAGGAGCAAGGTGGGGCTTTCCTAGGGGGTGGAGAGAGAAGTTCTCTTTTCTTCTGAAGATTCATGGTTACACCTGGTCACTTCCCTGGAAACACACGCACATGCACACGCACACTTTCTGCAGTTGCTGGCATCGATTGGGGAAATTTTCAGAAAATTTATGATGGTTATATAAGATGAAATTTAGCTAACCACCAAAGGAAAAAAGTAGAAACCTCCTAAATGAGACAGACAGAAAGTAGTATTTTTCTTATTATGAGGGTTGGCCTGAGCTGTGGGTTGGAAGGCCTCCAGTAGCTGCCTGCCAGATTTAAAAAAAAAAAAAATGTGGGAAAGACAAGACTAGTTTAACTGGTTCACCCAGTGCTCAAAAGAAAAGTGAAGACCAACCCCTGGTGCTCCCAGAGCATGTACCTGGCTGGGGAGGCTGTTAAGTATGCCAGCCCATGCTGTAGGGGACCCCAAAGCACTGACTGCTGAACTCCTTGTCCTCCTGAGCACCTTCCATGGGCAGCCCTAACCCAGGACTCCTGGAAAGTGAGGACGCTGCTCAGGAGAGAGGAAGGAGGTGGGGGCCCATTTTTGTGTGTCAAATGGTCAGCTTGAATGGGTCCTTTCATTTTTCTACCTTTCCAACATCTCCATTTGTGGCTCTGAGACCAGGGCACCTTGCCCTGAAGATACACACTTGCTTGTTGACCATCAAATTGCTTGGCTAGCAGAACAAGCCTCGAGATGGCAGTCTGATTTTGTTCTGAACAGACAATAATCATAACACTGTGGGGTCATACAGGTGTCCAACTGTCCACTGAAGGCTTAGGGAGCACTGGTTCCAAGAGCAGCCAAGAGTCCTGGGCCCAGGGAGGTTCTGGTGGGGGCAGGTGCATTTGCCAGCAGAATCAAGGAGAGCTCGGCAGCTGTCCATGCTGCTTCAGGAGACTCCCCTGCTCAGCTTTGTTCTGGGGTGCAGGCCCATGCCCACCTACTTAGGTCATGATGCCCTCCCCCTCCTCTCTGCTGCAGGTCATTTCCCTCATCTTTAGGGCTCTTAATCTGCTAGATGTCACACAACCTTTCTTTAAGGGAGAAAGAATTCACGTAAAAGAAGAAATGCCCTGAGCTGGCAGACCTGTGTGAGCAGTTGCTTATGTGTCCTCTGCTCTCGGAGACCCTGTGGTCCCCATGGAAGCACCCAGTCCCACATGGGGCATTGCCTGGAACTATTGTGACATGCTGGAGCAGCAGCTAAAGCCTAGCTGGACTCAGACTGTGGAGGTGGTCTGCCCTGATGTTCCTCCTACAGGATGGAGAGGGGCGGCGCCTCGCCCAGGCCTCCCAGCACTGCTGACTAGCTGCAGTGAAGGCCAGATTGGCTACCACCAGGTGTAGGAGGAGCTGGGAGGGAGGCCTGCAGGGGCTTCATACAAGTGGGGAAACCCGGGGCCGGTCCGTGGCTCACTTGGGAGAGTGTGGTGCTGATAACACCAAGGCCGTGGGTTCGGATCCCATATAGGGATGGCCGGTTAGCTCACTTGGAGAGCGTGGTGCTGACAACACCAAGTCAAGGGTTAAGATCCCCTTACCGGTCATCTTTAAAAAAAAAAAAAAAAAAAAAAAAGTGGGGAAACCCGAAGCAGGTGGCCAAAGGAGAGGGGACTGTGTGGGGAACTGCTGGGAGTCCCTGTAAATAGGAAGTGCTCCAGGCTGAGCTCACCCCTAAAAGTTGGCTGTCCTTACTGTAGCCCAACTCTCCCAAACATTGGATTGCACCTCACAGTGCAGAGGTGTTGGGATGGCACGCTGCTGGTAGGGCACACTCTCTGCTCAGGGTCTCCTCTTTGCCTGAGAGCAGAGCACCCCAGATTTCCTGAGAAGGGAGCTATCAAGCTGGCATTGGTGGCACTGCCCCATCCTATCTCTTGGCAAACCAGGCCAGCAGCTCTGCGCATGCTGAAGAGGCTGCAAGACCAGGAGCTCTTCAGCATCTAGGCTGGAAATGAGGCCAGGGGGCGGCGTGGGCTTCTGCATCATTTGCTAGGGGTTCTTCCTCTGGCTCCCACCTTCCCTCTTGTTGGGGCCTTAACTGCCACCAGGCACAAGGGAAATGTCTGTATGTTCCCACTCTCAGCTGCTCACTCCGAGCCTTCCCTCCCAGCCAGTGGGCAGAAATGTGTCTGTAGCTGTTCAGACCATCCACCCCCTCTTTGCCACCAGCAGCTCTGATCCCTTGGGGAATGCTGCCAGAGCTCTCTGCAGGGCACTTTAGCCCCAGCATAGTGCAGGGCAGCTGGCAACTCCCTCAGTCTGGCCTGCTCACTCTGAATACCTAGGTTACCCCACCCACCTCGAGCCCCCACGCACACATTCACAAAAAGGGAAAGATTTGAAGCTGCCTTGAGATTAGCGGTGTTTTCCAGCCCAAGGGAAGACACCCATATGGCCTGGTCTTTTAAAAAGGAGACAGAGAGGCCAAGTGGAGGGAGCCTGGGTTTGGGAGTCAAGGCCACTTAGCAGCTGCATGAGCTCATCCAAAGACCCCCAGTGGGTCTTTAGGATTCATTGAGATGTGTCTGTGAAGTTGTTGGCATGTAGCTGTCCAAAGAAGCTAGGTCTTTTTTATCTCTTCCTCCTATTTCTTTTCTTTGACAAACAGCAGCTGTCAGAGCACTATGCCTGGATCTCAGGGAGGGGGCAGGAGGATGCCATCACCTCCACCCCCAGCCTATCACAGGCGTCACACCTCCTGTCTTGGCTCCAGAGAGCTTTCCCTGCCGTTCTGGTCTCGTTTGAGGGACAGGCACTGGCACCATCTAGCAACACCCCCAGCCAGGCCAAACACACTTCCAGACTTCCCCTTGGGCAGTGACATTGATTGGCTTTGCACACTGGTGCCAGGAAGCTTGAGAAGGGCTTAAAAGGCAGTAAGAAAAAGGTAGAACCCAAAAGACAAGCAGGAAGTTCAGCTTTGTTCCTGTGTTCTTATCAATCAGCATTTGTTGAGCCCTTCATCTGGGGCCTGGGGATGCCAAGCCAAAGGACATTTGAGTCCGTCTCCAGTGTGGCCTCATCTTGTGCTGGGCTTGGGGTCCTTGGCTTTGTGCTGCAAGGCCATGACTCCTCTTTAACAGCAAGCAGCAGGCTCCCTCCCATTGGATGAGTGTGGAAGTCTTGTAGGAACTGGTTGATAGCCAAGCTTTAGCTTCAGCCATTTCCACCCCCCTGCTAGGATCCCAGGGACATCTGGGGGCTGCTGATTCCCATAGTTCCAGGGACTGGGACAGGAAGTTTTGCTCAGCCCACTCAGACCACTAGCAAGTGGATTTGTGCTCTTCCTGCTTCTGCTGTAGAAGAATGCTGCTCCTTGGGCATGTGGCTCGATGTAGGCACCACTGGCTTCCCCATGCTGTCAGATTCCAAGCCTCTGACTCCTCCCGATCCCTGGGAACCTCCAGGTGGCCTTTTACAGCCAGTGGCTGGTCCCTGTGAAATGTGCTCTCTGCCATGTGCCAGCCCAGTGGGACATCTGCACTGTTTAGTTCTTCCCACCAGTGCTGTGGACCCAGGCTAGCTGGTAAGGTGCAACACTGCACCATGCATAAAACTGCTTGGTGACGTGGTGAGGAAAAGGCTGCATCCAGCCTCCATGTGCTCAAGTCTGAGTCCTTGAGCGTGTGCACACTCCACCCTGGGATAAGAAATGAATGGCCCTCGCGTCCCCTGCCCTTTTCTCTTCCCCTAGTGACGTTCAGTGTGAAAAGAGAAGAGTCATGTCCAGTCTGGTAGGAGAAGAAAGCCTCTAAGCCTTATCTCCATATCTGCTTCCATGTGCCCTCCTGGAGCTGTCACAGACAGAGAGAGCACAGCGATGCAGAAAGCTGTTTGGGACCCAGAGAATTCTACTTCGCCCCTGGGCTAACAGCTGAGTTGCCAGTCAGCAGGAGGGAGTGCAGAGCAAACTGCTTCAGAATCAATAATGTTGCCGTGCTCCAAGGAAATCATCAGGTGTGGGGAGGAAACTAAGAGCTGATGCCCAAACACTCACTGCATGGACAAGATGCACAAGACAGAGTGGGGAGTAAACGTCCAAGAACGCCTGCAGGTTGACTCTGCCTTCTTGAAGCTAGGCTATTTTCCCTCCCATCTTTATTGGGCTTTTTTTCCTTCAATGTTTTATTATGAAAAATGTTAAACATATAGCAAGGTTGAAAGAATTTTGCAGTGAGTACCCATGTACCCATCACCTGGAGTCTGCATTATGCTTTAGCTGCTTTATCACCTGTCAGTCCATCCACTAGTCCATCTTCTGACGCATTGTGGAGTAAAACGCAAATACCAGTTTGCTTCTTTATTGGGGTTTGTAATTATAAAAGTAATTCACATTCAAACAATACAAAAGTATGTAAAAATATTTTTCTTCTAATTCTTCTTTCTTCCACCACTATTAAAATGTGTGTATCCTTCCAGATTTTTTTCTGTGCCCACACAAACATTGTATATACACACAATTATTAAATACGTATGGTATGAGTTCTGGTCAAGATGGTGGAATAGATGGTCCCCAGCATCACTCTCTATCACAAATCAACCAATTTACAACTAAAAAATGTAACATCAGCCAAGCTGGGGCCTCTGGAGCTCAAGGGAAGAGGAGGAGAGATCTATGGAGTTCATGAAGGGGGAGAAGCCACGATGAGAGAAAGAAAAAACTGCTTGGAGCGTTTCGGGCCACAGCCACTTTAAGGCTGGAACTGCTGAGCACATGGAGCAGGAGCCAGCAGAAGCCACAGCTGTGCCCTTTGGATGGAGTTAGTTGGAGGTGGCAGGAGAGAAGAGCGCTTTGGTGGCCACCAGGACAGCAAGACCACTAATAGGGTTCCCGTGGACCCACGCAGGAGCAAGAAGCCAGAACAGCTGAAAAAGGGGAGCCATTCAGAGGCTGGTGAGTCATCGTGAGGGACCAGCGCAGGGCCTATCCCATGGGAGGTGTTTGGAGCATGGGCGGTGGGGGAGACAGGCGCACCGGGAGAACACTGGGACACAGCAAGCACAGCCAATCCACCCCTCAGTCAGCACAGGACCACTCAGAAGAGACTGGTCAGGAATGTAGAATTGCCTGGGGTGCAGTTTGATGAAAAGATTCAGGCCTAGATCAGAGTTTCCACACGACCCAGGTGCACCCAGTCTCTGGAGAGCTGGAAGTACCTATAAGGTCAACCGTTAAACCCTGAGCTGCACAAAAAATCTTCCCTAGGGAAACAGCAAAGCAGCAATTTAGCTCATCAACACGGCTCAAGTACTGGTTCCCACAGGAAGTTCCCCATTTTAGAAGTAAGCAAAGGACTAAAAATTAGTTCCAGCCCAGGCACACCATCAGTGCCTTGGACCACCAGCGGACCTGAGGTATGGAGCCAGGGACTGGACCCTCTGCCCACATCCAGGCACACCGCCAGTGCCTCAGGCTTGCCTGGGGGACTGGGGTATGGAGCTGGGGACCGGACCCCCCCACCCCCCGACAACCAGGCACACTGTCAGCACCAAGGAGCATGCCAAAAACAGCACCTCCATGTGGGTGGTCCACCACAGTAACCATGGCTGCCGCAAACATGGCTAGATGTCAGAACCACCACACAGATGGCCCGCCAGCCACTGGAGTGCATTGACACAGGACAGTCACTAGGAGAGATCAAAGAAAAGAATAGGATGTCTCTCTCCACAAAGCTCATTCCAGAGTGACAGAAGAAGCATCTGCTCTGTGATAATATTAGGGGACCTGAACACACCTTTCAGCATTGGACAGATCATCTAGGCGACAGATCAACAGAGTAACCATTACTTTTTCAGAGGGAGAGAAGAAGAAATCTAGTGTTATCAGTGGTGGGAGGGGGGAGGGAGAGGTGGATAGGGAGAGATTGAACAGGGGCATAAAGAATAAGTATAATTTGTAACAATATAAATACTAGTAGTATTGATTTGATCAAAATAGTCAACATTGAATCCTAAAAATATAATCAATTATGATTCAATAAAAAAATTAAAATAAAATAATGTTTATATTTCAATAAATAAATACGTATGGTATCTAGTGCTTTAAAACAATGGGATCATGCCCTTTATGTTGATCTGCCACTTGCCATGTTTGGAGTCTGGGGTGACACTCCAGTGGCAGACTGCATATTGTCCCCTTTTTCTGTCTTGAATCACCCTTTCAGGTGGGCTGTTGGGTTACCCAGGTGTTTACAGACAGGAAATGACCGCAAATTGTCCTGGTGGCTAAGAAGCTAAGAGTGACTTCTCTCACATTTCATGGGTACAGGGACTTAAGTATTGGTCCTATATGCTTTTTCCTCTGGGTTCTTGTTGGGGGCTTTGAGTCACCTTCTAGGCCATGAAGAGTCCTCATTTTGTGGGCCGCACATGTTTCCCCTTTCCCCCAAATACTCAGAGGGCACAGCTCTGCTTTCTTCACATCCACAGGCTGCTCTCTTGATAGTTCATCTATGGTTTTGAGAACTTCTGGGTAGTCTTTTGCTCACATTGCCTCTTTCACCTGCCCTTCAAATTATTAGTGGTAACCTGGGTCTGCTTTTGCCTTCTTTGGATTTACTCTAAACTTTGTTCCTCAATAGTCTCTTTATTCTGCATCTCTGTCCTAAACTGCCAATCTAGTCTTCAGCAGACTCCTGGAGGTCTCCATGAGCATGTCCTGGTGGAGATGCCTCGTAGACGCCTCCCATCGACCCTGAACTCATCACCCCCGGCCACCTTGTCCTCCTGGATTCCTCTTGGTGACAGTGCCTGCCCTTGCCTAGCTGCCCCCATTAGCACATGCATTGCTACTGCACATGGCACACCATCCAGCTCCTCCATCCATTCTCTAGTAGCTTCTGGAGGTGGCATCATTGTGCACCTCCAGTGTCTCTCAGCTAGCCAGACAAAACCCAGGATCTACAGCAGGACGTGAGTTTGTCCTTTGGGACTGGGTCTCCCCTCCCCCTGCCCCAGATCTCTTTGCACCTACCATAGCGAACTTTCTGCTGTTCCCAGGTGCACAAGATTGTTCCATTTGCCCGTAGTCTCCCCGCCACCCCACCAGAGTGCTCATCAAAACCTTCCCTGAACAGTCCGCACCCTGATTAGGCATCTTTCTGTACCCCTCTTATCTGGGCCTACACATCATAAGACTTGCTAGGAATTACTGTCCTGTGCATTTGGGTTTTCTTGTTCCACCTCCTCTCTAGCCTATGAGCTGCTCAAATCTTGAGACTGTGACTTATTCACTCTGAGTCGCCAGTGCACAGAAGGTTGTAGAAACTTAATAAAGGACTGTGACTTGGCTGTGGTGATCTCCCTGTTCTGCTTTGGCTTTTATAGTTGTGGCTTTGCTGAACACTCATTGTGGGCAGCAGCTTCCTTCACTCATTCTTTTTGGGAAAGGTTTTCTTTTTTCTTTTTTTTAAAAAAGTTGAGATGACATTCACATAACATGAAATTAACCATTTTTAAATGTACTATTTCATGGCATTTAGGACTTTAGCAATGTTGTGCCACCACCATCTCTATCTGGTTCCAAACATTCCATCACCCCAAAAGAAAACCCCTAGTGTGTTTCTACCTGAATGAAGTATCTAAATTAGTCAAACTCAGAAAACCAGAGGGCGGACTGTTGGTTGCCAGGGGGTGGGGGAGAGTGGGAAATGGGGAGTTGCTAATTGGTGGCCATAAAGTTTCAGTTATGCAAGGTGAATAGGTTCTAGACATCTGCTGTACAGCAGTGCCCACAGTTAACAATACCCTATTGTACACTTGAAAAATTATTGAGGGTAGACTGTGTGTTTATTGTTCTTACCACAATAGAATAAAAATTTTTGAAAAGGAAAACACCTCACCCATTAAGCAGCCACTCCCCATTTCCCCCAGCCCCAATCTACTTTCTTTCTCTGTGGATTTGTCTCTTCTGGACATTTCATATAAATAGAATCATACAATGGGTGGCCTTTCATGTCTGGCTTTTTTCTTGGCTGAGTACTATTCCGTTGTATGGATATGCGACAGTTCATTTATCCATTCATCCATCAGTGAACATTTGGGTTGGCTGTTCTGTGTGTGCTGCTGTGAACATTTGTGTGCAGGTATTTGCCTGAGTACCTGTTTTGTGTGCTCACTCTTGCTTCATACCACTCTAACCATCACCATATTTTTCCAAACTGAAAATCAGCGCACAGGTCTATGTGTATGTTCAGGGGAGAGTCTATTAAGGGAAACAGCTTGCTTCATGCTGCCTCTGCCACATGTTTGTCTCTCTACAAGCCTTTTTTGTCCTCCATCTCCCGGGCCTTTGGTTCATCCCATTTTGAGATTAATTTCATTTTATTTTCAGATAATTAACTTGTGGTGTGCATGTTTTGTCTCCATAGTGAAGCTCTTAAGGTCAAGGCCCCTCTTGGGCTTTTGTGTCGTCTGCAGAGCTTGGCACAGTTTGGGTCATCTAAGCAGTCCCAACTAGTTCCTAGACGTTTGCCTACCTGTCTTCTGGCAACTAACTCTCTTGTGCTCTCCCCTGTCCCCTTGCAGATGATGTGCTGACAAAAGATGCGGGTGAGTGTGTGATCTGCCTGGAGGAGCTGCTTCAGGGGGACACGATAGCCAGGCTGCCCTGCCTGTGCATCTATCACAAAAGGTATGAGGGGGCCGGCAGGGGCAGGGACAGCTCAGCACACCCCACAGCTGAGAGTGGCAGACTCCGTCATTAGACACTCTGACTGCCTTGGTTGCGGGATGACCTCTCCTCCCACTGAGGGCTGAGTGGGGTCGAGGGAGAGGCCAGCAGACAGACGTCCTCTCTGTTTATGGGAGGTGGAGCATCCCAGGTGCAGGGCAGAGTCGAATTGCCAGAGGTTTTGCTCTGGTTTGACGACTTGGATGGTGGGAGGCCTGTGAAGCCCCACAGGTTGGAGGTGACTCTCATCTGTCTCCCTGAGCCTTTTCTTCCTCTGTGGGCCCCTCTGCCCCACAGGGTGGGAATGTTAACGTGTGCAAGAGGCAGCATGCAGAGTGTGCTCTTGGCTCCTGCACTCATCCTTCTCCCCAGGGGGCAAGAGGCAGAAAGAGTCACTACCTGTGGGGCCAAGGCACAGAGAACTGCTGTAATTAGCAGGGCTGAGATTCATCCTCAGGGTCCAGCTTGAGTCTCATTCTTGTTTCCAACTGGAAAGAAGATACGTCCTTGCTCAAGACTGGAGGACACTCTGTGCTGCCTGTGGCTGCCACCTGCTTTCCTACTCCTGGAGCCCAGGGCTTCTTCCTGACACTCAAGATTTTTGAAAACCTGGCTCTCGGGGCTGCTGGTCCATAGGGTGACAGCTGTGCTAGGCACGCAAATGTGGCTGGTGCAGAGGAGGCTCAAGGTTGGCCTGAGAGAGAATGAGAATTCTTGGTCCAGATCCCAGCACAGAGTCTTGCAATATCCTAGGGAGGCACTGACCAAAACCAGAAAAGGAAGTAGTTGGCCCTAGGGGAGAATTATGCAAATTATCTGTCTGGTTCTTGTCTTTGAAAATGCTCAGATGTTCGTTTACAAATCAGGAAGCTGTCTTGGGGCGATCTCTGTTCTGTGTTTCTGTAAACACTAGAGACCCAGGCTTCACTGTCACCCTCTTCTCTCCCTGGCTTTCTTAGCAGTGTCACAAAGCCCAAAGGTCCAGCCCTCCTGCCGCTTCACCAAGAAGGGCTAAATGCCTCTGCCAACTACAGCCAGGCCAGGGAGAGCTTAGGGCCCTTCTGAGAGGTCACCCACTGGGGGAGGGAGCCTCATGGCTGCTCCTTCAACCCTGGAGGGGGCTCCCTTCTCTTAGGACCCCAGAGCCAAGAGCCATTGCTAGCCTGCCATGTCATTGTTCCCACTTCCCTGCCCTTCAAGTCTTGGAGATAGGACTAGCTGCCCTGTATACTCCACCTGCTCTCACCTTCTCTCTAATTGCCATTGCCGTCCTCCTGGGCTCCATGCATGTAGGGCCTTGGTCCCTCTCAAGACCACTGTTCCCCTTCCTACAGCACCAGATCCTGAGCCTAGATCCCCCCAGCTGCTGCCTCCAGCTGAGCCTTGCACCCAGTCTTGGTGCTCTGCCCTCTCCCTGCTTCAGAAAGTGGGTATCTGGGGACATGGTTGTTTTTCCCTGGGGTCCTTTTAGGAGAGATTCAGGAACCCCTGCTCAGGAATCTAATCTTTGAAAGTGCCCCTTTTTGAAGGAGCATCTGGTCAGCAGATAACATGGTTTCCCTTGCCACTCCCTCTACCCTAGCTGCATAGACTCATGGTTTGAAGTGAACAGATCTTGTCCAGAGCACCCCGCGGACTGACCCTGCTGGGCTGGCTTGCTGACTCCTCTCAAAGGTGAGCCCATGGTTGGGGGTGCTCCAGGCGGAGACTCAGTCAAGACGCTCTGGGGGCCTGGAGTTGGGGGAGCTAACCTGCCCTTACTCCCCGCCTCCTACCCCCAGAAGAAAGCAGGAGCAGAGGGAAGGATGGGGAGCACCTTACCTGTTAATAACTATCCAGAAATGGAAGTGATTTTCCTTGGGAAGGGTAAGAGCTACAAACTAATGTGCACGGTTGTGAAGAACAGTGCTCAGAAGAATTAGAATTAGTTGGGCAAAAGACCAGTGTATTCCAAACATCTAGGGCAAATCTCCCTAAAGAAAGTTTAGAAAGATCTCCTGGGAATGTGCTTGGGCAGGCGAAGGCACAGGAACCCAGCGTCCAGCTCTGCCTCATCTCACCCCCTCACAAAGTCTCCACCTATTCTTTGGTAATGGGGATAATCTCACTCCCTGTCACCATATGGACACTACACTTATTACACAGATGGCCAATGGCACGGTGCATTGGCCACTTCAAAGTGTGTGCCAGTGATAATTTTACTGCTGGTTCTTCCCAACTGCAGGCCACCTCCCTCACCCTAATTCCAGATGAATCTGAGACCAGACTTGCCCCTCCACCCATAGCACAGGCCCCAACTCCACAGCAGGCCAGCGCAACAGTGTCCCCCCCATTTGCGCCCACATGTCACCCCCACGCAACCAGTGGGTCTGGCCTCCCCATTTCTTCCCTAGGGCACCTTCCCTTACTGCACACCATCCTCTCTTGTCTCCCATCCTGCCTGTCCCTCCAAATTCTGGGCTGGCATCTTCTGTTTCTTGGCAAACGAATAGACAACCTCCCAAAAAACCAAAAGCCCAACTCCACCTCCTCTCACATCTGAAGGTTTTGGGGCCTCTTTCTTTTCTCTCTCCCTCTCTTCTGCTTTTGTTTTGTTTTGTCTTGTTAGGTTTATTTTATTTATTCCAAGCAAACTCCCAGAACAACTGATGATGTCAGGCAAATCAGGGACATGTGCTCTTTTTACCTTCACCTCAAAGACTGATGACAAGGGTAGAAGACAGAGCGAGGGCAAGAACAAGGCAGAGGGTGTGGAGCCTGGCCCGGGAGCACGGATCCAAATCCTGGCATGAAGTTTGGCTTCGGGGGCCTGCCCAGACCCAGCCATGGATGCAGCAGCCAGCCCGGGCAGACGGGTACAACTTATGTGTTGTGATCCACAGAGGACAGATGGCCCCTGTTCCTGAGAGGAGGCTCATCGGACACTGGGGCAGAGCTGAGCTTGGGACACCAGTGGGAACAGGGCACCCCTTCTGCACTGACTTCCAGAAAATGGTTCTCCCTTCCTCCCTGAGGACACCACGTTGGATGAGAGGAGTTTGAGAGAAGAATGAACCAAGCTCTATCCTTCCCCTCCCCTGTCAGCCCTGGAGGGAAAGGGCATTTTCTTTTTCACCTTTGAAAGGCGTTGTGGGTCTGTCTTTAAAGTGTTTACAAAAAAAAAAATTATATAAAAAAAAAAAAGTCTCGTGTCGACTGGTGTTTTCCCTGGTGATGTTTACAGATTGCCATTTGCTGCCCAGCTATAACCCACTCAGTGACAGAAATGATCACAGCCAAGTCAGCCAGTGCAGGCGGGCGGGTGAGTGCACGCCATCTCTTCCTTCGCCCGTTGGCCCTATCCATCAGCAACCTCTCTGCCTTGGGTTTGTTTCCATTTTTCTGGCTTGGTTTTGCACCTTTCTCCCCTTGGGACCCTGATATCTTGACTTTATTGCCAAAAAAATAACCTACTTGAGGACTTTCTCCCCTCCTCCATTCCCATTTCTCCCTTCTTTCCTCCTGGTTCTGGTCAGTTCAGAGGATTTAGCGATCACAAGTGTCCTGCAAAAATGCCTGAACATTTTCTTAGGCCCTTGTGGATTTTTCCCGCATAAAACTTAAACGAAAAGACTTACTAAAGAAATATGTACAGCTACCCTTGTTTTCAAGCACTCTGTTTGAGGACATTTTAGCCATTGATGTTCACACGTGGCATCAACCCATGCAGGATAGGTTTCTGTATTTATATATTAAAATACAAAAAAACACAACTTACAAAATGTTTTAAAAATGTTCAAAGCTTGAGAGAAAAGCTTTCTTCATTAGTCAAGGTGTTTTGATATGGAATTAAAATAATGTCTGATAAAAGATGCACTGTGTGATTTCATTTTAATGAAGTGTTGTTACACAATCAAGAAATGGGGGCAAAGGCCTGTCCCCCACTCCCTCACCTACCTCCTTAGCATTCCTGCAGGCTATTACTTGGGGTTAGAGGTATGTGAAGTGGTTCTCAGATGGTCATGCGTGGTAGAGGGAAAGAGGCAGCTCCGATGTACATCCTACATGTTTACTAACCCTCACATGGAATCAGTCTGCCGTCATCTGTGGAGTGGTTGTGACAAAACACCTCTGGAAAGATCTGCAGGGTCAAAGATCTTGCAGCCACTGGAGGCTGCAAGGACGTGGGTTCTTCCAGGTACCAGCCCAGCCCCTCCTCTGGCCTGTGCTCCCATCCTGCATCTGCCCTGCCTGTTGCTCAGTTTGCATCTTGGTGCTGACTCACGGGCATGCTTCACCGAGGCCCAGGAAGAGGCCCTGGTTTGGGGCTGAGCCAGCTCAGAGCCCTTGAACCAGAACCAGCCACTCAGGCTCACAAAAGCTGGCAAACTGCGGGCCGGGCGGGAAGCTCAGGGCAGGGGCAGCAGTGCACGCTGGGCCTCTGTCCCCATGCCAGACAGGCTCCCAGAGCAGCATTCCAGAGCCTCCTGCAGAGCCAGCAGAAAGCTCCACAGGGAACCGGTTCCTTGCCTTCTCTGTTCTCACCCTTCGTGGGCCCCCTGGTCATGCTGTCGCCTCCAGGCTCCAACCCCACCAGGCCCAGGAGTCTGGACCTTGCCACCACCCTGGCTCTGTAGTCACCGTCTATCAGATGCCTCCTGCAACACCTACCCTGTGCAAGGGTGTTCATTGCAGGCCAGTGGGCCAACGTGAGCCAAGGCAAGCAGGCACACACAGCATGTTTGGAGAAACACGAAAGAAGAATTTGTGGTTCTGAGCCTGGGCCTCAGCATGGGACCTGCCTGAGGTGGAGACCCTGGGGACCTACAAACACCATTAGGAGAGCTGGCAGCAAGAATGTGGTTCTAAACTCTACATTTGGGCTCCTCTACTTCTTGGCAGAATGATCTTGCAGAAACGACTTCATCTGAACTTCAGATTCCTTGCATGTGAAGTGGGGACAGATGTCACCGTGAGGGTTGGGGGGTCTGCCCTGAAAGCCCTGGCACACGCACAGCAGGCTCCCTTGTAGCTTTGTCACCGCAAAGGGCACTGTTCTATTCACAGCACCTCCTGCTTCTGCCTGGCAACTGTGTCTCCCTGTTCTATATTTAATCCCACCAGCAAAGCTGGCGGGGCAGGGCCCTGCCCTGAAGGAGATCTCCTTGCCTGACCTCTGTACCAGGAGATGGGGGCTCTGTGCCCACTGTGGTGGCTTTAGGTGGCTCCTTTGGCAGTGCCATGGGTGACCAGGTGTTTGTGAGTTGTGTGGGGCAGGGCCACAGCCACGCTGGGTGCTATTCCAGGCTCTTGGGGCTGGTGCTCATCCCCACCCCCAGTGACTTCCACTCCCGCTTGACAGACTCCTGTGTGTGCTCTCCCAACTCAGATGGCCAGCTCCTGGTGTGGGGTAGGACTGCAGTTGTCCAGGCTTCCCAGGTGGAGCTGGTGTTTGTCATCCCCCATCCAGACAGCTCTTCAGAATCCTGTGTTGCTCCTGCTCTGCCTTTCTGGGAGGGGAGAGAGTGTGGAGGAGCCCAGAGGTGGGTTCTGGCCACTTTCTGCTGAAGGCTCATCACGATTTTGTGGTGGACGGGAGCCCTTCACTAAGATCATCCATCTAATATCCATTTAATGGTATTGAGGTTTATAGGAAAATGTCCTTATTCTTAGGAGATAGATGCTGAATTATATAGGTGAATGATTTCAAGAAATGTGTAATTTACTTCCAAATGGTTACCCCCAAAATACACAAAACAAATAAGGCAAAAATGTTTGTCATTGAATCTTCAGTGGCTGGTATTCCAGTGAATGGTGTACTTGTTCTTTCAAATTTTCTGTATGTTTGGAATTTTTCTTAATAAAAAATTATGGGAAAATGGCCATTTGCTGAATGCCTACTAGTTAGTTACCAGGCTGGAGGGCGCGTCAAAAAACAGCCCTGCCCAGTAGCAGGGAGACACCTGCTGCTGCAGAATTCTCACCTGGGGTGGGGGGAGAACAAGAGCTGTGTCTGTGGTAAGCACGCAGCTGATGATGGGACTGCTGGTGCACCGGGGTGGTTTGTGGGGAGGGCTGATGAGTCTTGCCACCAAACCACCCTTGGCACAGCCTCGGCTCCCAATTAGGGCAGCCACAGAACAGAAAACTTCACACAGGCCTGTCCTCAGTGCTCAGGTTTGTGGCAGTGCAGAGGAGGGGTTCCAAGCATTGAGGTTGGACTGAGGAGTCTGGAGAACTGATGGGTGGGGGCTCACGTGTCCTGGGAGGGGGCATGAGGTGAGCAAGGGGATGCCGTGGTCTCCCCGCACTGCACAGGTTCCTCGCATCTGCAGGGCTGGTGGGTCCCTGACCCTGGGAGGGGGGTGACCCAGGGCTAAGACAGGTGAGTCCTGGGCCGCAGCTGCACAGAGCAGATGCTGTGGTGTCTGAGCTTTATGGTGTCGGGCGCCCTCTCGTGGGCTTAGGGGGAGAAACTGTTAAGTACTCCAGACTGTTTCGGGCCAAGAATCCCAAGACAGGAGCAGGCCCCAGGATGCACAAACCTTGACATGGAGGGTAAAAAAGCTGGTAGTACATTACATCACGCCATGGAGAGGCATGGTGTAGGGGGAGTAATCTCACTTCCATTTCTAACAATTGGTAGCAGCTGCTTGAAGAACGTGTTCATGTTGTTCCAAGGCCCAGTTCAGGCCTAGTGAGGGAGTGTCATAAGTGACACTGCAGTGGCCAGGTCCTCAGCCTGAGGTGGCCAGCAGCAGAGTAGTTGGGCCAGGGACCTGGGTTCCTTCCAAAGCCGGAGCACCATCCCCCTCCCCAGGCCGTAACAAGTCAGAGAACAGCCCCCAAACAAAGACAACACCGCCAAAGGACAGAGAACCTGGAGGGAGTGGGGAGAGGAGGCCTGTTGATCTCCCGACAGCTGCAAATGGGGTTCACTTTTATTTGGGGGAAGACTTAACAATGTGGAGTGGGAATTCCCATCCCATACCAGGAAAGGAGTGTTCCTGTCACTAGGTATAGGGCAAAGGGTGCTGGGTCCCTTCAGACTTTGTCCTGGGTCCCCAGCAGTGGGGAGGCCTTGATGGAGGGGCATCATCTTAACCTTGGGCTGGACCCACACTGCTTCTCCCAGCCAGAACAGGATGTGTAAGAGCAGAGGGAAGCAGCTTCTCCAGTAACCAGCCTGGGTCACTCACTGGACCAAAGGATCCTGGGGATAATAAAGGGGGCCAGGGAGGATCCAGGTACCCAGGCTTTTCTTCCCATCAAAGCCCCAGATACATAGGGCTGGCTGGTGGTGAAGACAGCATCGGCCACAGTCCATCCTGCAGGGTTGGTGGCATGAAGAAGGTTCCAGAACAGAGGCTTCATAATCTGGGGGCTTGTGGGCCGAGTACTTGAGCCCCTTATATCACCTTGCCTGGGTTCATGAGGTTTCGGGGGTCCAGCATGGCTTTGAGCTGCTGCATAGTCTCCATGCCCACAGTGCCCACCTCCTCCTGCAGCAGCTGCCGCTTGCCCAGCCCAATGCCATGCTCCCCGGTGCATGTCCCATGGAGTGCCAGTGCCTGCCTGGGAAGCAGTGAGAAGCTGTCCTCAGTGGGCTTTTGCCACATCCCTCAGCTTCCCACCCACAGGCTCTGCTCCTACCTGCCCAGCTGTTCTGAAAAGGCTTTGGCTCTGTGGAGCTCCTCGGCATCATTCGGGTTGACCGACAGGATGCAGTGGAAGTTGCCGTCACCCACATGCCCAACAATGGCTCCTGGGGCCCCAGAGGACAGAGCTGTCACCTCCAGCCCAGGCACTGGCCAGCCCCCACCTCCCTCCAACAGTGAGCAGGCAGAACCTGTGAGTCCCGAGGCCTTCAGATCCCCCTTGGTCTGCACCAGGATCTCTGGCAGCCGGGAGATGGGCACACATACGTCAGTGGAATAGCCCTGGGTCGGAGTGCAGGCCTGTGAGGTTCTCTCCCCAACCCCCTGCCTGCCTGGAGATAAGGGGTCACTGGGGTCAAGGCTAAGAATGGGTCTGGGGAAACTTGGCTTCAGTTCTTGGCATCACACAAAGAAACGTCCTGCTCAGGTCCCCTCTCCCCCCGCCCCCCCCACCACACCCACACACCCACACAAACGCAAGATGATTGGCCCAGGTGTGTGCTTGCCAGAGGCTGTCACACTCTCCCCTGCCTCCCACACTCAGCCACTTGCAGATCTCCCAGAACCCCATACTTCTGTGATTTTGCATGAGCTGCCCAGAGCCCGGCCTCCCCTTCCTCTCCATCATCTCCTCCTACAGGAAGCTTTCCCTCTGTGTTTATAGCTACTAAGGACACTGGGGGCCTTGATCACAGTAGGGCTCCCCGGGGCTTGGCAGGCAACTGTGCTTTCCCTCTAGACAGTGCCTGAGAAGTGGCTGGGTAGGCAGTCTGCTATCCAGGTTCTGCCACCTGATTAGCCAGGCCCTGACCCTGTGGGCCTCAGCCTGCTGCTCTGGACAACAAGGCAGGGGTTCGAGGAAAGGTCCACGAGCTGAGCTACAGTTGCCATCTCCAGCCCACTCCCAGCTCACCTTGCAGCCTGGCCTCAGGGCCAGGATTGCATACCAGGCGTTGTGCCGTGCTGCCCAGAGCCTGCTGCGCTCTTCGGCCTCCTTAGCCCAGGAGAAGTGGGAGGCTCTGTTGTTCCGGGTGATCTCCTCTGCAGACAGGGGAGAAGGGTTGACACTGGGCCCCACTCTGGGGAGCTGAGGCCCCGCGGCCCCACCACACCCCAGCACACCTGTCCGCTGCAATTGCTCTGCCAGTGCCTGCTCAGAGCCATGGAACTCGAGGAAGAGCGTAGGCGCCACAGCGCAGTTCAGCTTGCTGTACCTGTTGCAGGCGTCCATCGCAACATCATCCAGGAACTCTGGGACCAGGAAGAGGACAGGCCAGGTGAGGCCTGGCCTTCCAAGAGGGCCTTTCCGGGGAGCCTACCCTGACTGCCCCAGTCCCCAGCTCACCAATGCGGGCCACGGGCACTGCAGCCTGAAGGATGTTTACAGTGCTGTCCACAGCAGCCTGGACACTGGGGAATGCACAG
Organism: Cynocephalus volans; assembly: GCF_027409185.1. NCBI lineage: Eukaryota > Metazoa > Chordata > Mammalia > Dermoptera > Cynocephalidae > Cynocephalus > Cynocephalus volans. The sequence continues at coordinate 125,789,828 of NC_084469.1, read as the reverse complement.
GTAGCGGCCACCGTGGCCTCAGGGGAAGGGTGCAGGCGCAGGGTGGCAGCTGTGATGAGGCCCAGCGTCCCCTCAGAGCCCACAAAGAGCCCTGTGAGATTGTAGCCTGCTGCACTCTTCCTGGACCCAGGGGACACACAAGGTAGGTGAGTGCCCAGCCATGTGATAAGGGATTCCTGACCAGGGCACCATCCCCCAGGCACCAGTGTTGCCGTCAAGGCAGACATTCCCTGGCACACTGCTCCACAACGCAAATCAGCCTCGTGATGGGAGAGCAAACCCCGTACCATCAATTTTGGCCCATGTGACAGGATTTCAGTGCCCTCCAAAGCCTCGCTCCCCTGTCCAGGAGGCCAGCTGGACGAGGTGCCTGTCACAGCCCACAGGCCCTGGCAGAGGGCGCTCACCGAAAGTGGCGGCCTCGGCCCGCGGTGTGCAGCAGCCGCCCATCGGGCAGCACCACCTCCAGGTTGAGCACATTGTCCCGCATGTTGCCATAGCGCACAGTGTTGGTGCCTGAAGCCCCAGTGGCTGCCATGCCGCAGAGAGAGGCGTCTGCACCTGGGTCTGGAGGGTAGAGTGCAGGACAGGGCAGCCTGGGGTGGGTGGGAGGCCCTTTCCCACACACTGGGAGAAATAGGGTCCCCCGCAGCCCCAGAAACAACCTTGCCAGCAGGGAGCCCTTGGGGCACTGGGAAAGTCCCCAAATCCCAGGCCTACCCACAGGAAACCAGAGGCCGGTGTCCCGCAGGTGAGTGTTGAGAGCTTTGCGGGTGACACCAGGCTCCACCACCACAGAGAAGTCTTCTGAATTCAGCTCCACAATTCGGTCCATATGGGTCAGGTTAATGCAGACACCGCCCTGGTGGGAGGAGTCCCAAGAAGTCTGGCTGACCCAGGTCTCCCACCAGGCACAGCTTCCGGACCACACCCCTCAGCTGACCTATCAGCAGCCAGACCTGGGCGGGAGCTTGAGGGCAGGGCCTGGCTGACAGCTGTGTGTGGTGAAGGACAAGTGTGGTGAGACCGGGCCTGGGGCAGGGGTGGACACCCCACTGTACCTGCATGGCACAGACTCCGCCTTCAAGCCCGGTGCCAGTGCCAAATGGGATGATGGGCACGCCTTGGCCGTAACACAAGGCTGCCAGCCGGCTGACCTGGTCCACATTCTGGGGCCACACCACAGCATTTGGAGGATGGCACCTAGAACCAGACCCTCAGTGATTGAGGAGGAGGTGTTGCAGGGCCTGAGGGGACATGGTGGGCAAGGGGCAGAGAACTCCCCTCTGGACAGAGGCTGCCAGAGCACCCTAAAATAGGTGGGTGGGGGAGAAGACAACCCAGGACCCTCACTCCCAGCCAGGGTTTCTGGCAGGGGAGGGGGCCCACAAGCCCCCCACACCTGTACATCGACTCATCATGCCCATGCTGCTCGCGGACCACGGCAGCCGTGGACACGTGGGGGCTCCCCACTATGGCCTTCAAGGCCTCCACAAAGCCTTCGCTGAGTTCACCCTGCAGGGGAGAAATACATTGCCAGAGTCACCGGAAGGACACCAGGGGGGCCGGGAGGGGTGGGAGCTGGAGTGGGCCTCCCCTATCCTGACACCATCCTGAAGGGTCAGCTCAGCCAGGCCTTGCCAGGTGTACCCACTCTAAGCAAGCCTTCTAGAAAGGAGTGCCCCTTTTCCAAACAGAACCATGCCCTTAATAACTAAAAGATCTGCTCTGCCTAGGTCAGCTAAATTGTAGTGCCTTGGGAGATGTGGGGTAAGTCAGCAGTCATATCCACCTGTCCTGGAAAACATTATTATAAGACTATTTTTATTTAGAAGCAGACTTCATGGCAACAGAAAGTCATAAAATAACCTAGAATGCTTCTTGTAACCCTTACCCTAGATCCCTGCACGTAGGATATAACCTAGTAACAATCCCAAGTGTGTACGTCATGTACAACCAGTAGAAAACCTGATGAAGTGATTAGGTGGGACTGTCCTCTCTCTCTCCTTTGATGCTTCTCCCTTCTTGTGACTATCAAATGCCAGGCTCTGCTGGACCTCTTCAGAGTGCACTTCTGAGGGCAAACTGACCTATGCATTTCCCCGGTAGCCATCTTTATATTGGCTCAATAAATCCTATGCTTTATATATTTGGCCTCAGTTTCTTTTAGGTCAGCACCCTTCAGAAAACTTGTCACCAGAATAAAAAGAAAAACCAGATTCACTCTACAAAAAGGACATCAGCCCTGCTTTAGTGAATTGAAAAAGTTACTCATCTTGGTCTTCCCTCCAAGGCCAGCCAAGCACTGCCCCAGGCACACAGGGGATTCAGAGCTTGATGAGGAAATGACAGGAAGGAAAAACTTCCACTGTCCCCTTCCCCAATACTAAGACACCCCCCCACACACGCTCTACCTTGGTTGGGGGCTTGTATATAGGGCTCTCGGAGCCTTTCTGGGGATTTCTTCCCGTTGTACAGATGGGAGACAAGGCCAATAAGTCAAGGACAGAGCCTGGTAAGAAACCCAGGTCCTTGGCTCCCAGGCACTCTTTCAAAATGTGTTTATATTCCAGAACCCCACCGGCACCCGCACTGTGGGTGGGGGCTTCGGCCCATCTCTCTCCACACTCATGCTTTACACAGGGTCAGCCCAGTGATCCTTTTGCCCAAGGTCAGGTTGCACAGTGCTGGGGTATCACAGAGCCTGGGCAACTTGGGATCAGGCCCTCCAGGGGGCTCCTCCCTTCTCCCCCACCTACCTGCTGTGACTTGGAGCAATAGCCCCTCCAGGGGACTAGCCCCCAGGTTGCAGCCCTAAGCAGGCGGGCCATCCCTGGCAACAGCCACTGGTTTTGAGGCGGGGAGAACAGCCACTGGTTTTGAGGGGTGGAGAGACTGAAGGTCAAGGCTGCCTAGCCCATTGGCTGTGCCAGGGGTGGGGCTTCTTAAGGTGGCACGGGCTTAAGGTGGCCCCAGCAGACCTTGCCAAGTCAGGGCTGTCTGTGGAAGCCAGCATCAACACTTTTTTTTTGGCAGCTGACCTTGGTGTTATAACACCACGCCCTAACCAACTGAACCAACCAGCCAGCCCTGTCAACACTTCTAAAGGAGAGGCAAGGTTCACCAGACACATCAGGAAACTGAGGGGAAACGGCCATTCCCTGGCTTCGAACTCTGCAATGGATTCCGTGTTCCCGGGGCCCTTCAAATGCACACTCCTTGCTGTGGCCTTATAAGTCCTGCGGGCTCCTGCTGACCTCTCTGTCTCCCCCACTTCCTTCAAGCCTCCTTTTTGACTGTCCAGCTCCAGCTTCCGATTCTGTTCCTGTATACCCAGAGCTCCAGCCAGGCTCTGGGCCTTGGCACACGCTATGTCCCGTGCCTGGCACCTTCTCCAGACTCTTCACCAGGCTATCAGCCTGCAAGTCTCAGCACCAGTGCCACAGTTAGGGAGGGCACCCTCAGGGCCAAGAGGAGGGAAGCTCAGGGAGGCCCTTCTGAGATGGGATGGTGTAGGGCAGTGGGGCAAACCAAGAAGGCTTCCTGGAAGAGGAGATCTGAGGATGAGTAGCAGTTCACCAGGGAGATGGTGAACTGCTACTCATGGAAGGAGATGGAAGGAAAGACTTCGCATCCTTTCATCTGCACCCTCCCCCTGGGGAGAGTGATGTGGGTGCTGTTCTTGCAGCTATTCCTAGCTCAGTTTTCCTCCCGCGGCAATGTTGAGGAGGCATATTGCTAACATCACTGAGATAAAGCTATACCTAGCTTTGTTTTTCTTCCCCGTCATGTCAGGAATACAAAATTCTGCCTCATACTAGTTGGGGTTCTTCACCCCAACCATACTTGAATGAGTGATCCTTCCACCCTCAGTGTGTTGCTAACCGGCTTGTCTCAAAAAACAAGTCTCTTTTCCGGTTGGTTAGTTCAAATCAAGGTCCAGTGGAAGTCCAAACAATGCGTTTGGTTAATGCATCTCATAAATCTTTTAAAATCTACAACCCTTTTCCCCCTCTCCCCCTTTTGTTCCATGCCATTCATTTGTTCTGTAGAAATTTCCACCTTCTGTATTTGGATGATTGTGTCCTTGCTGCAGTTTAATGTATTTTTTTAATCTCTGTATTTCTTGAAAACTGTTAGATCTAGATGCGATGCCGTCCAGTACAACTTTCTGTGCTGATGGTAATGTTCTATCTCTGCGTTTCCCACCTGGTTCACTAGCCACGTGTGGCTACTGAGCACTTGAAATGTGGCTTAATGGAACCGAATTTCCAGTTTCATTTAGCTTTATTTTATTTTCATTTTGAGTGCCTACAATATTAGATAGCACAAATCTAGAGCATCAATTAGATTCAGATTTCGTTTTCTTTGCCAAGACTACTTTGTACATGTGTGTTTTAGAGTAAGTTTAAGGTCTTAAAAATTCCAACTGCACGGGAGGCCCGGGGAACTGGGAGGTACAGGGTTTCTTTTGGGGTGATGGAAATATTCTGGATTAGATGGTGGAAATGGTTGCTCAACACTGAATATACTAAAAACCATTGAATTGTCCACTATAAAATGGTAAAAATTCTGAGTTTTACGTTTTGTGAATTTTATCTCTAAAACATGTTTTTTAAAAATTCCAACTGAAATTTTGAGTGGGATTGCATTCAATCCGTTTATTAATTTTCTGAGATTTGGAGTCTTTTCAATATTGATTTGGTCCCTTCAAGACAATGGAATCTCTCTATTTATTCAGATCGTCTTTTATATCTGTTATTGAGGTTCTAAACTCTTCTCCGTAGGGATCACAGAGAGTTCCTGTATACTCTTGACTCAGTTTTTACTAACGTTGACATCACAGGTAGCCATGGACAATTAACAAAATTAAGAAATTAACACAGAGAAGGGGAAGGAGAAAGAGGAAGAGAGAGGGGAGGGGGAAGGGAGAGATTGGATTAGGGGCATAAAGAATAAGTTTGATTTGTAACAATGAATATGCTAATAAAAAATTTTTATTTAAAAAGAAATTAACATTGGTACAATACTAAACTACAAATACAAATTCAATTTCATCAGTTTTTTCATTAATGTCCTCTTTTTTTTCATTCCAGGATCTAATCCATCATTTGACATTGCATTTCATTGTCTTGTTTCTTTCATGTCCTACAGTCTGTGACAGGTCATCAGTCTTTCCTTGGCTTCCATGACCTTGACATTTTGAGGAGTGCTGGTCAGTTATTTTACAGTATGTCCATCAATTTGGATCTGTCTGATGTTTTCTCATGAGTAGATTGAGATTTTGCATTTTGGTCAAGAAAACCACAGAAGTGATGCGCCCTTCTCAGTGTATCATATTAGTGAGCACATGATGTCAGTCTGTCCTATTACTGGTGACATTAACCTTGATCACTTAGTTTAGGTGGTGTCTGTAGGGTTTCTACACTTAACAGTGTAATTAATTTTGTAATTAATAAATATACTGGGGGAAGATACCGTAACACTGTGCAAATATCCTGTTTCTCCTCAAACTTTCACCTGCTATTTTTAGCAACCATCAATGGATCTTGCCTACAATAGTTATGATTATGGCATTTTAATGGTGATTTTCTATTTCTTTTATTCTTCTATATTACTCACTTAGAATTATTCTCTAAGGGAGGGCTGTCCCTTCTCATTTATTTATTTATTCTCAGTGTGGACTCATGGATATTTATTTTATCCTTTATCTTATAATCTAATACTGTTATCATTTATCTTGTTGCTCATATTATTCCAGCTTTGACCATTGGGGGCTTCCCTCATATAGGCTTCTCTGTCCTTTAGACTGTCCCTCACCTTTTTTTGAGCACTTCCTTACTTTCTGTCACCACAGGATCCTCTAGACTCATCTTGTCTTTTCCTTGTCCCAGCCCTGTAATCAACCAATTTTCCAAGGAGCCCTGGTTCTTATAGTGGCAAATGGTATTTGGCAACCAAGATCTGGGTACTAGAGATGCTCTTGAAAATCACCAATAAGGGCCGGCCCGTAGCTCACTCGGGAGAGTGCGGTGCTGATAACATCAAGGCTGTGGGTTCGGATCCCATATAGGGATGGCCGGTTAGCTCACTGGGTGAGCATGGTGCTGACAACATCAAATCAAGGGTTAAGATCCCCTTACCGGTCATCTTTAAAAAAAAAAAAGAAAGAAAGAAAGAAAATCACCAATAAGAGGTTAGAGCACAGCCTTAAAACACTAAGGTCATGGGTTTTGATCCCTGTACTGGCCAGCCACCAAAAAGAAAAAACAAAACAAAACACAAATAAGAAAACAAACAACCCAATTTAAAAATAGGCAAAATGTCTGAATATACACTCACCAAAGAAGATATACAGATGGCAGATAGGCATATGAAAAGATGCTCAACATCATATGTCATCAGAGAATTGCAAATTAAAATGAGACACTACCACACACCTATTACAATGGCTGAAATCCAACAAACTGACAATATCAAATGCCGATAAGGATGCAAAGCAGCAAGAACTCCCATTCATTGCTAGTGGAAATGCAAAAGGGGAGTCACTTTGAAAGACAGGTTGAGAGTTTCTTACAAAGCTGAAGATAGTCTTACTCATGGTCTAGGAGCAACCATGGTCCTGGATGTTTACCCAGTTGAATTGAAAATTTATGTCCACACAAAAAAGCCTGCACACAAATGTTTATAGTAGCTTTATTCATAATCACTCAAAACTGGAGACAACCAAAAGATCCTTCAAAAGGTGAATGGATAAACCATCTGTGGTTCATTCATACAATGGAATATTAGTCAGCAATAAAAGGAAATGAGTTATCAAGTCACAAGAAGACGTGAAGGAAACCTAAATGCATATGTTAAGTGAAAGAAGTCATTCTGAAAAGACTATGTAATGTGTGATTCCAACCATATGACATTCTGGAAAAAATAAAACTATAGAGACAGTAAAAATATTAGTAATTGCCAGGGGTTTGAGGTAGTGGGGGTGATGAATAATCAAGTATAAGAGATTTTTAGGGTGGTGAAACTATTCAGTACAATACTGTGATGGTGGATACGTGACATTGTGTATTTGTCAAAACCTATAGAACTTTATAACACCACGAGTGACCTTTTTATTTTTCATTCCCGCCGAGTGACCTTTTATGCAGGCAAAATTTAAAAAAATCATTTAGGAAGTGGGGGTATCCCAAGTAAGAATGCAGACTGTGACAAAAGACTCTAACTGTATCTTTGTAAATCTATGAAACAACCTCACTGGGGAGGGTGGGGGAGAGAGGTGTTGACCTAAGTCACTTTGGGAACGAATGGAGTTTGTAAGACTAAAGGCAAAAGGAACTGCACATCGGTACTACACTCTAGTCACTAAATTTGTTCTCACAGGGGTACAAGTTGACAATTCTGCGACAGCTCTACCTGTGTACAGAAATTGATCAATTAAGTAAGTAGATGTTAAATGGTGGGAGTCAGGTTTGCCACTGTTGGAGTGGAAATTTGCAGATCAGCAAAAAATGGAGGCCAGAATGATCCATATGATAATTGGAGACATCAATCGAAACCCATGGTTAACTTAATATGGATAGAGATGTTACATACAGAAATATTTATAGATATGTGCATATAAGTAACTTTGTAGACACCCATATGTTTCTTTGGTCTGTCACCCAAGGGGGACTAAAAATAATAATACTCCAGTAGAAACAAGCACACCTAGCCTTTGTTTCGAATACCAATCTCCAATAAAAGGAACCAGTGCTTCTTGGAGAAATGGCTGATTTTAGGATAAGGGGAAGGAAATACATAAGATAATCCTGGAGTATCTTCTTTTTTTTAAATTTTTTAAAAAATTTTTAATTTTTTATTTTTTTTCATTCAAGTTTCCCTTTATTTTTTTTTTATTTTTTTTAAAAATTTTATTTTGTCGATATACATTGTGGCTGATTATTGCTCCCCATCACCAAAACTGGAGTATCTTCTAATGCCAGAAAGTAAGGGAGTGCCAGCACACACACACACACACACACACACACACACACACACACACACACACACACACACACACACACACACACACACACACACACACACACACACTGATGGGGGCATGTCAAACAGGCACAGGAGCCAACTAAAAGAGCTCCCAATGGCCAAAGCTAGAACAATTTCATCAACTAACTAAATAAAATAGTATTGGATTATTACCCAAAGTATAACACCAACGTCACAGGTACGCCAGCTGCAAAAATAAGAGGGTAGATCTCATATTTCGTGTTCTTACCACAATAATTTCTTTAAAAAAAAAATCCACTAGAGAAGTAAAATGACATAAGGATCTTCTTTACTAAACAGAAAATATTGCCTTTGCATCATGATCACATTCCCTGGACTCAGTGATGTCTGATTGACAGCAATGCATTGAGGAAATATGTGGTGACATTTGCATGACTTGTGCTAATGCATTTTAATGTCAAAACCAGATTTTGTCCCTCCATTTATTACCCCACTGGATCAGCTATTGCTGTGTAACAAACTGTCCAAGACTCTGTGACGTAAGACAATAAACATTGACTCTCTCTCATGAGTCTACAGGTCAGCCAGATGGTTCTTCCACTCTTTGCTGGTCTCATTTGTGCATCTGCTGTCAACTCGGGGGTTGGGTAGGCAGCTCTGCTGATTTCAGTTGAGCTTTTTTACATATTTGGGGGTCAGCTTGCTGTAGAATGATCTAGGAGGGGTTCACTGGGGACAACTGTGCTGTCTTCCACATGGCCTGTCACGTTCCAACATGGTTCTGAGAGAAAGTAGGAACATATGTATGCAGCCTCTCAAGGGCTCTGCTCAGACTGAACCTCCTGATGAGACCTGCAAAGTCATATTATGGACAGTGGGAAGACAGGCAGGCTATTATTTGGGGCCACTCCTTTTTCAGGATGACCTCCAGATCCTGCTGAGCTACCAATTACTTCTCATACAGAATTAAGTTTCCTTCATGCTATTTGGCAAAATGTGGCCAACTGCTGGACACAAAGAAATGATTGCTCGTGTGTGAGGAAGGAGAAGGTAGGTATTACTTCAATGTTCTTCAGGATCACTTTTCTGGAAAAACAAAATGAAATAAAACAAAACAAAACACAAAAATCAATTTTCCCATGTCCTAAGGAAAGCACTGTAGGTCTCTGTGCAGTAAAGGATTAATTCAGCAAGTCGGAGTTGTCCAAACCCTGAACATTCCGAAGAAAGTTTGGTGCTTGCCCAGCTCTTGGGAGATCACCTCTAAGCCCCTGGAATATCCTGTCTGGTAAGAGTGTCTTTGTTTACCTGGAGCCCTTGGACCAGCCAGATAGTTTATGGTAAAATGTGATTAAGGTGGAAGCAGTGGGTAAATGGATAAACAAATGTGGTATATCCATACAGTGGAATGCCTTAAAAAGAAGGTAAACTCTGACATATGCTGCAACATGGATGAACCTGTATCTGCTTCCCCATACCTAAAGCATTTCTGAGACCAGTGGTGATATTAATGTGGTTGTTTTGATGATGTAATGAAATGCGTCAACATTTAGAAGATCTACGTGACTCAGTAAACCAGTATTTTTCAAATGACCAAGGCATGATACAAAATCCATTCAAAGTGCAAGAGAGACCGATGGATTTTAACACAAGTATAAAAAGTTCACTGATGTGATCATGTGTAGTGATATGTGATTGTGTCAAATGGTAATGTCACTTTAGCAAGTAAATAAAAAAAATTTTAAATATATCAATATTCTATGAACAAACCACACTATATGCTTTGGGATACTTGCTTCACTTTAAACCGTCACTGTTATTACAATTAAAATCTCTTTACATCCTGTAGTAGTATCATCCAAGCATGTAATTATGGCAATGCCAGTGCTTTTTGGAACAGAAGCAAGATATTGCAACATGCTACGAAGGAGACCTAACTGCTAAGACGTGCAGTGTAGTTGCGTGAGAAGAGAACACTCTGAAATCTTAATCAAAAGTCAAAAAAATTTAAAGCAGTGTTTAAATAAAAATATACAATGTGTTTTTCAAAAACATCCTCTACACTTTTCCTTTATTCCTAAGGGGAAATTAATAGAAAATAACGTGCTTTTAAATTTTGCAAAGTCTTCAGAAACACAGCCGACGCACACAGCACTTACTTGGAGGTGTTATGCATAAGGCGGTTAGGGGGATTTCTCGTGTGTGCGTGTGTGTGTGTGTGGGGGGGGTTCTTCCTTCTTTTTGTATATTTCAGTGTTTAGTGTTTTAAAAACATGCATAGTTTTTACAAAAAAAGGATCACACCCTATGTTTCTTGTATGATCTGTATTTTTCCATTTCTCAATAGATGAGACACCTTCCCAGGTAGTACACATTATCATTTTCAATTTCTCCCCAAATTCTGCTTACCTATCACCACAATTTATTTTACTTATACCTATTGAAAGATGTCTAGGTATAAGTAAAATCATTTGCAATGCTGTGCAAATATAAATGTCAATGTGAGGAACATTCTTGTATAACACATCTTTACACAAGACTAAAGGTTATGATAATTTATAATTTTGAAATTTTGATACAATGAGGGCTTCAGAAAAATTTTATGTATCATAGTCCCACCAGAATTGTATAAGAAGTGTTTTTCCAGGACTGGCCAGTTAGCTCAGTTGGTTAGAGTATGGTGTTGTGACACTAAGGTTAAGGACTCAAATCTCTATACTGGCCAGCTGCCAAATATATGTGTATAATATATATAAAAATATATATATAAAATATATGTGTGTATTTAAAATATATACATAACATATATGTATTTATAATATATATATATATAATATATATATGTATTTTTTTTCAAATTGCTCCAACTCTGGGTGTTATTATTCTTCAAATATTGACCAAACATATAGGTCAAAATTATATTACATATATTATAATATTTATTTTCTTTTATGGTTAGTAATGAGAAACATTTTTGATAAATTTATTGTTCTATGTATTTCCTCTCTAATTGCTTATTCATATGATTAGTTTATTTTTCTTTTTTTTGCAGCTGGCCAGCACGGGAATCCAAACCCATGACCCTGGTGTTATAAGGCTGCACCCTAGCCAACTGAGCTAAGTGGCCAGCCATTTAGCTTATCTTTCTTATTGAGGTGCTTATTTATAAATTAACTTGTAAGGAAAGTTTGCAAATTAAGACTATCTTCTGTCTTTCGTACATGCACCACACATATTTCCCCAGGTTCTTTGCCCTTTAACTTTGTTCATAGCAATTTTTTTCAGAATTTAATGTTTTCCATAGTTAAATTCATTAGTCATTTACTTTATGATTTCTACCTTTGGTGTCAATACTCCTCATCTAAAGAATATTTTTAAATGCACTTATCTCTTTGTAACTACTTTAATGGCTTCCATTTTAAAATTTAAGTCTTGAATCCAACTTATATTTAATTGTTCTAATTGGAAATCTTAGGAATGTAACATTTTTCCCCTCCAGATTGTTAAGTTAGCCAACAGTAATTATGGAAACTCACCTTTCACTAGTACTCCAAGTTAATGTGTACTCTATTTGGCTTTTCTGGAGCCAGTACCAAAAAGCTTTAATTATTTTAACTTTGTAATATATTTTTATATGTAAGAGTTATTACTCCCTTTTCTTAAAAAATGCCGAGTATTCCAAGTTTTTTTTCCTGATGAAGTATGGAATTATTCTAGCAAACAAACAAACAAAAAAAATAAAAACAGCGCAAACAATAAACGATGAAAATACCTTGCTGAGACTGTATTTTTAGTAATTTACAGAGTTGTGCAACTATCACCTTAATCCAGCTTGGTTTTTTTGTTTATTTGGCAGCTGGTTGGTATGGGGGGAGCCATACTCATGACTTTGGTATTATAAGGCTGTGCTCTAACCAACTGAGCTAGCCAGCCAGCCCTTATTTTTCATGTTCTATTACTGTAAAACATATAACGTGAAATTTACCATTTTAGAGTGTACAATTCAGTGGCATTAAGCACTTTCACAACGATGTATAACCATTGCCACTACTCTTTCCAGAACTTTTTCATCATCTCAAACAGAAACTCTAAACCCATTAATCACTAACTCTCCATCCCTCCTTCCCCCAGTCCCTGGTGACCTCTAGTCTGCTTTCTGTCTCTATGATTTTGCCTATTCTAGATACCTCGTATAAGTTGAATCATTGAATATTTGTCCTTTTGCATCTGGCATATGTTACTTAGCTTGTTTTCAAGGTTCATGCATGTTGCAGCATATACCAGAACTTTATTACTTTGTACTGATGAATAATACTCTATTAAATGTGCACACACATTTTCTTTATCCATTCATCTGTTGATGGACAATTGGGCTGCTCCCACCTTTGGCTGTTTTGTATACTACTATGAACATTGGTGTAAACACATTACTGTGAACCGGTTTGAGACTATATATTGTTTTAATTAAAAGCTTGTTGCTACCACTACACACCTATTAGAAAATCCAGAACACTGATGACACCAAATTTTGGTGAGGATGAGGAGCAACAGGAACTCTTATTCGTTACTGGTGGGAATGCAAAATGGTACAGCAACTTTGAAAGACAGTTTGGCAGTTTCTTGCAAAACTAAACATACTCTTACCATTCAATCCAGCAATCATGCTATTTATTCAAAGGAGCTGGAAACTTACGTCCACACAAAAACCTGCACGTGGATGTTTATAGCAGCATTATTCATAATTGCCAAAACTTGGAAGTAACCAAGATGTCCCTCAGTAGCTAAATGGGTAATAATCTGTGGTACATTCAAACAGTTGAATATTATGCAGTGCTAAAAAGAAACAAGCTGGACTGGCCCCATGGCTCACTTGGGAGAGTGTGGTGCTGATAACACCAAGTCAAGGGTTAAGATCCCCTTACCGGTCATCTTTTGTAAAAAATAAATAAATAAATAAAATAAAACGCTGATAAAAAGAAACAAGCTATAAAGCCATGAAAAGACATGCAGGAAACTTAAATGCATACTACCAAGTGAAAGAGACCAATCTGAAAAGGTTATTGTATGATTCCAACTATATGACATTATGGAAAAGGCAAAACTATGGAAATGGTAAAAAGATCAGTGATTGCCAGAGTTTGGGGAAGGGAGGGATGAACAGGTAGAACACAGAGTATTTTTAGGGCAGTGAAACTATTCTGTAGCTGCTGCAAGGGTGGATACGTGTCATGTTGTTGGGAAAATAGAATAATCAGGGCCCCTTGCCTTGGGTCTGGTTGGGGGTGGTGTGGCACATTCTTTGTAAATGAGTTGTGTGTGGGTGGAGTTAGTGTGCATGCATGGCTCCATGGCTTGGCTGGCATCTAGTGCCTCGGGCGTCCACCTGCACAGCTGTGCTCTTGAACCTCCAGCTCCAAGGACCTGTTTGCTGGTTACCTAGCTCATAGACCTGCATGTGAGGGGTCTGGGGACCCAGCCTGATGTGTGAAGAGTTTGTGACCCAGTCAGTGAACAGGCCTGAAGGGTCTGTGAACTCCAGACCCAGCCCAAGCTTGATAATTGGCCAGCCAACAGGATTATGGGCAGGTAAAAGAGCTTGACAATTGGGGTAGTTGGCTAGATTCTGAGCATGTACAGGTGCCAAAAGCCCTTGGAAGAAGGAGGAAATGTGGCTACTTTTGAATATGCTGTGCCCTATGGCCACCTTTCTGTTGACCAGGATCTGGTTGCTGCTCACTGTATTGCAAGGCAGCATAGACCAGGCACTATGGCAGAAAACCCCTTGGGAGGGGGAGGAAATGTGGCTATCTTTGAGCATGTGGTGCCTGCTGGCCACTTTTCTGCTGACCAGAGCCTGGCTGCTGTTAACTATGCCGCAAACTGATTGAGATTTGTGGCAGAAATCAGAGTTGTTGGCAGATGACTTGCAGCTACTGGAAGATTTGAAGCAGAAAGCAGAATTGTTGGAAGCACAGACAAATGTCCTGGAGGATGACGTGCAGCGACTGGCCACTTCTGCCTCTCACACCAGGGAAGATGACCAACCCGGTGGCGAGTTGGGGGAAACTGTGCATCTCCAGGTATGACCTGCTGTGCATGAGAAATTGAGACATGAGCAGCCTATGGGACCAGATGGACAACTGGTGGGCGACCCACAGGTGACCCAGTTCACCACTTATGTCCTGTATACCCAGATTGAACTGGTTGACTTGGGGAGACAGTAAAGCAGCAGAAACAGGTAGAGCCCCTGGCTGCTGCAGCTATGGGACCTACGGGTGGGTAGTGTAACGTGCTCTGGAGATGATGTAGTAAATGCATGTCGTGTTTGTCTAAAGGCAGAAGGCTTGGAGGGTACAACTTAAACCCAATGGCTCACCGGGTGCTGTATAAACCCAAGAAAAGAGTGACTGAGTGAATGCAGTTGTTTGAACTGTGAGTGAACGCTGCAGAACTGCCCAAGACTGTGAGTGAATAGCCAATGTAAGCCGAGCTGATTCAAGTAATTCAGGAGCCGGGGATGCAGCAGCCAGATGCTAACAACCAGGACAATGGGAAAAAGCCCTAAAGGCACTTGAGAAGTCTGGAAGGGTGCCCCACCCATCACAGGCCCTGAGGCCTAGGAGAACTGAGTTCCTCCAGAGGACAGACCTGAGGCACTACTGCCCTTGGCAAACTGCTCCCTGCATCCCAGCCGCTCTGGCTGGAGCAATCCTGCCTCAGCAACTCCGAAGAGCAAAAGCCAAAAACCTTGGTGGTGTTCACATTTTGTTCAGTTTGCAGGCCAGCAGTGTGTGAGAGTAGTGGAGGCATGGCGGCCTCCACCTAGATTTCGGAAGATGTATGAAAAAGCTGGGGGACTCAGGCAGAGACCTGCTGCAGGGGTGGAGCCACTGCGGAGGTCCTCTACGGAGCAATGTGGAGCAGAAAAGTGGGCTTAGAGCCCCCACAGAGAACCCCCACTGAGGAAATGTCTAGTGGAGCCAGGATGGTGGGACTGCCACCAGGAGCCCAGAACTGTGGGGCTGCTGGCAATGTGCAGTGCTGGCCTGGAAAAGCCACAGGCACCAGGGCAGCTCAATGGGCTGCACTTGGTGGAG
Organism: Cynocephalus volans; assembly: GCF_027409185.1. Lineage (NCBI taxonomy): Eukaryota > Metazoa > Chordata > Mammalia > Dermoptera > Cynocephalidae > Cynocephalus > Cynocephalus volans. The sequence goes on along the minus strand of NC_084469.1, from coordinate 125,774,721 downwards.
CTGTAGGAGCGAGGTTGCCCAACACTTTAGGGGTCCAGATGCCCCAGTGTGCTTAACTTTTGCCCTGTTTGGGTTTTGGATTTGTTTGGGGCCTGTTTTTCCTTTCTATTCCTCCCTTCTGGAATGGGAATGTGTACCCAACGTCTGTCCTGCTGTATCTTGGAAGTAGATAAACTTGTTTTTAAATCTTTACAGGTTCACAGCTGAAAGGAGTTTTGCCTTTGGTCTCAGATGAGACCTTGGACTTTGGACTTTTAAGATGGTGCTGCAACAAGCTAAAGACTTTTGGGACTGGAATGGAATGTGTAATATGTAAATGTAAGGGTCATTTATCCTCGCTAAGGGAACAACACGGAAGATTCTGAATGCATAGATTGTACTGCGAGAGACCCTGAAGGGGTGGATTGTTGGGAAAATAGATTAACTTAATCAGGGCCCCTCACCTCAGGTCTGCTTGGGGGTGGTGAGGCACATTCTTTGTAAATGAGTTGTGTGTGGGTGGAGTTAGCGCACATGCGTGGCACTGGTGCTGCAGCTCGGCTGGCATCTAGTGCCTCGGGCATCTGCCCGTACAGCCATGCTCTTAAACCTATGGCTCCAAGGACCTGTTTGCTTGTTACCTAGTTTGTAGACCTGCGTGTGAGGGATCTGGGGACCCAGCCTGGCGTGTGAAGGATTTGTGACCCAGTCTGTGAATGGGGTCTGTCAACTCCAGACCCAGCCCTAGCTTGACAATTGGCCCAGTCAGCAGGATTACGGGCAGCTAAAAGAGCTCGACACATGTACAACATCAAGAGTGAACCTTAATGTAAACTATGAATAATGATGTGTCAATGTAGGTTCATCGATTGTAACAAATCTACTGCTGTGGTGTGAGTTGTTAACAGCGGGGGAGGTTGTGTGCATGTGGGGGCAAGGTATATATGGGAATTTGCTGTACTTTCTGTTCAAATTTTGCTGTGAACCTAAAATTACTCTAAAAATAAAGAAGGGACTTAGGGAGAGAGGGACATGGGGACATGTTGGTCAAGGGGTACCAAGTCTCATTTATACAAGATGAATAAGTTATGGAGATCTGATATGCAACAATGTGGCTATAGTTAACAATATTGCATGTATCATATTCTTGAAATTTGCTGAGTGGGTGGATCTTAAGTGTTCTCACCGCACACACACACACACACACACACACACACACACACACACACACACACACACACACAAAATGGTAACTGTGTGAGGTGATAGATATGTTAGCTTGATTGTGGTGAAATATTTTACAATATTTACATGAAATCATCAAGTTGTACACCTTCAATATATACAAGTTTTATATTTGGTTGACTATAATATATACAATTTTTATAATGGTCAATTATGCCTCAATAAAGCTGGGGTTAAGAAAAAAACAAAGAAAAGCTACCTGCAGCACATGATATCCTTATGGCCAATTTTGTAAAAAGTACCAGAAAGGTGTAAATTTAATGTTACACACAGTTATCTTTGGAAAGTGAGGTTATGAGTAATGCTTGTGTCTTTTATTTTTGCTGTAGCCTAACTGAAGCTTAAATTCCCATTGTAACTGTTGAGGGTGGGAAATCCTATTATGGTAACTAAAAGGCGGGGCCTTGAAGAGGTGATTAGGATTAAGTTGTAGGACCATGACCTAGTGAATGGATTAATAGTGGTGGTCAGGAGTGCGGTTTTGAAGGCTTTAAAAGGAGAGTGTATAAGAAACTATCTCTCTCTGCTCCACCATTTTCTGCCATGTGAGACCCCGGAGTCACTGTCACCACCACCAGCTGTGTTCCTTGGATTTTGGACTTCCCAACCTCTGAAACTGTAAGCAATTAATTTCCTTTTCTTTATAAACCACCTGTTTCAGGTATTTATGCTATAAGCATCAGAAGTGGACTAATACAGAAAATTAGTACCAGAGAAGTGGGGTGTTGCTTATAACAAATTTTTGAAAATGTGGAAACGGGTTTGGAACTGGGTGTTGAAGAGAGGCTGGAAAAATTTTGAGGAATAGGCTAGAAAAAGCCTAGCTGCTGGTGGGAGTTCAGAAGACAAGAAAGCCAAGGGAAGTTTGGAATATCTTAGAGAATGATCAAATGGTGGTGAGCAGAATTCCATTAGAAATATTGACGGTAAAGGCTACTCTGAGAAGATCTCAGATGTCATTGAGAAGGGACTTACTGGAAACTGGGGCAAAGATCACCCTTGCTGTGAACCGGCAAGGAATTTGGCTGCATTCTGTTCATGCCCCAAAGTATTATGGAATGTGGTACTAAAAGATGCTGACACAGGGCATTTGGCAGAAGAAATTTCTAAGCAGCAAAGCATAAGGAAGCTGCATGGGCTACTGTAGCAACCTGCACTGAGCTATGGCAGCAAAGGCACGATGTAAAGCCAGAATTTAAAAGGGAAATAGAGCACAAAGATTTGGAAAATTTGCAACTGGATATGTGGAAGAAGAGCAGAGTGTTTTCAAGAGAAAAAGAAATATGCAACGATGTTAAGAAGATTAGTACAAAAGAAAGTAATTATCAAGAGAAAGGGGAAAAGTCCCTGAAGGCATTGTGGAAGCCTCTGGAGCCAACCTTTCCATTACATGCCCAGAGATCTAGGGAGACAGAATGGTCTTGAGGAACAGGCCTGAGGTGCCCTCCATGGGCTTGCTGCCCAGGGTCACCTCGCAAAGCTGCTTCCAGCACCAGCATCCCAGCTGCTTTGGCTACTCCAGCTGTGGCTAAATTGGCCCCAGGTGTGGGTGGACCTGCAGCTTTGGAAAATACAAGCCAGAAGCCTTGGTGGCATCCATGTGGTATTAGGTCTGCAGGCCCACAGAATGCCAGAGCTGTGGAGGCTTAAGAGCCTCCACTCCATTTCAACAGATGTATGAAAAAGCCTGGGGGCCTAGGAAGAAATCTGTCACAAGGGCAGATTCAGTGCAGACAGCCTTTACTGGAGCGATGCCAAGAGGAAATGTAGGGTCTGAGTTGCAGCGGAAAAACCCCACCAAGGCCATGCCTAGTGGAACTATGGGAGCAGGACTGCCATGCGGACCCCAGAACTGTAGAGCTACCAACATGCAACATCAGCCTGAGAGAGCTAAAGCATCACCTGAGACCAGGAAAGCCATAGAAGCAGAGCTGCCTGAGGACTTGGGGACCCAACCCCCACACCAGCATGCAGAGGACATTGAACATGGAGTCAAGGTAAATGATTCACAAGCTTTGAGATTTAATGCCTACCCTGCTGGGTTTCAGACTTGTTTGGGACCCCTTTCTTTTGGCCTATTTCTCCCTTTTTGAATAGGAATATATACCCTATGCTTGTCCAACCTTTATATCTTGGATGTAGATAATTTATTTTGATTTCACAGATGGGACTTTGAGACTTTGGACTTTTTTTTTTTTTTTTTTTAAAGATAAGGGGATCTTAACCCTTGACTTGGTGTTGGCAGCACCATGCTCACCCAGTGAGCTAACCAGCCATCCCTATATGGGATCCGAACCCATGGCCTTGGTGTTATCAGCACCACTCTCTCCCGAGTGAGCCATGGGCCAGCCCTGACTTTGGACTTCTGAGTTGGAACAAGTTAAGACTTTGGGGATGGAATGAATATATTTGTATAGGAAAAGGACATGAGTTTGGGGGGATTAGGGTTGGAATGCTGTAGATTGGATGCCCCCCACTCAACCTCATTGAAGCTTAAATTCCTACTGTAACTGTTGAGAGTGGGAAATCCTATTATGGTAATTGAAAAGTGGGGCCTTGAAGAGGTGATTAGTTGGTAGGACCATGCTGTAGTGAATGGATTAATAATGGTGGCCAGGAGCATGGTTCTCAGGGCTTTAAAAGGAGGGTGCATGAGGAACTATTTTTCTGCTCCATCATTTTCTGCCATGAGAGACCTCTGGGTCACTGTCACCACCACCAAGGCCTTTACCAGGTGTGTTCCCTGGATTTGGACTTCCCAGCCTCTAAAACTGTAAGAAATAAATTTCGTTTTCTTTACACATTACTCAGTTCCAAGTATTTTGTTACAAAGCACAGAAATGGACTAATACAATTTTTTACACATTTTCTAATTTAAATACAGTTATCACAGTTTACTTGTGTAATCTCTAAAAGCCAGGTTTTTATATTTTGGGAGGGAGGTCGGGGATTGTAAATCACAACCCGCTCTGGGAGATATGAACAGTCCAATCAAGTGAAAATGAGAAAAAATAAAAAAATTAAAAAGATGAACAGTCCAACCCGAAGGATTATCTTGAACAGTGCTCACCCGACCCTCTAAACAAGGCGTAGACTTTCCCGAGAGTCCCTAACGGCCCTACCCGGGAGGATTGTGGGAAATGTAGTCTCGAAGGTCGATGGACCACCCCTCGGAGGACCCTGCGAACGGCGAGCGGCCCCTGTATCTGCGCATGTGCAGTGCTGCAGCGCGCCGGTAACCACCCTTCCCCCACCTCCAGCCTCGAGTGGGTGACAGAGCCACCGTCTCCGCGGGTCTTCGCCGCCCCACGCCGTGACCTAGCCTGGCACTGAGCCACGAGTGAAGGCTGTGCTCCTCCAGGTAGGAGGGGGGCTGCCAGGCAGCTCCGCGCGACCTGGGGGCCGAGCGGAAGGAGAGGAGGGGTGGGCTCGTGCCCGCGCGGGGTGGGAGCCCAAACTTGGGCTACTCGCAGGCGACGGTGACCCGCGGGGCGGCGTCCGAGGCTGCCTGTCGCCCTTCTCTGAACCGGGCTGGAGGAGCCTGCCTGGCCAGACGTGCGGGGGCGGGGACGGCGGCGAGGAGAGGGGCAGCAGGGGCTCGCCTTCCTTCCTTTGTGAGGAGACGCGCCGCCAACAGATAGCGAGGGTCTCGGGCCGCGCGGGAGCGAGCCCGGAAGCCCCGGCCGGCGCGCGCGTGACCAGGCCCGGAGGGGGGGCGGGGCGGGGCCGGACACACCTGGCCACGCCCCGGATGCCGCGTGCTGCGACCCTGGGCCTCGCAGAGTGGTGGGAGGATTGCATCCCTCAGCAGGTTCTGATGCATGCGCTGTCCCCAGTGAGCAGAGCTTTATATCTGTCAGTGTTTTCAGTTAAGTATTCATCTAATCCTCACATCTACCTTGTGACTTCCGGTGTATTCATCTCATAATCAACAGAAGGAAAACGAAGGCGCAGAAAGGGGAAGTGATTTCCCCAAGGTCTCACAGCCTGCTGGTGCTTTGCTGTATGAATAGCACATATATTTTCATCTGTCTCTTGACTTTGTTCACTGGTAGTTTTTGCCATGCACACGTTTGAATTTATCTTTGGTTGATTTTACTGCTCTTTCCTTTTATGGTACCCAAAAGCCTTCTCCACTTTGAGATTATGCAAAAGTTTTCCTGTGATTCTGTTACATTGGAATCAGTTGTATTTAAAAAATAAAAATCTGTTGATACTCTTATTGTGATCCCACTTGATACTCTTATTGTGATCCCATTAATGGTAACATTAAGTTAGGGACAATGGACACCTTTATGATACCGAGTCTTCCTATAGTCCTTACCATGTGTTCCAATCCTCTCTTGTTTTGTCAACCTCATCAACATTCTGTCATCTTTGTAAAAGATTTTTATTTTTATTAACTTTATTCTTGTGTACTATTTTACTGATACTAGAGATGAAATCTTTCTCCCATCAGTTTTTCTCTTGTATTTGTTGGTATTTCCCACTTTTCTTATTTTGTGTATTTGGGATTTTTTTTTGTCTTGGTTAGTTTAGCTAATGATTGTCTGTTTTTATTGTCAAAGAGTAACTCAGTTTAATTACTATAGCATCTGTAGTAATGTCTCCTGGATCATTCTAGATATTGGTTAATTTGTGTCCTCTTTTTTTTTTTTTTTTCTTTTGGCCAGTTTGACTAAAGATTTATCAGTATTATTGATCTTTTCAAATAATTGGCTTTTGGCTTCATAGCATTTCTCTTTTCTTCTGTTTTCAGTGTCATTGATTTCAGTTCTTACCTTTGTTATTTTCTTCTTTATGCTTGCTTTGGGTTTAATTTACTTTTTTATTTTTTTCCCCTGGTTTCATAAGCGTAAGCTGAGGTCATTCATTGAAAGCTTTCTTCTTTTCTGGTGTAAACAGTTTGATGCTGTAACTGTTTCTCTAGATACTGCTTTAGCTACATCTCTCAAGTTTTTATATGTTGTGTTTGTATTACCATTCAGTTCCAAATTTTTTAAATCTTCTCTTGTAACTTTATTTTTCACTCCTTGGTTATTTAGATTTGTATTGCTTAGTTTTCATATATTTGGGGATTTTACAGATGTCTTTCTATTATTCATTTTTAGTTGAGTTCTGATTTTGTCAAAGAATATACTATTACAAATTTCAGTTCTTTTAAATTTGTTGTGGTTTGTTTTATGGCCAAGAATATGACCTGTCTTGATGAATGTTGTATGTATACTTGAATAAATATTGTGCTGTTGATGGTGGAGTCCTCTATAAATATTAAATGGATCAGGGTGGTTGATAGTGTGGTTCAGTTCTGTGTCTTTACTGGTTTTCTATTTACTTATTCCGTCAGTTACTGACAAGAGTATTGAAGTGTTCAGTATAATTGTGCATTTATTTATTTTTTTCAGGTCTGTCAGTTTTTTGCATTTTTGTATTACTTATTTATTTTGGGGGTTGGGGAGCAGCGGGCCAGTATGGGGATCTGAACCCTTGACCTTGTTGTTATATGTTTCTTGTATTTTGGAGTTCTTTTGTTAGGTGCCTATACATTTAGGATTGTTATGCCTTTTTGGTGATTTGACATATTTACTATTAATTGATGGCCCTTTCTATCCTTGATAACATTCCTACTTCTGAAGCTTACTTTATCTGATATTAATATAATTATGCCAGGTTTCCTTTGATTAGTGTTTGCAAAGTATGTCTTTTTTTTATCCTTTTACTTTTAATTGACTTCTGTTGTTTAACTGGTGTGTATATACCAATTATTGATAGTTGTATTAAAATCTACCATCTTGCTAGTATTTTTCTCTTTTGTCCCATCTGGTCTTTGTTTCCTATTTTCTGTTTTTCTGCCTACTTTTGGCTTAAGTGGATACTTTTTATGACTGTATTTTATCTTCACTATTGGCTTATTATTCAGTTGTAGAAGTCTTACAAAATTTTCGTTGGTTGCCCTAAGGTTTACAGTAAACATCTTGAGTTAATCATGGTGGACCTTTAGATAATATACTGCTTTGTGTATGTGTACTTAAAACATTATATTCTCAATTCAATTTTATATTCCCATTTTTTGTGCTGTTATTGTCATACATTTTACTTTTACATATGCTGTAAACCATAAACCTCTGCTACTATTTTTGCTTTAGACAATCAATCATCTTTTAGAGAGATTAAAAGCAAGAAAAAGTATCTTTTATATTTATCTTCATTTTAATCATTCTCAGAGATCTTCATTTCTCTTTGTAGATCCAGGTTTCTGTCTGATAATCATATTCCTTCTACCTAAAGAACTTCTTCAAACATTTCTTGTAGTACAGGTCTACTGGTAATGCAGTCTCTCTGTTTTTATTTATTTGAAAGGTTTTTATTTCACTTTTTTTTTTTTTTGGCAGTTGGCTAATATGGGGATTCAAACCCTTGACCCTGATGTTATCAGCACCATGCTCTCCCAAGTGACTTAACCAGCCAGGCCGATTTCACCTTCATTTTTGAAAGATACTTTTGTTGAGTATAGAATTCTGGCTTGATTGTTTTTTGCTGTAGTTTTTTTTTGTTTTTGTTTGTTTGTTTGTTTCCTTAAAATACATTTCCTTCTGGCTTATATAGTTTCTGAGGAGAAAGTGGCTGTGATTCTTTATCTTGGTTCTTCTTTATATAATGTATATTTTTCTCCCTCTGCCTGCTTTTGATACTTTCTTTTTAACCTTGGTATTTAGTTGTTTGGATATGATAGGTACACATGTGCTTTTGTTTTGTTTTGTTTTGTGGTATTTGTCCTGTTGGGATAAATTATCTGAGCTTCTTGGATCTGTGGATTGATATCATTTATTATTTTTGGAAAATTCCTGGCCATTATGTCTTCTTTTTTTTTTTTTTTTTTTCTTTTAAGGAATAGACTTTATTTTTATAACAGTTTTAGGTTTACAGAAAAATTGAGCAGAAAGTACAGACAGTTCACATACCACACCCCCTACCCTACCTCCCTTTTCCCTTGGTCATTATGCTTTCAAATACTTCTTTTCTCCTTTGGAATTCCAATTTCATATTTGTTAGACCATTTGATATTGTCCCACAGCCCTTGGATGCTGTTTTTTGTTTTTGTTTCCTTTCAGTGTTTCAGTTAGGGTAATTTCTTTTGGCCTGTCTTCAAATTTACTGAAACTTTCCTTATCTCTGTTGAGTCTACTGATGAGTCTGTTGAGTCTGTTGAAGCTATTCCTTCATTTGTTACTCTGCTTCTCTTTATTAGCATTTCTATTTGATTTTTTTCTTGCAGTTTTCATCTCTGCTGAAATTTCCTATTTGTTTATTCATGTTGTCCACCTTTTCCATTAAAGTCTTTGGTATGTGAATTATAGTTGCTTTAAATTCCCTATCTAATATTTTCAGCAGTTGAGGGTTCTGTTGATTGCTTTCTTTCTTGATAGTGAGTTGTCTTAGTCTTGCCTTTTTGGATGTCTCATGATGTTTGATTGAAGGTAGGTGCTGCCATTGTGATCCTTTTTGTCCCTTCTAAAAAGGCAAAGGGACTATTCGAGGAGACGGTGTTTTCCCAGGTGATGTGTAGGGATTTCTAAATAAGTCATTCTAGGAGTTGTGAGGCAGGTCAGATCTTTAATTATGATGCCTTCCTTTTTCTTCTATTCCAGTTCTGCCTTCACAGTTCTCTGCCTTTTCCCAAAAACTGCAGAAAATGAACAAGTACCAGGTGAGTTGCTTGATTATTCCCCACTTTGTTTTTCAGTGTATTTGGGGAAGTTTATAAGGATCCAGAAAATGAAATAGAAAAGTATAAATGAGTAAAACTCAAGGAAAACATACTGAGAATAACTGATCAGTATCAGCAGCCAAAAAACAAACTGAGTTAATTAAGTGTCTTGCATTGATTATGAATACCAATTTCTTGGTTCGCTACATTAGGTCTGAATAAATTTCATAGACCTTCATATAGATGGTGTTTTGGAAAGCATCCCTAGAAACAACCAAAATTAAATAGGTCATAGTTTGTCTATGGTTGTTTCATGTAGCATTCTTCAGTACAAGTGTAGGGTGTTATTATGTGTATTTGTTTTTCCAATCAGATGCCATGATGCAAAAGAACTCAGTAAATATATGGGTGAGTATTTAAATTTTCCCTCTCTTCCCCATGGGAATGACTGTATTACTTTCTTGAATAGCTTTCCAGAGTTTATTTGTACATATTTACACAAGTACAAATATAAGATAGCATATTAATCATACTATTCTGTTTATGGGTGTTTTGTTTTGTTTTTAATTAACAGACTTCGTTTTTTAGAGCAGTTTTGGGTTTACAGAAAAATTGAGTGGAAAGTACAAGTGTACTTTAAAAAGTTCATGGAAGGATGCATATTATTTTTTAATTCTATTTTCCACAAACTTTTTGAAGTACCCTTGTATGGAGAGTTCCCACATACCCTTTTACTCACCCCACCCACAGTTTCCCGATACTAACATTTTGCATTAATGTGGTAAACTTGTTAAAATTGATGAGCCAATATTGATACTTTACCTAAAGTCCATAGCTCACTCCTTGTGTTGTACATTTTACGGGTTTTGGCAAATGTATAATGGCATGTATCCACCATTGTAGTATTATACAGAATAGTTTCACTGCCCTAAAAATCCCGTGTGTTCTACCTATTAATTCCTTACTCCCTCTCCTTAAGTCCTTGGCAACTCTGATTTTTTAACGGTCTCATCTCCCTAGTTTTGCATTTTCCAGAATGTCATAAAAGTGGATTCATACAGTAGATAGCCTTTTCAGATTGGTTTCCTTCACTTAGAAATATACATTGAAGGTTCCTCCATGTCTTTTTGTGGCTGAATAATATTCCATTGTGTGGATGTATCACAGTTTATCCGTTCACCTATTAAACGACATCTTGGTTGCTTCCAAATTTTGGCAGTTATGAATAAAGCTGCTATACTGTGTGCAGGGTTTTTCTTTGTAGACATAAGTTTTCAACTCATTTGGGTGAATGCCAAGGACCATGATTGCTGCATCATAGTAAGAATATGATTAATTTTGTAAGAAACTGCCAAACTGCCTTCCAGGTAGCTATACCGTTTTATATTACCGTATGCAATGAATGAGAGGTTCTGTTGTTCTCTTGTTCCACATCCTCACCAGCATTTGATGTTGTCAGTATTCTGGATTTTAACCATTCTAATAGGTACATGCTAGTATCTTCTTGTTTTAGTTTACAATTCCCTGATGACATACAATGTTGGGCATCTTTTCATATACTTATTTGCCATCAGTTCTCTTCTTTGGTGAAGTGTCTGTTCAGATCTTTTGCCTATTTTTAAATAGATATGTAAGATCTAAAAGATGTCCTATCATGCACTGTTACACTTCTCGCTGTGTAACAGAGACAAAAAAAGATTACTCAAAGCAACATGAATGCGATGAGTGCCCAAAGGGACTGCACCTCAGCAACTCCTCTGTTAGAAGGAGAAACTAGGTAGCAGCCCCAAATCAGTTTTTGCTTCAGTTTTTATTGAAAAAAACAAGGAAATTACAGGAAAAGAACAGATGGTTAATCAGTCATAGTAAGAACATACAGAAATTGGCTATGTAACAATCTTCATCCAAGCATGCATGGTTCAAAATAGTTTAAACAATATACCATTAAAAGAGTCATAAATTTAAGCTAGGTGACATGCAAAAGAAACAATGAGACAATCATGAAAGTGCCTGACTTCTTGAGAAACTCACAGAAACAGCTTAAAGCAAAATGTGGAAAAAAACCCATGTACTAACTGATCTAGCAGAACATCCTCGGAAATCTTAACTCATATGTTTTCCCATCATTTAAGCTTTGTTGTATTAAAGGTTATTGCTCTCAGAACAATCCTTATCCTGTTTCAGTTCTCTTGTTCACATTAAAGGCTTTAAACCTGTGTGTTTTCTTTTTACAAAATCTTCCAATGATCCCATTATACTAACAATCAGTGTATATAATCCCTAACCTAAACAGTGATTAGAATTGATTTGGTGGGCTCTTGCCTAGCTGTAGGCGCTTGCCTCTTATCTGAAGACTTTTGTCCCACGCATGCATTACCTAAAAACCCTATCTAATAATCAAATAGGAATTAAGATTTCTAACCTTCTAGAGTGCACCCATGTGCCCTTTATCAAGACTTAGGTTTTTTATCATTGTTTTGTTTTGTTTCAAATTACATTAGCTAGTGCTAGTTAGGGAGAGATGAAACCACTCATGCATTCAAATGATACAGCCTTACTGGGAGCATTGTGGCAATAGTTGTCAAACAAATCTAGTAATACAAATGTAGCTGTCTAGAAATTTAGCTACTATTGGACAAAGACCCCCAGGAGAAGACGAGCTGAACAGAATCTCTCAGTCATGGTCTGACTTTCACTGTCCTGTCCTGGAAGTTTACAAAAGTCCCATTTGGAGTTGTTGGTAAGGTCATGAGAAATATAGGGAAACATGGGCTTAACACAGTTGGGCCATCTGACAGGGTCAAAGCGTGTATCAGGTATTGAATATCTGGCAGGTATGTAATTAGAGGGTATGAGATGCTCTGTATTTTCTGCTTCTGGCTCACTGGTCAACTGTCAACTCTCAGGATCAGATTAAAGCAGAACACATATGTAAGATGAAATGAGTGTCCTCATCTGATCCAAGGCAGCTTGGGGTGGAAGAGAGAGACAAATGTCATCAGCACATGGTCAAGGTGAGCCAAACCAAGTACAGATGAGAATCTGGGCCAGGTTCATCCAGGCATTGTGCCCTCAGGTTAATAAAAAGGTGGTACAGTGACAGTAGGTATCTCATTGATGACAACCCTCAAAATCCCAGCTTTTGAATCACCCTTTTCCAATCTATACTACAAGCAATTTGGCATCAGTAGAGAATCAGTGCCATTTTGCAATCTCCTTCAACTCTTCCTAGTGATTTTCTTCAGCTCTCACTTGTATTGATCTTTTATTTGTCCCTTTCCATACCCTTTTTTTTTATTACTGTTATTTTGAGTACATTTTTCAGTAGCTTCTTGAGAAAAGGGTGTGTATGAGATACATTTTGTAGATGTTGCATTTCTGAAAATGTCTTCATTCTGTTCTGGTATTTGGTTGATGGCTAGGAATGAATTTGGATTTGCCCATTCCTTGCTTTAGTTCTGCCAATTTTTGCTTGATGTATGTTGAAGTTATATTACTCATTGTATATATGTTTATTGATTGCATGCACGTTTATGATTGTTCTGTTTGATGAATTTACCCTTTTATCATTTTGGAATGTAACCTCTTCTGATGATACTTCTGAATGTCTGATATAAATAAAGCCATACCTGCTTTTTAACGATTAGTGTTTTTATGGTATATCTTTTTCCATTCTTTTTGTTTTAACCTATCTGTGTTCTTATATTTATAGTGTACATCTTCTAAACAGTATATAGTTTGGCCATGGTTTTTATCCAGACTATCTTTTAATTGATTTATTATTTTAGGTATGATTAATTTTATTACAGGCACTGTTGGATTTAAATCTGTCATCTTGCTGTTTATTTTTTATTTGTCCTATTTTTATTTTTGTCTTTTGTTTGTTTGCTCTAGGGATTACAGCTTATATACTTTATTGACCACCTCTGTATTCTTTTACATATTACTTTACAGTTCATCTGAAGTCTTTGTGTGCTAGCTCTAATCTATGAGTTATCTCTGCATCTGCTTCTTTTGACTTGTTTGTCTCTTGATTGTTTTTGTCTTTTCATTGTTTTTGCTTTTTTCACATGTCTAATAATTTTTGTTTGTATGCTGGACATGTTGTATGATACATATCTACCTCTAAAAAGATGTTAAGTTTTGCTTTGCCAGATAGTTAAATCACTGACAAGTCATTCTGATCCTGCTGAAGCTTGTTTTTAAGGTTTGAAGGGGTGGGTCTATTTCAGCTAGATCACAGTCCTTTCTCCTAGGTTATGGTCCTTACTTCCAGGGCACAGCTTTTCTGGCTTCTCAGCTATTCATTTGTATTTCTACTCTTGCCAAGGCCAAACTGCACCATCTCTCCAGCATTGTGCAATTTCTGAAATCTCTGTTTAGCTCTCAGTTTCCCAGTTGCTGTTATCTGCTAATTCTTCTGGAGGCTTGCCCTGTACTGCACGTATTAGGAACTAGCCAAGATCTGAGGTGCATTTTTATGCAGCATTTTAGTGCCCCTTCTCTATGGCTTCTTCAGCTACATTACCCTGTGTCTTAGTCTATTTTGTGCTGCTATAACAGAATACCTGAGATGTAGTAACTTATAAAGAAAAGAAATTTATTTTTTCATAGTTCTGGAGGCTGGGAGTCCAAGATAAAGATGCCAGCATGTTTGGTGTCTGGTGAAGGCCCAGGCTCTGCCTACCAGGTGGCTCTTTGAATGCTGTGTCTTCTGGAGGGGAAGAATGCTGTGTCCTTGCATGGCACAAGGGAGGAGGGCAAAAAAAGGGACAAATTCTCTCCATCAAACCACTTTATGAGGGCACCTAATCCCATTTACAAGGGGAGGAGCCCTTATGACTCAATCACCTCTCAAAGGCCACACCTCCCAATACTGTTACATAGGGGATTAAATTGCAACATGAATTGTTGGAGGGGACAAAAATATTTAAATCATAACACCCTGCCCCAATCTGCTTTGCAGACCCAAATGCCAGCTTTTATTTATTCCATGTAGCAACACTCACTTCTGCTTGGGCTCTATTTTTCTGTCATGGTTTAGAAAATACCCTTAGGGATATTTTGCTGAATGTAGAATTCAAGGTTGATTTTTTTTTTTCTTTTAGTACTTTCATCATCAGTATGAATGTGGGATGCCCCTCATATATGCCCTTTTTTCAATAATTATAGTCCTGCAGTAGTTGCTCCCTAATGCCTGCAAATAGTTGTTTTACTTATTTTGTCCAGCTTTTATTGTTGTTTGCCTCTCAGAATTTTGAAGTCATTGTTTTTCAGTGTTGTAGTCAAGAACTCCAAAGGCCTTCTATCTCCTTATTAGAATGTGACCTGTTCTCTCCTGAAACTCATAGGCTTTTCTCTTTATATCCAGTGTTCTGAAATGTCCTCATGATTGATTTTTTTTTAATTCCTTTTTGCCTGGTAGGTTTAAGACTTTTTTTCTTTTTTTGTTTGATTTTGTAAAATGTGAAAAATGAACAGAAATACAAATAAAAGCATATTAGGTTGCACTGTATGAAATAACCATTTTTTATGTCAACACAGTTGAATGTCGGCAATTTCAGTATGGTTCAACCTAATAATTATTAACCTATTATACCATCTATTAGTCAGTAGTTAACATTTTGACATATTTCCTTGCATATTCAAGGTTGTATATTCAAGGTTGTTGTAATTTTTGGGGGGGTGGGCAGCTGGCCAGTGTGGGGATCTGAACCCTTGACCTTGATATTATAACACTGCATTCTAACCAACTGAGCTAACTGGCCAGCCCCCTAAGGTTTTTTCTTTATATTACTCTCTCTCTCTCATGGATTTGCACTCTAGCATGCTGTTGCTCTTTCTTTTATGTCACCTAACTCAATGCTAAAATCCTCTTGACCATTAAAGCTGGTCTCCTCACCTTAGAAGTAACCAGTATTATAAATTTTGTGTGGGTGTATCCAGTCCCCCCCCTTTTTTTTTTTTTTTTTTTGATATTTTTGTATGCATTAATAGAATTATATAGAATTTTGGGTCATGTTGTATGCATATTTTTGGAATTCTGTTTAATTAGTGATGTACCTGTACCAGCTTTCTATGCCTTTTATTTTCAGGCTTTGTGTTATTTAAAGTTTGCCTTGTAAAAAGTATATTTAAAAAAAAAGAACTCTGAAGGTCTTAGTCTTTTAATAAACATTTATCCTATTTTAATTTATTTTGATTACTGATTTTCTTGATCTACTTTTCCCACTCTGCTGGTCTGTCAGAATATATTTCCATCCTTTTAAAGGTTTACCTTACTCCTTTTCAGTGCTTAACTAAACATATATTTTAAAGTTTAAAGTTATTAGGAATTTGTTTTCCTCCTAAACATGATACTTTCTCCCTGCCACAACTCCTAAGTTGCTGGCATCCAAAAATTAGTTACAGGTTATTATTTAACACCTCCTTTCCCCATTCCATATTTGCTTATTTTACTATGTTTTGTTGATTTATTTGCTATTACTTTTTCTTTTTATGCATACAACTAATTCTTACTAGGTTTAATTTTCTTCTTTTTGGAGTACACCCTTTAATGGTAGTGATAATACCTAACAGTTTTATGGCATTTATTACGTACCAGTCATCATTCTAGATAAGGGCTTGTCAACCTGTGGCCCTTGTCCAAATGGCCTGCTGCCTTGTTTTCATATGGCCCACAAGCTAAGAATTGTTTTTATATTTTTACGTATTTATTTGTTTGTTTGTTTATTTATTGGTTGCTGGCCAGTTTAGGGATCTGAACCCGTGACCTTGGGCTGTTCAGCAAAGGCTGCACTCTAACCAACTGAACTAACTAGCCAGGGTGGTTTTTACATTTTTAAATGGCTGGGGGGGGGGGGGGGAATCAAAAGAAGAATAATAGCACTTTGCATTGTGAAAATTACATGAAATTCAGATTTTTGTTTTATTGGAACACAGCCATGCCCATTTGTTTACATATTGTTTATGCCTCCTTTTGTGATACAATGGCAGAGTTGATTAGTTTCAGCAGAGACTACATACAACCTATGAAACACAAAATATTTACTACTTAGCCCTTTATATTTTCAACATTTTGAATATATTCCCCTTTTTGGCTTCTGTTGTTTCTCTTGGAAAATAAGATGTCAGTTTTATTGTTGTGCCTTTGAAGGCAATACCTCTTTTTCCCTCTAGGGTTTTTATCAGTTTTATTATGATGCGTGTAAGTGTGAGGGTTTTTTGTGTTCTACTTGGGGTTAGTGGTGTTTCTTGGAACTATGGGATGATGTAATAAGCTGTTTTGGAAAATTCTCGGCCATTATCTCCAGTATTGTTTCTACTGCATCTTTCCTCTCCTAGTGGGACTCCAACTGCAGGTATATGAGACCTTTTTACTTGTCCCCTGTGTTCTTTAGGCTCTCTGATGTATTTTCCATCCTTTGTTCCTTCT
Source organism: Cynocephalus volans (assembly GCF_027409185.1). Classification (NCBI taxonomy): domain Eukaryota; kingdom Metazoa; phylum Chordata; class Mammalia; order Dermoptera; family Cynocephalidae; genus Cynocephalus; species Cynocephalus volans. Next base: position 125,758,354 of record NC_084469.1, on the reverse strand, counting down.
GTATTAGTCTGGATATTTTTTTCTGACATGTCTTTTGGCTCACTAATCATCTCTTCATTGTGTCTAATCTGCTGTTAAATTCAACTATTTTTAACTATCTTTTCTCTTGTTCTACTCTTTTCACTATTGCATCTGACTAGTATTAAAAAATCTTTTTTACTATTTTTATAGCTTGGATGTGGTAAAGAGATCCTTACTTGTACCTGATATTTTGTTTTGTAATTAGAAGTCCATCTTATGCCTTTAAATATTCAAACCTTTAACTCTTTAATATTGTTGGATATCCCAAAATAATGCCTACAGCAGCTTCATCACTGCACTGGTAACATCAGCTACTGAATGTTTATGTTTATGTGCTTGTCTCCCTATATGCATCTTGAGACAAATAAGACAGTGCCATATTTATTCATATAGGAGAATATGAATGTTTTTAACTATTTACAAAAATATTTTTTGGAGACATGACAAAACATAGTGAACAAGATGTACAGTGGTGTTATATGTAAATTTTCATGATGAATGGACTCTTAACAACATGGTAAGAATAAGTTTTCATATATCCTTTTTATATCACCAAATGCTGATCATTTTAAAATGAATAACAATATGCCATTTCAGGGGTCAGTTTCATTCACCGATGTGACTGTGGACTTCACCCAGGAGGAATGGGAGCAACTGGACCCCTCTCAGAGGATCCTATACATGGATGTGATGCTGGAGAATTATAGCAACTTACTTTCAGTGGGTAAGGACACCTTTCTGGTATAGCTCATTGTTTGCCTAGTAGCATTTAAGTCCTTTCTCAGTTACCAAAAATTATGAGTTTCTGAATTACTAAGTGGTTTTGGCCTCGATCTTCAGGTATTAAAGCTGTGAGATAATCCAGCCTCTGAAATTCTGTCTTCTTTATTTTTAAGGTGTAATTTTCAAGTCGGAGCAATGAGAAGAGTTGTGGATAGCATAGTTAGAATTGCCAGTTCGGAACTTTGGATTTTGGGTTTTTGGGGGTTTTTTTGGTGGCAGGCCAGTAGAGGGACCAAACCCTGGACCTTGGTGTTCTTAGCCCCACACTGTAACCAACCGAAGTAGCCAGGCCAATTCAGAGCTTTGTAGGGGAGATAGCAAAGGAGAGAAGGAGAATCAGATAGAAGCCAGTGAAAGTAATATACCAGGGATTATAAATGGGTCGGAACCTTTGAAATATTTTTCAGGAATTTATTTTTCAAATCTCTAAACCTTTAGAAATGGCTGAGGATAGATGACTTATGCCTCAGTTCTCTGACTCACACCTCCAAGTATCAGTCTCTCTCCGCTTGACTTTTTTTCCTGTTTAACTTTATAGATACTTGCCCCTCACACTTGAGCCCTGATACTTTCCTAACATGTGATACTTGCCAACACAAAGGTCTTAAGACTTTGTGTTATGATTAGTTGCTCTTTTGTTAGTATTCTGTTTGCCAGAATAGTGAATTATGTATTTTAGCTCATGGGAATTGGTGTACTGGGCTCAAGAAAGATAACAGATTTTTCGGTACAAGAGTCCTGGACAAAATGTCAGCAGGATCACAAGAGTTGGGAATAACCATTAATACATTAGATGAAAGTAAAGGTTATTTATAGCCTAGATCAGGGTGGGTAATTTGATCTTTAAGATCCGTTCAAATAAAAGCAGGGACAAGACTGGTTTCAGGGAAATGTTAAATATTAAAAGAAGAAAAGTAGGATATGATAGTGAAAACATGTTCACTCTCCAACAACTTCAATAGAAAAGAAAACAATAAAACCAGCAGCAGCAGTGAGTGATTCTGTTATGAGGTTCTTGGATTTATTTTATATTTTTTGCAGAATATACAAGTTCCTAGATGTTGCCATTCATTTGCAAAAGAGCCCTGCAGTAAGATTGTCTCTGCAAACCTGTGAGAAGTCCTGCTTTTAGGAAGTTGTTTTGCTATAGACGAGAAGAGTAGCAAAAAGGGAAAAGAGCCTAGAAGTGTATAGAATAGTGCTGGTCCGACAGTAATCTAGAGCCAAAGTGTTGGTTGCTAAACTCAGATCTGCCTAAGTATTTCCCCTTAACGTCTTCATCTACTTATTTTCTTGGTCTCTGTGCTAACTGCTGTGTCATTGAGGACACCATGAAACTCCTTCCCTGGAATTGCCAGCCTTCCCACATCATTTTGTTGTTTGCTCTCCTTTGTTTTTATTTCACATTCTCTACCCACTTTTTAAGGATATTTGTCATCTGGCAATGATACTTGTGTTCATTGTCATTTTCTACTTCTTTTTATGCCACAAGCTTTTATATTTTTGTCTTTTTCATTCAAAATTTTGGAGATAAGAAAAATTTACACTGTGGATTTTTTAGTATTGGGAGACTGGGTCCCAAACTCAACAGTCAGTCCTATGCTAGAACATTTGTGGAGACTTCCCATTGTTACATTATAGTGAAGGTGTATTAGTCCATCTCTGAATACCTGAAACTGGGTATGTATAAAGAAATGAAGTTTTTTTCAGTTTTGGAGGCTTGGAAGTCCAAAGTCCAGGGAACACATCTGGTGGGGCCTTTTCCTGATGGTAACTCTATAGTGATGCAGGGAATCACATGGCAAAATGGCTAAAGCAAGAGAGAGTAATTACTCGCTTACTCTCCTTATAAAGTCATCGTAACCATACCCATGACCACTGTTAAAACATCAAAGGACTAATCCATTCGGTAGGGCATAGTCCTCACAACCCAATCACCTCTTAAAGGTCCCACCTTTCAATTACCATCATAGGATTTCCCACCCTTTTAACACTGTCACAGTGGGGATTAAGTTTCTATTACATGGAACTTTGGAGGGCACATTTATCCATAACAGAAGGCATTGACAAAGTACATTTTATTGTGTTCTATCCTAGAAGTGTGGAAGGCTGATGATCAGATGGAGAGGGATCACAGAAACCCAGATGAGCAGGAGAGGCAATGTATGATCCTTAAGAACCAAACCTCAATTGACGAAAGAGGTAATGTCTTTGGAAAAACATTTACTATGAACACAGACTTTGTTTCTTTAAGACAAATATCCTACAAATATGACTTATATGAAAAAACTTTGAAATATAATTCAGACTTACTTAATAGTAATAGAGGCTATGCAAGAAAGAAAGCTGATGAATTCAATGGATTTGGAAAAGCACTTCTATACTTGAAGCAAGAGAAAACCCATCCTGGAGTAGAATATTCTGAATATAATAAAAGTGGAAAAGCCCTTAGTCATAAAGAAGCCATTTTTAAACATCAGAAAATTAAAAATTTGGTTCAACCTTTCATTTGTAATTACTGTGACAAGGCCTTCTCCTTTAAGTCACTCCTCATTAGTCATAAGAGAATACATACTGGAGAAAAACCCTATGAATGTAATGTATGTAAGAAAACCTTTTCCCATAAGGCAAACCTCATCAAACATCAGAGAATTCATACTGGGGAGAAACCCTTTGAATGTCCTGAATGTGGAAAAGCTTTCACCCACCAGTCAAACCTCATTGTACACCAGAGAGCACATATGGAAAAGAAGCCCTATGAATGCAGTGAATGTGGAAAGACATTTGCCCAGAAGTTTGAGCTCACTACGCACCAGAGAATTCATACAGGAGAGCGACCTTATGAGTGTAATGAATGTGCGAAAACCTTCTTCAAGAAATCAAACCTTATTATACATCAGAAAATTCACACAGGGGAGAAACGCTATGAGTGCAGTGAATGTGGAAAATCCTTTATCCAGAACTCACAACTCATCATACATATGAGAACTCATACAGGAGAGAAACCCTATGAATGTACCGAATGTGGCAAAACTTTCAGCCAGAGGTCAACTCTGAGATTACATTTGCGGATTCATACAGGAGAGAAACCATATGAGTGTTCGGAATGTGGGAAGGCCTTCAGCAGGAAGTCCCGGCTCAGTGTCCATCAGAGAGTTCATATAGGGGATAAACCCTGAGACTGTAATCAGGTTGTACTGTGGAAAACCCTCTCATCAGAACCCTTCTAATGGGGGAGAAACCTCATGAAGGTGCTGAAGGAACATGGGAATTCATACTGAGAAACAATCTCTCAACTCAAAAATGTGTTTAAAAAAAATAGGATCTCATAAGAACAATATTATACTGGAAGTTAAATATAATACCCAGCTAAAAAATACATATCAGAATATATCCAATTGTAAATAGATATACTAGCTGTATTACAATGAGCTTTTTAAAATCTTGAATGAATTGAATATTCTGGGCAGCAACATAAAGGATATACAGACAGTACCCTAGCAATTTTTAGTGGTTATATGTTGGCCACCAAACACAAATTATGTTTTAGATTTGCCCATATGAATTTAGCATAATCACTGGGACTTTGAAATTCTTCTGTTCTGTGATAATTAGGACATATCAAACAGTTTTTCCTTACTAAACAACACGTGTGTTTTTCAGTACCTTTACAACCCAGTATGCATTCCAAATGAAATATGTAACAGATTTTAAGGTTACTTGTAACCTGTGTCTTCTACTGTTTGTTGGCTTATGTAAGTTGGTAGGACCATTGTTATTGAGCTGCCTCTTCAGTAAACAGAAGACAATGTTGTTGAAGTTCTACCTGCTTCTGGGTTTGCTGAATATTTTTTAGAAATATTATTTACATAAATATGCAAGTGAGATAAACAAGGAAATCAAGAAAGTGAAAGGCAGATTTGGGTTGTATTAATCAGTATGCACCACAGAATAAAAACGTGCTGTGTACAGAGACCATCATGCTCTTGTTATTTTTCAGTAGGGTATTTACATATAAATGCATGTCTAGTACCAAAATATTGTGTAACCCAGACACCTCCTATATTTTTAATTGTGTGTTTCCCTGTTTTAATATTTTATAAATTGTGTCACAAAAAAAAGTGGTAGGACACTTATGTAGTTCACAAATGTTAGTTACATTTCAGAGACTGTAGAGGAAAAATAATTTATTTTAATAAACTGTTAGGAACTGTTTCATTGCTTTTTTCCATGTGCATAACCCACTTTAGACATGAATTTCTGCAGTATTCTCTTGTTTAAAGGAAGCATTTCTACTTCCTTGAGTTTCACTGTTGTCAACCTAAAGCATTTCCCTTTGGGACCTGACTTATTATAAATTATTATCTTTTCTTTCAGATATTTACAAATACTTTATAAAGTTAGACTTTTCAGTAGTCTCTCCATATATTGTTTGATGATTAACATAAAAAGAACCTCTTTTGCATAACTCAAAGATATGCCATTTTAGACTTGATTTTGAAATCACAAGTTCACCTTTCCCTGTTAATCACAAGTCATGCATTAGAATTATGGTGGCGCTGGCCAATTTGCTCAGTTGGTTAGAGCGTGGTGGTGTTAATAACACCAAGTTCCAGGGTTCAATCCCTGTACTGGCCAGCTGCCAAAAAAAAAGAAAAGAGAGAGAATTATAAATGATGACCAAAATTGGCCTTTTTTTCTTTATTAGTTATTTCTGAAGGTCATTGATATGCTGTGACTATATATGAATGTGAGTGACTTTCTGAACAAATTCACCAGAAAAACTATACCCAGTAAGTCTTTGTCTTTCTAGGTTGTCATCCTACCTACTAACAACAAGGAAGCAGGGGAAAAAGTTAATTTCATATACTGCTGTTGGAAATGTTGTAACAGCCTCCTTGTAAAACATAGTGACTCTGTGTTTTAACATTAAGAATATATATACTTTTCATCCCAGGAGTCTCACTTCTGGGAATCTATCCCTAAGAAAAAATAAAGTGCCAGTATTTAAGATTTATATGTTTATTGATGTATATTGTATTTTTTTGGTAAGGACCAAAAAAGGAAAAAACGACCATCAGTATAGGAATGGTTGAATAAATTGTGGTATATACCATAGCTGAATTGTGTTCCATTGAAAAGAATGTGTGGGAGCAAACCCCACAAGGGCAAATGAGGAAAACGAGGGATGTGGGGGGAAAGAATGTATGTATACCAATTTTTGTAAAATAAAGACCTGAAAACCTTATATATTTGTATATTTGTTGTGTATTTGTATATGAGTTCATGGGTCTGGAGAATAGAATTCCTTCCATTGTAACCTCTGGAACTAATCAGCTGTATCAGTGAGGTTTCCAGTAGTAAACTGAATTAGCCCCATGTTCTTCACATGAGAGGACTACTTAGAGAGATGAGGGAAGGGGCAAGGGAACAAACAAGGGATGTTAAGGCACCCAGAGACCAGCAGCATCAGGAAGCTGTTGACTCCTTAGGCCTGAAGGGACAAAAGGAGGAAACTGTTTCAGGATCCTGTTGTGAGCCAAAATCTTGGAAGTGGGTCTGCTAAGTGGATGCTGAAGTCCTAGAGATACGCAGCTACTGTGAGAAACACAGAACCAACAGGAGAGGAGCAGTAAAGAAAATCCTCACCTCTTTTTGCTGCTCATCAGTCTCCTGCAGGTGTCTCCATCAACTGAACCCATCCAGAAGCCTGGGTGATGCAGTCCTCCTGGGATAAAGCAGGGTAGAGAAAGGTGGAGAGTGGACCCAGAGGGCAAACAGTACAATCAACACATCTCACATTTCAGCTTGACCTGGCTGGTCCAACTGCAATGAGGCTTTCCTAGGAGGATCCTACTTCCCCTATAATCATCTTGAGTGGTAGTTATTTTGTCTTATGTCCCTTATGTACTTGGAGGCAGAATGACTTCGCAAAACCCAATTTCAGAGGAAATATAAATTTGTGAGTTATTTCATGAATAGTATTCTAAGCCATAGAACTAAATCAGATTACTTAGAAAAAAAATAATAATGAAGAATTTCAAGTACTGAACACTCATTGTAATGTTTAGAGAAAATTGGAAAGATCAGCAAGGAGGACTGAGAAGGAACAACCAAAGTTAGGATGAAAACAAGGTGATGGAGTTTGGATGTACTGCCATCCCAGAACTCACGTGGAAATTTGATCCCCAGTGGGGCAGTTTGAGACATGGGGCAGATCCCTCATGAATGGATTAATGCTCTTCCTAGGTGGGGGGGTTCTCTATTAGTTCCTGCAAGAGCTGGTTGTTTAAAATATCCTGGCACCTCCTCTCTCTCTCTTGCTTCCTCTCGCCATGTGATCTGCTTGTACCTGCTGGCTCCCTGCCACTTTCCACCATGAGTAGAAGCAGCCTGAGGCCTGTGCCAGATGCAGCTGTCCCAGAATCGTAAGCCAAATAAACCTCTTTTCCTTATAAATTACCCAGTCTTAGGCATTCTGTTATAGCAACACAAAATGGACTGAAACACAAGGAGATCATAGTACCCTGGAAGCCAAATCAATATATTTCCAGATAGAGGGAGTGATCACAGTATCATACTAATATGTGAAGTTGGGTGTACACTGAGATTGACTATGCATGAAGTCACTTTGTAATAAGTTTTAAAGAAATAGGGTAAATCTAAGAAGATTCAAGATCAAATTGACAATATGAAGTGGTGATTAGTCTGTTTTTGTTGCTTCTAACAGAAATACCCGAAATTGGGTAATTTGTAAAGAAATAATATTTATTGCTTATAGTTTCGGAGGCTGGGAAATCCAAAGTCCAGGGAATACATCTGGTGAGAGCCTTGTTGGTGGGTATTGACTCTTTACAGCAAAGCAGTGTGTCACATGGCAGAGGGCAGAAACAGAGAGATAACTCCTCACTGGCTCTCCTTTTAAAGCCTTCAGAACCATGCCCATGACCACCATTAAACCATCAATTGGATTAATCCATTTATGAGGGCATGGTCCTCACAATCTAATCACCTCTTCAAGGTCTCGCTTTTCAATTACCCTTATAGGATTTCTCACCCTCTTAACACTGTCACGGTGGAGGATAAGTTTTTAATAAAAGTGTTTTGGGCGACACAATTCAATCCAGAGCTTGTGGATAAGGAGGAAAGCATCAAGGATTTGAAAGGTTTGAGATTTTGCTCTACTTGAAAGGTAACAAGTTAACCTGCCACAGTTTCATGGATGCTGGCAGAAGACGTATTGACCCAGGAAAATACCTATATTATTTATTACTCATAGCAATAGCCAGAGTATCATCATTGCTTATCCTAGTTTCCCAAGCCAAACCAATGTGATGGGGGCCTCATGATGCCTACACATGCAGTGGATTGTGTTACAGGAGAGGATCTCTGAGTTTAGGGAACCTGAATCTTACAACGGGCTGTAAGCAAACCTACCCAACTTTTGCAGTGAAAAGAGAGATCATTTTCATTATCCTGGATGCTAAACAAACCTCTCTGCTCTAGAGAAAGGACTGTCTTCAAGGCTGTTGACTATTCAGACATACTGAAAGATAATTTGGAACAAATGCCATCAGTGCCCATACTTGTAAGACAGGCAGAAAAGTAAGAAATCCATGAAGAATTGTCTCCCAACATAGATATGGATAGCTGAAGAGGTGTGGGCTCAAGAGGATTTTGGTTTTTAAAGATCCTAGAGATTCTAGAATCTATTTATAAATTCACAGGAATAACCAGTAGAGAGAAAAATTGATGCTGCGGCAGAGAAGGAGAATGGACATGAGCAAAGTCTGAGCAACTGAGAGGACACTGGAACCCAGTATGCTAGAGAAGAGGTCAGACTTAGCATCAACCAGGAATAAGGCAGTGTTGGCAGAGATGATGTGAGAGCTTGTAAATGTTTTTGTCTAGTTGCTTTTATTTGCTCTGTTAAACAGGAAACAAGGTTATCAGCTGAGAGTGAGGATGGGGGAGGTGGCATGAGAGGTCTGGGGGTAGGGTAAATGAACTAAATGTAGCTTGAAATGTAGTATGGACGCATTAAAGGCCCTCTTGAAGTTAGTGGTCATGATTTTAACATAATGTCAGTTATCAGAGTTGTGTGTTTTTCTCCAGCCACATTCAGCCTAGTTTGATTTAGCCTAGATTGGTTGGTGTGCAGAGCATGAATAACTATAGTGATGAACCATAGAATTTAAGCTGGTTAGGATAAGAGTCAGAAATTGAAGGGGGAAAATCAGAAAGAGGGAATTCAGCAAGATGAGCAAAATGGCGGTATATCCCCAGTGCAACCCACCAGCCCTGCAAAACATCAATTTGAAAAACTATCAATGCATGGAAATACCTTCACAAGAGCTAAGGAAACCAGGTGAGAGATTACAGCACCTGGGTATAGCACAAAAATAAAAAATTTAAAAGATGCATTGAAGAGAATAGGAAGGAAATTTTTACTCTTCCCTTATCACCCTTGGCCTACTCTCAGGCACCATAGAGTGGAGAGAGATACCCTTCACTTGGAGGGAAGGAGAGGGAAGTAAACACTGGACTTCACCTTGGACATCAACACCAGGCCACCCAGTGTCAGGTTGGATCCTGCAGGCCTAGACTCCAGGCCTGTGCAGCAGACCTGGGTCTCCAGCCCACCTCACGACATGGCCAACCTAAGTAGCCCATGGCCTGCCCTACCATCAGGCCAGGTCCACCTAGCCTCCAAAGACCCAGCCTCCAGGCTGGCCCTTGTGGATACAGGCTTATAGTAGATTGAATGTGCCCCCCCCCAAACTCATTGAAACTTGAATTATGTCCCCTGAGTTTTATGTATTAGAAATTTGACACCTGGAAAGGCACAAGATGGTGGAATAGACAGTCCCCAGCGTCACTCTCTCTCACAAATCAACTAAGTTACAATGATAAAAAAGCAACAACAGCCAAGCTGGGGCCTCTAGAGCTCAGGAGAAGAGGAGGAGAGACCTACAGGGTACATGAAGGTGGGAGAAGCCACAATAAGAGAAAGAAAGAACTGCTCCAACCATTTCATGCCGCGGCCGCTTTAAGGCTGGAACTGCTGAGCTCATGGAGCAGGAGCCAGCAAAAGCCGCAGCTATGCCCTTCAGATGGAGTTGATTGGAGGCAGAAGGAGAGAAGAGGGCCTTGGTGGCCCCCAGGACAGCAAGACCACTAATAGGGTTCCTGTGGACCCACATAGGACCGAGGAGCCACAACAACTGAAAAGAGGAGCCACTCAGAGGCCAGTGAGTCATCGCAAGGGACTGGCACATGGCCTGTCCCATGGGAAGTATTTGCAGAATGGGCGGTGGGTGAGACGTGCCCAGCAGGGGAACACTGGGGTACAGCAAAGACAGCTGATCTACCCCCTAATGAGCATAGGACTACCCAGAGGAGACTGGTCAGGAACATAGAATTGCATGGGGTGTGTTTGATGAAAAGACTCAGGCTCAGATCAGAGTTTCTATACAACCCAGGTGCACCAGGGTCTCTGGAGAGCCAGAAGTGCCTATAAAGTAAATCATAAAACCTGAGTTGCCCAAAAAGCTTTCCTTAGGGAATCAGCAGCAAAGCAGCAATTTAGCTAAACCACACAGCTCAAGTACTGGTCCCCACAGGAAGTTCCCCCATTTTTGAAGTAGCAAACGACAAAAAATTAATTCTGGCCCAGGCACACCACCAGGGCCTTGGGGCCCACCTGGGGACCTGAGGCATGGATCTGGGTACTGGAACCCCTCTCCCACAACCACGCATACTGCCAACACCTCAGGGCCCACCTGGGGACCTGAGGCATGGAGCCAGGGACCGGACCCCCCTCCCACAATCAGGTAAACTGCCAGTGCCAAGGAGCATGCCAAAAACATCACCTCTATGGGTGGCCCACCACAGCCATGGCAGTAAACATGGCTGCCACAAATGTGGCTAGACACCACAACCACCACGCAGATGGTCTGCCAGCTACGGGAGTGCATTGACACTAGGAGAGTCACCAGCAGAGACCAAAGAAAAGGAGAGGATGTCTCTCTCCACAAAGCCCATTCCAGAGTGACAGAAAAAGCATCTGCTTTACAATAATATTGAGGGACCTGAACACACCTCTCAACATTGGACAGATCATCTGGGCAACAGACCAACAGAGTAACTATTACTCTTTCAGAAGGAGAGAAGAGACTTTGCCCCCGGCAGGAGAGGCTGCCTCATTTACAGGCAACAGCTTTGAAGTGTGGAGCAGGAAAAGAACTGTTTCTTAGCTGCAAAAGCGAGTCTCTAAACAGGAAACATGGCGCCAGGGCTGCTGTGGATGCAGACAGGATCCCGGAGGCTGGGGCCGCGCTGAAGGCGGCCAGCTGCCCTATTCAGGATTCAAGGTTTCAGGCCGGCATTAAAGAAGATTCCTGGGAGTGCCCGAGCCGTGCCGCGACTGAACAGCCCGAGGCGGCAGCGGCCAAGAATGGGGAAGGCGACAAACCAGAGGCAGAGAGTGAGCGCCCGACCTGGCACAGCCCTGTGAGTGACACCTGGCCCAGCCCTGTTCGGGGGGCTGACGCCCACCTGGCTCCCACCTGCATCACCGGTTCACTCACCGCCCCGGGGCTGCCTCCATTTACCCAGGTGCTGGCAGCCCCTCCTGGCTCGGCCCCTCACTGAGCCTTCCCACTTGCTTGGCCCGGCGCGGGGCTTTCCGGAGCCTGCGGGCTGGCCTCCCCTCCCATTCCCTCCATGGTTCTCTGGCGGGGCTGCTGGCGTGGGGCGTCCCTGGCCAGTGTCGGGAGGGCAAGGAAGTACAGGCAGGCCGACTGTCACTCCACCACACCCTGGACTCCGGCCCCTGGTAAACTTCCTGTTACTGGGAGGCAGATACCATCTCTGTGGCCACCAGTTCGGAAAAAAGCCTAACCAATTTCTGGTTGGGAATAGTGTGGTAGGAGAGTTCCCAGGTCCGCTTGAACCTGCCGGAGAGCTGGCTGCAGGTGGGCACTAGATTCGGTCTATGCCAGGGGGATACAAAGGTGAACAAGTCCCGAGAAAGATCTACACAGTGCTACAAAGGCACCCAGAGAGACCGGTCATCTGTGCCTAGCAGAAACCTGGTAGACTTCCTGGGCGAGGCGGTGCCGAGCAGGGTTTTGAAGGCCCAGCTGATAGACGAGGGTTGCAGAAGACACGCCCCAGCCCAGCACAGTGCGCACAGAGTGGGGAGACGTGCGGCCAGGGAGGCGGAGACTCGACAGAAACCACACAGCCTGTGGGGTCGCCACTGCAAGATCCAACAGCCTGGGCGAGAGAACACGGAACAGGGAGAAGTCCTGCACAGGAAGTGAAAGCTCAACAGAGATCACACACCCTGTGGTACGTGATCCACCAGCCCAGCAGAGTCCAAGCTGACCAGAAAGGTGGCTCCCCGGAGAAGCCCAAGACCCGAGGCAACCACACACACAAAGCACTAGAGGCCAACTGAGCAGTCACGGAGGTAGCCATATTAAATTGGCAACCACAGCAACATCCTAGTTAGTCATTAGTCCCAAACCGGTGGAATGTGAAACCCCCTGCCACAATGAATAAACATAAAAAAAAAGATACCAGAAATACAAAAAATCAAGAAAGTACACCACCAAAAGTTAATAAATCTCAAACTCTAGATCCTATAGAACAAGAAGCCCTTGAAATGACTGACAAGGAATTTCGAGTGATAATTCTAAGGAAACTGAATGAGATACAAGAAAACTCAGCTAGACATCATGATGAAATGAGGAAAAGTATACAGGATCCGAAAGAGGAAATGTACAAGGAAGTCAATGTCCTGAAAAAAAATGTACCAGAACTTGCTGAACTGAAGAAGTTATTCAGCAAAATAAAAAACACAATGGAGAGTTTAACCAGCAGGCTTGTCGAAGTTGAAGAGAGAACTTCTGAACTTGAAGATGGGCTGTTTGAAATAACACAAGCAGACAAAAAGAAAGAAAAAAGAATCAAGGACATTGAAGAAAATCTGAGAGAGATATCAGACAACCGTAAGCGCTCAAATATCCGAGACATGGGTATTCCAGAAGGGGAAGAAAATGGAGATTCCATTGAAAACATATTCAACAAAATAGTGGCAGAAAACTTCCCAGCTATAGGAAAAATCACAGACCTTCAGATCCAGGAAGCTCAACGATCTCCAAACGTATTCAACCCAAAAAGGCCTTCTCCAAGAAATGTCATAGTCAAATTGGCAAAACTCAGAGACAAAGAGAGAATCTTAAAAGCTGCAAGAGAGAAGCGTCAAATCACCTATAAGGGAGCCCCAATCAGGCTAACATCAGACTTTTCATCACAAACCCTAAAAGCTAGAAAGGAATGGGATGATATTTTCAAAATACTAAAAGACAAAGATTGCCAGCCAAGAATACTCTACCCTGCAAGGCTATCCTTCCGAAATGAAGGGCAAATAGTATATTTCTCAGACAAACAAAAACTGCGGGAGTTCACTACCACATGACCACCCTTACAAGAAATCCTCAAGGGAGTACTGGGTTTGGTTCCTGAAAAATAACTACCACTGCCATAAAAACCCAAGAAAAATCAAAACCGACTAGTATAATAAAAATGGCATTCATGAAGAGAGAACAAGCAAACAAAAATGCTATCTACAACCTAAGGAACCAACAAACACAGAAACCAAACAGTAAATCAGAAAGCAAGGAACAAAAGACACCTAAGACAACCAAACAACCAATAAAATGCTAGGAATAAATCAACACCTTTCAATAACGAGCTGGAGTAGCTATTCTTATATCTGACAAAATAGACTTTAAACTAAAAACCATAAAAAGAGACAATGAGGGACACTACTTAATAATAAAAGGACTGATCCATCAAGAAGACATAACAATCATAAATATGTATGCACCCAATGTTGGAGCAGCCAGATTTATAAAACAAACTGTATTAGACCTAAAGAAGGAAATAGACACTAATACCATAATAGCAGGGGAACTGAACACCCCACTGTCAATATTAGACAGATCATCTAGGCAAAGAATCAGTAGAGAAACACAAGAACTAAACAATACTCTAGACCAATTGGAATTGGCAGATATCTACAGAACATTCCACCCAACAACCTCAGAATATTCATTCTTCTCATCAGCACATGGATCATTCTCCAGGATAGATCACATATTAGGTCACAAATCAAGTCTCAATAAATTCAAAAAAATTGGAATTATCCCATGTATCTTCTCAGACCACAATGGATTAAAACTAGATATTAATAACAAACGAATCTCTGGAAACTATAGAAACACATGGAAATTAAACAGCATTCTACTTAATGACATATGGGTCCAAGAAGAAATCAAGCAGGAAATCAAAAAATTTATTGAAACTAATGAAAACAATGATACATCATACCAAAACCTGTGGGATACTGCAAAAGCAGTATGGAGGGGGAAATTTATTGCATTAAACGCTCACTTCAGAAGAATGGAAAGATGGCAAGTGAACAACCTAACACTTCACCTTAAAGAACTAGAAAAACAAGAACAATCCCAACCTAAAGTTAGCAGACGGAAAGAAATCATTAAGATCAGAGCAGAACTGAATGAAATTGAAAACCAAAAAACAATTCAAAAGATCAACGAATCAAAAAGTTGGTTTTTTGAAAAGATAAATAAAATTGACAAACCATTAGCATGGCTAACAAAAAAAAAGAAGAGAGAAGACTCAAATAACAAAAATTAGAAATGAAAAAGGCGATATTACAACTGATTCATCTGAAATACAAGGAATCATTCGAGACTACTATAAACAACTATACACCAACAAATTTGAAAATCTGGAGGAAATGGATAAATTTCTGGACACACACAAGCTCCCAAAACTGAACCACGAAGACGTAGAAAATTTGAACAGACCAATAACAATAAAGGAGACTGAAGCTGTTATCAGAAGGCTCCCAACAAAGAAAAGCCCAGGATCAGAAGGATTCACAGCAGAATTTTACCAAACATTCAATGAGGAATTGACACCGATTCTTTACAAACTATTCCAAAAGATTGAAACGGACACAAATCTCCCAAACTCGTTCTATGAAGCAAACATCATCCTGATACCAAAACCAGGTAAAGATATAACCAAAAAAGAAAACTACAGGCTCATATCCTTGATGAATATAGATGCAAAAATCCTCACCAAAATACTAGCAAACAGAATACAGCAACACATACGTAAAATTATTCATCACCATCAAGTGGGATTCATCCCAGGGATGCAAGGTTGGTTCTACATACGCAAATCAATAAATGTGATACACCATATTAATAAAGTCAAACACAAGGACCATATGATCATCTCTATAGATGCTGAAAAAGCATTTGATAAAGTTCAGCACTCATTCATGACAAAGACCCTGTATAAGTTAGGTATAGAGGGAAGGTATCTCAACATAATTAAGCCATATATGTCAAACCCACTGCCAATATCATCCTGAATGGGGAAAAGCTGAAAGCTTTTCCTTTAAGAACAGGAACTAGACAAGGATGCCCACTCTCACCACTCCTATTCAACATAGCCTTGGAAGTACTAGCCAGAACAATCAGAGAAGAGAAGGAAATAAAGGGCATCCAGATTGGAAAAGATGAAGTCAAACTGTCCCTGTTTGCAGATGACATGATCCTATATATCGAACAGCCTAAAACCTCTACAAAAAAACTCTTGGAATTGATAAATGATTTCAGCACAGTAGCAGGATACAAAATCAACACACAAAAATCAGCAGCATTTCTTTTCTCCAATAGTGAACATGCAAAACGAGAAATCAAGAAAGCCTGCCCATTTACAATAGCCACCAAAAAAATAAAATACTTAGGGATTGAGTTAACCAAGGATGTGAAAAATCTCGATAATGAGAACTACAAACCACTGCTGAGAGAAATTAGAGAGGATACAAGAAGATGGAAAGATATTCCATGCTCTTGGATTGGAAGAATCAACATAGTGAAAATGTCCATACTACCCAAAGTGATATACAAATTCAATGCAATCCCCATCAAAATTCCAATGACATTTTTCTCAGAAATGGAAAAAACTATCCAGTCATTTATATGGAACAATAAAAGACCACGCATAGCCAAAGCA
Source organism: Cynocephalus volans (assembly GCF_027409185.1). Classification (NCBI taxonomy): domain Eukaryota; kingdom Metazoa; phylum Chordata; class Mammalia; order Dermoptera; family Cynocephalidae; genus Cynocephalus; species Cynocephalus volans. The sequence continues at coordinate 125,742,424 of NC_084469.1, read as the reverse complement.
ATGCCCAGCAAAAAAAATAAAGCTGGAGGCATAACACTACCTGACTTTAAGCTATACTACAAAGCTATAATAACCAAAACAGTATGGTACTGGCATAAAAACAGACACACTGACCAATGGAATAGAATAGAGAATCCAGAAATCAACCCACACACTTACTGCCATCTGATCTTTGACAACGGCCCCAAGCCTATTCACTAGGGAAGGGACTGCCTCTTCAGCAAATGGTGCTGGGATAACTGGATATCCATATGCAGGAGAATGAAACTAGATCCATACCTCTCACCGTATACTAAAATCAACTCAAAATGGATTAATGATTTAAATATACACCCTGAAACAATAAAACTTCTTAAAGAAAACATAGGAGAAACACTTCAGGAAATAGGACTGGACACAGACTTCATGAATACGACCCCAAAAGCACGGGCAACCAAAGGAAAAATAAACAAATGGGATTATATCAAACTAAAAAGCTTCTGCACAGCAAAAGAAACAATTAACAGAGTTAAAAGACAACCAACAGAGTGGGAGAAAATATTTGCAAAATATACATCTGACAAAGGATTAATATCCAGAATATATAAGGAACTCAAACAACTTTACGAGAAGAAAACAAGCAACCCAATTAAAAAATGGGCAAAAGAGCTAAGTAGGCATTTCTCTAAGGAAGATATACAAATGGCCAACAGACATATGAAAAAATGCTCAACATCACTCAGCATCCGGGAAATGCAAATCAAAACCATACTGAGATACCATCTCTTTTTTTTTTTTTTTTTTTTTTTTTGTCGTTTTTTCGTGACCGGCACTCAGCCAGTGAGTACACTGGTCAGTCCTATATAGGATCCGAACCCACAGCGGGAGGGTCGCCGCGCTCCCAGCGCAGCACTCTACCAAGTGCGCCACGGGCTCGGCCCTGAGATACCATCTCACCCCAGTTAGGATGGCTAAAATCCAAAAGACTCTGAACGATAAATGCTGGCGCGGTTGCGGGGAAAAAGGAACTCTCATACATTGTTGGTGGGACTGCAAAATGGTGCAGCCTCTATGGAAAATGGTATGGAGGCTCCTCAAACAATTGCAGATAGATCTACCATACGACCCAGGTATCCCACTGCTGGGAATATACCCAGAGGAATGGAAATCATCAAGTCGAAGGTATACCTGTTCCCCAATGTTCATCGCAGCACTCTTTACAATAGCCAAGAGTTGGAACCAGCCCAAATGTCCATCATCAGATGAGTGGATACGGAAAATGTGGTACATCTACACAATGGAATACTACTCAGCTATAAAAACGAATGAAATACTGCCATTTGCAACAACATGGATGCACCTCGAGATAATTATATTAAGTGAAACGAGTCAGGCCCAGAAAGAGAAATACCACATGTTCTCACATAATGGTGGGAGCTAAAAATTAATATATAAATTCACACACACACGCACACACACACACACACACACACACACACACACACAAAACACCGGGGGGGGGGAAGAAGATATAACAACCACAATTATTTGAAGTTCATACGACAAGCAAACAGAAAGGACATTGTTGGCGGGGAGCGGTGGAGGGAGAAGGGAGGGATGTTTTGGTGATGGGGAGCAATAATCAGCCACAATGTATATTGACAAAATAAAAATTTAAAAAAAATAAAAATTTAAAAAAAAAAATAAATAAATATTGGAACACTTAAAAAAAAAAGGAGAGAAGAAATCTAGGGTAATTGGAGCAGGGGTGAGGAGGATGGCAAGAGATTGGACAAGGGGCATAAAGAATAATTACAATTTGTAACAATAGATATGCTAGTAATATTGATTTGATCAACATGTCAACATTGAACCCTCAATGTATATATATGTATTATATATGTATAATCAATTATGATTCAATAAAAAGAAAAAAAGAAATTTGACACCCAGTGTGATGGTTGGGGTAATTGATAGGTGGGGCCTTGAAGAGGTGATTAGATTGCAGGACCATGCTGTAGTGAATGGATTAAAAATGGTGGTCATAGGCATGGTTTGGAGGGCTTTACAAAGAGAGTGAGTGAAGAGGATAGATTCTGCTTACTCTCTCTGCTCCACTGTTTTCTGTATGTGATACCTTGCTGTCACTGTTGCCACCACCAAGGCCTTCACCAGTTGTGTTCCCTGGACTTTGGACTTACCAGCCTCAGAAATTGTAAGCAATAAATTTCATTTTTTAATGAAGTAACCAGTTCCAGATATTTTGTTATAAGCAACAGATACAGACTAATACAAGGCTCCAGGTCCACACCAGGTTCCAGACTATTCCAGAGCCAGGTCAGCCCCCAAGCCTTAGGTTCCAGACCTACCCAATGCCAGGCTGGCCCTTGTGCTGGATCAGCCCTCATAGAGCCAAGCTTCAGGACTCCCCCCATGGCTCAGGATCTAGGCCTACTCTCACAGGTTCAGACTCCAGGTCCATCCCAGTGGACCTAAGATCCAGGCCTATCTCAGTGCCTGGCCAGCTCCTGCAAGGTCAGGCTCAGGGCTTACCCAAGTACCAGGTCAGCCCTTGGAATACAGGTTACAGGCTCACACCTGTAGACTCAAATGACATGTTCATCCCAGTGGATCTAGGCTCCAGGCCGAATTCTATGAACCCAAGCATCAGACTTGCTCACTTGCTGACTTAGGCACCAGGTTAGCCTGCCCAAGGATTCTAGCAGCAAGCCCACCTATGGATTCAGCCAGATGGCCTGCCCAGAATCTCTGGATGGACTGACTGGTGAAGGGCTTTGCCAGACAAAGCAAGTGTGCAAAGACTGGATTGAGTCCCTTTCTTCAAATGCCCAAACACCAACTTACAGCCACAGTAATAAAAACAATCAGGGAAATAGGACCCTGCCAAAGGAAAAAAATAAAGTGCCAGTAACTAACCCTAAAGAAATGAGGATTTTTGATCTGCCTGACAAAGAATTTAAAACAGTTGCTTCAAGGAAGCTCAATGAACTTCAAGAAAATACAGAGAAACAACGCAATGAAATCAGGAAAATAATAAGTGACCAAAATGAGAAATTTAACAGAGGATTGAAATTATAAAAAATTCTGGAGTTGAAAAATACAACGAATGAAATAAAAAAATGCAATAGAGAGCATCAACAGCAGAATTCATCAAGCAGAAGAAAAAATCTGAACTTGAAGACAGGTTATTTTAAATTATACAGTCAGAGGAGAAAAGAAGAATTAAAAGAAATGAAGAAAGCTTATGGCATTTATGATAGCATCAAAGGAGCTAATATATTTGAGGTGTAGGGGTTAAAGAAAGAAGAGAGAGACAAAGGGGTAGAAAGCTTTCTTAAAGAAATAATTGCAGGCTGGCCTGTTAGTTAAGAGTATCGTGTTAAAACACCAAGAAATAATTGCAGAAAACTTTCCAAATGGGCTGGCTGGTTAGCTCACTTAGTTAGAGAATGCTGTTGATAACACCAAAATCAAAGGTTTGGATTCCCTTACCAGCCAGCTGCCAAAAAGACAGAAAACTTTCCAAAGCTGGGAAAATGTAAATATCCAGGTACAGGAAGGTCAAAGTTCTCTAATCATATTCGATCAAAACAAGACTACATCTAGACATACTATAATCAAACTGTCAAAGAGAGGATACTGAAAGCAACAAGAGAAAAGAAGGAAATAACATAAAGGAGTTCCAATATGTCTAGCAGCAGATTTTTCAGCAGAAATCGTATAAACTAGAAGAGAGTGGGATGATATATTCAAAGTGCTAAAGGACAAAAACTGCCAACCAACAATACTGTTGTGGATTGAATGTCCCACCAAACTCATTGAAGCTCAAATTGTGTCTCCCAAAGTCCCAGGTATTGGAAACTTGGTCCCGACTGTGACAGTGTTGAGAGAGTGGGAAATCCAATTATGATAATTAAAAGGTGGGGCCTTGAAGAGGTGATTAAGTTCATGTTTTAATGGTGGTCAGGGGCATGGTTCTGAGGGCTTTAAAATGAGGGCACATGAGAGTCTGTCTCTGCTTCCACTATCTCACAATATGATACCCTGTGTTGCCGAAACCACCTCCAAGGAAGATCTTCACCAGATATGTTTCTGGACTTTGGACTTCCGAGCCTCAGAAACTGTAAGCAATAAATTTCATTTTCTTATAACTTACCCAGTTCCAGGTATTTTGTTATAAGCAACGGAAATGGACTAATACATGTATACAGCAAAGCTGTCCCTCAGAAATGGAGAGATAAAGACTTTCCCAGACTAACAAGAGTTGAGGAAGTTAGTCATCACCAGACAAGTCTTTCAGGAAGTGCTAAAGGGACTTGTTCAAGCTGAAGGAAAAGAATGCTAATTGGTAACACAAAAACATAGGAAAGTGTAAAACTCACTGTAAAAGTAAGTACACAGTCAAAATCAGAATATTATAATACTGTAATAGTGGTGTGTAGATCATTTATATCTTTAGAATGAAGGTTAAAAGACAAAACTTTAAAAAAATAGTAATAGCTACAACAATTTATTAAGGGATACACAATATAAAAAGAAGTAAATTGTGACATCAAAACCATACAATGAGGGGAAGGGGTGGAGTTAAAGTGTAGTTTTTATATACAATAAAAGCTAAGTTATTATTGGCTTAAAATAGCCTGTTATAAGAAATATTATGTAGGACTGGCTGGTTAGCTCAGTTGGTTAGAGGGCCAAGGTCAAGCATTCAGATCCCCATACTAACAGCCACCAAAAACAAAACACAACAACAAAAAGACATTTTATACAAGCCTCATGGTAACCACAAAGCAAAAATCTATGGTTGATACACGAAAGATAAAAAGCAAGGAATCAAACATAACACTAAAGAAAATCACCTAACCACAAAAGAAAATAGTGAGGAGGAAAGGAACAAAGGATCTAAAAAACAGCCAGAAAACAATTAACAAAATGGCAGTAGTGAGTCTACCTATCAATAATTACCTTGAATGTAAATGGATTAAATTAATCAAAAGACAGAGTGCTGAATGGGTTGAAAAGATACCCCCCCCCAAAGAAAACCCCAACTATATGCTTCCTACAAGAGACTCACTTCACCTTTAAGGGTAAACATAGACCGAAAATGAAAGGATGGAAAAAGATATTCCATGCAAATGAAAACCAAAAGAGGGTAGGGGTAGCTATACTTATATCAAATAAAATAGATTTTAAGTCAAAAATGATAAAACAAAACAAGGAAGGTTATTATATGATGATAAAGGTGTTAACTTATCAAGGGAATATAACAATTGTAAATATATGGGCACCCAACATCAGAGTACCTAAAAATACAAAGCAACTAGTAATAGATCTGAAGGGAGAGATAAACTGTAATATAATAACAGTAGGGGACTTCAATACCACATTTTCAGCAATGGACAGATCATCCAGACAGAAAATCAATAAGGAGGTATTGGACTTAAACTGCGCTTTAGACCAAATGGACCTAACAGACATATATAGACCATTCCATCCAATAGCAACATCATAATTCTTCTCAAGCACACATGAAACATTCTCCAGGTTGGGACGTAGGTTAGCCCACAAAACAATCTTAACAAATTTAAGAAGACTGAAATCATATCAATTATGTTTTCTGACTACAATTGTAGGAAGCTAGAAATCAGTAACAAGGAGTTTTGGAAAATTCACAGGTATGTGGAAATTAAACAACATGCTCCTAAACAACCAATGGGTCAAAGAAAAAATTAAAGAGGAAATTTTAAAATACCTTGAGATAGGGCCGAGCCCGTGGCGCACTTGGTAGAGTGCTGCGCTGGGAGCGCGGCGACGCTCCCGCCGCGGGTTCGGATCCTATATAGGACTGACCGGTGCACTCGCTGGCTGAGTGCCGGTCACGAAAAAACGACAAAAAAAAAAAAAAATACCTTGAGATAAATGAAAATGGACATACAAAACTTATGGGATTCAGCAAAAGCAGTTCTAAGTGGGAAGTTTAGAGCAATAAATGTGTACATCAAAAAGGAAAAATGTCCAGTCAGCCACCACAATATATATATATATTTTTTATGTGTGTGTATATATATATATATATATATATATATATAAAGAAAAATCTCAAATAAACAACCTAACATTACACCTCAAAGAACTAGAAAAAGGACAAAGTAAGCCAAAAGTTAATAGAAGGAAATAATAAAGATTAGAGCAGAAATAATAGAAGTGGAGACTAGAAAAACAATAGAAAAGATCAACAAAACTAAGAATTTTTTTGAAAAGTTAATATTTGAAAACCTTTAGCTGAACTAAGAAAAAAAGAGAAAAGATTAAAATCAGAAATGAAAGAGGCATATTGCAACTGATACTACAGAAATTCAAAGGATCATAAGAAACTACTATGGATAATTATATACCAATACATTGGATAACCTAGAAGAAATGAACAAATTCCCAAACACATATAACCTACCAAAACTGAATCATAAAGAAATAGAAAACCTGAACAAACCAATAACAAATAAGGAGATTGAATCAGTAATAAATAGTCTACCAACAAAGAAAAGCCCATGGCTTCACTGCTGAATTCTACCAAACATTTAAAGAACTAATATAAATTCTTTTCAAGCTCTTCCAAAAAAATGAAGAGGGAACACTTCTAAACTTATTTTATGAGGTCAGCATTACCCTTATACCAAAGCTAGACAAAGACACTACAAGAAAAGACAATTACAAGCCAATATCCCTGATGAACACACATGCAAAAATTCTCAACAAAATACTAGCAAACCAAATTCAACAGCATTTTAAAAGTATTCCTCATGATCAAGTGGGATTTATCTCAGGGATGCAAGGATGGTTCAACACACACAAATCTATGAATGTGATATACTATGTTAATAGAATGAAGGCCAAATACCAAATTATCATCTCAATAGATGAAGAAATAGCATTTAACAAAGTTTAACATCTTTTTATGATAAAACTCTCAACAAGGGCTGGCCGGTTAGCTCAGTTGTTTAGAACACAGTGTTATAACACCAAGGTCAAGGGTTTGGATCCCCACACCAGCCAGCCACCAAAAAAAAAAGAAAAAGAAAAAGAAAAAGAAAACAACCAATAAAAGAACTGTTAAATTAGATGCAGAAGGATGTACTTCAACATAATAAAGGACATATATGACAAACCCACAGCTAACATACTCAACTGTGAAAAGTTGAAAACTTTTCCTCTAAGATCAGGAACAAGACAAGGATGCCCACTCTCCCCACTTCTATTCAACATGGTACTAGAAGTCTTAGCTAAAGCAAAGAGGCAAGAGAAAAAATTAAAGGCATTATACTGGAAAGGAAGAAGTGGAAGTGTCCCTGTTTGCAACAAACTAATAAATTCAGTAAAGTGGCAGGATACAAGATCAACATACAAAAATTAATAGTGGGCTGGCCAGTTAGCTCAGTTGGTTAGAGTGTATGTAGCCTCGTAACACCAAGGTCAAGGGTTTGGTTACCCATACTGGCCAGCTGCCGAACAAAAAAGCAAAAAAACCCAAAAAACAGTAGCATTTCATATATGATGACAACAAACTATCTCAAAAAGGAATCAAGAAAACAGTTCCATTAATAATAGCTATAAAAAAGTTAAATACTTTGGAATAAATTTAACCAAGGAGGTGAAAGACCTGTACACTGAAAACTATAAAACATTGGGGAAAAAAAACTGAAGAAGACATAAATAAATGGAAAGCTATCCTGTATTCATGGATTGGAAGAACTGATATTGTTAAGTCCATAATACCCCAAGCAATCTACAGATTCAATGCAGTCCCTATCAAAATTCCAATGACATTTTTCACAAAAATAGAAACAATTCTAAAATTTGAACGGAACTACAAAAGACCCCCACTAGCCAAAACAATCTTGAGAAAACAAACAATAACAACAACAAAAACAAAGCTGGAGGCATCACACTACCTGACTTCAAAAGGTACTGTAAAGCTGTGTCATCAAAACAGCATGGTACTGGCATAAAAAAAGACACATGGACCATTGGAACAGAATATAGAGCCCAGAAATAAATCCACACATTTACAACCAACTGATTTTTGAAAAAGGTGCCAAGAACACACATGGGGAAAGGATAGTCTTTTCAATAAATGGTGTTGAGAAAACTCGATATCCACATGCAGAAGAATGAAATTAGGCCCTTACCTCACACCATATACAAAAATAAACTCAAACTGAATAAAAGACTTAAACATGGGCTGGCCAGTTAGCTCAATTGATTAGAGCACAGCCTTATAACACTAAAGTCACAGGTTCAGATCCCTGTACTGGCCAGCCACCAAAAAAAAAAAAAAAAAAAGACAAACATAAGACCTGAAACTGTAAAACTACTAGAAGAAAGCAAAGGGGAAAGCGTCATGACATTGGTCTGGGCAATGATTTTTTGGATATGACCCCAAAAGCACAGGCAACAAAAGAAAAAATAAACAAATGGGATTGTAGCAAACTAAAAAGCTTCTGCACAGCAAACAAAACAATCAACAGACTGAAGAGACAGCCTTTGGAATAGGAGAAAACATGTGCAAACCACATCTGATAAGAGATTGATGTCCAAGATATATAAAGAACTGAACTCAATTGCAAGAAAACAAATAACCAGATTTAAAAATGGGTAAAGGACCTTGTAGTGGATTGAATTGTGTCCCCCCCAAAGTTTAATGTGTTGGAGGCTGGATCCCCACTGTGACTGTTAAGAGGGTGGGGAATCATATTATGGTAATTGAAAGGTGGGGCCTTGAAGAGGTGATTAGATTCTGAGGACCATACCTAATGAATGGATTAATAATGGTGGTCATGGGCTTGGTTCTGAGGGCTTTAAAAGGAGAGCATGTGAGGGTCTCTGCTCCACCTTTTTATGCCATGTGAGATGGCTGCATTGCTGTAAAGCCACCACCAAAGAAGACCCTTACTAGATGTGTTGCCTGGACTTCCCAGCCTCAGAAACTAAGTAATGAATTTTGGGTTTTTTTTTTTTTACAAATTACCCAATTCCAGGTATTTTGTTATAAGCAACAGAAATGAACTAATACAGACCTGAAAATACATTTCTCAAAAGATGACATACAAATAGACAATGGGTATATGAAAAAATGCTCAACATTACTAACCATCAGGGAAATGAAATTTAAAACCACACTGAAATATCACCTCATACCTGTTAGTATGGCTATTGTCAAAAAAGATAAAAAAGATGAATGATGACAAGTGTTGGTGAGGATGTGGAGAAATGGGAAACACTTGCACGCTGTTGATGGAAATGTAAATTAGGGCAGCCATGATGGAAAACAGTATGGAGGTTCCTCAAAAAATTAAAAATAAAACTACCATATGACCCAGCAACCCCACAACTGGGTATGTATCCAAAGGAAAAGAAATTCTGTTGAAGAGATTATCTGCACTTCCATGTTCATTGCAGCATTATTCACAATAACCAAGATATGGAATCAACCTAAATGTCCATCAGTGGATGAATGGATAACGGAAACATGGTCTGTATACACAATGGAAGACTATTTAGCCTTAAAAAAGAAAGAAATCCTGTCATTTGCGACAACATGGATGAACCTGAAGGACATTATGTTAAGTGAAATAAGTGAGGCACAGAAGACAAACACTGTGTGATCTCACTTGTATAATGACAAGATTGGTTTGTTTATAAGAGTAAGTGGCTAAAGGACAGCGGAGGCCAAGATCATCAGAAAAGTGGAGATCAAGGAACTTAAAAGCCAGGTATTAAAAAAATCATCTACATGGATGTTAAAATTACTAAAAATTTAGAGGGTGTTAGAAAATGAGAGAGAACTAAAATCTCCAAGGGATAATGACCAAGGGATCAGGACTTCCCTTAATAGAGAGGTAGTGGGTGGTGTGGTCAGATGGTTGAGGGGCTTCAGGGAGGAGGGAAGGAGAACAGTCTGGAAGCAATGAGGCCACTGGGAGGGGTGGTGTAGGAGAGAAAACAGCCACACGCACAGGGTTATGAGTGAAGTTGTTTTCAAGAGAGATCCAGTCAGAGTAAGAGAGTACGGGGAGTATTCACTGAGGACATAGGGAATTTTGCTTTTGACTGATGGTAAGTTCCAGAGCGCACAGAGGAAGGTTTCTAGAATTTGGGGAGAAGTGATAGAGTCAGAAAGGGGTTGTAGAGAGTGGAGGAAATTTACAGTGGGGTCAGACAGGGAGTGACCCCAGAATCCTGGGCCTCTTGTGGTTAAATAGATGAGGATACAGGTCTTAATGAGATTGAATCTGTCTCAAGGCAGGAAATGGTGGAGAAGCTGGAGTGTTGGGAGGAGGGAAAAGTAGGCATCTTGCCAGGAGCACTCAGAGTTCTGGGGTCCCCTCTTCACTCCTGCTGATGGAAGGCTGGAAGCCTGAGGAGGTGAGTCTTACTTGGAGCACGTGGGGCTCCCTCTCAGTCCTTGCCAAGAGTTCATTCAAGGAATGTTTGAATACTGTATTGTTCATTGCATATGGTAGATATTGTATGGCTCCCAAGAGTGAAAGCGGACAGACCGGTTGTATTGGCCTGGGAAAATGTTTATAATAAGATTTTATTTATTTTTTTTTTTTATTTTTTATTTTTTTTATTTTTTTTTTTTTTTAAAGAGGTTTTTATTTTTTTTTTTATTTATTTATTTTTTTTTTTTTTTGTCGTTTTTTCGTGACCGGCACTCAGCCAGTGAGTGCACCGGTCAGTCCTATATAGGATCCGAACCCGCGGCAGGAGCGTCGCCGCACTCCCAGCGCAGCACTCTACCAAGTGCGCCACGGGCTCGGCCCTATAATAAGATTTTAAAAGCAGGTTGCAAAAAATGTGTGTGTGTGTGTACATATGAGGGTGCTTCAGAAAGTTTGTGGAAAAACAGAATTAAAAGATAGTACAAGTCTTTCCATGAACTTTGTTTTGTTTGTTTGTTGTAAAGATTAAATGAATTTTATTTATTTATTTATTTATTTTTATTTTATTATTTTTTTGTTTTAACTTCTCAATATACATTGTAGTTGATTTTCGTGTCCCTTTACCTATTCCTCTCCCCCCCCTTCCTTTCCATGAACTTTTTGAAGTACCCTCATATACAAGAGAGGTGGGTGGGAGGAGGAAGGGGAGGGAAATGTGGCAACATACTTACAGCTGGCGACTCTAGGTGAAGGGTGTGTGGATGTTTATTATACACTTTCCACTTTTCTGTAGGCTCAAAATTTTGAAAATACGAAAAGAACACTTCAGAGCGGTATATATAGCATTATTTCATTTTTATAGATGTTATCAATTTTATAGATGTATAAATTTTATAGATTTTGTGGATGTGTGTTTATATGCATAGATATCTAAGTTATATTTTAAACTTAGACAAAAGCCAAGAGGATCTGTGGCAAGCCATAACAGTAGTTACCTCTGGGGTGGGGATTTAATAAGGACTTTTACTTCCAATCTGATACAGTTTTTAAAAATATAGTAGTAGTATTTTATAAATGGTGACTTCTGCATTTTAAAGTGTTTTTCAGTAAATATGAGGGTGCTTCAGAAAGTTCATGGAGAAATAGAATTAAAAGCTAATATGGGGCTGGCCAGTTAGCTCAGTTGAGAGAGCAGCCTTGTAACACCAACGTCAAGGGTTTGGTTCCCTGTACTGGCCAGCTGCCAGAAAAAAAGCTAATATGAATCTTTCCATGAATTTTTTGAAGTACTCTCTTAATTTAAGATAAAAATCAGAACAAAATGAAGTACTCAATTAGCCTCATTATCAAATACCATATATATTTTTATGTATACTTATATATAATGTTATTTCTAGATATATCTTGGTTGTTAAACATACTTAAGGAAGACTTTGTGCCATGCAGCGTGCTATGTGCTTTTCATCTACATTCTTTCTCCTGCCTTAGAAGGGTGATTTGTATCAGAAAAACCCCTCCTAGGATAAATTCTCCAAAGTAAAAAATATAATTACCATTAATCTAATACAAAAATTTGTGAGCATTCCCTTAGCCCCTAAACTAACACTAATTTACCTTGAGACAACACTATAAACCAATTAAAATGGACATGGTTAAATAATTAACATCAGTTAACATGGCATGACATAAGGCAGCTTTTCTTTTTTTTTTTTTAAGCAGAGATTTTAAACATGATTTATTCCAAGTTTATTTTATTTTATTTTATTTATTTATTATTATTATTATTATTTTTTCTTAATTTTATTTTGTCGACATACAATGTGGTTGATTATTGTGGCCCATTACCGAAACCTCCCTCCCTCCTCCCTCTCCCCCCTTCCTCCCATCAATGTCCTTTCTGTTTGCTTGTCATATCAACTTCAAGGAATTGTAGTTGTTATGTCTTCTTCCCCTCCCCCCTCCCGATTTGTGTGTGTGTGTGTGTGTGTGTGTGTGTGTGAATTTATTTATTTATTTTTAGCTCCCACCAATAAGTGAGAACATGTGGTATTTCTCTTTCTGTGCCTGACTCGTTTCACTTAATATAATTCTCTCAAGGTCCATCCATGTTGTTGCAAATGGCAGTATTTCATTCGTTTTTATAGCTGAGTAGTATTCCATTGTGTAGATATACCACATTTTCCGTATCCACTCATCCGATGATGGACATTTGGGCTGGTTCCAATTCTTGGCTATTGTAAAGAGTGCTGCGATGAACATTGGGGAACAGGTATACCTTCGACTTGATGATTTCCATTCCTCTGGGTATATTCCCAGCAGTGGGATACCTGGGTCGTATGGCAGATCTATCTGCAATTGTTTGAGGAACCTCCATACCATTTTCCATAGAGGCTGCACCATTTTGCAGTCCCACCAACAATGTATGAGAGTTCCTTTTTCTCCGCAACCTCGCCAGCATTTATCATTCAGAGTCTTTTGGATTTTAGCCATCCTAACTGGAGTGAGATGGTATCTCAGTGTGGTTTTGATTTGCATTTCCCGGATGCTGAGTGATGTTGAGCATTTTTTCATATGTCTGTTGGCCATTTGTATATCTTCCTTAGAGAACTGCCTGCTTAGCTCTTTTGCCCATTTTTTAATTGGGTTGCTTGTTTTTTTCTTGTAAAGTTGTTTGAGTTCCTTGTATATTCTGGATATTAATCCTTTGTCAGATGTATATTTTGCAAATATTTTCTCCCACTCTGTTGGTTGTCTTTTAACTCTGTTAATTGTTTCTTTTGCTGTGCAGAAGCTCTTTAGTTTGATATAATCCCATTTGTTTATTTTTCCTTTGGTTGCCCGTGCTTTTGGGGTCGTATTCATGAAGTCTGTGTCCAGTCCTATTTCCTGAAGTGTTTCTCCTATGTTTTCTTTAAGAAGTTTTATTGTTTCAGGGTTTATATTTAATTCTTTAATCCATTTTGAGTTGACTTTAGTGTATGGCGAAAGGTATGGGTCTAGTTTCATTCTCCTGCATATTGATATCCAGTTCTCCCAGCACCATTTGCTAAAGAGGCAGTCTCTTCCCCAGTGTATAAGCTTGGTGCCTTTGTCAAAGATCAGATAGCTGTAGGTGTGTGGGTTGATTTCTGGATTCTCTATTCTATTCCATTGATCAGTGTGTCTGTTTTTATGCCAGTACCATACTGTTTTGGTTATTATAGCTTTGTAGTATAGCTTAAAGTCAGGTAGTGTTATGCCTCCAGCTTTATTTTTTTTGCTCAGCGTTGCTTTGGCTATGCGTGGTCTTTTGTTATTCCATATAAATGTCTGGATAGTTCTTTCCATTTCTGAGAAAAATGTCATTGGAATTTTGATGGGGATTGCATTGAATTTGTATATCACTTTGGGTAGTATGGACATTTTCACTATGTTGATTCTTCCAATCCAAGAGCATGGGATATCTTTCCATCTTCTTGTATCCTCTCTAATTTCTCTCAGCAGTGGTTTGTAGTTCTCATTATAGAGATTTTTCACCTCCTTGGTTAACTCAATTCCTAAGTATTTTATTTTTTTGGTGGCTATTGTAAATGGGCAAGCTTTCTTGATTTCTCTTTCTGCATGTTCACTATTGGAGAATAGAAATGCTACTGAGTTTTGTGTGTTGATTTTGTATCCTGCTACAGTGCTGAAGTCATTTACACCTCCAAGAGTTTTTTTGTAGAGGCTTTAGGCTGTTCGATATATAGGATCATGTCATCTGCAAACAGGGACATTTTGACTTCATCTTTTCCAATCTGGATGCCCTTTATTTCCTTCTCTTCTCTGATTGTTCTGGCTAGTACTTCCAACTCTATGTTGAATAGGAGTGGTGAGAGTGGGCATCCTTGTCTAGTTCCTGTTCTTAAAGGAAAAGCTTTCAGCTTTTCCCCATTCAGGATGATATTGGCAGTGGGTTTATCATATATGGCTTTAATTATGTTGAATACTTTCCATCTATACCTAACTTATAGAGGGTCTTTGTCATGAATGAGTGTTGAATTTTATCAAATGCTTTTTCAACATCTATAGAGATGATCATATGGTCCTTGTGTTTGAGTTTATTAATATGGTGTATCACATTTATTGATTTGCGTATGTTGAACCAACCTTGCATCCCTGGGATGAATCCCACTTGATCGTGGTGAATAATTTTACGTATGTGTTGCTGTATTCTGTTTGCTAGTATTTTTGTGAGGATTTTTGCATCTATATTCATCAAGGATATCGGCCTGTAGTTTTCTTTTTTGGTTATATCTTTACCTGGTTTTGGTATCAGGATGATGTTTGCTTCATGTTTGCCATTTTTATTATACTAGTGGGTTTAGATTATTCTTGGGTTTTTATGGCAGTGGTAGTTATTTTTCAGGAACCAAACCCAGTACTCCCTTGAGAACTTCTTGTAAGGGTGGTCGTGTGGTGGTGAACTCCCACAGTTTTTGTTTGTCTGAGAAATATACTATTTGCCCTTCATTTCGGAAGGATAGCCTTCCAGGGTAGACTATTCTTGGCTGACAATCTCTGTCTTTTAGTATTTTGAATATATCATCCCATTCCTTTCTGGCTTTTAGGGTTTGTGATGAAAAGTCTGATGTTAGCCTGATTGGAGCTCCCTTATAGGTGATTTGACGCTTCTCTCTTGCAGCTTTTAAGATGCTCTCTTTGTCTTTGAGTTTTGCCAATTTGACTATAACATGTCTTGGAGAAGACCTTTTTGAGTTGAATACGTTTGGAGATTGTAGAGCTTCCTGGATCTGAAGATCTGTGATTTTTTCTATAGCTGGGAAGTTTTCTGCCACTCTTTTGTTGAATATGTTTTCAATGCAATCTCCTTTTTCCTTCCCTTCTGGAATACCCATGACTCGGATATTTGAGCGCTTAAGGTTGTCTGATATCTCTCTCAGATTTTCTTCAATGCCTTTGAATCTTTTTTCTTTTTTTTGTCTGCTTGTGTTATTTCAAACAGCCCATCTTGAAGTTCAGAGGTTCTCTCTTCAACTTCGACAAGCCTGCTGGTTAAATTCTCCGTTGTGTTTTTTATTTTGCTGAATCACTTCTTCAGTTCGGCAAGTTCTGCTACATTTTTTTTCAGGGCATTGATTTCCTTGTACATTTCCTCTTTCAGGTCCTGTATACTTTTCCTCATTTCATCATGATGTCTAGCTGAGTTTTCTTGTATCTCATTCAGTTTCCTTAGAATTATCACTCGAAATTCCTTGTCAGTCATTTCAAGGGCTTCTTGTTCTATAGGATCTAGAGCTTGAGATTTATTATCTTTGGGTGGTGTACTTTCTTGATTTTTCGTATTTCTGGTATCTTTTCTTTGATGTTTATTCATTGTAGCAGGGGGTTTCACAGTCCATAGGTTTGACACTATTGACTGACTAAGATGTTGCTGTGGTTGCCAATTTGGTATTGCTGCCTCAGTGACTCCCTGTTCTGTGCGCTCTGGTCCGGGCTGCTGGGATGCACTGAGGCACCGCAGAGCGTGTGGTCTCTGCAGAGCTTCCCCTTCCCCTGCAGGATGTCTCCCTGCTCTGTGCGTGCTAGGCTGGGCTTGGGATGGAGCCCGGTGGCGGCAGTGAAGCCTACCTGTTGGATCACACAGTGGCGGCCCCACAGGGTGTGTGGTCTCCGTGGAGCTTCTGCCTCTCCTGCTGGACGTCTCCCTGTCTCGGCCGCGTGTTGATTGGCTTCCAGCTCCAGGGACGGGCGGGTGGGGGCGGGGCGTCAGAAGCCGTGGTCACTGCTGCAGCCCGGGGTGACACACACCAGCTCAGGCCTCCATGTTTCCGCCTCTGCGGCTGCAGCTGCGACACGGGCTGCAGCGCACTGGCGGGTCGCGGGCGCGGGTTGGGGGAAGATTCCCGGTTTTCAGCAGGGTAAAGACACCCTTTCAAAGCCGTTCCTTTGCACCAATTCTGCTACAGCTGCATCTGGCGCGGGCCTCAGGCTGCTTCTACTCCTGGCGGAAAAGCGGCAGGCAGCTCTCCTCTTCCTCCATCTTGACCTCCACTCAGTTTAGGCCAGTTTCTAAAGTTTGCTGCCCTGTTCTGTGACTGATTTTGTTATGGTGGTACTCTGAGGAACTCTGTCCTGAAGTCAGTAATGCAGCTAATTGAGATGTGTTCGCTTTTGAGGGATACTTTCTGTCAGAAGTGAAATCATCACCAGAACTGGGCCTTTCTCCATAAGGCAGCTTTTCTTAATTACTCTGTAAAATGGCTGTCTACAGTGTCCTGACTTTCATAGTTTTCATGGCTGTATTGTATGCGTGAGACTGCTATCAAAGAAAGCTCATATTTGACATTCATTGTTCACACGAGGAAAGCTTTCATGCAAAAATAAAAAGAATACTAAAGACAGAAAAATCAAGAGAACAACGTAAGGAGTACCAAGGTTATTTTACTATAAATTAGCAAACAATAAATGCTTTGAGAAAACTTAACACATCCAACTCTACAAGTATGTAGGGGACTATAGGGGGGACTCACCTTTCATGAGCTATGACTCCAAGGCCCTAGAAATCCAGATTAGAGTTCATAATTTTAAGTGCCTTGTAATCCTCATAAACCAAAGTGGATTTAGATGAAACTCCTTATAAAGACAGGTTCTCATAGCCTGGTGTATCTCGGGATTTGACTGTATTTTCTTTAATCCTAATGTAAGCCTGGGGGGCAGCAAGCCAAGAGAAGCAAAGCAGTTTGCTTGACAAAACCCAGTTAGGTTTTTCGCAACAGGTTTGCTGCCAGAATACAGGTGTTGTGAAAACCACCACTAAATCAAAGCCAAAATGGGAAAGGAAAAGACTCATATTAACATCGTTGTCACTGGACACGTAGATTCGGTCAAGTCCACTACTACTGGCCATCTGGTCTATAAATGTGGTGGGATTGACAAAAGAACCATTGAAAAGTTTGAGAAGGAGGCTGCTGAGATGGCAAAGGGCTCCTTCAAGTATACGTGGATCTTGGATAAACTGAAAGCTGAGCGTGAGCCTGGTACCACCACTGACATCTCCCTGTGGAAATTTGAGACCATCAAGTATTACGTGACTATCATTGATGCCCCAGGACACAGAGACTTTATCAAAAACATGATTACAGGCACATCTCAGGCTGACTGTGCTATCCTGATTGTTGCTGCTGATGTTGGTGAGTTTGAAGCTGGTTATCTCCAAGAATGGACAGACCCGTGAGCATGTTCTTCTGGCTTACACACTGGGTTTGAAACAACTGATTGTTGGTGTTAACAAAATGGATTCTACTGAGCCACCCTACAGCCAGAAGAGATACAAGGAAATCGTTAAGGAAGTCAGCACCTACATTAAGAAAATTGGCTACAACCCCGACAGAGTAGCATTTGTGCCAGTTTCTGGTTGGAATGGAGACAACATGTTGGAACCAAGCACTAATATGCCTTGGTTCAAAGGATGGAAAGTCACCCATAAAGATGGCAATGCCAGTGGAACCACACTGCTTGAAGCTCTGGACTGCATCTTGCCACCAACTTGTCCAACTGACAAGCCCTTGCGTCTGCCCGTCCAGGATGTCTACAAAATTGGTGGTATTGGTACTGTCCCTGTGGGCCAAGTAAGACTGGTGTTCTCAAACCTGGCATGGTGGTCACCTTTGCTCCAGTCAACGTTACAACTGAAGTAAAGTCTGTTGAAATGCACCATGAAGCTTTGAGTGAAGCTCTTCTTGGAGACAATGTGGGCTTCAATGTTAAGAACGTGTCTGTCAAAGATGTTCATTGTGGCAGTGTTGCTGGTGACAGCAAAAATGACCCACCAATGAGGCTGGCCTGTGGCTTACTTGGGAGAGTATGGTGCTGATAACACCAAGGCCACAGGTTCAGATCCCTATATAGGGATGGCCGGTTAGCTCACTTGGGAGAGCGTGGTGCTGACAACACCAAGTCAAGGGTTAAGATCCCCTTACCGGTCATCTTAAAAAAAAAAAAATGACCCACCAATGGAAGCAGCTGGTTTCACTGCTCAGGTGATTACCCTGAACCATCCGGGCCAAATCAGAGCTGGTTATGCCCCTGTACTGGATTGTCACATCGCTCACATTGCTTGCAAGTGTGCTGAGCTGAAGGAAAAGATCGATTGGCGTTCTGGTAAGAAGCTGGAAGATGGCCCTAAATCCTTGAAATCTGGTGATGCTGCCATCATTGATATGGTTCCTGGCAAACCCATGTGTGTCGAGAGCTTCTCTGACTATCCTCCTCTGGGTCATTTTGCCATTTGTGATATGAGATAGACAGTTGCTGTGGGTGTCATCAAAGCAGTGGACAAGAAGGCTGCTGGAGCTGGCAAGGTCACCAAGTCTGCCCAGAAAGCTCAGAAGGCTAAATGAATATTATCCCCAATACCCGCCACCCCAGTCTTAATCAGTAGTGGAAGAACGGTCTCGGAACTGTTTATCACAGTGGGCCATTTAAATTTAATAGTAGAGGACTGGTTAATGATAACAGTGCATCATAAAACCTTCAGAAGGAAGGAGAATGTTTTGTGGACCATTTTGGTTTTTTGTGTGGCAGTTTTAAGTTATTAGTTTTTAAAATCAGTACTTTTCAATGGAAGCAATCTAACCAAAAATCTGTCACAGAATTTTGAGAGCCATTAAAACAAACTTTAATGAGAAAAAAAAAAAAACCAAAATCCCGGTTAGTAGGGTATTGCCAGGTCAGACCTCTTCCTGTTTGACTCCTGGCTGAATGATCTGCCCTTATTCTACTGATATTTTCATTTTGAAGGTTTTCTTTAAATTTCTCCAGATATCTTCTCCATAACTGAAGTGCTTAAGTATTTTAATTTGTTCACATTGGTGTATGCCTTTATTTATAAATCTAAAGTTGGGAATTATCTACTTGCTATAAAGCTGGTGTTGATAAATCTAGTTGGTATCAATCTACTTGTCAAAGTCTAACATTATAACAAATTTAAAGATCTCATTCAGCTTTATTGCAATTCTAGAATTAGGCAACCCTTTATTCAGTAAAACAGAGTAAGTGTTCCAATGAGCTGAGCAAAAAAAGTTGACTTTATAGACAGAAGAAAAGATCTGAAGAAAGCAGAAGCAAAGAATAAAAAGTGGATTGGTCCTTTCAAAGTTACAGTCCTTGTAAGATGGGGGCAGAGAGTCAGAACAATAGAAAAATAACTAATTATTTACTATCAATTTACTTTTTTAGCAGCTGGCTGGTATGGGAATCAGAACCCTTGACCTTGGTGTTATAACGCCATGCTCTAACTATCTGACTAATCTGCCGGCCTCTTGGGTTACTTCTTTTGTGTAAAGATTAAAGCAGAGGGAACTTTATTTATCATGCCTATTGAAGATGTAAACTGGCCTGTTTGGGAAACTGACTGTCATTTCTCTTGATTTCTCACAAGGTCAGACAACTTAAGTTTAGCTTTGGTGATATGGAACTTTCGCAGGGGTGTCTCCATTTTGATTTTTTAGTCTTGTCTTTTGGGGCCTAGTGCAAGAACTTGGTCCAAAACAATGGCCTCCTATAATTTTTATTTAACATACTGTTGGTAAATCCAAGGACTAGTCAAATGGGGAATGAAGTAAGGGCATCCTAGACAGGAGACATAAAGCTTACGAAGACTTGGAAATGGGTCCTCAGAGTGAGGGTCTTTGTGATAGGCAGACGGAGGTTTGTTCCCTGCTGCCCCTGCCATCTCCAGTGTCACATTTGTCACCCTCGGCTACAGGCTGTCAGCACTCTCTCCAGCTTCGTGACGGACACAGAGCCCTATCTCCCGCTAGGCAGCTGGTCTGGGAAGGCAGGGCCTGTGCCACCCCGAGGCCTTGTTTCGCTGTAATTTTCCTTGGCTCAACTGCTTCCTGATTGTCCTACTGGCCAAAGTAGGAATGGATTCTTGGTTCCTGGTCTTCACTTGACGGTCGTCTGACTTCACAGTCTGTGTGCTGAGTTTTTGAAAAGGAAAATGCCCACGAGCTCACCCTGCTGAGCAGCAGTCAGTGCAACACATCTGGGACCCCTCTGCTCTGTTTTCTAGCTCAGAGCTCATTGTTAGTGGCCTTCTTATCCTCAGATCTTCTCTCTCCTCCTGCCCCTGGACGCAGGCACACCATCGAGTAATTTCTCTTGCACCACACAC
This sequence comes from Cynocephalus volans, assembly GCF_027409185.1. Classification (NCBI taxonomy): domain Eukaryota; kingdom Metazoa; phylum Chordata; class Mammalia; order Dermoptera; family Cynocephalidae; genus Cynocephalus; species Cynocephalus volans. Next base: position 125,721,823 of record NC_084469.1, on the reverse strand, counting down.
TTGAATAAACGCAAAAACATCTCTCCAGCTCTTTGTTCCATAAGGACTGTCAGAATGTTAAACAAAATACAGTAGCAGGACTCAGGTGAAAGAACCGAGAGATGGATACTCAAGAATTCAAGTTACTGGAGAGTAACAAGTAACAAGACCCCATGAGAAGTCCTGACCATGGCTGTTGACACTAATCATGGAAGTGTAGTGGACATTCATTAATGCATTCCAAAAAGATGTCTCAAGCACCAACAATGGAGTAGGCGTTGTCGGTTGCGGAGATTCAGTGGTGAGCCAGATTACATTATGACAGAAGGGACCTGTCCTCAGGGGGCTTATATCTTAGCAGTGTATCCCAGGAGCAGCCAAAACCTGGGTGGAGGACGGGCTCTGTGATAAAGCGGGCAACAGGTAAGGGCTGGGCCTGTCCCTGTGAGAAAACCTGAAGACATAGTAGGTTGTAAGTGAGGAATAGCATCTTCTGCTTTTTAAGAAGTAGACGAGCTTGATGCTAACCAGGAAGAGAATTTGGGAAGAGTTGCCTGGAAGCAGAAACCCACCTAGGAAGAGAAGCCTAAGAGACAAGGTTTTGCCGACTCGTAGCCTCCATTTTGATCACTTCCAGCAAAACCTCTTCAGACAGAAGCCAAGTGCTTCCTTCTGTTGGTTACGGTCTGTTGATAATTAGTCAGAAATCATCCTGTGCAACAATCCAAGTTCACTTGTATCCTTTCTGCTTTCCTAAAACTGTTCCCAGCGTCTCTGGGGTTTGCCCTGTTCCTCCTGCCTCTGGCCCACCCAGACTCCTAAGAATTACCCATCCCCACTTCAAGACTCCAGAGAAACACAGAGTAATTGTGCAGGTAGTCTGGGGGAAGGGCCGACACCGGTACTCTCACTCTGCCCGGGTGAGGCTAAATGTGAAAAGAGAGTTATGGAGGCCCGTGTCCCTGCAGGTTGCTGAGGCCATCACTGTGAGTGGGAAAAGGAGGGCAGCAGGGGAGGGCTGGGATAGGTTGATGCATCTCAGGGAAACGGAGCGTGGCCCAGAGAGAGGACAGGACAGAGTACAGTTGTGAGCAACTCCCTTGAATTGTTGGAGGAGAGACAGATGGGGGAGTCCTGCCATGCGGAGAGTGTGCATTTGAAGGGAGCAGGGAGGGCTGTGGCCTCAGATCACTTTGCTCAGGACAACAGACCCTGTAATGTTGAAAATAAAGCCAGGCTTTGTCTGTGCTGGGGAGCAGGCCAGGGGTGGAGCTGGGTCTGGCTGTGGTCAGCTGGTTTGGCTGTACTGGGTACAGGAGCAGCCAGGATGGCCAGCCTGGGCAAGAAAGGGCAGCTGAGGGGTGCCCTGGTAAGACATAAACTGTCATTGAGGGGGCAGCCTTTTAGAGGAATGGGAGATCAATAGCAGGTGGAAAACATGACCTCCGGTGGGTGGGGCTGGTGAGGATGCTCGGTGATGGCTCTCCTGTGGTCTCAGGAGGTCAAACGCTAATGATAATATTGGTGATAATAATAGTAATAATAACAACTACCACACTGGACGAAGTAGTAATAGTAACATCAGTACTACCACTAGTGATGATGGTAAATAGGTGTCCTAGTCCATTTTGTGTTGCTATAACAGAAATACCCCAAACTGGGTAATTCATAAAGAACAGAGCTTTATTTGGCTTATGATTCTGGGACAGCTGCATCTGGTGTGGGCCTCAGGCTGCTTCTACTCATGGTAGAAAGTGGCAGGCAGCCAGCGGGTACAAGCAGATCACATGGCGAGAGGAAGAGGAAGAGGAAGAGAGAGAGAGAGAGAGGAGGTGCCAATGTCCTATAAACAACCAGCTCTCGTGGGAACTGATAGAGTGAGAACTCACTCATTACTCCCCCTCCCCCAGGGAGAGCATTAATCCATTCATGAGGGATTCGTGAGCCCACATGACTCAATCAGTTTCCACCACTGCCACATTGGGGATCAAATTTCCACATGAGTTTTGGAGGGGACAACACATCCAAACTCCATCAATAGGTATTGCTTGCTTATTCTGCTCTTAGCAGGGTACTCTGGTTTATATGCATTATCCATTTAGTCAAGTAACCCATGAGGTAAATTCACTATTGTTTTATAAATGAAGTAACTGAGCTTCAGAGAGCTTAAGGAATTTTTTCAAGGTGCACAAAGTGGTACAATACTAAGAAGAATTTGAAAATTTAAGATTGTATGTTGTAATCTAGAGCAATTGAAAAAATAATGGAAAGAGGTATATCTAAAAAGCCAGTAGATAAATTAAAATGAAACTCTAAAAATGTTTCTGACCCAAAAGAAGTTAATAAAGAGGAGAGAACAAAAAAAGGGGGAAGGCCAAACAGAAAATGAATAGTAAAATGGTAGACCTAAAATTGAACCATGTTAATACAAGGGACAAGCAGTCAAGGGGATAAAAAATAAAAGCAAAACCAACCTGTACACACCACAGGAGTCATATCTTAAATATAGAGATACAGGTGAGTGTGCCATAATTAATACCACAAAGTAGATTTCAAGACAGTATTGCCAGATAGGGTAATCGATAAAGGTTCAGTTCAGGAAGACATAAATGCCTAATAACAATGCTTCAAAATAGACAAGCAAAGACGGATAGATTTAAAGGAAGAAAAGACATACCCACAAGCATAGGTGGAGATTTTAACACCTTCTCTTAGCAACTGACAGAGCAACTAGACAAAAATTCAATAAATATACAGAAAATAAGCAACACTATTAACCACTTTAGTCTAATTGACATTTAAGAAACACTTCACCAAACAGCTGCAGAATACATGAGGGGGTCTTCAAAAAGTTCCTGGAAAGATTTGTACAAGTTTTATCTTTTCATTCCATTTTCCACTAACTTTTTTGAAGTACTGTCATATATCCCCTTCAAGTGCACATGGCGCCAACATAGATATGTGCTGGTCATACAACAAGCTTTAATGCATTTAAAAGGATTAAAATCATACAGTGTGTGTTCTATGACCACAATGAAATTAAATTAGAAATCAGTAACATGATATCGTAGAAAAACATCAAATATTTGTCAGTTAAACAACTTAATTAAAATATGGTTTAAAGAAGAAATCAGAAAGGAAATTAGAAAAAAATTTTTTTTCTTTTGGTGGTGGCTGGCATGGGAAGAAAATATTTTAAACTAAACAATAATAAAAATATCACATATCAAAATTTGTGGGATGTAGCTAAATCAGCGATTAAAGGGAAATTTATAGCCTTTAAATGCTTTTATTAGAAAATAAGTATAAAATCAGTGGCTCAAGAAGCTAGAAAAATTCTACAATATTTATCAAAAAAAAAAAAAGTTAGAAAAAGAACAAAGAAAGCCCAAAGTAGGAAAGGAAAAAAAAAAAAAAAAAAAAGACATAATAAAGATAAGAGCAGACATCAGTTTAATAGAAATCATAAGAAATTTGCTCAAGGTTAAGGACATCCCAGACAAGGTCTGGGTTCCTGAGGAACAGAAAAGTGTAGGATTGGGACTAGTAGATGGCAGAGCAAGGATTTGGACCCAGGTCTGCTGGACCCAAAAACCTAAGTTCTATAGCAAATATTGTCCTACCTTCTGGTATGTTCCATCGAAATGCTTCAAGCCCTACCTGAGAGCAGCCCCCAGGTGCGGCACAGCTTCACAGAGGGGCTGACTTCCACCGGCCAGTGTGTAGCCATCTTGGGCTAATACTGTCCCCTACTGGCCAAAAATGAGATGACATATTTCTATTAATCTCTCTTTTCCCCTTTAGTGCCTGCCTTTCATCCTTCCAACTAGGGGACTGACTTCTAGCACTCACTGGGTTCTTACTTAGCATCAGTGATTCTCAAACTTGAACATGCATCAGAATCACTGAGAAGGTTTGTTTAAGCACAGAGTACCAGGCCCCATCCCATCCCCATCATCCCTGACTCAGGTTGAGGCACGAGAATCTGCAGTGCTAACAACTTGCCTGGTGCTTCTGCGGCTCCTAGGCTAAGGACCACGTTGAGAACTCCTGCTCGTATTAAGTTCACAGGATATTGAGAGAAAGAGCTCCAGCCCCATAAAGCCCACAATCTAGTTTGGAGATGGTCAAGTAAACAGGTGAGTCCGATAGAGTGCAGTTTGTTTCTAAAAGAGGGGATACTGGGTGCCCGTGGGAGCACCCAACACTGGTGAGACTAAGGTGGCCCAAGACAAATTTGAATGGCCGCAGAATGCCAGGTTTTTTGTTGAGGCAACCTGGCCTGCTGAGGATCCATCCTTGATTCCTTTCGATTATACAGTTTGAGTAGTGCCCTGGGCAGTGGTCTGTCTGCTCAGTGCTGTCAGGCCCTCTTAAGCGTCTCCATGACTCTGCAGGGCAGGACCCCAGCTGCCACACTGCCTTGCCACTCACGATGGTAACTGCCCCCACCTGGGCTCCCAGCACCCTCATTGCCACCTGTAGCCTGTCTCCTAGCAGCATCTCCCAGCATCTCCCACCACCTGGACTGCAGAGGAGAGCTTCCACCAAACTTTTCAACCTTGCCGGCGCCCCTCTCCCCAACCCATCCCTGACTGCTCTGGGAGACAGTGCCCTGGGAAAGTCATCCATTGGGTATTCTACCTCATGTAGCACCACTCCTCCATGCTCACCTCAGTGCCTTTTAATCCCTTCTGCCAGCAACTGACAGTAATTCTGGCATTTCTTCCTCACCTAGAGCACTCCGTTGTTTTTTCCCCATGACTGTAGTAGCCACTGGCAGCAGTTGGCACCATCCCCAGGTCCTTCCTGGGCAGGGTGTTAAATCCTATATCCTGGGAGAGTTCTCTCAAATTCACAAACTCTCCCTTATCCAGTTTTATGTTCTGCCCCCCTTGATCCGGCACCCTCAGCACCCCGCCAGCCCTGTCAGCTAGGTCCCGCAGCTCCCGTGGGAGCTAGTCTCCTTCCTCTCTTCCTAAGCCTGGCATGCCATCCTGGCCAGAAGTGGAGGTAGGCGGACGCTGGGGCCACATGCCATCCTGCAAGAGGAGACCTCCACATCACCTGAAGGGAAAGAGGGAGTGCTAGCCCCTGGTAGGGAAGAGGGGCCACTTCTGTGCCCTCAGAGGGCTCGAGGGCTCTGAGGATTGAGATTCGGGGTGCATCAACCCAGACACCCGCATCCCATGGCTGGCCTTGCCTTGTGCAGAGCATCCCTCCTAGGTTAAGAGTTTAACCCTCTTAGGAGCTTGGCTGCTCTTCTGACTAAACCTTTGACCTAGTCCTCAGCTTTCTGTGCCTTGTGGCTGTAGGAAATAAAATCCTCCTGCAGTGCTCCCAAGGAGGGTCTCTGGCTTTCCCACCTAGCTTTTAATTGCCTATTAATTACTCTCAGCCTTTTTCTGAAGGCTTTTTGTGTTTAGCAACAACCACCCAGTTTCACCATCCTTCTGGTTACTCTCCCCCCATATTTCTCGAACTCCTGCTAGGTGGAAGCCACCAGTGAATTCTCTTCCACCAGCATACCACTGCGGTTCATCAGTGGTGGAAGTTCTCGGTCTCAGCCGTGAGAGGGTCCTCACTGCCAGCCAGGCAGCGAGCAATCCACTTCAGAATCCCACCTGAGCCTCTGCTTTCTGCAGTGCACTCCCGGTAGCCACGCTCAGAGCTCCCCAGGAAGCAGACTCTTAGCTGAAGACAAGCATGCAGGAAGCATGCAGGGACTGCCTTGGGATCAATACTTGGGGACGGGAAAGAATGGGAGCGGCAGAGAGAGAAGCTCGGCTTCAGCCTTTTCTCAAGCTTGGGTGAAGAGACTGAGCCTTAAAAAACCCACTGACCAATCGCTGGATGTGGGCTGCTCAGAAAGGAGGCACAACCTTTGGTCGACATAATGCTCTTCGGCTGAGAAAATTTCCAAAGAGGACAGGCTGCTGAAGTCTGTCACTGGCAACACTCCAGCAGCTGAGGAGCACGTCCTTCAATCCTGCAGGGCTATGGGCCACTGATCCCAGCATCCGCTGGACTGTGGGCACAGATGCAGCTGGTAAGGGACCAAATTCTCTTCTGGTTGCTCTAGGTGCTTCAGTTAGTGGAAAGCAAGGTCATCTCATGAGAGAGGAGGAGAGAAGCATGCATTGTGTCTAACACGATCTAACTCAGAACAAGGATGGGGGCAGCCCCTGCTCTAGGTCTGTTTGCAGATTGAGATTAAACTCAGATTAAATCAGGAGAGACTCCTGATTACACTCAGAACTTTTTGATTAAATGTTCTTTTTAGTATAACACCTAACAACTTGGTATTGAGTCTACTTTTTCCACTGTAAATTTTATGAGATTTAAATATAGATCAAGTACTCCTGATGAAAATTTAACATCTGAATGGAGATGTGCTGTAAGTGGGAAGAAATTACACACTAGATTTCAAAGACAATATGAGAAAAAGAATGTAAAATATATCATTAATAATTTTTAAATATCAGACAGTATGCAGTTTTCTCAAACAACTACAGATAGAACTACCATATGATCCAGAAATCCCACTTCTGGGTATATACCCAAAGGAATGGAAATCATGATGTCGAAGGGATGCCTGCACCCTGATGTTCATTGCAGCTCTGTGTACAGTAGCCAGAATATGGAACCAACCTAAGTGTCTATCGATGGATGACTGGATAAGAAAAATGTGGTCTATATACACAGTGGAATACTACTCAGCCATAAAAAGAATGAAATTCTACCATTTGTAGCAACATGGATAAGTCTGCAGAAAATTGATAAGTGGGGCCGAGCCCGTGGCGCACTTGGTAGAGTGCTGCGCTGGCAGCGCAGCGACGCTCCTGCCGCGGGTTCGGATCCTATATAGGACTGACCGGTGCACTCACTGGCTGAGTGCCGGTCACGAAAAAATCGACAAAAAAAAAAAAAAAAAAAAAAAAAAGCTGTGAATTTAAAAAAAAAAAAAGAAAATTGATAAGTGAAATAAGTCAGACAAGGAAAGAGAAATACCGCATGTTCTCACTCATAACTGGCTGCTAGGAAGGAAGGGAGGGAGGGAAGGAGGGAAGAAGGAAGGAGTGAAGGAGAGAAAGAAGGAAAAGACCACAACAATACATTGAACTTTCAGAAGAGAACAAACCTAAGGATACTAGAGATGGGGGGAAGGGGGGTTGGGGAGTGATAGGTTGGGCAAAGAGCATAAAGAAATATCACGATTTGTAAGAATAAATATGCTAATAACAAATTTTAAAAATTAAAAAAATAATTTTAAAATATCGATTACATGTTGAAATGATGATTTGGATATATTGGGTTATATAAAATATGTTATTAAAGTAAATTCAGAGACTTGATCAGAATACTCTCGTCTCCATTTCTCTTGTCTCTTGTCCCATCCAATACCCACGCCCCTCTCCAGGGTCCCAGTTGATATCCCCACCAGTCGGGACATTTCTGGTGCCCAAACGTGGGGCACTGGATACGGGGGATACCATGAGGAAGACGGCGCATCGGAGGGTCGACCACTGAAAATGAAAGAGTAAAACCTTCGTCCACCGCAGGAACCTACCACGTCAGGAAAAGGAGGCTGGCCGATACAAAGATCAAAGTATTCCCATTCTAAAGAGAATGCTTCTAAAAGCCTCATCACTGGGTTAAAGACTGCCGTCTCGAGAATATGTTAGGACTCTTTTACAGTTTTTAAAGATTTTAAGTTCTACCCACTGCGGAATGAGCTGTGTGGAGCGGAGGTCTCGGAGCCACCCTTCAGCCTAGCGCAACCACGCCCCTCACCCCCAGGAGCCCTGCCCTTTCAGATATTTCAAACAGCAGAGCAACAAAGGCAAGGAGACCTCTTGCTAAGCTGCCAGAGTGCACTGTGTATTTCCAAGAGCAAGAAAAGGTGGATAAATCTCTGCAGAAGCGGCAGCAGCAGGGGAAGCGGCAGCGGCAGGAGCAACACCCTGCGTACCACCCCATCACCCAGCAGCCTGGCAGAGTCCAAGCTGACCAGAGAGGTGGCTCCCTGGAGAGGCCCAAGACCTGAGGAAACCACACACGCAAGGCACTAGTGGTCAACTGAGTAGTCACTGAGGTAGCCATACCAAATTGGCAACCACAGCAACATCTTAGTCAGACAATAGTGTCAAACCTGTGGACTGTGAAACCCCCTGCCACAATGAATAAACATAAAAAAAAAGATACCAGAAATACAAAAAATCAAGAAAGTACACCACCAAAAGTTAATAAATCTCAAACTCTACATCCTATAGAACAAGAAGCCCTTGAAGTGACTGACAAGGAATTTTGAGTGATAATTCTAAGGAAACGGAATGAGATACAAGAAAACACAGCTAGACATCATGATGAAATAAGGAAAAGTATACAGGATCTGAAAGAGGAAATGTACAAAGAAATCAATGTCCTGAAATAAAATGTAGCAGAACTTGCTGAACTGAAGAAGTTATTCAGCTAAATAAAAAACACAACGGAGAGTTTAACCGGCAGGCTTGTCAAAGTTGAAGAGAGAACCTCTGAACTTGAAGATGGGCTGTTTGAAATAACACAAGCAGACAAAAAAAAAGAAAAAAGATTCAAAGGCATTGAAGAAAATCTGAGAGAGATATCAAACAACCTTAAGCGCTCAAATATCCGAGTCATGGGTATTCCAGAAGGGGAGGAAAAAGGAGATGCATTGAAAACATATTCAACAAAAGAGTGGCAGAAAACTTCCCAGCTATAGGAAAAATCACAGATCTTCAGATCCAGGAAGCTCAACGATCTCCAAACGTATTCAACCCAAAAAGGTCTTCTCCAAGACATGTTATAGTCAAATTGGCAAAACTCAAAGACAAAGAGAGAATCTTAAAAGCTGCAAAGAGAAGCATCAAATCACCTATAAGGGAGCCCCAATCAGGCTAACATCAGACTTTTCATCACAATCCCTAAAAGCCAGAAAGGAATGGGATGATATATTCAAAATACTAAAAGACAGAGATTGTCAGCCAAGAATACTCTACCCTGGAAGGCTATCCTTCCAAAATGAAGGGCAAATAGTATATTTCTCAGACAAACAAAAACTGTGGGAGTTCACCACCACACGACCACCCTTACAAGAAGTTCTCAAGGGAGTACTGGGTTTGGTTCCTGAAAAATAACTACCACTGCCATAAAAACCCAAGAATAATCGAAACCCACTAGTATAACAAAAATGGCATTCATGAAGAGAAAACAAACAAACAAAAACGCTATCTACAACCTAAGGAACCAACAAACACAGAAACCAAACAGTAAATCAGAAAGCAAGGAACAAAAGACACCTAAGACAACCAAACAACAATCAATAAAATGCTAGGAATAAATCAACACCTTTCAATAACAACTCTTAATGTAAAAGGCTTAAATTCCCCAATCAAAAGACACAGACTGGCTGACTGGATTAAAAAGGAGGACCCAACTATATGCTGCCTTCAAGAGACCCACCTCACCCATAAAGACTCACATAGAATAAGAGTGAAAGGATGGAAAAAGATTTACCATGCAAACAGAAAAGAAAAATGAGCTGGAGTAGCTATTCTTATATCTGACAAAGTAGACTTTAAACTAAAAACCATAAAAAGAGACAATGAGGGACACTACATAATGATAAAAGGACTGATCCATCAAGAAGACATAACAATCATAAATATGTACGCACCCAATGTTGGAGCAGCCAGATTTATAAAACAAACTCTATTAGACCTAAAGAAGGAAATAGACACTAATACCATAATAGCAGGGGACCTGAACACCCCACTGTCAATATTGGACAGATCATCTAGGCAAAGAATCAGCCGAGAAACACAAGATCTAAACAATACTCTAGACCAATTGGAATTGGCAGATATCTACAGAACATTCCATCCAACAACTTCAGAATATTCATTCTTCTCATCAGCACATGGATCATTCTCCAGGATAGATCACATATTAGGTCACAAATCAAGTCTCAACAAATTCAAAAAAATTGGAATTATCCCATGTATTTTCTCCGACCACAGTGGATTAAAACTAGAAATCAATAACAAATGAAATTCTGGAAACTATACAAACACATGGAAATTAAACAGCATTCTACTTAATGACATATGGGTCCGAGAAGAAATCAAGCATGAAATCAAAAAATTTATTGAAACTAATGAAAATAATGACACATCATACCAAAACCTGTGGGATACTGCAAAAGCACTATTAAGGAGGAAATTTATTGCATTAAATGCTCACCTCAGAAGAATGGAAAGATGGCAAGTGAACAACCTAACACTTCACCTTAAAGATCTAGAAAAACAAGAACAATCCAAACCTAAAGTTAGCAGACAGAAAGAAATCATTAAGATCGGAGCAGAACTTAATGAAATTGAAACCCAAAAAACAATACAAAAGATCAATGAATCAGAAAGTTGGTTTTTTTAAAAGATAAATAAAATTGACAAACCATTAGCATGGCTAACAAAAAAAAGAAGAGAGAAGATTCAAATAACAAAATTAGAAAAGAAAAAGGTGATATTACAACTGATTCATCTGAAATACAAGGACTCATTCGAGACTACTATAAACAACTATACACAAACAAGTTTGAAAATGGAGGAAATGGATAAATTTCTGGACACACACAAGCTCCCAAAACTGAGTCATGAAGATGTAGAAAATCTGAACAGACCAATAACAATAAAAGAGATTGAAGCTGTTATCAGAAAGCTCCCAACAAAGAAAAGCCCAGTACCAGATGGATTCACAGCAGAATTTTACCAAACATTCAAAGAGGAATTGACACCGATTCTTTACAAACTATTCCAAAAGATTGAAACAGACGCAAATCTCCCAAACTCATTCTATGAAGCAGACATCATCCTGATACCAAAACCAGGTAAAGATATAACCAAAAAAGAAAACTACAGGCCGATATCCTTGATGAGTATAGATGCAAAAATCTTCAATAAAACACTAGCAAACAGAATACAGCAACACATACATAAAATTATTCACCACGATCTAGTGGGATTCATCCCAGGGATGCAAGGTTGGTTCAACATACACAAATCAATAAATGTGATACACCATATTAATAAAATCAAACACAAGGACCATGATCATCTCTATAGATGCTGAAAAAGCATTTGATAAAATTCAACACTCATTCATGACAAAGACCCTCTATAAGTTAGGTATAGATGGAAAGTATCTCAACATAATCAAAACCATATATGATAAACCCACTGCCAATATCATCCTGAATGGGGAAAAGCTGAAAGCTTTTCCTTTAAGAATAGGAACTAGACAAGGATGCCCACTCTCACCACTCCTATTCAACATAGTGTTGGAAGTATTAGCCAGAGCAATCAGAGAAGAGAAGGAAATAAAGGGCATCCAGATTGGAAAAGATGAAGTCAAAATGTCCCTGTTTGCAGATGACATGATTCTATATATCGAACAGCCTAAAGCCTCTACAAAAAAACTCTTGGAGGTGATAAATGACTTCAGCACAGTAGCAGGATACAAAATCAACACACAAAAATCAGTAGCATTTCTATTCTCCAATAGTGAACATGCAGGAAGAGAAATCAAGAAAGCCGGCCCATTTACAATAGCCACCAAAAAAATAAAATACTTAGGAATTGAGTTAACCAAGGAGGTGAAAAATCTCTATAATGAGAACTACAAACCACTGCTGAGAGAAATTAGAGAGGATACAAGAAGATGGAAAGATATTCCATGCTCTTGGATTGGAAGAATCAACATAGTGAAAATGTCCATACTACCCAAAGTGATATACAAATTCAATGCAATCCCCATCAAAATTCCAATGACATTTTTCTCAGAAATGGAAAGAACTATCCAGACATTTACATGGAATAACAAAAGACCACGCATAGCCAAAGCAACGCTGAGCAAAAAAAATAAAGCTGGAGGCATAACACTACCTGACTTTAAACTATACTACAAAGCTATAATAACCAAAACAGTATGGTACTAGCATAAAAACAGACACACTGATCAATGGAATAGAATAGAGAATCTAGAAATCAACCCACACACCTACAGCCATCTGATCTTTCACAAAGGAACCAAGCCTATACACTGGGGAAGAGACTGCCTCTTTAGCAAATGGTGCTGGGAGAACTGGATATCAATATGCAGGAGAATGAAACTAGACCCATACCTTTCACCATACACTAAACTCAACTCAAATTGGATTAAAGAATTAAATATACACCCTGAAACAATAAAACTTCTTAAAGAAAACTAGGAGAAACACTTCAGGAAATAAGGCTGGACACAGACTTCATGAATACGACTCCAAAAGCACGGGCAACCAAAGGAAAAATAAACAAATGGGATTATATCAAACTGAAAAGCTTCTGCACAGGAAAAGAAACAATTAACAGAGTTAAAAGACAACCAACAGAGTGGGAGAAAATATTTGCAAAATATACATCTGACAAAGGATTAATATCCAGAATATACAAGGAACTCAAATAACTTTACAAGAAAAAAAAACAAGCAATCCAATTAAAAAATGGGCAAAAGAGCTAAGTAGGCATTTCTCTAAGGAAGATATACAAATGGCCAACAGACGTATGAAAAAATGCTCAACATCACTCAGTATCCGGGAAATGCAAATCAAAACTACACTGAGATACCATCTCACCCCAGTTAGGATGACTGAAATCCAAAAGACTCTGAACGATAAATGCTGGCGAGGTTGCGGAGAAAAAGGAACTCTCATACATTGTTGATGGGACTGCAAAATGGTGCAGCCTCTATGGAGAATGGTATGGAGGTTCCTCAAACAATTGCAGATAGATCTGCCATATGACCCAGGTATCCCACTGCTGGGAATATACCCAGAGGAATGGAAATCATCAAGTCGAAGGTATACCTGTTCCCCAATGTTCATCGCAGCACTCTTTACAATAGCCAAGAGTTGGAACCAGCCCAAATGTCCATCATCGGATGAGTGGATACAGAAAATGTGGTACATCTACACAATGGAATACTACTCAGCTATAAAAACGAATGAAATACTGCCATTTGCAACAACATGGATGGACCTTGAGAGAATTATACTAAGTGAAACAAGTCAGGTACAGAAAGAGAAATACCACATGTTCTCACTTATTGGTGGGAGCTAAAAATAAATCAATAAATTCACACACACATACACACAAAAAAACGGGGGTGGGGGAAGAAGACATAACAATTACAATTCCTTGAAGTTGATACGAGAAGCTAACAGAAAGGACATTGTTGGGTGGGAGGGGGGAGAGGAAGGAGGGAGGGGGGTTTTGGTAATGGGCCACAATAATCAACCACATTGTATGTCGACAAAATAAAATTAAGGGGAAAAAAAGATTTTAAGTTTGAACAGAATTAATTCATTCAAAAAATAATATTTATTGATGATTGGAAAAATGTAATTACATTATTCATTAATTTAACAAAAATTTACTGAGCACTTACTCTGTACCAGGCAATGTTGTAGGTAAGTTGTTATCTTGTTAGGGTGACATAAAAGTACCTGTTGCTTTGGTAACTTAGGAGGATCAAACTACTGTTTTCATAATGTTTGTAAGACTTTACCTACATGAGGTTAAGGCCATGACAAAAGTGCTGAAAGTATAATAATTATTTTTGTTTTTAGTTTCTAAGCTGAATGATATGGAGATCTGAAGCATATCAAAACAAGTATGTATATTGCTTAATATCCGATATCTGACTTTAATTCTTTAATTTATTTTGAGTTGATTTTGGTATATGGTGAGATGTAGGGGTCTAGTTTCATTCTTCTGCATATGCATCTCCCCAATTTTCCCAGCACCATTTATTAAAGAGACTGTCCTTCCGCCCCCCCCCCCAAAAAAGAGTAAATTCACCTGTTTCTTTTTACTCTTTTAGTAAAGCTACCGAATCACTTAAAATCACCCGTTTGGCTCACGTATTTTTTTTGGACAGCTCTGGGTTACCAGGAAGAAAGCCGCGAGGCACGGCGATGCAATTTTCACATTGGCCACCAGATGGCAACCTTATCCCGGCACTGCTGTTTTCAGACTCCCCGAGGCCCATTGGCGGGGGCGGGGGGTTGACAGAGGCCGCGAAAATGGAACTTAACCGGCTTTGTGCTTCCGACTCCGTTTTTATATTAATCACACCTCACATTCATTTGTGTGTAAATGGTTGTTGATATAATAATAATGTATATGTTCTTTGCTCTCTGCGTTTAAGAGCAGTTTTCCCCCACTAAGCTGAGCTGGGAGTTTCCTTAAAATACTGGGCTCTTACTTTTTTTTTTTTTGGTGACTCGCCTGTATGGCGATCCGAAACCTTGACCTTGGTGTCACAATACCGCGCTCTCACCAAGTGACCTGACCGGCCAGACTCTTAATAATATTTTTAGTAGTTTATTTCAAATCCCACTCTTCTACCCAGTCCTCTCTCATTTTGCTTTTCTCCCTTTCACGCGTTTTATTCTCCACATGAAGTGCAGCTATTTGGGCATTTTCATGTCCTTAGTAATGAAATTGTTTATATAAACTTAATTTGAACAGATTATGACCCACCATTAGAACATCTAATATTTCACAAGGCAGAGAAAGATATTAGGAAAGACAGAGAGAAATGCAAAGGGGAGCCCAGTTTTATCCCTACCAAGATGCCGGGTTAGTGTGGACCGATGGCTTCCTCCCCCAGGACCAACTTTGAAGGCCCTTTAGAAGGAGACACCTAGATATGAAGAAAATTGGGAGAAAGTCAGGGAGAGGAAGGGATGATTTGAACCGGGGCTTGTGTTTGGTCACAGCTATGGCCGATGGCAGGAGGCTGTTGGTCTGGCTGTGGGAGGATAAAATTGGAAATGAACTACCTGAATTCTGCTCTGCTTCTCCCCAGACTCCAATGCTTTGGGGGCAATGAATGCCTGCCCTGGGCCTGCCTATTGTAGCTAGTACAGGTGTCCTTGAGATAAAACAGGTCATGCAGAAGCTCTGCGCAGGTGAGGAGGCCAGGAGGCCAGGAAGACCACCTCCAAGGCCCCGTCCCGTCCCTCCCAACCCCTTTGATGCTGCTAAATCAAAATTTATGGCATGAGATGAAAGCAGTGCTTGGAGGAAAATTTGCAGCCTGAAATACTTACATTAGGAAAGAAGAAAGGCTGAAAATTAATGAGCTGAATATCCAAATTAAAATGTTAAAACGTCACAATGAATAAACACAAAGACATTAGGAAGCCAGCATTACCCTAATACCAAAGCCAGATAAAACATCACAAGAAAGTTAGGCTAATATCCCTCATGAATATAGACGCAAAAACCTTCAATACTAGCAAGCTGAATCCCACAGCATATTAAAAGGATCATACACAATGAACCAATGGGATTTATCCCAAGCATGCAAGGGTGATTCCACACAAGAAAATCAATCAGTGTAATACACCACATCAATAGAATAAAGGGGAATATATCGTATGATCATCTCAGTTGATGCAGAAAAGATCTTTGACAAAATCCAATACTTTTTCATGATGAAAGCACTCAGAAAAGTGGAAATAGAAGGGAACTTTGTTAACATGGTAAAGGGCATCTTTGAAAAGCTCACAGGTAACATTCAATGGTGAAGAGGTGACAGCTTTTCCCCTAAGATCAAGAACAAGACAGGGATACCTGCTTTCACCACTGCTATGCAACGTTCTGGGAGTTCTAGATAGAGCAATTAAACAAGGGGGAAAAAAAGCATCCAAATTGCAAAGCAAGAAGTAAGACTATATTTGCAGATCATACGATCCTGTATATAGAAAATTCCAAAGAATCCACGAAAAAGTAAGTCAATCTAATAAACTCGGGAAAGTAGCAGGGTACAAGATCAACACAAAAGACAATTGCATCTCTTTACACACACACCTGCAATAAATAATCTAAAAGGAAAATTAAGAAAGCAGTTCATTTACAATAGCATCTAAAAGAATAAAATACATAGGAATAAATTTAACCAAAGAGGTGAAAGACTTCTACACTGAAAAGAATAAAACATCTCTAAAAGAAGATAAAGATGACCTAAGTAAATAGACATCCTATGTTCATGGGGAAGAAGACATTATTGTTAAAATGTCAGTGTTACTCAAAGTGATTTACAGATTCAGAGCAATCCTGATCAAAATTCCAGTAGCCTTTTTTGCAGAAATGGAAAAGCCAATCCTCCAATTTATATTTAATTTCAAGGAGTCTCAAATAGTCAAAACAATCTTGAAAAAGAACAAAGTCAGAGGACTCCCAATTCCCAATTTCAAAACTTACTACAAAGCTGAAGGAATCAAAACAATATATAACAGACATATAGAACAATGGAATAGAATTGAGAGTCCAGAAAAAACCTCATACATCTATGGCAGATTGATTTTTGACAGAGTATCAAGTCTATTTGATGGGGGAAAGAATAGTCTCTTCAGCACTTGGTGCTGAGACAACTGGATATCCACATACAGAAGAAGGAAGTTGAACTGCTGCCTCACACTATATACGAAAATTAACTAAAAGTGGATCGTGACCTAAATGTGAGCTAATACCATAAAACTCTTGAGAGAAAACATAGAGGTAAATTTTCATGATGATGTTTTTTAGATATGACACCAAAATCATAAGTGACAAGAGAGAAATAAATTGAACTTCATCAAAATTAAAAATTATTGTTCATCAAAGGACATTATGAAGAAAATGAGAAGGCAGCCTACCAAATAGTAGAAGATATTTGCAAACCACGTCTGATAAGGATTAATATCCAGAATATATAAAGAACTTCTAAAACCCAACAACAAAAGGACAGACAACCCAGTTTTAAAATGGTCAAAGGACTTGAATAGACATTTCTTCAAAGCACAAATGGTCCATAATCACATAGTAAAGTGCTCAGCATCGTTAGTCATTAGGGAAATGCAAATAAAACCACAATAAGAAACCACTTCATCGTACCTACTAGGATGGCTATAATTTAAAAAATGGAAAATAACAAGTGTTGGTGAGGATGTGAAGATATCAGAACTCTCAGACGTTGCTGGTGGAAATGTAAAACGGTGCAGCTGCTATGGAAAACAGTTCGGTGATTCCTCAAAAAGCTAAACATGGAATTACAACATGAGCCAGCAATTTAACTTTTAGACATGTACCCAAAAGAAATGAAAGCAGGGACTCAAACAGATATTTGTACACCCTTGTTTATAGCAACACTGTTCACAGGCGTGAAACCACCCAAGCCAAAAGGTCGAAGCAACCCCAGTGTTCATCAATAGATGGATAGATAAAATGTGGTACATACATACAATGGAAGATTATTTAACCAGTAAAAATGAGGTTCTGACACGTGCTAAAACATGAATAAACCTCGGAAACATTATGCTAAGTGAAATAAGCCAGAAACCAAAGGACAAACATGTATGATTCCACGTATATGAAATATCTAGAATAAGCAAATTCACAGAGACAGAAAGTAGAATAGAGTTTACCAGGGGCTGGGGGCAGGGGAGTGGGGAGCTATTGTTTAATGGGCACGGAGTTGAGGCAGTGAAAAAGTTTTGGAAATAAATACTGGTGATGGCTGCACAATATTGTGAATGTACTTAATGCCACTGAATTGTACACTTAAAAATGGTTCAAACAAAATTTTGTTATATATATTTGATCACAGTAAAGAATTCAAAGAAAAAGAAATGAGGAAGAAAGAAATAATAAACAACAATAGCAGAATTCAGTGAAGTAGATAACAAAGATACAATACAGACAATAACGGAGGTCGGTTTTTTGAAAAATCTAACAAAATAAACAAACCTCTGGCAAGAGTAGTCAAGAAAACAAGAAATGACCAATAATATTAAGAATGAAAAAGGAAATGTAATTGGATCTAAAACAGGAAGAGCTGTTAAGAAAATATTATTATGTACCAACAATTTTGAAAACTTCAAGTGGACAAGGATATTGAAAATATAACAATAAAATGGATTAAAAATGAATAGCCTGAATTTTATAACTATTATATACCTCGAAAAGTAGCTTAAAATCATCCTACAAAGAAAACAACAGGCTCAGATGGTTTTCCAGGCAAGAGCTACCAAACGTTCAAGAACAGATCCTCTCAACCTTGTGCAAACTCTCCTAGAGCATAGAAAGATCTTCATTCTGTGAAGCCGGTAGCACATCCCTGATACCAAAGCAGAACAAGGACATTACAAGAAAGAAAAAATATAGCCATGTCCCTCATGAATCTATCAGAAAAATTAGAAAATTAGAATTTAAGTGTATAAAAAGTAGTTCACCTGGAGTATGCAAGGACAGTTTATTTATTTATTTATTTTTTAAATTTTTCAGCGACTGGCTGGTACATGGGGATCCAAACCCTTGACCTTGGTGTTCTAAGGCTGCACTCTAACCGTCTGAGCTAACGGGCCAGCCACAGACAGTTTAATAATGGAAAATCTGTACACATACTTTACTTCTTCATTAACTGATGTGGAAAAGGAACCTGAAAAGTTCAATGTTAAACCATTATAGAAACTCTTTTAAGACTAGAAAAGAATTTCCTTAACCTGGCAAAGAATATCTATTTAAAAAAAAGAAAAATATCTACTGTATTTATCATCCTAAATGGAGAAACACTAGATTTCCTTTAAAATCAAGAATGAAATAAAGATGTCTTTTATCACTTTTCAACATTGTACTGGAAGTCCTAGCCAATGAAATAAAAGAGGGGGAAAAAAGTAAGAGGGTAGGATTCAAAAGAAGGAAATAAAACTGTCATCAATATTTGCAGACGAGCATGAATGTTTACATAGAAAACCCAGAAGAATCTAGGGACAAAATACTAGAAATAATGAGAGAGCTTACCACATTGGCTGAATATAAAATTAATATTTAAAAGTCTATTGTGTTTTCATACGTGAGCAACAAGCAACTAGAAATTATAATGAAAAACAAGACAACATTTACAAAGGTATCAGAGACTATCAAGTGCCTAAGAATAAATATAATAAATGATATATAAAAATTCTCCATAGAGGAAATTATAAAACCACATGAAGGAACATTCAAGAAGACCTAAATAAGTGGAGCACTGCATGATGTTCACAGATAGGAAGACAGTGTCATAAAGTTGTCACTTCTCTGCAGATTGATCTATAGATTTGATGCAATTGAAATCAAAATCTAGAACTTCATATATTGATTCTAAAATTTATATGCTAATAGCAAAACAGCAAGAATAGTAAACATACTTCTGAATGAGGGGCATGTCTTACCAGTTATCAGAATTTCTAATAAAACAATTCTAATTTAGAAAACATGGTATTTAAAAAAAAAAAAAGAATAAGAAAGCATGGTACAAATGCAAAGATAAACAAATTGACCTGTGAATCAGAATGGAGAGCCCAGAAACAGATCCTTGTCTATATGGAACTTTGGAAAATGACAGAGGTGGTATGCCAGATCACTGTTAATGAAGGAAAAGGGGAAGCATTAAAGCCAGAAAAAAAAATATATCTATATCTGTAAGGAAAAAAGTGAATCCCTACTCCATGCCAGCTTAAAAATATATCAACTTCAGACAGATCAGGGATGTCAATGTAAAAAACAAAATTGTGAGACTCTTAATAAAGAATGAAGGTAAATATTTTTCAATTTTTTAGGTAGAGAAGGATTTCATAAATGAGAACCAGAAAGGAAAACTATTTAAAAATTGATACATTTAACTGTATTATGTTCAACAAAAGGCAAGTCAAAGAAAGTTAAAAAGTCAAGTTAAAGACTGAATGAAAATATTTGCAATATATATAACTGACAAAAGATTAAAGTCAAGATTTAAAAAGTTATAAGTAAACGCTGTCCAGTTAGCTCATTTTGTTAAGAGCATGGTACTGAAAACACCAAGGTCACAGGTTCAGATCTCTGAACCGGCCAGCCACCAAAAAAAAAAAAAAAAAAGAGTTATAAAGGAAGTTCCATGTCTAGTAACAGGGAAATATTAATGGCAGACTAGGTAATTCAAAACAACTGCCTTGTTGAGAATAATTAGAAAAGCTGAAAAAATAATTTTTAAAAAACATTGTTTTCTGAAAGTTGCAGAGAACTACCAAGGCAATGAGGAATTATGCTGTCAAGATCTAGTAGAAGGGAAAAGTCCTGAAGGGTGAGCCAAGCATTTGGGGCTACTTTTACTTTAGGGGGGTCTGCTAAGTGAGGACAGGCAGCTGAGAGGCTAAGAAACTAAGCAGAACTATTGATGTATTTATAGGAGCAGAGGGAAAGCTTGGAGTTCAGGACTCGCCAAAGGAGAGGTGCTTTGGTTAACCCCCAGGCTTTTTGTCAGGACCCTGAAGATCATACCACTGGACTAAGAGTAAAGAAAAAAGGACGAGCCCTGATTAGGACTAAGGCTCTATTTTGAGTCACCTCAATCCCTGACAAGGTAAAGGTGATCTGAAGTTACGAGTGCCCCTGGGAGCTTTCCAGAAGCAAAAGTAGATCCTCTATGAAGGAAGATGATATCACAGGCAGTTTTAAATTATCTCTAGAAATTTTACTATATAATGCCCAGAACTTAATAAAAAATAGCTAGACCTATCCGGAGACAGAGTAACTTGTCCAAACTGGAGAGAAATAATAGATAAAGAAACAGAGACACAGGACATCCAGATAATGGAGTTATTAGACATGGAATTCCAAACGGCTCTATCAATATGTTTAAAGAAATGGAAGATAAGACTGAAAATTCAACAAAGAGCTAAAAACTATTTTTTAGAAGATTCAAAGGGAAATTCTAGAATGGAAAACTAAAATTAATAACTCAATGGATGGATTTAAAGCTGAAGAAAAAATTGGTAGAGTGGAAAAAATCCAATCTGAAGCACGAACAGACAAAAGATGGAAAATACAGAAAAAAGCACGAGTCATTTGAGATAGAGGGCGAAAGTCTAACCTATGTCTGCTCCTAACAAATTACCTCGGACCTAGTGGCTTAAAACAACCAAAATTTGTCCTCTCACAGTTCTGGAGACCAGAAGTTGACCTGAGTTCACCGCAGGACCACACTCCCTCCAGAGGCCCCAGACGGGCATCTGCTCCCCGCCTCCTCTGCCTTCCGGGGGCAGCTGCTGTTTCTTTACTTACAGCTGCGTTACTGGAACCTTCTCTGTGTGTGTAATCCCCCTCTGCCTCTTTCTTAGAAGGACACTTGTGATTGGATTTAGGACCCACTTGGGTAATACAGGATCATATTCCTTAATGTAATCATATCTCCAAAGACCCTTTTTCCTTATGAGGTAGATCTACAGGTCCCAGCGATGACGATGTGATCTCTTTGGGCAGCCATTATTTAACCTATTTGAGTAAGCATTACTAAAGATCCTTAAGAGAGAAGAGAGAGAATGGGGCAAAAGCAATATTTGGAGAGACCATGGCTGAGAAACTTCCCAAACAAGATTTTTTTTTTTAAAGCCTGTTATTTTGATCCACCATTTCAAGAATCTCTGTGCACTCCAAGCAGGATAAGTAGAAAGGAAATCAAACATCCTGGTAAAACTGATGAAAACCAAAGATAAAGTCTTAAAAGCATCCAAAGAAAAACCATTAAAAAAATTTCGAAAAAGCAACAAGACTCACCACTGAGTTCTCAATGAAACAGTGGAAACCAGAAGACAATAAAATAATATCTTCAAAGTCCAAACACATATGTATGTACGTACACACATGCATATATACATACATGCCATGGCAAAAATGTCCTTCAAAATTATCGGTGACTTTTTAAAAATTAGAATGAATAAAGATTTTCAGACAATCGAAAAAAGAAAATCTTCTTCAACAAGTTTTTCACCAAATTAAAGGAAAAACTAAAAGGCAGAGATCTGGAAATGATCTTAGATGAAAGCAGGGGACATCTTGTCATACTGGGTAGCAAGGAAGTAAAGACTACTTGAATGGGCTGGCCTGTTTGCTGACTTGGGAGAACATGATATTGATAACACCAAGGTCCAGGGTTTGGATCCCCTTACCTGCTGGCTGCCAAAAACAAAAAACAAAAAACACAAATACTTGGACCATATCAAAACATCTCAGAAGCCAACTTGAAGAAGCTCCCACTGGTCAAAGGTGGGACTATTTGAGCTTTAATAAGGATAAAAATTCAATGGATGAAAATTCTCAAATATGGTTAAACTACAAGTTCATGATGATTTTGCAAAACAAAAAAACAAATTGGGTCACCTTTGGAGGACAATAGAAAACAAATTCTTTATCTTAAAAATTGGTAAAGGGGCTGGCTGGTTAGCTCAGCTGGTTAGAGTGCAGTCTTACAACACAGGCCAGCTGCCCCCCAAAGAAAAACAAAACCGAAAATTGGTGAAGGAAAAAAAATGCAAAAAATAGAATTGATGAAGGAGAAAAAAGTTAATATTTACCCTGCATGTTCTGCATGAACAGTATTACTGGGTATGATAGATGGGGAGGAATCTCTGAGGAAGTATTCCAGGGAATAAATGAGAAAGGAATGTTAAAATTGAGGTGCCACTATCTCAACCCCCCGAAGTATTGTGGCTGCCGCGTTGTCTGTTAATCCGCTGACCTCACAGCAAGAGCGGCAGCGCCGGTCCTGATGCCTCCTCAGGAGAAGACCAGCTCCACCTACAGCCCGACCAAAAGGATTGGAGCTGAATGCGATCAAGCCTCTGGATCTTTCTGCTGAAGCACAGAAAATACAGAGCACAAGAAGTGGGTGAGAGCGTGGGAGCTGAAAGGACAGATGCCAACGTCCAGTGCTAGGTTGAAGACTTCCAAGCTATGTGGTTTAGCTGGTGTATGGCGTGTGCGGGGCCTGGAGGCTGGAGCAGGAAGCGGGGTATTTGGATGCCTGTTCGGAGCACAGAGTGTGGGGGGAAGAGGCAGAGAACTGTGGCTGGAGCATATGGCTAAGCACTCCTCTCGGCCTTCACTGGGCCTGGGCAAGCGGTGCCATAATGGTGGTGCAGAGTCCATGGGGAAGTTGCCATAGGCGCTGGGCCAGTGTGGCCAGCTTCAGCAGGGTGACATCGTGGCAGATGGCACGCTGGTTCCACAGGGGTGCTCGGAAACCTGTGGGACCAGAGCGAGGGCTGGGCAGACCTGAGTGGAGGACATGGGACTAGTGAGGGGAGACTCGGAGCATCAGGGCCGGGTGTTGACAGGCGGGCAGGGATGGGGCGCGACAGACGGAATCTGGCAAGTGGGAAAACAGCCCTTGACATGTGATTAATTTCGATACCTCCCGTCCGCCTACAGTGAGCAAACCTGCTTTATAGTCAGGAGCGTGTTCAGAGCCAGGGTGTGCAGAGGCGCTGTGTCGCTTGGGAAGAAGAACAAGCTCGGAAGAGGGCTCCTGAGCACTGCAGGCCCGAGCCAGCGGGGCCGGGCTCTCCCCTGGGGGTCGCGGTCCCCCCTCACCCCAGAGCCCAGCGCTGGCCCTGCTGTGGCCACACAAGCCCACCTCCTCTGCCTGTGGCCTGACTTGACCTCGCGATCCTCAGCAGCTGGACGGCCTCCAGGTCACAGCCAAGGACAGACGGCCCGGCCAACGCCTGGAGAGGGAGGAGGTGACAGACGGTGCTCAGGCTCAGGGCCACTCCTCGGAGGGACACCTGAGAGTGTGCCCGGCAGGGTGGGCCCCAGCTCAGCCACTGATTCTCATGCTGACCTCAGGGCACCCCGTTCTCACCCTGGGCCTTGGTCTCCTGTACAGTGAAGGCGGAGGCTGCGCAGGGTTGTTCATGCTGGGGTCTGAGAGGCTTGAGGGTCTGAGGGAGTGGAGTGGGGTGGCTGCAGATTGGGGTGGCTGCAGATTGGGGTGTCTGCAGACTGGGGCGCTGCCTGCAGCTGGGGGATAGCAGGAGCCTGCAGTTTCTCTCAGACCCTTTTCTTTCTGGATGTGGCCCAGGGTTGGGGTTGGGAGAGGGCAAGGGTCGTTCCCTGACTCCTCAGAGGGCAGCGGTGACCACCCAGTCCTCGCTGATGAGGGAGTTTGTCAGAAGTGAAAGCTGATGCTGTCCTGGGGAGGAAGACGGGAGGGTCAGCAACTCCCACCTGGGTGTGCCCCCAGCCTGGCCAACACCCCATTGTGCCCCCCAGGTGCCCACAATCCCCCCCTCACCTGTAGGGACACCTGCCAGGGCCACGAGCCAGGGACAGTGTCCACCCCATTGATGATCCTGGACAGGCCACCACTCAGCACAGGGTGGATGGTGGGGACTCACAGTTGATAGTGTCTTGAGGGGCCAGGGGTGAAGACCTGGCACTTCAGTCCTCATGGCACCCTGGCATTGAAAACTTTGGCCACTGCAGGGCACTCAGCCCCTCCTGCCACCCAGGCAGCTGCCCTCAGGTACCTTGTGGTGGTGTCGACCTGTACCCCGAGGGGAGACGGGGGGAAATGAAGAAAGACACGATTTCTTTTATGGGATCAGGAGGACTTTTGCAGGCTGCTGACCTGCAAGGCATCTTAGTTTATTTTAGGTTCCTTTTCATAAGCCAGTGAAAATAACAAGTCGTATTGATTAAATCAATTCTATCTGCTACCAAGCTATTTATAGAACATTGTCAGCTGCCAGGGCGCTTGAAGATTCATAGCTAACTACTTATCAACAAAATAAGAACATGAGTTTCCATTTACAAAGCTTCTGGGGTCCTGGGTTCAATCAAAGGTCAGACCTCACAGGGAGGGGGAAGGGGAGAAGTAGGCAGAAGGGATGCCGCCCTGCTGGCTTCCCCAGAAAAGCAAGGACTTTGTCAGCTTACTTATTCAGTACCCCACATTGTGGAGGGACCTGAGGCTCAGGACACCTGGACTTGGGGCCAAGGACGAGGAAGCTGGGTCCAGGACACCCACGGTGGGCGGCTCCACTCACTGCTGTGAGCCCTGACGGAAGTGTCCATCACCCTCTGAGCTCAGGGTCCTGGGACATGGGGGCCAAGAGATCCTGCTCCTGAGGTCCTTGGTGCACTCGTGGCCTCTGAGTCTCTGGCTGACGTGGATTGAGGCACCTGGGAGGACACAAGCCCGACTGTGGCCAGTCCTGTGGGTGAAGGGCTGGGGGTGAGGGGTGGGGGGTGGGCAGGAGGGATGGATGGGGTGACACACGGGAGGCAGAACCACAGGCCTGGAGGCGGGTGTGGAGGGGGAGGTGCCCGGATGTCCCCGGCTTCTGGGGTGGGTGGCAGAGTGCATGGAGGAGACTGAGACAAGAAAGGGGACCAGAGTACGTCCACTTGCGCTTCAGGTTCCCATGGGACCTGCAGGGGGTGGAGGCCGGCCAAGGGGTGGGAGACGTGAGCCGAAGTGCCCAGGGTGGCTGAGAAGGAGCGGCCAGCAGGGTGGAGGAGGAGGAGGAGACGGAGGACGTGGCCAGCAGGCGCTGGGGTCCCACCAGCGTGTGGCAGGGCTTAGAGGCAGGAGGACACGGACCCCACCCCGTTGCCACCTCTGGGCATTTGGGTGGTGGATGGGCAATTTGACATGGGGCTCCCAGGCCTGACTGAGCCTCACATGGACCAAAGCTGCTGCCAAGGACAGGAGGCTGAGGAGGAGCCAGAGAAAGGTCATGGCACGTGGCCGGGGAGGCGGGCGGGGGGTCTGCCTGAGGGACCCCATTATGTTTACAGAGCCCACCGATCACAGCCTGCCTGGCCATACCCTCCCTATCACGAGTCCTGGAGAAGCAGCCTGAATGGGCTGACGCCGGGAAGAGCCCCGTGTGTGGGGCCAGCAGTGGACTCGCCCCCGGCCACCCACCCCTGGTGGCAGATCCCTGAGCACGCTGAGCAGGGCTGGATGGCGGGGCCCCTGCTGCCTGGGGTGGGAGCACGGGGTGAGGGTGGAGGCCAAGGTCAACCTGGGCCCTGCCCCCTTTGCATCCCATGTCATCTGCCTGTGCCTTCTTGGTCACTCTCTGGGGAGCTAGAGCCCAAGTGGTCAGGAAGGGGAGTAAGGAGGTGATGGAGTTTGGACGTGTTGTCCCCTCCAGAACTCATGTGGAAATTTGATCCCCAATGTGGCAGTGTTGGAAACTGATTGAGTCATGGGGGCGGATCCCTCATGAATGGATTAATGCTCTCCCTGGGGGAGGGGGAGTAATCAGTGAGTTCTCGCTCGATTGGTTACTGCGAGAGCTCCTTGTATGTAGGACCCTGGCACCTCTCCTCTGTCTCTCTTGCTTTCTCTCACCATGTGATCGGCTTGTCCCCACCAGCTGCCTGCCACTTTCCACCATGAGTAGAAGCAGCCTGAGGCCCGTGCCAGATGCAGCTGTCCCAGAATCGTAAGCCACATAAAACTCTTTTCCTTATAAATTACCCAGTTTCAGGTATTCTGTTATAGCAACACAAAACAGACTAACACAGGAGGGGGCCTCCAGAGGCAGCCACCCTCCACCGCCTAGACCGGCACTATCCAACCCATAGAAGGCCCAAGTTCAGGAGCAGAGTGAGGCCTTGGAGACCCCCAAACAGGAGACAGACAGCACTGACGTGTGTTCCACGGGTTTATTGAGGCTCTGTGGGGCGCAGGTGAGAGGGAGGCCAGGGTGGGGCCGTGGGCTCAGTTGGCCGCCAGGATCTGCTGCACCCAGGACACGAGCTCGGTGACGCGGGCGTAGACAGCTGGGGTGGAGGTGGAGCAGGAGCTGCTGCCCCAGGACACGATGCCCACCAGGTTCCAGGCTCCATCCTTCTGGCAGACAAGGGGGCCGCCAGAGTCGCCCTGCAGGAGAGAGAGAGAGAGGGCTTGGACCTGGCAGCCCAGGGGGCTTTGGCCCCGGGGACTGTGGCCATTGTTCCCAGAGCCCAGTTTGGGGCCTGAACCCAGGAGCTGCTCCGCACATGCTCACTGGATGGATTACGAACGACCTCAGCAGTTCCGTTTGTGGTTCGTGCCCCTGGAAGTCTGGACCCCCCTGGGTAGGGACCTGTAACAGGAGCTCAACAAGGCTGGTTCGACCAGCAGGAGGAAGAGCGAGGGTGGGGCTGGCCATTGGGCCACCGTGAGGGCGAAAGGGCGGCCTGAGCCCTGCTGGAGCCCTCTGGGCCACCACGTTCCACTGTTCAGGCTGAGCTCTGCATGGCACCCAGAGGTGCCACTGCTCAGACGTTGATATCTATGGAACACTGCACCGTGGTGGCTCTGGGGACCAGGCGGAGAGCGAGGTTATGTCGATGAGGGAGGAGAGGAGAGGGGAGCCCAGGCCACCAGGGCAGGCGTATGGCCCTCCCGGCCTGTGCAGGGGCTGGGCGCGGTCAGCCAGGTGGGCAGGGCAGCCTGAATGCCGTACACTGCAGGAGGAGACGCCATTGGCCCCGGCGCAGATCATCTTGCTGGTAACAGATGAGCCCCAGGACTTCTTGCACTGGGTGCTGGACACGATGGGCAGGGCCGCCTGCTGCAGCCTGTCAGGAGTGTTGCTGTCTGCAGGGACAGGAGGAGGCGGGTCAGGGCCCTGTGGCCCACCCTGCATGTAAAAGACCGGGGCCCGCCTGGACATGCCTGCGTGCCCCTGTGCCATCTGCCTCTCCACCATTGAGACCACTATGGAAACTTCCCCTGGATCCTTGGGGTCACAGCTGCTCTCAGATTACACACTAGGTGGTCGGGACTTTGCTTCAAGCAAAGGTGTTCAAATGGACCCTGCTCTGCCCAGCGCAGCCTTGGCCCTGGCACTGCCAGCCACTGCGTGGTGGGTGGCAGGGGCCATCTCTTCCTTTCCAGGGAAGGGGTCCAGTTCCTTCTGATGGACCTGCCTCTCTCAGCACCTCCCTGCTCCTCCCCCCTTGGTGGCTTCTGTCCTGTAAAAGGAGAGAACGAGGGATCCAGCCGGGGTGTGCTGGGCTTGGGTAGCAGAACTCAGGACACTGGAGGAAGAAAATCAGCCAGAGCGAGCAGCCGACAGGAGAGCTCCTGGGCCTCATCCGCAGGTCCCTGATCAGACCTGGGAATGTGACTCCCGGCCAAGACTCCTGGCGAGCTTGACACAGCCATGTGGCTCAAGTCTGGACAGAAGTCCAGGCTAGAAAGCCAGTGCTGCCCCTCACTGCAGGCCAGGGGCCCGTGCTGGCTTGTAATCAGAGTTCCTTCAGAAACCTCCTTTCTGAGGACATCATTGTCAGCCCTTGTTTTTATAATGTCTTGTGGATTTTTAAGGCAGGGACTTTAATTATACAAATGGAAAGATTTAAGACTGTGTTGAAATTTAGATCCAAAGAAAAAGCCATATGGGTCACATCCTGCACCTCCCGCTGCTTGGGGCAGCCCCAAGCCCAGCAACAGCGCCTGCCCCTGCCAGGCTGGGTCCTGCTCACTTTTGGGGTTGGTCAAGCCCCAGCCTGTGGTGACACACAGCTTCCCAGCGGGGAAGTCATCACTGGCGCTGGGCAGGCACACAGCGGACACTTTTTCGTTGAAGGTTGCGGACGTGGACAGCTTCACCAGGGTGATGTCGTTGTTGATGGAAACACTGTTGTAACTGGGGTTCTTGAAAACCTGTGAGTGAGACCAGAACCCCAGGTGAGCCCCGGGAGGAGCCGCGATGTGCAGGTTTCCGGACTCAAACTCCTTTCCTGGTGACCGGTTCAGGAAAAATAGACCCACGGGAGCCCAGAATGAGAATTCTCTTGCCAGCCCCACTCTGCTCCTGTCCCTCAAGCAGCCGAGGACTCTTCTCCCACGTGTCCCCCTCATCCCCAACCCCTCATCTGTCGTCTGAACCTCCTGGATCATCCGGCAGGGTCTGGGCATACCTGAGAGATCTTCAGGACCTGGGCATCCTTGTCGTTAGTAGCGCTCTTGTCAAAAACCCCAGCCACAACGCGGTCCGATGTCCTGGTCAAAGCATTCAGGGCTTGAGGGCTCGGCACGTCCCCTGCTCCCCTACCCTTCCCGACCAGAGCTGGAGGCAGAGCCCACAGCTGCCCGGCACTCACGTGACCCCGCAGTGGGCAGCGGTGACCACCCAGCGTTCACTGATGAGGGAGCCCCCGCAGAAGTGGAAGCCGGTCTTGTCCTGGGGAGGAAGATGGGAGGGTCAGCAGCTCCCACGTGGGTGGCACCCCCAGCCTGGCCAACACCCCCAGCGTGCCTCCCAGGTGCCCAGAATGCCCCTCTCACCTGCAGGGACACCTGCCAGGGCCAGGAGCCAGGGACAGCTTCCTCCCCATTGACGATCCTGGACAGGCCGCTCACCACGGGGGTAATGGCAGGGACCCCGCAGCCTGGGGGATGGGAGTGGGGTGAGGGGTGGCGGTCCAGGTTGACTCTGGGCCCCCTCACTCACGTCCCAGCGCCCCAGCCTCCTGTCATCGCCAACCCTCTCCCGAAGCCTCTGGGGTTCAGCCTGGCCCTGCCCCTCCCGCCCCAGCCCAGGAGTCCTGCAGGGACAGCTTGGTCTGCCCTGCTCTGGGCACTTGGACGCACAGGAGTCAGACTCAGGCCCCTCCTCAGCCCAGGTGAGCCAACCTGGTAGAAATGAGGTGGCGGCAGGGCCATAGCAAGGGCTGAGGGGCCCTGTCCTGCCTGGCTAATCCACTGTGCGTGTCTGTGCCCCGTCATTCTGTGCTCCTCGCACAGCTGTGGCCTCACCGGGGAGGCGTAACGATGCAGGACAAGCCAGCAGGGGACGCGCCCTCTCTGTTCCTGGCACACAGCAAGCGCTCAGTGAACAGGACTTTAAAAGGACAGGGTTCCAGGTCCAGAGAGGTCTGGGTTCGAAGAGGCCCAGCCACAAGTGCCACACGTTCACTCTCTGAGCCTGCGTGGGAGTCACTGACCATTCAGGGTATATTCTGTGCCCCGAGATGTGTCCTCCCTGTGCACTGCACAGGGTGCAAGCCCTCGAGGCAGCCCCAGGGACGTCCACCTCCTCCCCTGGGAACCTCAGACTGGCGGGTGGTGGGGAAGGGGAGCGGGGCTCCCCAGCTGCTAGGGTCTGAGGTGGCATCTGAGATGGCCACGGAGCCCGTGGTCTGGTCCAGTCGTCCCAGCGTCCCCACTGTGGCGGTGGGGTCGGGGAGGCTCGCAGGGGGGACAGTGACTGGTTGGGCTCCAGCCGCTGTGCGCAGCTGAACTGGGAGCAGGCCCTCGGGGTTGGGGGTGAAGGGAGACAGCCTTCCCACCTCCACCAGGCTGGCACTTACTGAGAGCAGTGCCCAAGAGGGCCCAGCAGGAGAGGAGCCAGAGGAAGGCCATGGTGCTGTGGTCAAGGTAACGGAGGTGTCGGGCACCTGCCTGGGGCTCCCTGTTATATCCCTGTGTGCCAGGCTGTTATCTGGAGACCTTGAGGTGATAATCCCTTCCCTGGGAGTGTACCTGAGAGGCAGGGCTGGCACAGGGGCCTGGGATGGCAGCAGCTGCGGCCACAGCCGAGCCTGGGGCTGGGGCCAAGGGGGAAGGTGAGGATGGAAAAAGTGGCCCTTTTTTTTTTTTTTTCCATTTTTAGTTCCTCGTCTTAATGAGGTGGCCTTTGACCCGCAGCCTTCCTCCTCCAGGCCCTGCCTTGTTAGGGGTCCTCCATGGCTTGAGTCCGGAAGCCCCAGATCTGAGCCCCAGCCTAGTGTCTCGTGGTCTGGAGAATCTCGGACAGATAATTTAGTTGATCTGTAAGTTGTTCAAAGACCTCTGGGGCAGTGTGGTCAAGGAGGGGAGAGGCTGGGGGACCAGGCTCGCACCCCGCAGTGCGGGACACAGGCTTGAGTGAGGGAACGGGTGGCCAGGGGCTGAGGACGCTCCACCTGTTCTCAGGGCCGGCCAAGAAGGCTCAGTGGAGGCTCAGTTCAATGTCTTTGGCCATCTCTTGGGCTGTGTGCAGAGCGGCTGACAGGGACAAGCCGCCCACTGCCCATTCACGCTGAGCTGGGCCCCTTCGCACAGGGGCCAGAGTGCATGGGCCCCTGGATGTGAGTGTGTGGCTTCCTGGGGTAACACTGGGCTTAGGGACAAGCCAGGGGACCCTGCTGTCACTCTGATGAGAGCCAGTGGAGGCAGGACCTCAAGGTTTAATGGGGGGCAAGGAAATGTGGTTCCTGGTTTGGGTGACAGGGTGTAACGTCGGGCCCTTTCCCAGCAATTGGGAAACTGGGGAGGAAGAAATCTGGGGTTGAGGTTGGCAGACTCCGGGCAAGAGCCCCCCCCCCAAATAAACAGGAAAATATCTCATGGCTGTTTGTAATTTCCATTGCACGAATGACGGTGACAGGTTTGTTTACGCCACAGGTTTTAGTCCCAGAATGCTGTGGAGCCTTGGGCAAGTTACTTATCCTCTCTGATCCTGCTTCTATGTATGTAAATGGGGATACTTATAGAATGGGTCCCACATGACAAAAGGACACAACCCCTCTTGAGAGCACTAGGACCAGGCCTAACACCTAGTCCGTGTCGGTCAGTCCTGTGCATTGCTTTTTCTTGAATTGGTTGCCTGGTCGTGCCCTTTGCTCATTCTAGAACATGACTAATGACCTAGAGGGGCGGCCACAACGTGTGGCTGGAGGTAGAGTGGCCCGGTGCGCGTGGCAGGGTCTCTGCGTGCAGCGCGTCCGTGACGGGTGTTGACACCTGCTCGTCTATCAAGCTCCGCCCACCAGCCCCTCCTGGAACAGACCGAGCTAAAGAAACACGCACATTCCTGTCCTTAGCAGGCGCACCGGGACGGGGCGGGGAGCTCAGGGAAAGGAGTCATAAGACATCAGTAAAACGCACGTCCCCACCAGCGACGGAGATGTCATGTTCATCATGGTTATCGATGCCACGGCCAGGAGGGCCTCACTCTGTAGGGACATGGAAGGGAACAACCTGAGTTAGCGGGAGTGGCCAAGCGCCCCTGTGGGGGAGGAGACGGCGTGCAGGCCGAGGGGACAGCCAGGGCAGGTGTCCGGGGTGGCAGGAAGCTCGGGAGGCCCGCGTGGCCCGAGGGGAGTGAGGGGCCGAGACACCGGAGGCAGGGCGGGGCGGTCCAGGGGGCGACGGAGAAGCGCCTGGTGACCCGGTGAAGACAGGACGCTGATGCCAGCTGGCAGCCACTGGGCACGTGGGGCAGGGGCGCGGCGGCCACACCCCGGCAGCCCCCGGCCTGACCCGTGCGGCCCGTGGCGATGGCCGTGGCGGGGGCCGTGGGAGCCGACAGATGCCCAGGCCCTGCCCCCTCCCACCGCGCCCTCCCGCGCAGGCGCCGACGCGAGGGAAGCGCCGCAGCTGCCGTGGGGGCGGGGCGGGCGGCGCGCAGGTGTCCCCTCTCCTACTGGGGGATCGGCTGTGGGTCCCCTCCCCCTGCAGCGCACCCTGCTGCCCCGGCCCAGATCCAGACCCCCAGGAGACAGAGGACGGAGCCCGAAGGGCTCCTGGACCAGCTCTGTCTGTAGTTTTTAAATGGACGTACACTTGACTTAGGGCAAGTGCACCCATCTACAGTGTGTATAGGTCGATGACTTTTGACGAATGCATATGCCCCTGTAACCAGGGCCCATCAAGATAGGTACAGAACATTTCCTTCACCCCAGACAGGTCCATGGTGCCCCTCGGCAGTCGATCTATCTCCAAAATCAACCACTGTTCTAGTTTCTTTCCTTATAGATTAGTTTTTGTTTTGTTTTGTTTTGTTTTTTCAATTAAAAATATTTTAGGGCTGGTCAGTTAGCTCAGTTGGTTAGAGCACGACGGTGTTATAACATCAAGGTCAAGAGTTTGGATCCCTGCACAGGCCAGCCACCAAAAAATAAACAAACACATTTAAATGTGGCAAAATACACATAGAATTTACCATCTTAACTGTACACACAGGTGTCCAGTTTGGTAATGTTAAGCACTTTCACAGTGTTGTGCATCCAGTCTCCAGAACTGTTTTCATCCTGCAAAGCAAACTCTACCCCCTCCCCATAGATTCGTTTCACCTGTTCTGGAATTTCATGCGAACAGAATCACACAGTGTGTACTCTTTCTCTGTGGCTTCGTTCACTCAGCATCAGATTTTTGAAGTTCATCCATGTTGTTGCATGTACCAGCAGTTTCTTGCTTTTAATCGCCAAATGGTGATTCCTTGTATGAATGCACTGCAGTTCTCCAGGTTTGAGCTATTCCGTTCTCTAGTTTTGAGCTATCAGGAATAGAGCTGCTATGAACATACGTACCTCACTGTAAGTGTGTGGCATCTAGTACTTGTAACGGGAAATGCCGAAGCAAGCCTAGGAGAAGTTATAACTCAAAGAAATGTATTCAGGAGACCTGTGTGGGCACAGGGAACGGCATGCTGGGGACAGGTCTCTCCCAGGCAGCTTGGGTTTGGAGGAAGAGCTTTGCTGGGGATAGGAAGCCCTGACCCACATCCCTGCTCAGCTACTTCTTGGGGTGTGGCCTTGGGTGAGCGTTGTGCCAGAGCTCCAGGTCCTGCCCCACATTGAGGCGTTAGAGCGACATTAGACTGTGGGACATTAGACTGTGGGTCCCTACAAGACTGGCACCTCTAACACTGTGACATCTTCTGAGAGGTCGTAACCCCTATGTCTACAGTCCAGTCTCCTTAGATAAAAGAACCACTCCCCTCAAGTTCTGCCATGAAGGGGGTCAAATCTCAACCCTCTTTTTTATTAAAAATGAAATATGTTGAAGTATAATTTACATACGACAAAATGTGCAGATCTTAAGTGCAATAAACACTGCAATCAAATTATACAAATCTATACAAATCTGGTCATTATTCAAACTCAACCTCTCCATGTTTCAAACCATGGATTACCACAGAACCATTTGAGGAAGATAAGCCCGATCGATGTCTTCAGTACCCTGGAGACCCCTTGCTGTAAGGTCCAGATGGCACCACATCCATATAGAAACAAGGGCAACACATGGAGAACTTCGCAAAGAAACCATTGAGAAAGGAGAGGGCAGCGTTTGGGGAAACCATAGGATAATGCAGTAAGTAGCTCAGGGTGATATGCTGTCAACAGAGGGGTGACAGACTGTGGCACTGGACCTGGGAAGGGTAGCACGTGTAGGAAGAGACCGCCCAGCAGGAGCTTGGCCTTTGTGGCAATAAACAAAGGCCACCCAAATGAGAACAAGCATTGGCTATTTATTCAGAGCTTGCTGTAGCAAGGGAGTCGGCCCCCATCACTGGCATTTGGCAGAGACTCAAAGACAGGCAATGGAGAGGCAAAGCTTCATAGTGGAAAAAGGGAAGGTGGCAGGTGTGTCCTGGCTGGTGGCGGGCTGCTATGACTGAAACTCACGTTGAAATGTAACTGCTATTTTAACAGTATTAAGAGGTGGAACTTCTAAGAGGTGATTAGGCCATAAGGGCTCTGCCCTCATGGGTGGGACTAATGCCCTTCTAAAAGGGCAAGTTCGGCCCCCTTTTGTCTTGCTTTGCTATTCCACCTTCCGTCAGGTGAAAGCCAAGCGAGGACATGGCATTCAAGGCACCGTCTTGGAATCAGAACCGCCAAACCTGCCAGCGCCTTGATCTTGACCTTCCAGCCTCCAGAACTATAAGAAAATTAATTTCTGTTCATTATAAACTACCCAGTCTGTGGTCTGTTCCAGCAGCACAAAACAGACTCGGACACAAGCTGACCACAAGTGGGGCATCTTATGTGATTGGTTCCAGGTGCATACTTGGCTTTCTCCCGTTGGTCCCAAGTTGGAAGCAGGGCAACAATTAGGGAAGTTGTCAATTATTAATCTAGTGTTGGCCATTTGGGGCTGATGGTTATTGTTTGGGTTACTATTATGGTTTGGCTTCCTGGGCTGCTTGCGGCACAGAGTGGGTCAGAGTTCTATTTTTAGTTATAATCTGGCCATTGTTCCTTCGTGTATCCAGTCTCTCACCTTCCATGCAAAGTTTCGTGGCAAAAGGTATGATACAGAGAGATGTAAAGAACTGAGGCTATTTTTCAATGGATCTACTCTGGGCGGCAATGAGGACTGGTGGCGGTGGGTTCTGAGGAGAACTGACATCCTCTTGTGAGGTGACCGCCCCAGGTGTCACTGGAGGCTTTTATGCAGAGGAAAGCTGGCTCCCTCAGACAGGGGCAAGGGAATGCCTGTGTCGGCAAGTGGGGTTCAGGGAGATTAGAGGGCTTGAAGTTCTTTAACCTTGCTGTGTCTGCCCAAAAGATTGCGTCCCATGTCTCTAGGTCCCCACGCCTTCCCCAACCGTTCCTTAGTTTAGAAACCTGGTGGGGCTGAGTAATGAGTTATTTAGCAGGTTCTGCAACTCTCCAGCCCTTACAATCAGGCTCCGGGCTTGTCCTCAGCCACACCTGTCCTGCGACTGCCTAGATGGGGGCCTTCTCCCACATGTACACAAGAAGGGGGGATGGCTGTAGGCAAGTCACAATGGCTGTCGCTCTTTGTAAAAAAAATTAACACCTGCTTCCAGGAGCTGCTGGCTCACTGTCCGGTTTGAATGGAGGAATGGGCTGGGGATCGGAAGGAACTGCTTGAGGTGAAAAACACAAAGTTTTCCAGTTGCCCTCAGCCCCACCAGGGCTCGGATCTTTGGAGACGGGAGGCTGCCCCGCTTTCCTGTAGCCTCCTGCCTGCTATGCTCAAGTCTACGAATTTAGCTTTCATTATGGACCTGAAGAGCCAGTGACTTCTGGCTGCTTCTGTTTTCTGCTCTGGAAAAATCCCTGAGGCAAGGAAATTACAAACAGCTGGCTACCTGCTTGGAAATGGTGTGGGGTCGGGGGTCGGGGGTCAGAGGTTGGGGGAGAGGGTGGGACTGCCCCAGCCTGGCACTTAAATATGAATACCTTATGCTCAAAGCCGGGGGGTGACACTCAGCCAGGACACCCCTGGGTGGACACACAGGCTGTTAAAATATCAGAAATCTTCAGTACCAGTTAGGAAACAGCCACAGGCCCAGACCCCTATGTCCCCTGAGGTTTGTCTGCCTTGGCCCTTCCTTGGTACTGCGGGACCTCCCTACAGTGGCATGGCCGGCCACTGTTCCCACCAGTCAGAGCTCTTGCTCAGGCAGGGGCTAAGCATTTTAACCCCCCCCCCACCCCCCTGCTGGAGAACACACAACTCTAAACAAAACAAAATTTACAAATTAAAGACAAACAAAAGTTCTAAATGACACTGTCCTGGCCCTGGAGGGGACACACTTGTCTTTCTCATTGTCCTGTGACAATGAAGACTGCCTTCTGTGTAATTTTGTGGTGTGGAATCAAACACTTATTTTATTTTATCTTTTAAAGTTTATTTTATTTATTGAATCAAAATCGATTATCCGTAATTTTGGGATTGAACATTGAGATATGTTGATCAAATCAATATTACTAGCATAGATATTGTTACAAATCGTAATTATTCTTTGTGCCCCTTGTCTAATCTCTCCCCATCCCCCATTTCCTCCCCCTCCCCCCTCTAATTACCCTAGATTTCTTCTCTCCTTCTGAAAGAGTAATGGTTACTCTGTTAACTTGTTGCCTAGATGATCTGTCCAATGCTGAGAGATGTGATCAGGTCCCCCAATATTATCATAGAACAGATGCTTCTTCTGTCACTCTGACATGGGCTTTGTGGAGAGAGACATCCTCTTCTTTTCTTTGTCTCTGCTGGTGACTCTT
This sequence comes from Cynocephalus volans, assembly GCF_027409185.1. Lineage (NCBI taxonomy): Eukaryota > Metazoa > Chordata > Mammalia > Dermoptera > Cynocephalidae > Cynocephalus > Cynocephalus volans. Next base: position 125,685,200 of record NC_084469.1, on the reverse strand, counting down.
CTTGTGTCAATGCACTCCAGTGGCTGGCGGACCATCTGCGTGGTGGTTGTGGCGTCTAGCCGCTTTTGCAGCAGCCATGGTTATTGTGGTGGCTGTGGTGGGCCATCCACATGGAGGTGCTGTTTTGGGCATGCTCCTTGGTGCTGGTGGTGCGCCTGGTTGTGGGAGGGAATTCTGGTCCCTTCTCCATACCCCAGGTCCCTAGGTGGGCTCTGAGGTGTGGGCATGGTGTGCCTGGTTGTGGGAGAGAGGTCCAGTCTCCTTCTTCATGCCTCAGGTCCTCGGGCGGGCCCTGAGGTGCTAGCGTGGTGTGCCTGGAAGTGGGAGTGGGGTCCAGTCTGTGGATCCAAGCCTCTGGTTCCCAGGCAGGCCTCAAGGTGCTGGTGGTGTGCCTGGACCGGAACTAATTTTTTGTCCTTTGCTTCTAACACTGGGGAACTTCCTCTGGGAACCAGTACTGAGCTGTGTGGTTGTTTAAATTGCTACTTTGCTGCTGTTTCCCTAGGGAAGGGTTTTTGTGCAGCTCAGGGTTTAATGGTTGACCTTACTGGTACTTCTGGCTCTCCAGATACTTGGTGCACCTGTGTTGTGTAGAAACTCTGGTCTGGGCCTGACTCTTTCAGCAAACTGCACCCCATGCAATTCTGCATTCCTGACCAGTCTCCTCTGAGTGGTCCTGTGCTGATTGGGGGGCAGATCAGCTGTCCTTGCTATGTCCCAGTGTTCCCCTGGTGGGCTCGTCTCCCCCACCGCCCATGCTGCAAACACTTCCCATGTGATGGGCCCTGCGCCGGTCCCTTGCAATGACTCACTGGTCTCTGAACGGCTCCCTTTTTTCAGCTGTTCTGACTCCTCGCTCCTGTGTGGGTCCACGGGAACCCTATTAGTGGTCTTGCTGTCCGGGGACCACCAAGGCCCTCTTCTCTCCTGCTGCCTCCAAATAACTCCATCTGAAGGGCACAGCTGCGGCTTCTGCCAGCTCCTGCTCCATGCCCTCAGCAGCTCCAGCATTAAAGCGGCCATGGCCCGAAACGTTCAGAGCAGGTTTTTCTTTCTCTCATCATGGTTTCTCCCCCTTCATGAACTCCATAGGTCTCTCCTCCTCTTCCCCTGAGCTCCAGCGGCCCCAGCTTGGCTGATGTTACATTTTTATAGTCGTAAATTTGGTTGATTTGTGAGAGACAGTGACGCTGGGGACCATCTATTCCACCATCTTGACCAGAACTCTCCGAACACTTATTTTATAAGAGATTAAAGCTTTATACAATGACTAGTTCCTTGAATTGTGAATCATCACAGAAAGGGAATTCCATTTAGCATGGTGGCAGGCAGGAGTTGGGATGGCCTGTCAGGGGGTTGCCCTCCTGCTAGGCAATACTGGCCACAGTGGGTGGGGGATCCCTTCTCACCCACCCTCCCTCACCATGCCCAGAAACTGCGTAGCTGGGCTGATGATGAGGTGACCCCTGGATGATCCAGAATACAGTGCAGCCCTTCCTTTCAGGTGACACACCCTTTGCTGAGAGCCTGCAGCCTGTGTCGTGGTCCTGGGGACCCAGCACCACGGGAAATTCTGAGCGCCTCCCTGCAACAACCAGCTGGGCTTCTCTGGACCCTGTGGTGGTATTGCTCTTAATTAGGAGCTGAGAAGCCTCTCAGTTGCACTGGGAGTGACAGAGTCCCCTGCCCCTGCCTCCTGGCAAAGGCTGCACGTGCTGGGCTCTGTGGGGCTTGGGCCCCCACCTTGCCCTCAGTGCCCCAGAGATGCTGGGTGTTGCCAAGGCTTACGGGTGGTATTGGGACAGGGCAGTTGCCCTTTTCCCAGGGGCTGGGGTGTCCCAGGCTGACAGGCTGGCTGTGAGAGGGGCATGGCCCACATTTATCACCACAGGTCCCAGATAACAAAAGGGTGGCTCTCAGGTCTCCCCGGCTGGGGAGGGACAGAAGGGCTGTTCAGGGTTTGGGGGCTCCCAGGGGATGTAAAAAAAACCCCGTGGCAGGCAGGCCCCACACCTCCCTGACGCAGCACCATGGCCTTTCTTTGGCTCCTTTCCTGCGTTGCCCTCATGGGGGACACCTTTGGTGAGTGCTGGGGCCCGGGTGGGCAGCCAGGCCTGGGAGGAGCCTGGGGAAGAGGTCCTGGAGCCCTCAGTGGCCCCCAAAGGCAGGTCACATCAGAGGAGCTCTGTCCTGAGGTGGTAGCAGTGGGGCCTGGCCAAGAGGGAGATCTGAGCTCCCTTCTCTGCCCGCTTGGGCCTCACACCCAGCATAGCCATCTGAGGCTACTGGGAGCAGAGGGTCCTTCTGGGACTTTCTAAGCCTATGCATGTGCTCCAGTGGTGGAAAGACAATTCTAGGTGCTGCTGTGGTATGAGGTGTCAGAAGTGGCTCAGGTGGGGGTGCTGTGGACAGGGTAAGGGGTGGCTGCCCAAGACCCCTTATGCATCCTCTGGGGTTTTTATTTATTATGCTGGGCACTTGCTAACCATTTTGCTTTCTATTAAAAAAAAAAAAAAGAAATAGTAAAAAATATAGGAAAAATAAGAAATCCATGTATCTACCATCAGGAGTTAGCAAATCTCTTCTTAAAACATGAAATTCAGGTGAGGCTCCCGTTCTCTCCCTTCCCCTGCCTGGAATGTAATCCTTATTCTGAATTTGCATGCATCACTTCTATGCAGGTTTATACAAAGGCATTACATATTTATTTATTTTATTTTTATTTTTATTTTTTTCCCAATTTTAGTTAGTTTTAATTATTTTTTTTTTTAATTTTATTATGTCGATATACATTGTGCCTAATTATTGTTGCCCGTCACCAAAACCTCCCTCCCTCCTCCCTCCCCCCTCCCCCCCAACAATGTCCTTTCTGTTTGCTTGTCGTATCAACTTCAAGTAATTGTGGTTGTTATATCTTCTCCCCCCCCCCGGTTTTTTTTTTTGTGTGTGTGTGTGTGTGTGTGTGAATTATATATTAATTTTTAGCTCCCACCAATAAGTGAGAACATGTGGTATTTTTTTTTCTGTGCCTGATTTGTTTCACTTAATATAATTCTCTCAAGGTCCATTCATGTTGTTGCAAATGGCAGTATTTCATTCGTTTTTATAGCTGAGTAGTATTCCATTGTGTAGATGTACCACATTTTCTGTATCCACTCATCCGATGATGGACATTTGGGCTGGTTCCAACTCTTGACTATTGTAAAGAGTGCTGCGATGAACATTGGGGAACAGGTATACCTTCGACTTGATGATTTCCATTCCTCTGGGTATATTCCCAACAGTGGGATGGCTGGGTCGTATGGTAGATCTATCTGCAATTGTTTGAGGAACCTCCATACCATTTTCCGTAGAGGCTGCACCATTTTGCAGTCCCACCAACAATGTATGAGAGTTCCTTTTTCTCCGCAGCCTCGCCAGCATTTATCATTCAGAGTCTTTTGGATTTTAGCCATCCTAACTGGGGTGAGATGGTATCTCAGTATGGTTTTGATTTGCATTTCCCGGATGCTGAGTGATGTGGAGCATTTTTTCATATGTCTCTTGGCCATTTGTATATCTTCCTTAGAGAAATGCCTATTTAGCTCTTTTGCCCATTTTTTAATTGGGTTGCTTGTTTTTTCCTTGTAAAGTTGTTTGAGTTCCTTATATATTCTGGATATTAATCCTTTGTCAGATGTATATTTTGTAAATATTTTCTCCCACTCTGTTGGTTGTCTTTTAACCTGTTAATTGTTTCTTTTGCTGTGCAGAAGCTTTTTAGTTTGATATAATCCCATTTGTTTATTTTTCCTTTAGTTGCCCGTGCTTTTGGGGTCATATTCATGAAGTCTGTGCCCAGTCCTATTTCCTGAAGTGTTTCTCCTATGTTTTCTTTAAGAAGTTTTATTGTTTCAGGGTGTATATTTAAATCCTTAATCTAGTTGGATCTAGTTTTATTCTCCTGCATATGGATATCCAGTTATCCCAGCACCATTTGCTGAAGAGGCAGTCCCTTCCCCAGGGAATAGGCTTGGTGTCTTTGTCAAAGATCAGATGGCAGTACATGTGTGGGTTGATTTCTGGATTCTCTATTCTATTCCATTGGTCAGTGTGTCTGTTTCTATGCCAGTACCATACTGTTTTGGTTATTATAGCTTTGTAGTATAGCTTAAAGTCAGGTAGTGTTATGCCTCCAGCTTTATTTTTTTTGTTCAGTGTTGCTTTGGCTATGCGTGGTCTTTTATTATTCCATATAAATGTCTGGATAGTTTCTTCCATTTCTGAGAAAAATGTCTTTGGAATTTTGGTGGGGATTGCATTGAATTTGTATATCACTTTGGGTAGTATGGACATTTTCACTATGTTGATTCTTCCAATCCAAGAGCATAGGATATCTTTCCATCTTCTTGTATCCTGTCTAATTTCTCTCCGCAGTGGTTTGTAGTTCTCATTATAGAGATTTTTCACATCCTTGGTTAACTCAGTATTTTATTTTTTTGGTGGCTATTGTAAATGGGAAGGCTTTCTTGATTTCTCGTTCTGCATGTTCACTATTGGAGAAAAGAAATGCTACTGATTTTTGTGTGTTGATTTTGTATCCTGCTACTGTGCTGAAATCATTTATCAATTCCAACAGTTTTTTTGTAGAGGTTTTAGGCTGTTTGATATATAGGATCATGTCATCTGCAAACAGGGACAGTTTGACTTCACCAATCTGGATGCTCTTTATTTCCTTCTCTTCTCTGATTGATCTGGCTAATACTTCCAACACTATGTTGGATAGGAGTGGTGAGAGTGGGCATCCTTGTCTAGTTCCTGTTCTTAAAGGAAAAGCTTTCAGCTTTTCCCCATTCAGGATGATATTGGCAGTGGGTTTGTCATATATCGCTTTAATTATGTTGAGATACTTTCCCTCTATACCTAACTTATAGAGGGTCTTTGTCATGAATGAGTGCTGAACTTTATCAAATGCTTTTTCAGCATCTATAGATATGATCATATGGTCCTTGTGTTTGAGTTTATTAATATGGTGTATCACATTTATTGATTTGCGTATGTTGAACCAACCTTGCATCCCTGGGATGAATCCCACTTGATCGTGGTGAATAATTTTACATACGTGTTGCTGTATTCTGTTTGCTAGTATTTTAGTGAGGATTTTTGCATCTATATTCATCAAGGATATCGGCCTGTAGTTTTCTTTTTTGGTTATATCTTTACCTGGTTTTGGTATCAGGATGATGTCTGCTTCATAGAATGAGTTTGGGAGATTTGCGTCTGTTTCAATCTTTTGGAATAGTTTGTAAAGAATCGGTGTCAATTCCTCTTTGAATGTTTGGTAAAATTCTGCTGTGAATCCATCTGGTCCTGGGCTTTTCTTTGTTGGGAGCCTTCTGATAACAGCTTCAATCTCCTTTATTGTTATTGGACTGTTCAAATTTTCTACATCTTCATGGTTCTGTTTTGGGAGCTTGTGTGTGTCCAGAAATTTATCCATTTCCTCCAGTTTTTCAAATTTATTGGCGTATAGTTGTTTATAGTAGTCTTGAATGATTCCTTGTATTTCAGATGAATCAGTTGTAATATCGCCTTTTTCATTTCTAATTTTTGTTATTTGAATCTTCTCTCTTCTTCTTTTTGTTAGCCATGCTAACGGTTTGTCAATTTTATTTATCTTTTCAAAAAACCAACTTTTTGATTCAGTGAACTTTTGTATTGTTTTTTGGGTTTCAATTTCATTAAGTTCTGCTCTGATCTTAATGATTTCTTTCCGTCTGCTAACTTTAGGTTTGGATTGATCTTGTTTTTCTAGTTCTTTAAGGTGAAGTGTTAGGTTGTTCACTTGCCATCTTTCCATTCTTCTGAGGTGAGCATTTAATGCAATAAATTTCCCCCTTAATACTGCTTTTGCAGTATCCCACAGGTTTTGATATGATGTATCATTATTTTCAATAAATTTTTTGATTTCCTGCTTGATTTCTTCTTGGACCCATATGTCATTAAGTAGAATGCTATTTAATTTCCATGTGTTTGTATAGTTTCCAGAGTTTTGTTTGTTATTAATTTCTAGTTTTAATCCATTGTGGTCTGAGAAGATACACGGGATAATTCCAATTTTTTGAATTTATTGAGACTTGATTTGTGACCTAATATGTGATCTATCCTGGAGAATGATCCATGTGCTGATGAGAAGAATGAATATTCTGTAGATATCTGATGGAATGTTCTGTAGATATCTGCCAATTCCAATTGTTCTAGAGTATTGTTTAGATCTTGTGTTTCTCTGCTGATTCTTTGCCTAGATGATCTGTCTAATATTGACAGTGGGGTGTTCAGGTCCTCTGCTATTATGGTATTAGTGTCTATTTCCTTCTTTAGGTCTAATAGAGTTTGTTTTATAAATCTGGCTGCTCCAACATTGGGTGCGTACATATTTATGATTGTTATGTCTTCTTGATGGATCAGTCCTTTTATCATTAAGTAGTGTCCCTCATTGTCTCTTTTTATGGTTTTTAGTTTAAAGTCTATTTGGTCAGATATAAGAATAGCTACTCCAGCTCGTTTTTCTTTTCTGTTTGCATGGTAAATCTTTTTCCATCCTTTCACTCTTATTCTATGTGAATCTTTATGGGTGAGGTTTGTCTCTTGAAGGCAGCATATAGTTGGGTCCTCCTTTTTAATCCAGTCAGCCAGTCTGTGTCTTTTGATTGGGGAATTTAAGCCTTTTATATTAAGAGTTGTTATTGAAAGGTGTTGATTTATTCCTAGCATTTTATTGGTTGTTTGGTTGTCTTAGGTGTCTTTTGTTCCTTGCTTTCTGATTTACTGTTTGGTTTCTGTGTTTGTTGGTTCCTTAGGTTGTAGATAGCATTTTTGTTTGATTGTTTTCTCTTCATGAATGCCATTTTTATTATACTAGTGAGTTTTGATTTTTCTTGGGTTTTTACGGCAATGGTAGTTATTTTTCAGGAACCAAACCCAGTACTCCCTTGAGGATTTCTTGTAAGGGTGGTCATGTGGTAGTGAACTCCCGCAGTTTTTGTTTGTCTGAGAAATATACTATTTGCCCTTCATTTCAGAAGGATAGCCTTGCAGGGTAGAGTATTCTTGGCTGGCAATCTTTGTCTTTTAGTATTTTGAATATATCATCCCATTCCTTTCTAGCTTTTATGGTTTGTGATGAGAAGTCTGATGTTAGCCTGGTTGGGGCTCCCTTATAGGTGATTTGACGCTTCTCTCTTGCAGCTTTTAAGATTCTTTCTTTGTCTCTGAGTTTTGCCAATTTGACTATAACATGTCTTGGAGAAGGTCTTTTTGGGTTGAATACGTTTGGAGATTGTTGAGCTGCCTGGATCTGAAGATCTGTGATTTTTCATATACCTGGGAAGTTTTCTGCCACTATTTTGTTGAATATGTTTTCAATGGAATCTCCGTTTTCCTCCCCTTCTGGAATACCCATGACTCGGAAATTTGAGTGCTTAAGGTTGTCTAATATCTCTCTCAGATTTTCTTCCATGTCCTTGATTCTTTTTTCTTTCTTTTTGTCTGCTTGTGTTATTTCAAACAGCCCATCTTCAAGTTCAGAGGTTCTCTCTTCAACTTTGACAAGCCTGCTGGTTAAACTCTCCATTGTGTTTTTTATTTCGCTGAATAACTTCTTCAGTTCAGCAAGTTCTGCTACATTTTTTTTTCAGGACATCAATTTCCTTGTACATTTCCTCTTTCAGGTCCTGTATACTTTTCCTCATTTCATCATAACGTCTAGCTGAGTTTTCTTGTATCTCATTCAATTTCCTTAGAATTATCACTCGAAATTCCTTGTCAGTCATTTCAAGGGTTCTTGTTCTATAGGATCTAGAGTTTGAGATTTATTAACTTTTGGTGGTGTACTTTCTTGATTTTCTGTATCATTACATATTTATAAATCCTTAAACAATGTATACAATTGTTATTTGTTTATTTATTTATTTTGAAATTTACATAAACTGTCCTACTCTGTGTCTGTTGTTGGCTTTTCCCGCTCCCATAATGTTCTAGATTTATCCATCCAGCTCATTCACTAGAATCGCTATAATTTACTCCCTGTTGTGTGAATACACTATTTTTCTCCTAGTTTTTTTGCTATTACAAAAAATAAATTATTATTATGACTTCTGTTGGTGATGCCAATCCTCGGTGAACAGCTTCCCCATCTCCTGCTCCAGTGACAGGAGAGGCAGATGCTGGGTCTGTAGCCGTGACAAGGGCTCTGGAAGTGGCATGGCTGGTTGTGGGGTCTGTACCTGCTCAAATGTGAAGCCACATTGCCACACCCATACCCAGGTGCTGAGAATTTGTCCCAGATAAGGATCTACACATGAGCACACCTGCCTTTTCTCACTGTTCTGTTTTCTGCTCCCTCTCCACCTTTTATGGTGTGGAGTCAAGTCCCATTTTATTTAATAACTAAGCAACCAGAACTTTACACAATGAATAGTTCCTGAAATGGTAAAGAATCATATAAATAGGAAATTCACTGTGAGCACAGCAGTGTGGAATTTCCCATCAGCAAGGTGTCTGAGCTCCAGATTCCGCACTAACGCAGAGTTAGATTTTAATTCCACACCACCTGCCCCCAAGCTCTGCTCCCCACTGGACAGCTGAGGACGCAGGATCGGAGCGCTACCGCCACTGGTCTAAGGCAAAACAGCCGGGAAGGATGGGGGCCCAGGCAGTCTGATGGCCCGGCTAGCTTTCTGCTCCTTCAGGCAGGATGGGCCCTGGGTGGGGGCAGCCACGTCACTTTGCAGCCCTGGAAGGATGATTGCGGCCAAAAGGCTGTGTTTGGAGGACCCTTGAGCCTAGAGTTTGGGGGGTCAGGGGGAGTCTCCAGAGGAGATGGCACAGTTGGGTCCTAGGCTGGCCTGGGAGGACTGAGGAAGAAACTGGGAGCTCTGCAACACCAACACGTGAGGCCTACATAGGCTCTGGGCCTCCGTCCTTCCTCAGCCCACTCCCATCCTCCAGGCTGTGGGGTCCCCGCCATCCACCCTGTGCTGAGTGGCCTGTCCAGGATCGTCAATGGGGAGGAAGCTGTCCCTGGCTCCTGGCCCTGGCAGGTGTCCCTGCAGGTGAGAGGGGGATTCTGGACACCTGGGGGGCACGCTGGGGTGTTGGCCAGGCTGGGGGTGCCACCCACGTGGGAGCTGCTGACCCTCCCATCTTCCTCCCCAGGACAAGACCCGCTTCCACTTCTGCAGGGGCTCCCTCATCAGTGAACGCTGGGTGGTCACTGCTGCCCACTGCAGAGTCACGTGAGTGCCGGGCAGCTGTGGGCTCTGTCCCTAGCTCTAGTTGGGCAGAGGAGAGGGGAGCAGGGGACATGCCTAGCCCTCAAGCCCTAAATGCTTTGTCTAGGAGGTTTGACAGGGTTGTAGCTGGAGAGGTTGACCAGAACTCTAGGAGGAGGACACCCAGGTCCTGAAGATTGCAGAAGATCCAGGAGGCTGAGACGATGGATGAGACGTGGGAGAATGAGGGGGACAGGTGGGAGACATCTGCTCTGCTGTTTGAGGGAAGGAGTCGAGTAATGCTGGCCTCAGAATTCTCATTCTGGGCTCCTGTGGGTCTACTTACTCTGAATGGGCCACCAGGACAGGACTTTGTCTTGTGAAACACCTGGTCTCACTCACAGGTTTTCAAGAACCCCATTACAACAGTCTTACCATCAACAATGACATCACCCTGCTGAAGCTGTCCACGTCCACCCGCTTCTCCAACGAAGTACCTCCATGTGCCTGCCCAGCGCCTACTGGAAAGCTGTGTGTCACCACATGCTGGGGCTTCACCAACCCAGGAGGTACAGGATGTGACCCATATGGCTTTATTTTTCGGTCTAAATATCAACACAGTCTTAGATCTTTCCATTTCTTCATTTTAAGTCCCCTGCCTTAAAAATCTACAAGACACTATAAAAATAAGGGCTGACAATGATGTCCTCGGACAGGAGGTTTCTGAAGGAACTCTGATTACAAGCCAGCATGGCCCCGCTGGCCTGCAGTGAGGGGCAGCACCAGCTTTCCAACCTGGATTTCTCTCCAGACTTGAGCCGCGTGGCTGTGTCAAGCTTGCCAGGACTCTTGGCCAGGAATCACATTCCAATGTCTAGTCGGGGAACTGCAGATGAGACCCTGGAGCTCTCCTGCCGGCTGCTTGCTCTGGCTGATTTTCTTACTCCAGTGCCCCGAGTTCTGCTACCCAAGCCCAGCACACCATGGCTGGGCCCCTAGTTCCAACAGACACCAAGACTCTTGACAGGCTGCAGCAGGCGGCCCTGCCCATGGTGTCCAGCACCCAGTGCAAGAAGTCCTGGGGCTCGTCTGTTACCAGCAAGATGATCTGCGCCGGGGCCAATGGTGTCTCTCCTCCTGCAGTGTACGGCATTCAGGCTGCCCTGCCCACCTGGCTGACCGCGCCCAGCCCCTGCACAGGCTGGGAGGGCCACAAGCCCGCCCTGGAGGCCTGGGCTCCCCTCCACTCTCCTCCCTCATCAACTTAACCTCATTCCCCGCCTGGGCTCCCCTCTCCTCTCCTCCCTCATCGACTTAACCTCGTTCTCCGCCTGGTCCCCAGAGCCACCACGGTGCAGTGTTCCATAGATATCAATGTCTGAGCAGTGGCATCTCCGGATGCCATGCAGAGCTCAGCCTGAACAGTGGAACGTGGTGGCCCAGAGGGCTCCAGCAGGGCTCAGGCAGCCCTTCCGCCCTCATGGTGGCCCAATGGCCAGCCCAAACCTTGCTCTTCCTCCTGCTGGTCGAACCAGCCTTGTTGAGCTCCTGTTACAGGTCCCAACCCAGGCGGGGTCCAGACTTCCAGGGGCATGAACCACACACGGAACTGCTGAGGTCGTTCGTAATCCATCCAGTGAGCATGTGCGGAGCAGCGCCTGGGTTCAGGCCCCGGACTGGGATCTGGGAACAATGGCCACAGTCCCTGGGGCCAAGCCCCCTGGGCTGCCAGGTCCAAGCCCTCTCTCTCTCTCTCCTGCAGGGCGACTCTGGCAGCCCCCTCGTCTGCCAGAAGGATGGAGCCTGGACCATGGTGAGCATCGTGTCCTGGGGCAGCAGCTCCTGCTCCACCTCCACTCCAGCCGTCTACGCCCGCGTCACCGAGCTCGTGTCCTGGGTGCAGCAGATCCTGGCGGCCAACTGAGCCCACGGCCCCACCCTGGCCTCCCTCTCACCTGCGCCCCACAGAGCCTCAATAAACCCGTGGAACACACGTCAGTGCTGTCTGTCTCCTGTTTGGGGGTCTCCAAGGCCTCACTCTGCTCCTGAACTTGGGCCTTCTATGGGTTGGATTGTGCCGGTCTAGGCGGTGGAGGGTGGCTGCCTCTGGAGGTCCCCTCCTGTGTTAGTCTGTTTTGTGTTGCTATAACAGAATACCTGAAACTGGGTAATTTATAAGGAAAAGAGTTTTATTTGGCTTACGATTCTGGGACAGCTGCATCTGGCATGGGCCTCAGGCTGCTTCCACTCATGGTGGAAAGTGGCAGGCAGCTGGTGGGGACAAGCCGATCACATGGTGAGAGAAAGCAAGAGAGACAGAGGAGAGGTGCCAGGGTCCTACATACAAGGAGCTCTCGCAGTAACCAATCGAGCGAGAACTCACTGATTACTTCCCCTCCCCCAGGGAGAGCATTAATCCATTCATGAGGGATCCGCCCCCATGACTCAATCAGTTTCCAACACTGCCACATTGGGGATCAAATTTCCACATGAGTTCTGGAGGGGACAACACGTCCAAACTCCATCACCTCCTTACTCCCCTTCCTGACCACTTGGGCTCTAGCTCCCCAGAGAGTGACCAAGAAGGCACAGGCAGATGACATGGGATGCAAAGGGGGCAGGGCCCAGGTTGACCTTGGCCTCCACCCTCACCCCGTGCTCCCACCCCAGGCAGCAGGGGCCCCGCCATCCAGCCCTGCTCAGCGTGCTCAGGGATCTGCCACCAGGGGTGGGTGGCCGGGGGTGAGTCCACTGCTGGCCCCACACACGGGGCTCTTCCCGGCGTCAGCCCATTCAGGCTGCTTCTCCAGGACTCGTGATAGGGAGGGTATGGCCAGGCAGGCTGTGATCGGTGGGCTCTGTAAACATAATGGGGTCCCTCAGGCAGATCCCCCGCCTGCCTCCCCGGCCACGTGCCATGACTTTTCTCTGGCTCCTCCTCAGCCTCCTGCCCTTGGCAGCAGCTTTGGTCCATGTGAGGCTCAGTCAGGCCTGGGAGCCCCACGTCAAATTTCCCATCCACCACCCAAATGCCCAGAGGTGGCAACGGGGTGGGGTCCGTGTCCTCCTGCCTCTAAGCCCTGCCACACGCTGGTGGGACCCCAGCGCCTGCTGGCCACGTCCTCCGTCTCCTCCTCCTCCTCCACCCTGCTGGCCGCTCCTTCTCAGCCACCCTGGGCACTTCGGCTCACGTCTCCCACCCCTTGGCCGGCCTTGAGGACACCTCCAACCCCTGCAGGTCCCATGGGAACCTGAAGCACAAGTGGACATACTCTGGTCCCCTTTCTTGTCTCAGTCTCCTCCATGCACTCTGCCACCCACCCCAGAAGCCGGGGACATCCGGGCACCTCCCCCTCCACACCCGCCTCCAGGCCTGTGGTTCTGCCTCCCGCGTGTCACCCCATCCATCCCTCCTGCCCACCCCCCGCCCCTCACCCCCAGCGCTTCACCCACAGGACTGGCCACAGTCGGGCTTGTGTCCTCCCAGGTGCCCCAATCCACGCAGGCCATGGCCATGGTCACAGTCAGCTCAGGCCAAGCCGGGGCTGCCGGGGTGTGGCCGCCGCGCCCCTGCCCCACGTGCCCAGTGGCTGCCAGCGGGCATCAGCGCCCTGTCTTCACCGGGTCACCAGGCTCTTCTCCGTCGCCCCCTGGAGTGCCCCGCCCTGCCTCCGGTGTCTCGGCCCCTCACTCCCCTCGGGCCACGCGGGCCTCCCGAGCTTCCTGCCACCCCGGACACCTGCCCTGGCTGTCCCCTCGGCCTGCACGCCGTCTCCTCCCCCACAGGGGCGCTTGGCCACTCCCGCTAACTCAGGTTGTTCCCTTCCATGTCCCTACAGAGTGAGGCCCTCCTGGCCGTGGCATCGATAACCATGATGAACATGACATCTCCGTCGCTGGTGGGGACGTGCGTTTTACTGATGTCTTATGACTCCTTTCCCTGAGCTCCCCGCCCCGTCCCGGTGCGCCTGCTAAGGACAGGAATGTGCGTGTTTCTTTAGCTCGGTCTGTTCCAGGAGGGGCTGGTGGGCGGAGCTTGATAGACGAGCAGGTGTCAACACCCGTCACGGACGCGCTGCACGCAGAGACCCTGCCACGCGCACCGGGCCACTCTACCTCCAGCCACACGTTGTGGCCGCCCCTCTCGGTCATTAGTCATGTTCTAGAATGAGCAAAGGGCACGACCAGGCAACCAATTCAAGAAAAAGCAATGCACAGGACTGACCGACACGGACTAGGTGTTAGGCCTGGTCCTAGTGCTCTCAAGAGGGGTTGTGTCCTTTTGTCATGTGGGACCCATTCTATAAGTATCCCCATTTACATACATAGAAGCAGGATCAGAGAGGGTAAGTAACTTGCCCAAGGCTCCACAGCATTGTGGGACTAAAACCTGTGGCGTAAACAAACCTGTCACGGTCATTCGTGCAATGGAAATTACAAACAGCCATGAGATATTTTCCTGTTTATTTGGGGGGGGGGGGGGTTGCCCGGAGTCTGCCAACCTCAACCCCAGATTTCTTCCTCCCCAGTTTCCCAATTGCTGGGAAAGGGCCCGACGTTACACCCTGTCACCCAAACCAGGAACCACATTTCCTTGCCCCCCATTAAACCTTGAGGTCCTGCCTCCACTGGCTCTCGTCAGAGTGACAGCAGGGTCCCCTGGCTTGTCCCTAAGCCCAGTGTTGCCCCAGGAAGCCACACACTCACATCCAGGGGCCCATGCACTCTGGCCCCTGTGCGAAGGGGCCCAGCTCAGCGTGAATGGGCAGTGGGCGGCTTGTCCCTGTCAGCCGCTCTGCACACAGCCCAAGAGATGGCCAAAGACATTGAACTGAGCCTCCACTGAGCCTTCTTGGCCGGCCCTGAGAACAGGTGGAGCGTCCTCAGCCCCTGGCCACCCGTTCCCTCACTCAAGCCTGTGTCCCGCACTGCGGGGTGCGAGCCTGGTCCCCCAGCCTCTCCCCTCCTTGACCACACTGCCCCAGAGGTCTTTGAACAACTTACAGATCAACTAAATTATCTGTCCGAGGTTCTCCAGACCACGAGACACTAGGCTGGCGCTCAGATCTGGGGCTTCCGGACTCAAGCCATGGAGGACCCCTAACAAGGCAGGGCCTGGAGGAGGAAGGCTGCGGGTCAAAGGCCACCTCATTAAGATGAGGAACTAAAAATGGAAAAAAAAAAAAAAGGGCCACTTTTTCCATCCTCACCTTCCCCCTTGGCCCCAGCCCCAGGCTCGGCTGTGGCCGCAGCTGCTGCCATCCCAGGCCCCTGTGCCAGCCCTGCCTCTCAGGTACACTCCCAGGGAAGGGATTATCACCTCAAGGTCTCCAGATAACAGCCTGGCACACAGGGATATAACAGGGAGCCCCAGGCAGGTGCCCGACACCTCCGTTACCTTGACCACAGCACCATGGCCTTCCTCTGGCTCCTCTCCTGCTGGGCCCTCTTGGGCACTGCTCTCAGTAAGTGCCAGCCTGGTGGAGGTGGGAAGGCTGTCTCCCTTCACCCCCAACCCCGAGGGCCTGCTCCCAGTTCAGCTGCGCACAGCGGCTGGAGCCCAACCAGTCACTGTCCCCCCTGCGAGCCTCCCTGACCCCACCGCCACAGTGGGGACGCTGGGACGACTGGACCAGACCACGGGCTCCGTGGCCATCTCAGATGTCACCTCAGACCCTAGCAGCTGGGGAGCCCCGCTCCCCTTCCCCACCACCCGCCAGTCTGAGGTTCCCAGGGGAGGAGGTGGACGTCCCTGGGGCTGCCTCGAGGGCTTGCACCCTGTGCAGGGCACAGGGAGGACACATCTCGGGGCACAGAATATACCCTGAATGGTCAGTGACTCCCACGCAGGCTCAGAGAGTGAACGTGTGGCACTTGTGGCTGGGCCTCTTCGAACCCAGACCTCTCTGGACCTGGAACCCTGTCCTTTTAAAGTCCTGTTCACTGAGCGCTTGCTGTGTGCCAGGAACAGAGAGGGCGCGTCCCCTGCTGGCTTGTCCTGCATCGTTACGCCTCCCCGGTGAGGCCACAGCTGTGCGAGGAGCACAGAATGACGGGGCACAGACACGCACAGTGGATTAGCCAGGCAGGACAGGGCCCCTCAGCCCTTGCTATGGCCCTGCCGCCACCTCAGTTCCACCAGGTTGGCTCACCTGGGCTGAGGAGGGGCCTGAGTCTGACTCCTGTGCGTCCAAGTGCCCAGAGCAGGGCAGACCAAGCTGTCCCTGCAGGACTCCTGGGCTGGGGCGGGAGGGGCAGTGCCAGGCTGAACCCCAGAGGCTTCGGGAGAGGGTTGGCGATGACAGGAGGCTGGGGCGCTGGGACGTGAGTGAGGGGGCCCAGAGTCAACCTGGACCGCCACCCCTCACCCCACTCCCATCCCCCAGGCTGCGGGGTCCCTGCCATTACCCCCGTGGTGAGCGGCCTGTCCAGGATCGTCAATGGGGAGGAAGCTGTCCCTGGCTCCTGGCCCTGGCAGGTGTCCCTGCAGGTGAGAGGGGCATTCTGGGTACCTGGGAGGCACGCTGGGGGTGTTGGCCAGGCTGGGGGTGCCACCCACGTGGGAGCTGCTGACCCTCCCATCTTCCTCCCCAGGACAAGACCGGCTTCCACTTCTGCGGGGGCTCCCTCATCAGTGAACGCTGGGTGGTCACCGCTGCCCACTGCGGGGTCACGTGAGTGCCTGGCAGCTGTGGGCTCTGCCTCCAGCTCTGGTCGGGAAGGGTAGGGGAGCAGGGGACGTGCCGAGCCCTCAAGCCCTGAATGCTTTGTCCAGGACATCGGACCGCGTTGTGGCTGGGGTTTTTGACAAGAGCGCTACTAACGACAAGGATGCCCAGGTCCTGAAGATCTCTCAGGTATGCCCAGACCCTGCCGGATGATCCAGGAGGTTCAGACGACTGATGAGGGGTTGGGGATGAGGGGGACACGTGGGAGAAGAGTCCTCGGCTGCTTGAGGGACAGGAGCAGAGTGGGGCTGGCAAGAGAATTCTCATTCTGGGCTCCCGTGGGTCCATTTTTCCTGAACCGGTCACCAGGAAAGGAGTTTGAGTCCGGAAACCTGCACATCGCGGCTCCTCCCGGGGCTCACCTGGGGTTCTGGTCTCACTCACAGGTTTTCAAGAACCCCAGTTACAACAGTGTTTCCATCAACAACGACATCACCCTGGTGAAGCTGTCCACGTCCGCAACCTTCAACGAAAAAGTGTCCGCTGTGTGCCTGCCCAGCGCCAGTGATGACTTCCCCGCTGGGAAGCTGTGTGTCACCACAGGCTGGGGCTTGACCAACCCCAAAAGTGAGCAGGACCCAGCCTGGCAGGGGCAGGCGCTGTTGCTGGGCTTGGGGCTGCCCCGAGCAGCAGGAGGTGCAGGATGTGACCCATATGGCTTTTTCTTTGGATCTAAATTTCAACACAGTCTTAAATCTTTCCATTTGTATAATTAAAGTCCCTGCCTTAAAAATCCACAAGACATTATAAAAACAAGGGCTGACAATGATGTCCTCAGAAAGGAGGTTTCTGAAGGAACTCTGATTACAAGCCAGCATGGGCCCCTGGCCTGCAGTGAGGGGCAGCACTGGCTTTCTAGCCTGGACTTCTGTCCAGACTTGAGCCACATGGCTGTGTCAAGCTCACCAGGAGTCTTGGCCGGGAGTCACATTCCCAGGTCTGATCAGGGACCTGCGGATGAGGCCCAGGAGCTCTCCTGTCGGCTGCTCGCTCTGGCTGATTTTCTTCCTCCAGTGTCCCGAGTTCTGCTACCCAAGCCCAGCACACCCCGGCTGGATCCCTCCTTCTCTCCTTTTACAGGACAGAAGCCACCAAGGGGGGAGGAGCAGGGAGGTGCTGAGAGAGGCAGGTCCATCAGAAGGAACTGGACCCCTTCCCTGGAAAGGAAGAGATGGCCCCTGCCACCCACCACGCAGTGGCTGGCAGTGCCAGGGCCAAGGCTGCGCTGGGCAGAGCAGGGTCCATTTGAACACCTTTGCTTGAAGCAAAGTCCCGACCACTTAGTGTGTAATCTGAGAGCAGCTGTACCCCAAGGATCCAGGGGAAGTTTCCATAGTGGTCTCAATGGTGGAGAGGCAGATGGCACAGGGGCACGCAGGCGTGTCCAGGCGGGCCCCGGTCTTTTACATGCAAGGTGGGCTGGGTGGGCTGGGTGGGCCACAGGGCCCTGACCCGCCTCCTCCTGTCCCTGCAGACAGCAACACTCCTGACAGGCTGCAGCAGGCGGCCCTTCCCATCGTGTCCAGCACCCAGTGCAAGAAGTCCTGGGGCTCGTCTGTTACCAGCAAGATGATCTGCGCCGGGGCCAACGGCGTCTCCTCCTGCAGTGTACGGCATTCAGGCTGCCCTGCCCACCTGGCTGACCGCGCCCAGCCCCTGCACAGGCCAGGAGGGCCACACGCCCGCCCTGGTGGCCTGGGCTCCCCTCTCCCCTCCTCCCTCATCGACATAACCTCGCTCCCCGCCTGGTCCCCAGAGCCACCACGGTGCAGTGTTCCATAGATATCAACGTCTGAGCAGTGGCACCTCTGGGTTCCATGCAGAGCTCAGCCTGAACAGTGGAAGGTGGTGGCCCAGAGGGCTCCAGCAGGGCTCAGGCCGCCCTTTCGCCCTCACGGTGGCCCAATGGCCAGCCCCCCCCTCGCTCTTCCTCCTGCTGGTCGAACCAGCCTTGTTGAGCTCCTGTTACAGGTCCCTACCCAGGGGGGTCCAGACTTCCAGGGGCACGAACCACACACGGAACTGCTGAGGTCGTTCGTAATCCATCCAGTGAGCATGTGCGGAGCAGCTCCTGGGTTCAGGCCCCAAACTGGGCTCTGGGAACAATGGCCACAGTCCCCGGGGCCAAAGCCCCCTGGGCTGCCAGGTCCAAGCCCTCTCTCTCTCTCTCCTGCAGGGCGACTCTGGCGGCCCCCTTGTCTGCCAGAAGGATGGAGCCTGGAACCTGGTGGGCATCGTGTCCTGGGGCAGCAGCTCCTGCTCCACCTCCACCCCAGCTGTCTACGCCCGCGTCACCGAGCTCGTGTCCTGGGTGCAGCAGATCCTGGCAGCCAACTGAGCCCACGGCCCCACCCTGGCCTCCCTCTCACCTGCGCCCCACAGAGCCTCAATAAACCCGTGGAACACACGTCAGTGCTGTCTGTCTCCTGTTTGGGGGTCTCCAAGGCCTCACTCTGCTCCTGAACTTGGGCCTTCTATGGGTTGGATTGTGCCGGTCTAGGCGGTGGAGGGTGGCTGCCTCTGGAGGTCCCCTCCTGTGTTAGTCTGTTTTGTGTTGCTATAACAGAATACCTGAAACTGGGTAATTTATAAGGAAAAGAGTTTTATTTGGCTTACGATTCTGGGACAGCTGCATCTGGCATGGGCCTCAGGCTGCTTCCACTCATGGTGGAAAGTGGCAGGCAGCTGGTGGGGACAAGCCGATCACATGGTGAGAGAAAGCAAGAGAGACAGAGGAGAGGTGCCAGGGTCCTACATACAAGGAGCTCTCGCAGTAACCAATCGAGCGAGAACTCACTGATTACTTCCCCTCCCCCAGGGAGAGCATTAATCCATTCATGAGGGATCCGCCCCCATGACTCAATCAGTTTCCAACACTGCCACATTGGGGATCAAATTTCCACGAGTTTTGGAGGGGACAACACATCCAAACTCCATCACCTCCTTAGTCCCCTTCCTGACCACTTGGGCTCTAGCTCCCCAGAGAGTGACCAAGAAGGCACAGGCAGATGACATGGGATGCAAAGGGGGCAGGGCCCAGGTTGACCTTGGCCTCCACCCTCACCCCGTGCTCCCACCCCAGGCAGCAGGGGCCCCGCCATCCAGCCCTGCTCAGCGTGCTCAGGGATCTGCCACCAGGGGTGGGTGGCCGGGGGCGAGTCCACTGCTGGCCCCACACACGGGGCTCTTCCCGGCGTCAGCCCATTCAGGCTGCTTCTCCAGGACTCGTGATAGGGAGGGTATGGCCAGGCAGGCTGTGATCGGTGGGCTCTGTAAACATAATGGGGTCCCTCAGGCAGACCCCCCGCCCGCCTCCCCGGCCACGTGCCATGACCTTTCTCTGGCTCCTCCTCAGCCTCCTGTCCTTGGCAGCAGCTTTGGTCCATGTGAGGCTCAGTCAGGCCTGGGAGCCCCACGTCCAATTGCCCATCCACCACCCAAATGCCCAGAGGTGGCAACGGGGTGGGGTCCGTGTCCTCCTGCCTCTAAGCCCTGCCACACGCTGGTGGGACCCCAGCGCCTGCTGGCCACGTCCTCCGTCTCCTCCTCCTCCTCCACCCTGCTGGCCGCTCCTTCTCAGCCACCCTGGGCACTTCGGCTCACGTCTCCCACCCCTTGGCCGGCCTTGGGGACACCTCCACCCCCTGCAGGTCCCATAGGAACCTGAAGCGCAAGTGGACGTACTCTGGTCCCCTTTCTTGTCTCAGTCTCCTCCATGCACTCTGCCACCCACCCCAGAAGCCGGGGACATCCGGGCACCTCCCCCTCCACACCCGCCTCCAGGCCTGTGGTTCTGCCTCCCGCGTGTCACCCCATCCATCCCTCCTGCCCACCCCCCACCCCTCACCCCCAGCCCTTCACCCACAGGACTGGCCACAGTCGGGCTTGTGTCCTCCCAGGTGCCTCAATCCACGTCAGCCAGAGACTCAGAGGCCACGATAGCACCAAGGACCTCAGGAGCAGGATCTCTTGGCCCCCATGTCCCAGGACCCTGAGCTCAGAGGGTGATGGACACTTCCGTCAGGGCTCACAGCAGTGAGTGGAGCCGCCCACCGTGGGTGTCCTGGACCCAGCTTCCTCGTCCTTGGCCCCAAGTCCAGGTGTCCTGAGCCTCAGGTCCCTCCACAATGTGGGGTACTGAATAAGTAAGCTGACAAAGTCCTTGCTTTTCTGGGGAAGCCAGCAGGGCGGCATCCCTTCTGCCTACTTCTCCCCTTCCCCCTCCCTGTGAGGTCTGACCTTTGATTGAACCCAGGACCCCAGAAGCTTTGTAAATGGAAACTCATGTTCTTATTTTGTTGATAAGTAGTTAGCTATGAATCTTCAAGCGCCCTGGCAGCTGACAATGTTCTATAAATAGCTTGGTAGCAGATAGAATTGATTTAATCAATACGACTTGTTATTTTCACTGGCTTATGAAAAGGAACCTAAAATAAACTAAGATGCCTTGCAGGTCAGCAGCCTGCAAAAGTCCTCCTGATCCCATAAAAGAAATCGTGTCTTTCTTCATTTCCCCCCGTCTCCCCTCGGGGTACAGGTCGACACCACCACAAGGTACCTGAGGGCAGCTGCCTGGGTGGCAGGAGGGGCTGAGTGCCCTGCAGTGGCCAAAGTTTTCAATGCCAGGGTGCCACGAGGACTGAAGTGCCAGGTCTTCACCCCTGGCCCCTCAAGACACTATCAACTGTGAGTCCCCACCATCCACCCTGTGCTGAGTGGTGGCCTGTCCAGGATCATCAATGGGGTGGACACTGTCCCTGGCTCGTGGCCCTGGCAGGTGTCCCTACAGGTGAGGGGGGGATTGTGGGCACCTGGGGGGCACAATGGGGTGTTGGCCAGGCTGGGGGCACACCCAGGTGGGAGTTGCTGACCCTCCCGTCTTCCTCCCCAGGACAGCATCAGCTTTCACTTCTGACAAACTCCCTCATCAGCGAGGACTGGGTGGTCACCGCTGCCCTCTGAGGAGTCAGGGAACGACCCTCGCCCTCTCCCAACCCCAACCCTGGACCACATCCAGAAAGAAAAGGGTCTGAGAGAAACTGCAGGCTCCTGCTATCCCCCAGCTGCAGGCAGTGCCCCAATCTGCAGACACCCCAATCTGCAGCCACCCCACTCCACTCCCTCAGACCCTCAGGCCTCTCAGACCCCAGCGTGAACAACCCTGCGCAGCCTCCGCCTTCACTGTGCAGGAGACCAAGGCCCAGGGTGAGAACGGGGTGCCCTGAGGTCAGCATGAGAATCAGTGGCTGAGCTGGGGCCCACCCTGCCGGGCACACTCCCAGGTGTCCCTCCGAGGAGCGGCCCTGAGCCTGAGCACCGTCTGCCACCTCCTCCCTCTCCAGGCGGTGGCCGGGGCGTCTGTCCTTGGCTGTGACCTGGAGGCCGTCCAGCTGCTGAGGATCGCGAGGTCAAGTCAGGCCACAGGCAGAGGAGGTGGGTTTGTGTGGCCACAGCAGGGCCAGCGCTGGGCTCTGGGGTGAGGGGGGACCGCGACCCCCAGGGGAGAGCCTGGCCCCGCTGGCTCGGGCCTGCAGTGCTCAGGAGCCCTCTTCCAAGCTTGTTCTTCTTCCCAAGCGACACAGCGCCTCTGCACACCCTGGCTCTGCACACGCTCCTGACTATAAAGCAGGTTTGCTCACTGTAGGCGGACGGGAGGTATCGAAATTAATCACATGTCAAGGGCCGTTTTCCCGTTTGCCAGATTCCATCTGTCGCGCCCCATCCCTGCCCGCCTGTCAAAACCCGGCCCTGATGCTCAGAGTCTCCCCTCACTAGTCCCATGTCCTCCACTCAGGTCTGCCCAGCCCTCGCCCTGGTCCCACAGGTTTCCGAGCACCCCTGTGGAACCAGCGTGCCATCTGCCACGATGTCACCCTGCTGAAGCTGGCCACACTGGCCCAGTGCCAATGCCACCTTCTCCATGGACTCTGTTCCACCACATGATGGGGTAGACTCGGTACCATGGAGAGTGTCCCTGTGTTTGCCTTTTAGGAGCATGCGACTCATTTTGTTTCTTGGTCAAAATCCCAGGCACAGTTGTAAATTCCAACAGTCACAAATCTTTCCATGTCTTTAAAATCTTCTGAGGACTCGCTGTTTACCTCACTTGGTTAGAACACAGTGCTCACAACACCAAGGTAAAGGGTTTAGATCCCCATATAGGCTCGCCACCAAAACAAAACAAAAATCTACCAGAAATTTATATGCCCAGGACACTGAGTTCCTGCCCTGGGTCCAGAAGGTTCTGAAGGCTGAGTCCCCACCCCCCATCTGTGTAAAACTCAAAACCATGGAGAGCAAGTGTTTGCACCTTCACCTGTGACTCTCCACCAGGGGCTGGGTAAGGATCATGCAGCTGAAGGGTGGGAGAATGGATGCTGTCACGGGGGCCCCCTGTGGAGTTCAGAGCAAGAGGGCTGGCACATCACCCAGCCCTACCTCCTTTGTACAGACAGGGAAACTGAGGTCCAAGTTCACATACATAAGTAAAGCTGGGAGCAGTCCCAGGGGATCCACACCCCTGTAGCCCCCTGTCTGGGTCACAGGCTGCTGGGGGAAGTCCAGGGAGGGCACACACTGGCCAAGAGCAAGGGCCATCTCTGGGCTCCACCTCCCAACTTGGAGGCCAAGTGCACGTATAATTCAAATCACACACCCTGGTTCCACAGCTGAAATGACAAGCTCGTAAGAGTAAAGCTCTGGATGAAGTCTGTGAAAGCGAATTTATGCACAATCACTCGTCCCCCAGTTGTCCTCTCAGCCCGTGGGTTTTCTCCTTGGAGTATGGGGAGGACCCAGCAGGGCTCGTCCCCCTCTGGAGTTGCTCCTGGGCCCAAGTCTGCACACACCCCAGACACTTGCTGTGGGCATGTCGCTGGGGTTGCTGCTGTGGCCTCTCCACAGGACTATCCTAGGGGACCGTGGCTATTGCTCTCAAAGGACTACACTCAGGCAGAGCCTTCTTGGCCTCAAACCCTGCCTCTGACCACTGCTCTCCACCAGGCTCTGGCCAGCCCTCCCTGCCGTGCTCTAGCTCCCGAGGCCCTGAGGCCATTTACAGAGCTCACCCCCACCTTGAAGAAGACACCCCAGCCACATGCCCCTGGCCCAGCCCTGCTTCCTAGGGCCTTGGCTTCCTCCTGAAGGGACCCACTTTTTCTTCACCCTTCCCGGAGAGGCCACCCAGTCTTCAGCGCCTTACATCTGTCATTCCCACTCTGTGGCACATGAGGGCCAGGGCTACTCTTGCCTTCCCGCCCAGTGGCCCTCCTCTCATCTCACACACTTCAGGTGGCTGCTTTTCATTTTAAAAATTTTATTTAAATGTAGACTATTAGTCAAATGATTGGAAAATCAATAATGAAAAATAGGTTTTTAGGGTTTTCTCCTGGTGTAGAGAAGGAACACCACAGCTACATTTGCCCTGTCATGGGGACAGGGCACCTTCATGGGGCTGGGGTCAGCCCAAGAGGTCCCACAAGGCCGTGGGGGTTGAGGGCCCTATGTGGCCCCACCCCCAGTGTGGTGACCCTCCCTGGGCCCGCAGTGCACTCAGGGAAGACCACCAGCTGGCTCCTCGGTTTTGGCTCCTCTGAGGCAGCACTGTCCCACATCCTGCCCTGCCTGCCATAAATATGTACAAATCCCTGGACAGTCTGGGGCACCAGGCCCTAGGCAGAGCTGGGGCTTCCTGTCCCCATGCCTGCAGCATGTGGACTCTCAAGACAGACACCGGGGGCAGCTGGACCGTGGCCACCCCCTCCCCCTGCCTCCATTCTTCAGGTCATTTGCCCTCAGGCAGCTGCCAGCTGGCCTAGGACCCGGCGGAACTGCTGAGTGCTGT
Organism: Cynocephalus volans; assembly: GCF_027409185.1. Taxonomy (NCBI): domain Eukaryota; kingdom Metazoa; phylum Chordata; class Mammalia; order Dermoptera; family Cynocephalidae; genus Cynocephalus; species Cynocephalus volans. The sequence continues at coordinate 125,661,378 of NC_084469.1, read as the reverse complement.
GGCCCAGTTCCTTGACCCTGTCCACCATGTCCTGGGCAGCAGAGGGCGATGGGTACTGCAGAGCAGCAGCCTTGGTGGTGGCCACGATGCCACGCAGGAGGTCACACAGCAGGTTGCTGTAGTGGGTCACTTGGCTGCGCACGTCTGCCGCCTTGGCCTGCCGTGACAGTGTGTCCCCAATGAACACCAGCTTGTGGGCGCTGAGGATGACGAACTTGCTGTGTGCCACAAAGATCTTGGGCGGCTGGTTGGTGGCCACAGCAGTGAAGAAGGCATCCACTGCGTTGGTCAGCGTCGTCAGGTTGGCCTCGCACTGCTCCAGGTAGAAGAGCAGCAGCTGCCGGTCTGAGGGCCCCAGGCTGCCCGTTCGCCCTGGGGTCAGGGACTGGGCCTGTGACCAGTTTGCCAGGTCATGGTCAATGGGCCGCGACACCTCCTGCTCCAGTCGCTCAAACTGCTTCAGCTGCGGAAGCAGGAACAAGGTTAGGCTCTTGGGCAACAGACTGGAAACCACAGCCAGAGAGCTGGGCGCACTGCCCCGGGCAAACTGGTAGAGCTTCTTCTAAGCAGGGATGATCACTGGAGAAGGCAGCAATCCCCTATCCTAGTGTGGGGACTATGTGTGGTCACTGGCCTTGGAGAGGTTCTCTAAATTACTTTCCCACCAATCTCAAAAGGTATGACTGCACTCATTTAATGTTTCTGAAATGACAAAATTATAGAGGTGGGGAACAGATCAGGGGATGCTAGGGGTGTCAAGGCCCTAGGGTAGGTACTGCACTATAGTTACCTAGGATATAGCACCGGGGGAAACTGGGTGAAGGGCACTTGGGAGCTCTCTGCACTATCTTTGCAACTTTCTGTGAATCTATAAATATTTTAAGATGAAAAGTTAAAAAATAATAAAAAAACCGAAACATTTTCTCCTTACTTCAAAAGTAACATACACATTGTAAAAAGATTCAAATATACCAAGAAGAAAAAAGGCAGACATCACCTGTGATCCCATGTCCCAGGAAATAACCTCTGTTAAAATTCTGGTAAATTACCTTCTAGAACTACACATTAAAGTATTTGTAGATGAAATGATACAATGTTTTCAGAATAATTCTGTGGTAGGGAAGGGGCCAGCTGAAACAGGATTAGTGGTGGCTGTGATAATAGTTGAGCTGGATGACAGGTACCTGGGGGACTATTTTCCTCAATTTTATAAATGTATTAAATTCTCCATAGTAAAAATTTTAAACAAAGGAAAAAGGAATATGGTGTTTGTAAAATATTCAGAAAGCACAACTTCATACATGCACAAAAATTGGTGAATATTCTTTAAGACAGTTTCTTTTAAATATGAACACTCCCATTTCCTTTGTAACTAAAAAAATGGAAACACACTATATGAGGGAGGGTATGCCAAAAATGTTTATGGAGGGCTGGCCGGTGGCTCACTTGGGAGAGTGTGTTACTGAAAACACCAAGGTCAAGGGTTTGAATCCCGTTACCGGCCAGCCACCACAAAAAACCAAAAACCACAAAAAAACAAAAACAAAAAACCACAAGTTCATGTAAGGATTCATATCACCTTTTAAATCTACTTTTCCACATGTTTTTTGTTTTTGCTTTTTTGGCAGCTCGCTGGTATGGGGATCCAAACCCTTGACCTTTGTGTTATGAGCACTGCACTCCAACTAACTGGCCAGCTCTCCACAAACTTTTTGACGTACCTTCATATATAATATTTTGCAGGCTACTTGTATCACCTAATGATGTCATTCCTTTCTTTCACATCAGTGAGTTATGCATAAAAGCATTTAGTAAAAGGAAACATTTCCACTGACAGCAGCCCTTGCATAAAGTTATCAGAAGGGGACGATGTGTCCTCACCAGTTGGTTCTGACCAGGGCACTGACTGGCTGTGACCAGCCGTGCCCAGAACTCAGGGATGGACAAGTTCTGTTCTACCCAAGCTGCCAGGTTTCAAGCCTTAACTAGCAAAACCAACATGAAGCCCCTTCCTAACACTTAAAACCCTTAGTTTTTCCCCCACAGGCAGCTACTTGGTGAAATTCTTCAACTCTTGGTTTTCTTGTCTAGTGAGAGAATACACTTTTTTTTTTTTAAACCTGTTGGGTCTTTTTATTTTTTGGTAATTCTTAATAGCTACATAATATTCTACACTAATACTAGTGTTCATTCTTTATTCAAACAACATTCTACTATTAGAAATTTAGGGGATTTTCAAATTTTTCGCTGATGTGGAAATGGAGCAAGAAATGTGCTTGTCTATGCTTATGTACTTGTATTTTTTTGTTTTTTTTTTTTGTCCTTTTCGTGACCGGCACTCGGCCAGTCCTATATAGGATCCGAACCCGCGGCGGGAGCGTCGCAGCGCTCCCAGCGCCGCACTCTACCAAGTGTGCCACGGGCTCGGCGCATGTACTTGTATTTTAATTGTATTTTACATCCCTGGCCTAGGAATTCTACATTTCAGAGTTCTTCGTACATATCCTTGTCCTTTAATCTAGCTTCTAGCAATCTAAGCAGTTGATCAGATTATGTGCAAAGATTTGTATTCATTACAACATCATTCACAAATGTAAAATTCTGGGAACAACCTAAATATCCAGTAATGGGATTGACTGGTTAAATAAATGCAGAAAGAGTACAGAGGATGGATAAAGCACATGTCCATTTCTTAAATCAATGGAGATTCCACATACTCAAATATATACATATAGTTTTTGTTTCTTAATTGTTAATTTATTCTTTTCCTGAGTATTTTCTGCATGTCAGGCACTTCCTAAGCATTTTACACTCTTTACATTGAATTCTCACATTATTCCTACGTCCCCTCTGTGGTGGGGGAGAGGCCTGTATGACCTGGGTCACAGGCTGGAGCAGCCTGTCCTCTGCCTTTCTCTTCCAAGCCCGGGGGTAGGTAGGGGAAGGTGGGGGAGGGATATGGGTTATTTTAACATTTTTTAAATCTTCATGATCAGAATAAAACACCCTTAGTAATTTTTTTTTTAAAATACCCCTTTCCTACCCTCAGGAAATGATTCAAACTATGAAGAAAACTCTAGGTCTGCATATCAACACAGCAGTATTACTTATAATAAGGAAAATCTGGTTCAATGTAAACTCAACAACAGACATTATGTGGCTTTTAAAAAGAATGTATGGAATGATTCTGTTTTGTAATAATGAATATGCCAACTATCCTGATTTGATCATCACATATTATAAACAAATACTGATAGTCAACTCTGTACCTCACAAATATGTATAATCAATTATGTTTCAATTAAAAAATAGAAAATAAAAAGAATGAATGAAGAATGTTTAATGCCAGGGAAAAGCGCTTGAGACAGAAGCAGAGTGTCACTGTTCACAAAGTACCACCTCGAGCGGGAGCCACCCAGAGGGAGGGAGCGGGGAGGGAACCAGCCCAGCTTCCCCGACTTCCTCTGGGAGTCAGTGTTGCTGTTTTCTGCTCTTTATACTTTTCTGTATGTTCTAAAATGTCTACATGATTACTCTGTTAACTTTCAAATAAACCAAACAAAAAGATGGAGACGGTCGTGAGGCTGAAAGTGACTGGCGGAGGGGTGGCCGGAGGGCTCAGTGCTGGAGCAGGGCTGAGGGCTGACTGGGTCTCACCTGCTGCAGCTCCAGCTGTCCCTTCCCCTGCCGCGTGATGTTGCCCTTTTCCAGCAGCTCCTTCTGGGTCTTCTCAAACTCTTCCTTCCCCTGGAGAGTAGAGACAAGGACTAGCTGAGGCGAGTCCCTCCTCTGAACCTGAAGCACCAGCAGGCCCTGTGGGGCACAGTGAGGGCTGAGCAGCCACCAGGTGGCGCTGCACATGTGCCCAGGCTAGCACTTGTGGCCTGCGGGAGGCGGACTCTGAAGGAAGCGACCTTCCGTGCCTCCTTTACCTCCTGCCAGCCCACAAAGGGGCTGGGCCCCAGGGAGGTCCCCACAGGGAGGACGCACACTCCACGTGGCCATGGCCACCCTCCTTGCCCTGATGCCCACACCAGAAATCAAATCCAAATCCCTCTCCTCAGCCTGCAAGGCCTAGCCACCTCACCTAGTCCCTGCCCACTGAGCCCATTGCTGGGACCTGCCAGCTCTCAGCCTGGAATGTTCCCCACTGGGATTTCTACTCAGCGGACACCCAGGTCTCTGCTCAAGCGTCCCAGCCTCACAGGCTCACCCCACCTTCCCATCGCCTTGTTCTACTTCCTCACGCCTCAAAGTATCTTTGTCTATGTTTTTATTTCTTCAGATTCTGTCTTCCCAAATAGATCGGAGCCACCTCTGCTGTGGTCACCAGAGAAGCCCAGCCCAAGGTGCTTGGGGAGCCATTCCTGGGGGGCACTGCAGGACCCAAGAACCTGGCCACGCTGGCCCACGTGGCCTGAGCTGGGGTGAGAAATGGGCTTTCGGGGGGGGGACTGCGGGGGGCAGATGGCCTGGAAAATCAAAGTGAGAGGAGGGCACAGGGACTCACCAGTGACTGAGTCCCTACTGGGGACTCCCTCTGATCACAAGAGCCCTGTGTGTGTGTTGGGGGGTGATCAGAGCTCCCGCGACAATGTTTGCAGAGTCAGAGCCCGGGGAGCCAGGGCAGGGCAGACACCCACCTGCAGGTGGACGTAGTCATAATCCTCCATCCAGCCCCCCTCGCTGTTCTCATACTGCCCGTCCGGTGAGTCCTGGGAGGTGAACTTGGGGGGTGAGGGCAGGGGCCGCGACTGAATGCTGCTGGCTTTGTCAGTGGGATTGGGGTGGAGGGAGCCACCCCCTTCAGGCCCTGGGGCAGGGGCCTTTGTCCGTCTGAAGAGCAGCGAGGCATTGCCATGCAAGAAGGAGGCCAGCTGCTTGGCATCCTCGGGCACGGCCCGTGAGCAAGCTACCAGGCGGTCCAAGTCTTCAAGGCTGGTCCCTGGGCCTCCCCGGCCACAGTCGAGGACCTGACCATGGGCCACCAGTGTCTGGTACACGTCCTCCATTTTCTGCAGTTGCCGGCTAAGCTTGGCATGTAGAGCACGGTCAGAAGTATGGGCAGCATTGCCTACGGCACTGCGGGCAAAGTCCAGCAGCTCATGGACAGCCCCCTGGACGGCAGCCACAGCAGCCCGCAAGTCCTGCGTGGACAGCTCCTGAGGCTCTGGGGTGCTGTGCCAACCCCCAGCCCCACCAGCACTGCCTGCCAGGTCCAGGAGGTGAGTGACAGTGGAGCTCACTCCTTGTTGCAGCCGAGCCAGGGACTCCACGGCCACCTCCAGCTCCAGGGGCTCCCGACCCAGCCCCGCTGCCTCCAGGGAGGATGCAGACTGGCTGCTGCGCGTGCTGCCCGTGCTCGAGGCCGAAAGACGCTTGGCATCGGCTGCAGCCTCTCGCTCGGCTGGTGGGGGCACAGCATACACACCGTCGTCGACCACACTGCTGTCAGCCACTTCAGCAGGAGGCACCAGTTCCCGGGGCACGTCATAGAGGGTGCCAGGGCCAGGCCGCCGCAAGCCAGGGGGCACGTCGTAGAGGTCGGGGGCAGGGGGCGGTACGTCATACACATCCTCAGCTGGCGCTGAGTCCGGAGGAGGTGCGGCATGGACCAGCGGGTGGCGGGCTGGGTCAAAGGGCTTGGCCTTGGCGAAGGCGGGAGGTACATCATAGGTCTCCTCCCGCAGCAGAGGGCCATCGGACACGTCCTTGCTCACTGACGGAGGAACATCATACACCTGGGGGGCCAAGTGGTGGTCAGGCTATCCACCCATCAGCCTACCCCACGAGCCAGGGGCAGTACCCAGCCACACACACAGACAGCCTGGTGCACACATTTGTCACGACTTTTATCCCAGCTCTAGAGCCAGACAACTCCACCCGTCTTTCCCTGTCTGCTCATCTGTAAAATGGGAGAATTCCCTCACAAGTTTGTTGTGAGGACTACACATGTTAATTCATGTAACCGCGTAACTAACTGCAAACACTAGTGAGAGGTTAGCTATCACACTGTCACTGCCACCACTTACCACCACCATCCACCACTGCCATTGCCACTGCCACCACCACAATCATCATCGCCACCACCATCATCATCACTACCATCCCCACCACCACCATCATCACTCATGGACTTTCTAGTCTGTAGCAGCACCTGGCTGAGCTGTATGTTTTATATTCGGGGTGACCATGCCCCGGGTTGAACAGAATAGTCTTAGTTTGTGACTGATATCGCTACATAATTATCAGTACCCCTTCCACTCACACAAGTGTCCCAGTTTGGATGACAAATTTTGTGGTCACCTTCCTGATATCCTCTTATGATATCAAGATATCTGCTAAGAAGGCCCTACAATGGCCATTTTACAGATGAAGCAGCTGAGGCTCAGAAAAGAATTTGGGTTCCACATCTGTCCAGGGTAAGTGAGGGGCAGAGCCAGGGTCTGGAGTTGGTCTTCATGCCCCAGCCCTACAGACATCGGTCCCCACCCAGTGCGTGCACCCAGTAACACCCACAACCACCCACACAGGTAAGGCCTCACTCTCTGAGGCCCCCACATTTGCTGAATGCTCACCGCATGGTGGGTGGATGGTGGCAGGCCCTTCTCCACGCTGGGGGGCACATCATACACATCCAACAACGGGTCTCGGCCACTGGGACCCTTGACAGCCATGGGGGGTGTGTCATATACCTGGGGGCAGAAAAATATAGTGATCCAGGTGCCAGGGCCACCTGGGTGGAATGGGAAGAGCAGAAACCCTGCAGCACCTGCCCCAGGACCCGGGGCTGTGGACACTGGGCCACCCAGGCCCTGGCTAGAGCTACGAAACACCAGCTCCGTGAGTGAGGGTCAAGCAGAGGCATAGACATGCCGTCCCTGCCCTGTCCCACCACACTTACCCCCAAACACCTACCTCCTGGCCATACTGGCTGGGAAGCAGTCCCCGAACAGGGGGCACATCGTAGATATCCTGGGGCCCTGGGGCCAGCAGGTGCCGCGGGATGTCGTACTCGTCCTGCTCCGGCTGGGAGGCCTCATAGACATAGCCCTGTCCCACTCGGGTGGGCACCACCACCTGGGGGGAAGACAGCTGATTTCACCACTGGAAGCCAGACTTCAGGATCCACCCACGGGTCCTCGGGGCGACCCCACTCACAGCGGCAGGACACTTCCCTCTGTGAGGTGGGCGTGGCACACAGAGGTCATGGGGAGGGGCTCCCCAAGGGTGGGCTCAGAGGCTCTGCTTCTCACCCCTTTGCATTCTCTGACCTTTCTTTCATGAAATGCAGTATTTGGGTTTTCATAAGACCCCCTAAATTTTGTTTACAGCTGTCCGGTTCTGGGCCAGAAAATGGGAGGTTTCTACAGCCGGATGACTAGAAGGTTCCACAGAGGAGTGTGCATGTGGCCTAACAAGGAGGGATGACAACAGGGTGAAGGCCGAGGCCCTGGCTCTGGAGGGCACTGCCAGTGGGCAAAGGGCCACCCTTGACTGGGGGGCCTGGCCCCACAGGACAAGGTGACGGACGAGACCTCCTGAGCCTAGTCTCTCAACACCTCCCAGCTGCTCCCCACTCAGAATGGCCTGTCCGGCAAGGTACCCCCCACCACAGGACCCAGCAGCCGCCTCCCACCCAGCAGCCGCCTCCCAGCTCTGAGGACAGATGTAGCTACAGGTACCAGGCTGGGCCCAGAGGACATCCCTGACAGGGCCTGGGGCCTCTGAGGAGGTGGGACCTGGCAGAACAGCAAGTAGCCCTCCCCTGTCCCTTGCAGCACATCTCAGGGAGACTCCTGAGGACAGGACCACCAAGGACTCTCAGACTTCAGGGCCAATCTCGGGCAGATGGATGGAGCTGGTTCGGAAGGTCTGGTACACAGCAGGGGCTACAAATGAAACCTAGACCCCCACTCCCCTCTGCACCTGCACCTCCAGAGCCAGGCAAGACCCCCCAAAAGGATACTCTTTAGTGGGGGGACACTGGTCCAGAGAAGGCCAGCCCCTTCCTTCCCCTAGTACTGGGTCCAGGGTCCTGGGCAGTGAGCTGAGACGGGCGCAGGTGTGGGGGGCCCTGCCCCAGGATGCTCACAGCTCCCCAGCCAAGACCACGCTGAACCCTCACACCAGCACCCAGGCTGGCAGCCTCCTTCCCTGCGGGCATCCCTGTCCTGTGGGGATGGGGAGGCCCAGCAGGACTCTTTAGCCCGGCTCAGGACACGCCACCCCCACATGCCTCCTTCACAGGCTCCTTCTTTGGCTCTCTCCACAGAAAGGCCTTTTGTTCCCTAATCAAAGGGGACATCTGGGACAAGGTTGACTCAGACCCTCCCCATGCACATCCCTGGGAGCAGCAGGGCCGAAGCAGGTTGCTCCCTTGGGCTCAACGCCCCCAGAACCCTGCCCCTCCACCAATACGCAGCCAGCTCTGCTCGCCTTGGGGACGCAGACTGAATGGGCACACGCTGGGCATCCCTGGAGCAGGAGGTACTCAGTTTCCCCCAGGAAGCACAGGCACTGGCATCCCTGGGCCTGGCAAAGCCCCCTGCTGATGCTCCCTGCCCACCCCCAGGCAGCACAGCAGAGCTGGGCGGTGACACCGGGGCCAGACTGGCCACAGGCCTCTGGCAGGAGGGCCGAGCAGGCTGTGCTGTGCTGGTGAGGCCCCTGTGGGGTGTTCCTGCCCCAGCCAAGCGTGTCTGGGAGCAGAGTCGTGGCTGCCTCTCCAGACTCTTCTCCCTCCTTGCGCCCCAGACTTGAGTCTCCTCCAGAGCTATTTTTAGACACTGGAACCTGCCAACAGCAGGGCAGGCGGGGCTGGCGGGGGCTGCAGAGACGTGGCAGGTTGGCTGGGCCTTGAGGCAAGGTCTGAGGCTTCTCCAGGCTGCACGGCCTCCCCCGAAGGCAGGTGGGGACCAAGCCCCAAGTTCACACAGGGCACCCCTCCCCAGGTGGCAAGTCAGCCAGGACCCAGCACAAGGAAGAGGGCTGAACACCTGGACCCTGGATCCCAAACAGCCAGCAGCAGCTGAGTTGGTGACAGAAGCAGCCACACTGGCCAGCAATGTTCTGTTAGAATATAGTAAGCTGGCCGCCAGTGGGGAAACGCTAATTAGGAAACAGCCTCTCCAGAGAGAGAGCTACTGAGCCCACTAATTACAGGCCACCCTGCTCCACACCTGAGCCCCCATTAGCAGAAACTGGAGGCCCCAAGGGTAGTCTGATTAGCCAGAGCCAGAGAGGAGGTGACAGAAACAGATGCTGACACACCACTCTTGGACACATACAACACGTCACACAATGCAGAGAAAGCACACAGCACAGGACACACTGCCAGACCCACATGCAGAAACCAGGCAGGGCAGGGATCCATCAGGGCCAGGGCTACTGTCCTTCCACCCCGCTTGTCCCCCATAATCAGATGTCTAGAGAACAGGTTCAGAAACATGCCCCAGTTTCCAGGTCAGTACTGAATGGGGATTAAACCACCAGAGAGCCCTGGCCTTGTAGGGGCTAAGGCAGGGCCCCATAGGGCAGGTGTCAGGTGGGAGAGTGGGGACAAGGTGGGCCTCCTCCCTGCCTCGAGGCTCTGCATTCTGCCCTGGGGGCCCTGACCACCTCCAGGCAGCACAGCTGCTGTTCTTGCCCTTCTGCAAAATGGACATCACCCCACTGACCTGGGCCAGCTCCCTGCTCTGGTGCCCCCCATTTTCTTTCCCCCCAAGGAGTCTTGTTTTCCAACTCCAGGAAATGGAGCACCACAGGAGCGCCATAGGGTCAGGCCAGGTCACCACGTGATCTCTCCTCCGGACCAGGACACACTTGAGAGTGCCTGACCCAGTCATGGGCCAGTGCTCAGTGGCCTGAGGGATCAGCATGGTAGCCGCCCCCCCCTTCAAAGCTCCAGGGAACTAGCACAGGGGAGGAGCCTGGGAGGAGATGAAACCTCCCAGGGTAAGGAGGGCAGGATCCAGGCAGAACAGGACTGAGCTCCTGCCATGTCCCCCATGCCTGACCTAGCACCACAGCTGTCGCCCCTGACCCAGTGTGCTCCCCCAAGAGGGACTTCGCACAGATGTGAAGGTCCCACCTGCACAAGAAGAGCCTCTGCCCTCAGCTTCCAAAAGCCCAGGCCTCCTCTCCCTAGCCTCACAGGTCACTGGCTTCCACACTGGCACCCAGGGGTTTGACCCCTACTATCCATCAGCCTTGCTATTCACCCTCTTGGCTTCCTGGGTGCCCAGGCCCCTCCCACCACCTGCAGTCCTAGCAAGAGCTCCTCAGCCCAGCAACCTTGACCCTGGAACCAGGAGTCTCAGTTTCCCAGAAATCTGAAGGGGAGGACCTGAGGCTTATGAAGGCAGGACCCTGAAATGCAGGCACAGATGTACACACGACCAGGTTTATCACCCTGCTGTTTGTAACAGACTCGAGCAATCAGAGACTGCCTAGTGCCCACCCCCAAGGGAGGGGGTGGCCATCACAGTCAGGCTTAGGGAGAAGTTTTAATAACCCAAGAAAATGCCTTTGATATCTAACGCTGAATTTACATCTTCAGAATGCAAAAGTATGTGTACAAATTTGTGAAAGATAGAGAGTATACTAGATGAAATATGCCAAAATTTCCTAGTGATTACTTCTTGATTGGCGAATTTCATCTCTAGATTTTTCCACATATTATGCATTTTCTATGGCAAACCACCACACGTTCATTATCATAGAACACGAGCAGATGCAATCAAGGCTGCCTAGGCCAGGAGCTATGAGGCTTCTCGGGGGAGGGTGACCAGGCCTGGACACTAAGTTCTCCCTCACAGGCCACCAGCCAGGCCAGGGCTTCCAGGACAAAGGCCTGGGCAGCTCACTAGTGGGCCCAGGCATAGAAGGGCCCAGCCAGGTGAGCCCTGGAAGCACTCTGAGAGCAGGCCTCTGGCCCAGGAAGGAAACAGAACAACAGCCAAAACACGGGCTCCTGCTGCCTGCCCCAGCTTCCCAGCTGCTCCAGGACAAGCTTCACTGCAAAGCAGAGGGGAGGGGACAGGGGGTACACTGGCCAGGTACTATTCCCTGCCGCCTCTCACAAGATAGCTCCAGCTGCAGGGCCCTGCTCCTCTCCCTAAAGCTGGCTGGATGAAACCCCACTCTGGGCTGTAGACCAGCATGTCATGCTTCTGCTACAGCCTGTCTCTGGCCAAATGGCTGAGGAAGCAGGTAGGGAAGGAAGCAGGCCAGTAACCCAGGGTCCCCTGGTGGCCAGGCTTGGGGGCCAGTATCCACGGAGTCCCACCTGCCAATGACCTCCAGCCAGGTCTCCTGGGTTCCAGGCCACCCTGTGACCAAGGGTGGGGTGACACTGCCTGTTAACTAAATGTCCAGCTGGCACCAGTGATGTACCCACCTCTGCCCTGAGCCAACTCTAAGGACACAGGCTCAGTTCTGTGGGCTTAGTATTCACTTGGCCACTCTCTCCAGACACAGGTGGCTCTGGGCTGGACATGGCAACAGCATGAAGCTGGGCCTGGTCCCCGGGAAGCTGACCCAGCAGAGCCTGGTCTCCTTCTCCTAAGGGCCGGCTGCTATGCCACTGCCAGGTGGCCTCCCCCACCAGAGCTTTCAGGTCCTCAGCCCTGCCGTGGTCTCCCGGAGGAGTGAAGAGCCAGCAGCTGGGCAGCGCTGATTGTCAGGGCTCTCCCAGGTGGTGTGGGCTGGGATTCTCAGGGTTCTTATGGGTCAGCTGTAAGGGAGAAGCAGGGAGAGTCGGGTGTGGCAACTCTCTCCTCAAAGTCCCAGGGACACCTCCTCTACTTCCAGGCCTAAGAAACTCCACTCCCATGCCCTTGAGTGGCTTTGGCACAGGAAGACACAGGCTAATCAAAGGTGAGGGAAAGCTGCTCCCGACTTGGCCCCAAGCAGCCAGTGGGGTTTTGTCTCCCTCCTCAGTCCTGCCTCCTTCCTGAAGGCGGATGGACTTGGGGTGACATGGGGCACGCAGGTAGGCCTGTGCAGAGCTGAGGGGGTTGGCCTCAGAGCCTGGAGGCCACAGGTCTTGCTCCAGGGCCCAGCATCCTGTTGGCAACAGGCCATGAGGGGTTGAACCCAAGCCTCTCTCAGGTGACCCCACCCTAGTAATCCCCTGGCAGCATCCTCCCATGTTCTAGGGGTCACAAACAGGTCGCTCTGCAGGCACCCACTAACCAACCAACATGCCCCAGAAGTAGAGAAGGGCTGACACACAGACCCACAGGACTCAGGGGAGCCCCTGAGCACGAGGTGGTTGGCCTCTCCCCACAGGGCCCAGTGACTGCTGAAGGTCCTCCAGGAGACCTCTGCCCCTTCTTCCTTAGGACAGAGTCCCCATTAGTGAGACATGTGGCCACCAGAAAAAGGCTCCATTTCACAGCTAGGTGCACCATGGGCTCAAGTTCTGGCCAGTGAGAGGTGAGAAGCATCGTATGGAGCCTCTAGAAAGAATAGTTAAAGAGAGGCTGCATCCTCCTTTGTCCACTCCTCCTTTCCCTGCTGGCCAGGAAGCAGATCTGATGGCTGAACTTAAGCAGCAACCGTCTTGCACCACAAGGTACAAGCCCACGCTGAGGACGGCAGAGCAGCAGGACAGAGGGGCGGTGGCTCCTGACAGTCTGGAGGGGCCATTCCAGTGCCAGCCTGCTCACCTCTACCCATGGCTTATGTGAGAGAGCAGCATCTCTGTTGTTCCACCCACCTTCACCTAGCTGATACGTTGCTCTCCATATTTCAAGTGCCACCCCAAATGTCACACCCTCCTTTCCCTGGGCTCCTACCCCTCTCTCAGCCCTCTCTGCTCTGCTGCATCTTCCACTCTGTGGTCAGAATGGTTTTGCTAAGACATAGATTTGGGCAGGTCACTCCCACTCAAAACCCTCCACCCTCAGCACAGCATCCAGCTACTCGGTGGGCCCAAGGTCCCTCGAGGGTCTGTCCCCAGCCTGCTGCTCTGGGCTTATCTGCCAAGTCCCACCTGCCCACACGGAATGCCCTTTCCCACACCTCCAGGCCTTTGACAGGCTGCATCCTCTGCAGTAACACCCTCCCACTCGAGTTGGCTTACTGAGGGCCGTGCCATCCTCCAGGGCCAGCTCAATGTCTCCCCTCTGGGCCTCCACAGCCTGCTCACGCCCATCCTCACCAAATGAATGAACAAATTCCTCAAATACTCACATCCCACCCTGACCCCAGACAAAATGTGAAGCCACTGCTGGAGCACCAGGGACCCTAAAAGTGGCTGGGCCCTGCCGTACCCAGAAACCAAGGCCTGGGCTAAACTATGGGTGCTAAGCAGCCATGCCAGGGTGACCTTACCTTTGCTGATGGCTTTGTCCCCTCCCAGCTCCGTGTGTCCATGGACGGGGGGACCTGGTAGATGTCATGTCCTATTCCAGCGGAAGGTGGCACCTGGTAAATGTCCTGGGCAGGACTTCCAGGTCCTGGGGGAACCTGGTAAAGGTCTGTGGCCGGGCTGGGAAATGGGTGATGGGGTGTCTGCTTCGAGAACGTGGACGTCTGCTTGGCCGGGGGTGACTGGAACTGAGGGCTGGGCCCAGGGGCTTGGTAGAGGCCTTGCTGAGCCTTGCTGGGAGTGGGCACCAGGTAGACGCTGTCGGGCTGTGGTGGGTATGCAGCAGGGAGCATGGGTGTATACTGGGAGGCCGGGGGCACCGCAGTGTGGAGGCCCTGTAGGAGGCTGGGCTGGGCTGGGGCGGTGGGTGGGCCAGGGCCAGGCCCTGCCAGCTTCTTGTCATACATGCCCACCAAGATCTTGAGGCGGTTCCCAGGCACGATGCCTTGGCGCCCGTGCAGTGAGCAGAGCCACCAGCCGTCCAGGCCCTGTGTGTCCCGCTCCAGCACCGTCATGATGTCGCCCTTGCGGAAGGAGAGCTCATCTGGGGACTCGGCTACATTGTCGTAGAGGGCTTTGGCCAGCACGTTCTGGGAAGAGAGGACACAAGGATGATGGTTAGGGCAGAAGGACTAACACGGGGTTGGGGAGGCCTCAGGTGACTTGCCCAGGCCCCACCCCCCTCCAGGACTGAAGAGGCAACTGGCTTTGTTACCAGGAAAGGAACTCAGTTGGGTTTGGCAAAATTGTGGTGCCTTTGCCTCCACTGTCCCTGCCTGTCCCCAGTAGAAATGCCCAGCTTATCCTGGCATTTCTTCAGCTGAGCCTGGATAGCACCTCAAAATCCTCTCTACCGCAGCCACCACCAACACTCCAGGGGCGGCACTCATGACGCTCCTAAAAACTACTTCTGAAGTCACACTACAGCCTGGACCAGTGCCAGAAACAGCAGTGGTAATGACAATAATGGCCATTGGGTTAAAAGAAATAACAAATGATTATCACATGAACAAGAAAATAATTTAACAAAAATCCCAGCTTCTTAGGATAAAAACACTGAAAAAAGATGAGAGGGAACTTCCTAACTTAAGTCCATTTACCAAAAATCTACCAAAATATCAATAATTAATGGAGAAACTTCAAACACCTTCCCTTAAGGCTGGGAAGAAAATGGGATGCATACTCTCTCTGCTCCAGCCCAGCTGGGGGGGAAGCGGGGAAGAAAGGGGAGAGAGAGGAGGGGGAGGGGGACAGAGAGGGAGGGGAAGGGGAGGGGAGGGGAGAGAGATGCATTCATGCACGGGCAAAACGGTCATCTTCACATAAAAAACACAAACTATAAAAACCGTTAACTGATGAGAAACATCACAGAGAAGACGGCACACAATAACAACAAAACCTAGAAGTTAACCAAGAATCAACCAAGCAATGAGATCTCTGAAGAGAAAATTCTGTCAAAGCACTCAAGGAAAAATTTGAATAAAGGGAAAAATGTACCGAGTTCATGGTAGGACAACTTAACACTGTTAAAAGTCCATTTGCCCAAGCTTACTTAGTAAATTCACTACAATTATAATAAAAATGCCAGCAGTATTTTTTTTTTTTTGAGTAATTTGGCCAAAGGAAAAAAAAGTCCTTCTAGAATTAAATGGAGGAACAGAGGTCCATGAATAAGAAGGTCAATTCTGAGAACAAAATGCAAAGGGGCACCCGTCTCCCAGCCATGAGGATATGCCACATCTCCCAGCAGGCACAGAAGCAGGCACAGGGACCAGAGCACAGGAAGGGCCCCACTGTGTGGGAACTTGGCAGGTGGGACAACAAAGCAATGGAGAAAGGATAAGACTACCTCACACACAGTCCTGGGAAAACTCACTCCTTGTAGTGAAGAATTCTTAATTCAATTTGGACACTTACCTCACATTATAAACAAAGGACAATTAAAGACCTAAATTCGAAAGGTCCAACTCTAGAGAGAATAAAAGAAAAAAACTGTGGGAGAATAGCTTCATGATGTTGAGGTGGAAAAAAATTATGAAACAAAACCCCAAAAGCAAAGACCATAAGGTAACAAAAACCAAAAACAAATGAAGGATTTGACTTTATCAATCAATGTGACAGATTTCTGTTGGATGAGGGTTGACACAGAGCTGACAGAAGGTGGCAAGTCACCAAATGACCAGAGAGAGAGAGTAATCTAGAATTGGGAGGAGCTCCTACAAATCAACAAGAAAATGACAAAGATACCAACAGAAAAATCCACAAAATATGAAGAGTTCCCCAAAGGGGAAATTGACAGGCTAAGCCCTACCTGAAGGATGCTCAGAGTTCCAGCAAGCAGACGCAATTAGAACACATCTAAGACCCCACTATGTGGTACATCAAGTGTCCTTGTATTTGGGGAAGTGGCCCCCTTGGGGTGGTGTTGGCAGTAGCATTCATAGTCCCCACCGACCTTAGCAGCACTGAGCATCACTATGGTTGCCCATCATTGCATAGGGCCACCTGCAGTGATGGGTGACCCATGGGTATGTCACCAGGTAAAAGTGGCAAATGTCAGCCACATCCTCCTGAGTTAGAGTGAAAAACAGGAGATCGACGACCCAGGACCTTTCTTGTAAATAAGTATCTACAAAACAACTCTCTATATATTTCAAACACACTTATCTAAGGACAGATTCCAGACACATTACATTTGCATGGGTGCTTCTGGGAGAGGGAGGAGGGGAATGAGACAAGCATCAGGAATAAGCAGTTGGGGAGAGGGGGAGAGGGCAAAATGAAAAGGGGCCTCATACAGACTGAAGACAGCCAAAGAGGGCAGCAGCACCCCCTTCCCTGGCTCTCGCCCTTTACTTGAGCTCTTGTTAATTTTCACAACCACCCCAGAAGTGGGCACTGCTATGATCCCTTCACAGTCAGCAAATCCTCCCCAGCAGGGACATGAGCTCCACATGGCCCCAGAGCCAAGCAGCCTGTGCAGAGGCTTGGAGGGGGCGGCCATGTAATTACAGCAGGAGGACCACAACATGGCAGACACAGTGAGGGGCAGGCCCAGATCCTCACTGGGGATACGAGAGCCAGGTGGGGAAGCCCCGCAGTTTTCCATCACTGCTCATGTAACCCTCACCCCCGCTGCCGCTGCTCCCCTTGTCCAGGTGCCAGGCTCAGGCTGGGTCCAGAGATACCACAGAGGGCCCCCAGCTGGAAGGCTACAGTCAGTTCCAGCAAAAGGCAGGAGCAAGGGAGGCTCCTGGGCGAGAAAAGGCCAGGCCTTCTATGGCCCTTCCTAGGGCAACAGAGGGCTGAACAGAGGGCTGTCTGTGCTCAGGAGGGGCCCCAGGGCCTCACACACAGAGAAGCCAGATCCAAGGGGACAGTGCCAGGCCAGTTGGGCTGGTGGCTCTCTCTGGGCTGCCTACAAGGTCCCATCTCTGAGTCTCCTGGGGTCTGAAGATGCACAGCCTGGTCTAGACCCTGACTGAGAAATGTGCATACACTAACACTGGTTGTGTGACCTTCCCCACTTTTGGCCTCCATCTCCAAGGAGTCAAATGGGAGCTGGAATTCCAGGCAGAAGAAGGGGCCACACCTCCTTGAGCAGAAACAGGAAGTGGGAGCCTGGGCCCTCAGGGCAGACAGACAGGAGTGGGAGTGACACATGGAAAGTGCCCCTCCATCTCCCTGGCCCCCCATCCTGAGCATTATGGAAGAGAATCAAGCATCAAACATCCAAAGAGGATGATGGAACCCTGGGGAGAGGTCAGGCAGATGGCAAGCACGAGGGCAGTGGGTGAGACCCTGCCACTCCTTTGCCCTGGAGTCATCAGCCGGAGCCTATTTCTCCGGAGAAGCTCAGAGCATCCAGCCCCAGAAAAGGCCAGTGGCCAGAGACTTGGGAGCCAAGAGGGGCAAGGCCCAAGGGAAGAGCCAGTCCAGGCAGGCAGCTCAAGGAAGGCAGAGCCCAAGTGGACTAATTTCAGTGCTAAGGTGCACACCACCAAGGGCAAAGGCCCTCGAATCACTATGGGTGCTGCAACATCATCCACTCCACTATTGTGACAGAACTAAAAATGCACTGAAGTGTAAATTATGCCTCAGTAAGAAGTCATTTGAAATTTAAAAGTGGGGAGAGGGTCAAAATAGCATTGGTAATGTTTGAGACAATGGGGATACTTTCTCTTCCTCGTTTTCAGAATTTTTTAATTTGTATTTAATGTGCATTTCGTACTTTGGGGTTGAAAAAATACACATCCTGAAAAAGAAAACAGTGGACTACCTCCTAGGCTCTGAGGCAGCAGCTGCAGCAGGCCCAGAGGCTAGAACCCTGGGGAGGAGCAGGCAGGGGTAGGGGCTGCCCTGCAGCCCACCGGGGCTCACAGCTCCCATCGCCATGCTGCCAGCAAGAAAAGTGAATTTTCCAAATATGGTCTGTAGCCTGCCTTGGGGAATCACATCCCGTCAAGGGGCGGGACGCCCGGCCCACCCTCCCCCAGTGACCCCAGAATGCAGAGCCACCCTGCCGAGTCCCCCCTGCCCCTGCTCTGGTGACCACAGGAAGTGCCAGCAGAGTGAGTCACAGGAAAATTCCCCTCCAGCCGAGTCAGAGGGGTGTGGGGGTGCAGACAGAAGAGATTGCTCCTAGAAGGTCCCTTACCTCTTAGGGCAACCCAAGGAAGACTGGCAGAGAGGCCCCACCAGGCAGGCCAGGAGGCTTGGAAGGGAGCAAAGCAGAAAAGCCTGAGGGCGCTGCTGAGGACAAGTTCTAGTGGGGGAGGGGACAGGAGAGAGGGTACCCCTGGCCCAGGTGAGCAACTGGGGCCTCTGGCCTCCTGGGGCAGCCATATGAGCTCACTGAGCTGGCAAAGGCAGCCAAGTGTGGCTGTAACTCAGTTTGGGGCAGCCAGCGGCAGCTGGAGCCAGTCTGGGAAGCATCTCGCAGTCTGAGCACGGAGCACTGGATGCCTGGCACCATGAGCACCTCCCACTGCGTCAGTTGGAATGCCCCCACCCAGAGCCCCCACAGCAGCCTCTCTACAGCCAGGCACTGCTGGTGCCCAATGAACAGCTCCAGTTGACCAAGCACCCGCCCTTTTGGGCCTGTCTTCCCAGCTGCTCCCCAAGGGCACGTTACTCCTGGAGTCACTAAGCAGCAGTTCAGACCCAGACCTCAGTCCAGCTCTCCCTCCCACTGCTGTGTGACCTTGGGCAAGTCCCTAAGCCTCTCTGAGCATCCAGATCCTCTCTGCTAAGATGTCAATCAACCCTGGCTTCACAGGACTGCTCTTTTGTTTTACGATTTTGTTTTGCTCTCAGCCAGGCACTAGGCCAGACTCCAAGAAGACAGCATAGGCCTAACTTAACAAGGCCCCTGTCTGCATGGAGCTTACATTACAGTGGGGAAGAAAGACACGAAACAAAAATGTGCTTTGATGGGGAAAAAGTGGGGTGCCAAAAATAATGTGGAGAAAGGCTTCTGTATATAGTGTCAGAGATGATCTACCCAAGGTGACATTTCAGGTGACTCATGCCAGGGAAAGAATGGAGGGGAGACAGGTCACGACCCTGGAGTGGCAGGTAGGCTGGTCATGCTGTAGGATTCCATGGGATGACACATGGATGGCTCAATAAATGTCACCTGAACAGTGGCTTCCCATGGCCAGATAAACCCACACCACCACACCATTCCTGCTCTGGACACACTCCCTGCTCCCCCAGAACACTGTCATGCCCCAACTTGGAGGATGGGCCAGTCTCCCTAAACCTACTTTCCCAGACTCCCGCACTGCTGGACTTGGGGCACGTGACCCAAGCTGGGCCAATCAGGTGCTCCCACCCCAAGCTCTCGAGGAACATAACTGTGAGTGGCCTCAGAGGTGGGCACAGCCAGGGAACTACAACCAGTCCAGGCAGACACCATAGGCTGTCTGTGCCCAAAGCACCTCAGAGACTGCTGCCTGACTTGCCCAGTCTCTGGCCTCCTCTCCTGCCTCCAGGAACTCTCCCACTGCATCCCACTCCTCCAGGACATGCACCAGAGGAACTCAGGTAGGCTCTCTGGGGCTGGCTTATCCCTTATGCCAGGACTGCATCCTTGACTACCCACTGCTCTCCTTTCCTGGCCCTGAGACCCTGCTGGGAAAACTCACAGGTTTCTGAGTGTGAGGCAGAGAAGGAGAACTCACAGCCTCATGCCAGCACCCCACAGCCAGGCCCATTCAGAACAACAACCTGGCTGCTGCACATGGAGCTGACAGGGCTGCCCCACAGGCCCTGCCTGGCTCTGAGAAAAGCCCTCATTGTGTCTCCAGGGCCTGTCTGGGCGCCAGACCCACCCAGCCCAGGCAGGTCCTCAGACACAGAGCAGCTGGGGCCTTGGCCACGGGTGGGCACACATCAGGGAGAACTGTAGCCTTCTGACCTGGATTCAGGTCTCTTCCCCAGCTTTGCCAGCTGCCTCGGGGATCCCTGGACATGCCTATGGTTATCCCCAAATTCTGACTCTGGGGGAGGAGTCAAGCTGGTGGCTGAGAGTAGTGAGGGGAGAAGACACTGCAAGGCTTCCTCACCAGGGAGCCTTCCCTGGTTGCCTAAAGGGAACCCTCGGGAGTTCCTTACAAGCGAGGCCAGCTTGGGCCAACTGTGGAGGACACTGCAGGTGTCATGGCAGACCAAAGGCCCCATCTACCAGGAGTGGCTCCACATCTGGCCTGCACTGATTCACCCAGCAAACATGTTCTCAGCACCCACAAGCCAGCCCAAGGTAGGAGCTGGGGACAAAGGGGCACTCAAGGAAATGGGCCATAGTGACATGATCGATAGGTTCATAATAACAAGAAAAGCCCATTTACTCCATGCCAGAGGCAGAAATCTTTTATGCACAGCAAGCATCTCATTTAACCTCAAAATGACCCCATGAGACACTATGATTACTTCCATCTTACAGATGGGAAACTGAGGCTCAGAACAGTACCTGACTTGCCCAGGGCCACAGAATCAGGATGCACCAGAGGCAGATCTACGGCTATGAGAAACAGCGGAGCTGATGGCTCCTTAGGTTCATGGAAGTCAGGAGTGGAAATTTCATAGGCCTTTTCCACCCCTTTGTCCCCACCCCCAACACGCACACACGTGCACCCACCCTAAGCACAGAGTCTCACACACAGCAGGCACTCGGGAAACACTAGCTCCCTTCATACCCAGAACCATCACAAACGTGGGCCAAGTTTATTTCTGGGGTATTCTGTTTTTTTGTCCCAAAGAGCCCCTAGTGGCCAATGGACACAGGCCCAATGAGTGTGTGCTCAACTGGCAGTCTGTACCCACAGCCTCTCCTCACGCATGTCCAGGGATCCACCTGCAGGGGCAAGCAGCCACAGGCCTGCTGGCTGGTTCCTGACCATCCCACCTTTCCCTGCCCGCCCGCCAGGCTCCAATGGCATCCAATGGAATAGCACCTCTTCCCTCATCTGAGCTGATGTCCCCTATGCTCCCATCCTGAGTGGAACTCTGAGACCAGCCACCTTAGCAGCATCCTCCTCTAATACTCCCATAGACAACTGAGTGGCCAGGGTCTGGGCTCAAGTCCTTGGTGCTCAGCTGGCAGAGAACAAGAGCATGGGTGTCGAGAGCCATCCAAAGGGGAGATGGCTCCCACCTTCCTGCCTCAGGAGCCCATGACACCTCAGAGAAAACAAAGCATGGGTAGTGTGCAGGTCCTCAGCCTCATGCTTAACAATCAGCAGCCAGAGGAAAGGTCTGCAGAATGAAGGAATAAAAAGCCACTTGTGGGGTGGCCATTGCCAGGGACTCCCCCGCACAAGTGCAGAGCCACAGCTTGGCCTTTGCTGCAGCAGCAATAGCAGATACCTTTGAGTCCAAGGCCAGCTATGGACCAGAAGCACCCCCCCCCGCCCCCACTCCTGCCATGGCATCCCAGGCACTGTCCCCTGGGAGGTTGGGCAGAGGAGAAGGGGCACGGGGAGGGCCCTCCTGCTATATAGAACATGGCATCTGCATCCCCCAACACACCATGGACCGTGGGGACAAGTTGGCAGATGCCAGGACTGCATCCTTGACTACCCACTGCTCCTTTCCTGGCCCTGAGACCCTGCTGGGAAAACTCACAGGTTTCTGAGTGTACTGGCTTCAATTCACTCTTGTGATTTGGTGTCTTGGCAGAGAGCTTAATGTGAGGTTGACCCTTTACTTCAGGGACAGCATCAGGACCAATATAGGGGTAAATCCCCAGCCCCAGGCTTTGTCATCATGGAGGGGTCCAGGGGCCAGTAGCAGAAGGGACAGTAGCAACTTCACTTCATGTCCTTAGTTTCTTCACCTTGACATCTAAAGTCCCCTGCAGCTCTGCTACTCTCCAGAACCAAATAACTTTCAGCAGCCCTTAATGCAACACCATCTGCCTGAGCAGGAACAGAAAGGGACACAATGTCACAAAAAGTGAGGTTCTCCAGCTTAAAAAAAAAAGTACCAAACCACTGATTTATGGGATACACCAGTGGAGCCGCTTAAGCCCTGCCCCCCCGCCACCCTCTGAACTCCTTCCACCCCAGGCCTGGACCCTTCACCCCACTCCTCACCTAGAGGTGGATGGGACTTAGGACAGCAAGACAAAGGTGGAGCCAGGGCCTCTCCCCAGTGCTCAGAGGCCAAAAAGGGCCTGACCAAGGGCAGAGTCTCACCCCCTTGGAGGGAGACCATCCTGTAGCCCCTTATTAGGGAGAGGCTTGGATCCCTATCACCCAACGCCACTCCCCACACTCAGGACTGACTTCAATACTGCCTCTTCCAAGAAGCCTCCCTGGGAGCACACCTCCCCTGCTGGTAGGTTCTGGCTGCCCCTGCTGGCTGTGGGCTCCTGTGGGCAGAAGAAGTTGTCCAGGCTCAAGAGAAAAGGGTGGTGGGACCTCCTAAAAGAACAATGGATGCTAGAAAGGGGCCACAAAGGCACAACCTTGGAGCCAGAAGGGTCCCACCAAGTTAGCAGTCTAGTAGAGCACAGCAGCCCCCCAAAGACTAGAGCTCCCCCAGTCCCAGACAGGAGATGGGCAAGGGGTACACATGGTGCAGCACACAGGGTCATGCTAGGATACTAGGCTCTAGATCCAGTTCGGTGAGGACAACAGACTGTCCCTCTCTGTGCCTCAGTCTCTCCATCTGTACCATTCATATAACTAGAGTGCAGTGCAGCTGTTTCAGCAGCTATTCCTGTGCAGATGGGATGCCCTAGTAACGCTGCCCTTACTTCAATCCTTTGCCCAAACCGGGGGAGATGGTACCAGCCCACAGCACTGACGCTCCTGCTCAGCACAAACAGTAATGGCCAGAAGCTGCATGCAATCCTCCTCCCCACAACCGAAGGTGACTTTCTTGGCAGAACCCGGAGGTGCCCCGCCCCACCTCCACCCAGCTCTCACTGGGCTCCTTCCTTGCCCAGGGCAAGCGGGCAGTGTGTGCTGGTGCCAGGAGGGTGAGCCAACAGCTCCTCCCCAGGGCTCCTTTCCCTATAAGATCCACCTGCGCCTAAGCCCTGGTCCTGCAGGCATCCTCCACACCTGCTCCTCTAGCTCTGCCAGCCTCAGCCTCCCACCATCCAGCTCTCCACTGGGGGAAAGGAAATGGGCACAGGAAGGAGTGTCTCACAGCCCAGGGTGAAGGGAAACATCTCTTCACTTGGTTGAAATCGGCAAGGAAGAGACTGACCCATGGTCATTCTGCAAAGATGACCAAAGCCACAGAAAACCCCAGGAGTGCCTCCCAGCCTAGACCCTTCCTCACGGTGGGGTGTGGGGAAAGAAAACCAAGTGTTCTCAAGACCAGTACGGGAGCTTTGTGGTTGGGAAAAGAAGTTGCCAACCCCAGTCAGATTCGCGACCCACACATCCCCCTAGGCCCTAACCTGCCCTCGCTCCCCGCCTGCCCACAGCCTTCAGCAAATCTTCGCTTCCCCAACTCCCTCAGCATGGTCCTGGGCTCATCCTGGCACAGCTGCGACAAGCTGGGAGCTCGGGCTGTCGGAGCAGGGGCTACCCCAACAGTGGACCCCAAAGTCCCCAAGTCCACGCCGCAGAACCGGAGCCCGGACCCCTCCTGCGACTCTCCGTGGGGTCGTGGTGCGGCCCTGGACTCCCGCCGCCAGGATCCAAATCCAACAGCCGTTTAGCAACCAGGGCAGGTAAAGGCCGAGGAGCACCCCTCCCGCTCCCGGAATCCAGCGCCGGCGGGCCGGGGTGAATCATTAACTTGCCGCGGACTGGCGCTCCGGACGCTCCGACTTCCCGGCCGACACCACGCACTTGCTCGCCCGGCCCTCGACCCCTAGCCTGGGCGCGGTGGGCAGCCTCCACTCCCAGACAGACAGATGGACCACCACTCCGCTTGGAAGCTCCCGGTCAAGACGTCAACGGACCTCAGACCCCTCCGTCGTAGCCGAGGAAACTGAGGCTCGGGGTCAGAGCACAGAGGCCAAGGTCATGCAGCAGGCGGCGGCCGGCAGGGGGAGAGCGGGCCTCCCGCCAGCAACTTTCCCGGATCCAGGAACTTTCCTGCCGGCAGCGGCCCCTGCTCCGAGCCCTTGCAACCGCCCCCGAGGCGCGCCGCTCTGGGAGCCTCCGCAGCCCTTCATCCCGGCTCCCGGGCCAGGGCCGGAGGCGGTCCCACGACCGCGGACCCCGGCCCGGCCGCGCCCCCGCGGAGCCTCCCGTGGCCGGAGGTTCCCAGGACCCGCAGGTCCGGCAGGAAATGCCACTCGCTTAACTCCTTCCCGCCCGGGTCCGCCCCGGCGCCGGCAGGGCCGTCGCCTCGAAGCCCGTACGCCGAGTCCAGCCGGGCGTCCCCGGGCGCGCCGACCCCGGCCGGCCGCCGGGAGCGGACGCCGGGCCGCGCCTGCCGCACTCACCAGGTACTTCATGGCGTCCGGCCGGCCGGGCCCCGGCTCCCCGCGGGGGCGCACACCGAGCTGCCCGGGCCGCGCGCTCTCGGCGCTCCGAGCGCGCCTCAGCCGCCCGGGTCTCGGTCCCGGCCCGGCCGCCTCAGCCACCGCCGCCGCCCAGAGCCGGTCCCACTTCGCCCCGCCCGGCCGCCGCCGCCCGGCCGCCCAGCCCGGCTCCCGGCATGCCCGGCCGCGCGCACCCATTGGCCGCGGCGGCTCCCCATGCAAATGAGCCGCCTGCCCAGGCGCCCGCCCAGTGGGACCGCCCCCCTCCGCGATGCCGGGCGTCAAGGCTACTGCACCAGATACCCCTTTTCCTGCAAAGGCACGTCCTGCCTTCCACCGCGGGCGAGTACGCGCCCCTCCTCGAAGGCCTATGCAAACGCCTCCTCTTCTGGGAAAACTCACCTCCTCCTCCTCTAGCGCACCGGGCAGCTGCAGCCCCCATCTCCCCAGACACCGGCCTCAAGTC
The DNA here is from genome assembly GCF_027409185.1 of Cynocephalus volans. Lineage (NCBI taxonomy): Eukaryota > Metazoa > Chordata > Mammalia > Dermoptera > Cynocephalidae > Cynocephalus > Cynocephalus volans. Next base: position 125,636,580 of record NC_084469.1, on the reverse strand, counting down.
GACTTCGCCTTCCCCACCCACCGACCCCCGGGCATTCCACGCGTGTCCATCGGGCCGTCTGACTCATCTGAATCTAAAAGCAAAGGGGATGGGGCGTGCCGAGAGGAAAATAATAATAAACACCGCAGCACCTACTGGAACAGGCCTACTATGTAGGGTCCCCAGGAAATGAAGACTCAAAGCATGGAGGTTGGTGAGCTCCCGTAACCTTTGAGGACTCCAGCTGGTCCCCTGTAGCCCAAGAGAAGCAGAGCCAAGGCTCATCCTGTCGTACTCCACATGTGACCCTGGCCCCAGCCGACCCAGGACAAGAGGCTTGCCATCTGTCTCCCTTCTCCACTGAATTGAATCCAGCCCCCCTGATGCACCCCCACCCCCACCCCAATAAACACACCATCTCAGTTCTGCCTTAGGAAACCTGCCCCACCCCCTTTTCTGAGTCAACTGTGTCCAGGCCTAAAACCTGTGCCCAGTACCCTCTTGAGTCCTGCTCCAACTCGTCTGTTTCAGCAACATGAAGTGGGTGTGTATGCTGGGAATGAGGCAGGAGGAAGAACCACCGCATGGAAACTTAGTGGACAGCCTCGGCTATCCTGAGTCCCCTCTTGTTAGGCTGCAGGTCAGTGACTGTCATCCCATGCAGCATAAGCTGGTGCCAAAGTCCCAGAGCACAGTTCAGGGATGCACAGTGGTCCGCAGTGAGATCGAGGATGGAACCTGCACCAGACAAGGCAGGATACTCAGTCAACAATCCTGGACTACTCGCTGGGCATGTGAATACCGTCAGGCAGCTCATGGTGCCAAGGAAGCAGTGAGGTAGACCCAGCTTCACCCAGCAGAGAAATCTCAGGCATGGCTTATAAAATCCACACAAGCCCAAAGTGGACCTCAGACAGGCATCTGACATGTGGGCTCAGCCCCTGGCCAGACGTGCCACCTTGGGCAGGCCCTTTCCCTCTCTGGACTCTTTTCTCATCTGTAAAATGAAGGGGCTGGGCTAAGGTGGCCCAAGCCTGGCTGTTCATAGGTGCTCTGGAGAACTTGTTAAAAAACAGATTCCTGGGTCCCACCCCTCCAGAACAACTGGACATCTGCATTTCCCCTAAGCTTCTGGCTTGGGAACCACTGGCCAGAATGCACAGCATGAGGGGTGGGTAAGAAGCAGTGGGAAAGGATGCAGTGTGAGCCAGAGTGCCCCAGAGGAACAGCACAACTAGCCAACACCATGTGCCCTTCCCAAGACTGACCCCCTTGTCACCCTGGGAACAGCCCCCTTCCCCACAGAAGAGGAGCCAGCTCTCAGGGAAGCACTGTCTGAAGCACCCCCTCCTGCTTGCTCCCCAGAGCTGTGCCCCAGCTCCTCCTACACCCTGACTCTGTCCAGCCACCAACTCCTCGGCCTGGCTGGCACCCCAGGCCCCCAGGGAGCAGGTCTGAACCAGACAGACCATGCACGAGTGTCTGTCTGTGCTGGGGACTGAAGGGAGTCCTCAGATTGTCCGTAGGTCTCTACTTCTGTAGGGAGGGGTGTACCCTGCTGGCAGGGCTCCAGGCAGGAGGTCTCTGCAGGGATGAGTGGGGACACAAAAGGCCTGGACCTCAAGAGGGTTGGCCCCTACTCTGTCCTAGCCGGCCAAGGTGGGGGGCGGGGGATGCGGAGAGGAGGAGGCTGGCTGGGACCTTGGGGAAAGGCAGACCCCCCTCTCTCTGTGGAGCTGGATTACAGTGGCACTGGGGGTGGGGCTCTGGTGTGGGCGGGGAGGCAGGGGAGGGGAACTGGTCTCAGGCACAGGCATTTCAAAAATTTGCTCCTTTTCCACTTAAACTCCCCCCGCCCTCCAGCCTGTGCCTCCCAGAATGGCATTTCCGCTTTGGAAACAAGGCCCCAGGGTCTACTCCCCACTGTGTTGGGGAAGGGGGAGTAGCTGTGGTGGGGAGGACGGGGGTGGGGGGGTGAGGTGAACCACTAGGTAAGCTCTGGCTGGAGTTTATAGGGTGCAGAACCTCACCCCACTCTCAATCCAGCCTCCTGCGCCCTCCAACTGCCAGTGAGCACTGACAAGGGTGCCGTCCCACGTAGCCAGCACTGCCTCTGTGCCCACCGTGCCTGGACTCCATGACCACGTGCTCATTTCCTGCCCACAGCAATCCTGCAAAACAGGCTTCACCATGAGCCCCATTTTACAGATAAGAGACTGATACCAAGTTTACCAGCCCTTGTCTCATCCCACACGTTCCCAGTCACAGAAGGGACTGAGCTGGCAGCCAGGCAAGGGATGGTGAGGCTGCTAGACCTCATCCCACCCTGACTACTCTGTGACAGGAAGGGAATGTAGAGACAGTGGCACTCCAGCCTCAGAAAGCAAAGACTTATGTCACAATCAGACTCCAAGAGGACAGGAGGCTGAGATCTAAGCACCCACCACGCCCCAGCTCAGCACTGGGGGCCCAGCACACCCCACCCGCTGAAGTTTAGTCCTGTTGGAGTGGAGGGGGTGCGGTATATATGTGCTGATTGGGATGGATCTCAGAGGTGGCCGTGGTGGGAAGGGCTGGACTGGGTGAGGAAACCTGAGGTTGCCCCAGTCTCAGGAATAGAGGTGGTCATGCACAAGTACACATGGATGAGGAGCTGGGACAGGGTGTTGCTGGGTGGAGGGAAACATCAGGAGTGCGGCGGGTGCCAGCAGGCACTGTCTGGACAGCTGTCAGTCATCCCAGGAGTGGCCTGGCACCTTCCTCCAGGCTGAAGATGAGCTCACAGGCTGAAGGGGATGTCACCAACACCCCATGACCTGGAATAGCTGTTGTGCAGGGAATATGGTGGGCCCAGCACATGGGAACAGTGGTTCTCATTTGTCCACTAAAGTGTCAAGGGAGGTGGGGGAGGTCCTGCTTATTCTGGATTCTAAGTGGCGAGAAAAGCCTGGGATAGCGCTCCTGTTCTCTGAGCTTTCTAAGGTCTTAGCCTTCAGTACAGACCCACTGCACAAAAGGACTATTCTTGCCTGATGCCCAACAATGTCCACTGCAGCATTTATATAACAGCAAGAACGGGGAGGGTGCATAATGTAAATGCCCAACTCTAGGGGGCTGGTAAGACAAACCACAGCCCCTCAGTGTAATATTGCGCAGCTGTTAAGATGGCCACTTTCAGGGCTGGCCAGTTAGCTCGTTTGTTAGAGCATGGTGTTACAACACCAAGGTAAAGGGTTCGAATCCCCTTACCAGCTAGCTGCCAAAAAAAAATAAAAAAGATAGCCACTTTCAAAGACCAAAATAATGCAGGAAAATGCTTATGACAAAGCGAAGTGAGAAGAGCAGGCTAAAAATGGCTCGCTTGATGTGGTGGCAAGAAGCCCCTTCCCCTCCTGAAGCCTTGGCTTTCCCAGCAGCATGAGAGAGTAGGCTGGACAGGTCAGCTGATGGCTCTGGGAGCAGCAGGAGAGGATTTCCTGAGGCTGGAGGTGAGTGCTACCAGCCTCAAGGACAGGAAGAAACGATGTCTCTGGAGGGCAACAGGGAGTTGACACCTTCCCCATGGGCCAGCCACTCACAGAGGCAAGTTCAAAACGTGGGCAAGTGTACAGGGACCCTTGCAAATGGCACAGAAAAGAGGTGAGCCCAGCTATCACACACCTGACATTAGTCTGTTCTTGTTACTGCCCTGGGGACCAGGATGGAACTACCACTACCCACAGGCTCAGAGAGGGGCCTCGCCCAGGTCACACAGCCAGGAAGTGGCAGAGCTCACAACCCCCCACCCAGCAACACAAGTGCGTCCCCACGGAAAAGCACCCCAGGCAGAGCAGGGTGTACACTCTGAGGGTGGGTGTTGGAGCTGTCAGCCATAAAGAGCTTTCCCGTCCTCCCTGCTCTCTGAGAGTATGGTGACCAATGGGGCAGTTCATCTGTCATTATAGTGGTGACTCTGACTGTGGGAAGGTGTGTGGCCCTACAGCTTGGAACCAAATCCCTTCTCAGCTGGTCATCTCCTCCCACATCCCCCTTGGACCAGTCTCCAGAGACGTGGATGCAAGGGCAGTCCCCAAGGTATCAGGTGGAGCCCCCAGGTGCACAGACACAGCCCAGGGGTGGGGTGGGGTGGGGTGGGGTGGGGTGGGTGGGAGCTGCTTGATGCAGACAGACTCAGCCTCCCTACACTCCAGATCCAGGCCTGGATCCCAGCAAACCCAGTGCCCGCCCGCCCCCAGTTGCTCCCGAACAGAACTGGAAGGGGCAGCACAACTCTGATGCTTTTCTAATTTGAAAACTAAAGACAGCAGAGGCACTTGCAGGGAGGTGCCTGCCTCAGCGAGGGGCTCTGCCCGCAACTAACCCAAGGCCAGGCGCTGGAGCCCTGCCCAGAGGCTCACTGCCCCACCCAAGGGCACTGACCGTGGTGGCCCAAGTCCCCCTTTCTCTTCTGCATCCTCTTCTCCCACCTCCCATCTCCCTCTGAGAACTACTCGCCCCCCCCCAGGCAGGGCCCTCCATGGATGCTGGCAGGTAGGTGGGGCTTGAACCACCAACCAGCTGTCCACATGTAATGAGGAGGTCGGGGCCGTGTACACTGTAACCTCCCGGTGGACTCTGGGATACCACTTGAGCATTCTCACCCCATGGCAGAGGCGGCTCTTGCATACTGCTCTAAGGAGGGATCAGGCTGGTGGAAGGAAGGTGCTCAGTCCTGGTGGAGAAGAGGGGGACAGGGCAAGCTTCTGTCCTCAGAAAGAAAGCCCAGCTGGCTGCCCAGCCTGGGTGAGGAGGGACAGGGTGTGGTCAAGAGGCCTCCCCAGCTGGCCATCTGCTCTCGACTCTCCCATGGCAACCAGCTCCAGCATATCAGGCAAGGGGCCGGGGAGGGGGACTTCACATGCCATCTGCTGCTGCCCATGGCCACTTTCAACAAACACAGGCGCCCACACCCACAGATATTCACAGAGGGGGAGAAGGGTGTTGCCTGGCCACTCGGGCAGGGTCACAGGAGTGCCTCTGGGAGGCCTGGGCTGGGAGTACAGGAAGAGTGGACAGAGAGAAGGTAGAGCTATGGCAGCTCCTGGGAAAGCAGTGCTTTCTCTCCCTCTTTGGGCAGTACCATAGAGCGGGACTGGGGTTGGCAATCCACCCGAGCCTGCTCCAGCCTACAGAGAAAGGCTCCATTTGCCCAGGAGATCCAGGCCCACGCCCTCACCCAGGTTTAGCCTACAAGGACAGCAGCAAGCCACATCAATGATTCCACCTGGCCATGGGGCCTTCAACCAGACACTGCACCTCTCAGAGCCTCAGTTTGTGCATCTGTTGGACGTCACCAACGCCAGCAACCCTGCCCATCCTCAGGGCTGTGGGCCCCAGTGTGCACTGCCAGCAGCACATCCGTGTCCTGTACCCTCACACACCCGGTCCCACCTTGTTAGGCTCCAGGCCCACACCATGTGCACAAGTACAACCCAGTAAGCCCACCCCCCAACCAAGCCCTCCCAGCTTTCCCACCTCCTGCACAGACATCCCCACCTCAGATGCCCTGAGCATCCCTCACTTTCCCCCAATCCTTATCTGTGATTCTGGGGCTAAATCTTCCCTTGAAGTTCTGTTGCCTCTATATCCACCAGCCAAGACTGGGAGGATGGGCAGGGGGTGGGGTGAGTGGCTGTGTATGGGGTCTATCTCTGCGTGTACTGTAATGTATTGCTTGTTCATTCATATCTCCTGACTAATACTGCCTTGAGACATTCCCTGTCCTCAGGGAACTTACACTCAGGGTATGTGGCAGCGGGGCGGGGACACAAACAGGTATTTGTGGTGATAAGGACAGAGAAGGAGAATAAAGGAGACAGCAGAGTGATCAGGAAGGGCTTACACAAGGTGCTGGGGGGTCTCTCTGAGGAGGTGGCATCTGAACGGGTGTGTGAATCTTTTGCTAAGGTTCGTTATATAGAAAAAAATAACAGTAAAGATTTGTAAAAATAGCACAGGCAAGCCAGGTCCTTCCCCCAGTGTGAAGAGCAGCAGAGAGACATCAGGGGCTAGGGACACAAGGAGCAGCTCTCAGACAATCCCCACCCCTCCCAGCCCCAGCTTCTTGAGTGGTGGGGCGTCCGCTGGGCTTGGGGGTCCCAGAATTGAAGCAGGGGCAACCAGGAGTGCCTGCCTGGCATGGTGTTTTGGCAGGTGGCCAGGGAGAAAGAGGAAGGAGCCCAGAAATCCACCTGGGCTGGGGAGGGAGGACAAATGCAGTCTGCTCTGGGGATAGGCCCCATCCCCTCCTACCTCCTGCTTTCCTTAAAGCCCTCCCAGCCAGGATCTCTGGAGTGGACAGGGGCCCTGGGAGAAATCCAGGTGACCCAAAAGCCTAAAACACTAAACCTCCCAGGTAACCTGGGGAAAGGAATTCAAACTCTTAAGATACCCAGGGAGAGCTGTGAACAGGGAGGACTGTGGTCATACCCACTTTCTGAGCATGTGACTTTGGTAGGTCCAGGATTGGGGGTACAGATAACTCTGGGCATGCTTCAAGGTATACATGATTGGAGATCAGGTTTTATAAAATACTGAAACAGGGTATATAACACCAGTGTTTGGGTACTTACAAATACATAGTCACAAAAACTAGAGACAGATCTCCATCAGCAAGAGAGTGGAGAGATACATTGTAGTATATTCATAAATGGAACACTACTCAGCAACAAAAAATAAACAAACTATTGATACATACCACATGGATGAAAATCTCAAAACCACTGGCCAGTAAGGTCACTTGGTTAGAGCTTAGTGTTGGTAACACCAAGATCAAGGGTTCAGATTCCTGGACCGGCCAGCCACCAAAAAAAAAAAAAAGAAAATCTCAAAACCGTTCTGCTGAATGAAAGAAGCCAGATCCAAAAGAGTACCTACTACACGTTTCCAGTTATGCAAAGTTCAAGAACAGGCACATCTAAGACGGGGGTGGAGGCACTCAACTGTGAAGGGGCTTTTCAGAATTTTCTGAGGTGATGGAGACATGCATGATCCTGATTTCACTGATGGTTACATGGGGGTCTATATTAGTCAAAACTCACCCAACTATACATTTAATATCTGTATAGGTGGACAGTTAGCTCAGTTGATTAGAGCTCTCTGCCTTGTAACACCAAGGTCAAGAGTTTGGATTCCCGTACCCACCAGTACACCCCCCCAAAACACCCCAACATTTAATATCTGAACATTTCACAACATGTAAAATCTACCTCAATAAAAGAGTCTCAACCGGTAAAAATAAAATAAAACAAAACACAGAAGAAAAAAGTATATGGCACTAGGAATACCAAAAACAGGAATTATAATCTTAAATCCACCATGTCACCCTTTTTGCCTTGGCTGTCAGAGAGCTTAAAGTTAAATAAATTAAGCCTACTCAGCCTAGGCTTTCTGGAATAATTTTTCCTCCTTCCCCATACATTACAGAGTTTTGGAGCTTTTGATGATCCTAAACTACTTGTGTCTCCCACTTACAATCTGCTTCAAATTCTTCTTGGAACTTGGCAGGGTTTAAGTAATAAATTAAAATTATTGAAAAGCCCCCTCAGCCTCTAATCCCCCTTAGAAAAGAGATTAACTTTAGAGCTGCAACTTGTGACCATCTCTCCTGCCAGAGCGGGCATCCTTTGTCACCTCTACCAAGGTCCCCAAGCTGTCCCCAGCTTTTTCTCTTTTTCTTGAAGAGAGGGCGACAATGCCCCAGCAAACAGTGACCAAGAATAAGCCTCAGAAACAATGGGGTTTGGCCAAGATGCAATAAAAGCAAGCCGTTACAAATAAAGCCAATTCAAAATCTGGGGAGGTGAAGGTGAGTGGAGAGGGAAGGAGGCAGGGAAGGGGGTACAGCCTCGGCCAGCAGTGTTAAGTGGGCAGGACTGCAAGTGCCACTCACAGCCCCGTGCTCACCCTCACAGCCTTGAGGCCACCTGCCTTACTTAAAGGCTTGTGCTCCCTTCCTGACGGTGCCGGTGCCGTGATCTATAAGGTAGGGGGTAGGGGCCGTCCTTACATCTAAGGGCCCTGCCTGCCCCTTGCTGAACCAGCTTGCTGCAGACCATATCCGAGGGCAGGTCTGTACCACCCCAGTGGCTTCCACTCCTGGGGGCACTCCTGGTGGCCCCACTAGAGGCCACTCTGTCGGTGGGGTGAGGACAAGGACCTGCCCATCCAAGGCTCAAAGGGCAGGGGAGAGGCCAGGGCTATCCCAGCACAAAGGCCTTGCAGGGAACCACGCTGACTCTAAAGAAAGAGCTAGTGGAGGCAAAGTGGGCAGGCCATGGAGAATCATGGGGGCAGGGGATTGATAAACTTGGCCCAGTTTACCCCTCTCACCAAGCTGGTTGTCCGGGAGTCAGGAGTGGGTCTTGGGACACTGCACCAGCCAACCATGGCAGGTTAAAGATAATAATCTCAACGACAGTAGCTGCCATGACTTCTTAGCTTCTGTTTTAGTCCGTTTTGTGTTGCTATAACAGAATACACGAAACTGGGTAATTTATAAAGAAGAGAGGTTTATTTGGCTTACGATTCTGGGACAGCTGCATCTGGCATGGGCCTCAGGCTGCTTCTACTCATGGTGGAAAGTGGCAGGCAGCCAGCAGGTACAAGCAGATCACATGGCGAGAGGGAGCAAGAGAGAGAGAGAGGTGCCAGGGTCCTTTAAACAATCAGTTCTTTCGCAGGAACTAGCAGAGCAAGAACTCACTCACTACCCCGCCTCCCCCACGGAGAGCATTAATCCATTCATGAGGGATCCGCCCCCATGACTCAATCAGTTTCCAACACTGCCACATTGGAGATCAAATTTCCACATGAGTTTTGGAGGGGACAACACATCCAAACTCCATCAGCCTCTTACTAACAGCTTTACACAACCCCCACGAAGTTCTCACAAAGCCCCAAGATCTCTGTGCTGTTAACATCCCCATCATACAGGTAAACAAACTGAGGTTCAGCGAGGTTCGGTAACTCGCACAAGGCATAGAGCCAGCACTGTTTGTTCTAGATCCCTTGCCTTTGATCCACCAAAACACTACCCACCCTGAAGCAGCCTGTCTGGGAACCCCTCTCAGGCCGCAGCAAGGCTCCCAGGAGGGTGGCAGCGACGCCACGGTGTGCACGGGGATGCAGCCACCTGTCTGTGGGGCTCCATGGTAGTCCTGGGCCATATCCTCAGCAGACAGCCAGGGGCAAGCTGCAGCAATGCAGCAGAGAGAGAGAGGAGCCAGGCAGCCCAGGTACTGCCCCAATGGAGCCCAGTCTGGCGAGGGAGCCTGGCAGCAACCAAATCACCCCACCAATAAATGAACAGTCACAAACGGGGCTGGGAGGGCTTCCCAGAGGTGGTGAGAAGGAATGACGCGGAGATCACTTCCTGCAGAGGTAGGGACAGGCAGGGCCAAGGCCCTGTGGCAGGAGAAGGCATGGCAGAGGCTTTGGAGACTCAGCTGAGGACTTTGGACTTGGACCTTGCCACTTCCCACTGGCTCCTCTAGAGCCCATTCTACCAGTTCTATCAGGCCCAGGCCAGCTGTGAGCCCCAGTAGCTCGTTGGCCAGCTCTTCCACTCAGAGCACCATCTGGCAGGCAGCCAGGCACTGAGGGGATCCAGGATCACAGGAGGTCAACCAGGTGCCAAACCCAGTTCACCGATTTCCATCAACCACTGCTGGAGCCAGACAGGGCTACGCTGACCCTGCTGCCCAGCCCTGAGCAAGTTGCCTGGCCTCTCTGAGTCCGAGCTACCTCATCTCCCAGGGGCATCAAAGGAGTTACACAAACTCACGCTAGGAAACCCACAGGCTGAGGGTCAGTCTCTCAGCAGCCTTGGCCTCTGTCAACGGCTCAACAGGCTGCAGCCCCCACAAATTAGAGAGGCCACGTAGGATGATGGTCACTTTATGGCTTTGGATCCTGCCAGACTTGGTTCCCACCCTGGCTCTTCCTCTCATTGGCCCTGCAATCCTGGCAGGACACACTTCCTCCCAGAGCCTGTGATGTCCTGAACCCAGATCCTGGCACACAGAACTGACTCCCTGAAAGTACCCCTCCCTCAATAAAGGAGCACAGGAGGGGCTGGAATGGCCACACCATTTCACAGACAGGAAACAAGAGGCAGAAACATACAAGAGGGTGAATTCTCTGCAAGCTAGAAGCCCGCCTCTCACCTGACAGTACCAGAGGGCATAGCATCTCGCCACTCCTAAACATGGATCCCATGCCAACACTGGCCAGTGGTCTGCGGTAAGTGGCACAGCCACTTTCCTTTCTAATGTGTCCCACCTGCGCAGGGGGAGGAGACAAGCCCAGGGTCTCCAGCAGGAGGGCAGGTGTCAGAGAACAAGCAGGAAGTGCATGTCCAGGCACCACCTAAGCTCTGCTCTTAGCTCTGAGCAGAGGGAGCCAGGGACACCCTGGTGCCTTCCCTTCCCTGGGCCACGAACCCCATGGGAGACAAATGCCGATCCCTGGTACATCCCCTTCTGGAACACTCAGGGAGTCACTCCCAGCTCAACCTGGCCTGTCCCTGCTCTGAAGCATCTTGTAATTTCTGTGGGCCAAAGTGCCTGCGTCAGCCCCATCCAAGAAAAGACTGACCAAATGAATGGGTGTGCTAAAAACCCAAATGTGTCCCTGAGTACCACATGGGCAGTGACCACTCTGGGTTCCAAGAACAGGGATTGAGCAGGCAGCTCAGTCTGGAAGCCCCCAGGGGGCCTCCCCAGCACAAGAAAGCAATTTTCTAAACATTTCACAGTTGCTCCAAAAATGAACCTATCCTCCTGGTCCCACCACCTCACACACTGCCCAAGGCCCTAGGAGAGAGCGCGGCAATCTGACAGCCCTGCCACGTAGGGGGCAGATGGTGAGACTCCCACCTACCCCCTGCAAAATTCCCATGGGCTGTGGTTATAATTGAGAAGGTGGGGGCCGAGCCTATGGCACACTCGGGAGAGTGTGGCGCTGGGAGCGCAGCGACGCTCCCGCCGTGGGTTCGGATCCTATATGGGAATGGCTGGTGCACTCACTGGCTGTAGTGCCGGTCACGAAACAGACAAAAATAAAAATAAAGAAAAGAAAATCATTGAAAAATTCAGTTTAAAAAAAAAAAAAAAAAAAAGAAGGTGGGAAGTGACTTGGAGCTGGCGATGGTGTGGACAGACCAAGCAGACCTCGGCTACAAGTCTCCATGAAGGTGCCTGTCTGTCCAAGTCCCACCCAGCCTGCCATCCCTGTCTTGTTACAGGTGGGGCCATTGAGGCGCAAGGCTGAGAAAAGCTGTCTGTAAGGCAAGGGGTCTGGGTGCCATCCCAGACTCTGTGTCCAGAGCTCTGTTCTGTGGACAACCAAACCAAATCAAATGGGGACCTCCCAAATAGAGGCCTATCCAGGCTCTGATTAGGCCAGAGTGTCATTCCTTGTGCACTACTGCCTTGGAAACCCTGGCCCTCCAGCAAGCTCAGGTGATCCACTTCATCCCTCAGACCAGTGCCCACAGGAACATGGCTGGTCTGTGCCCTTATGCCCTGGGCCAGAGAAGATCCAGAGCTTTGTAGGAAAGCAGAGCAGAAGACAAGCGCTTGGCAGGCATTTTCTGTCGTCTTTCTTTTTAAACATGAGGCAATTATGCTCTGAACCAGAACAGATGGGGGAGGGGGGGTTCACATCAGCACAGTCTGGAAGCCCTAATTTTTTCATCTGTAACTCTGCATTACCGCTTCTGCAGGCAGGCAGGAGCTAGGATCTTTAATTCCATAATAACAACGCTTTGCACTTACAAAGCAGCTCTCCTGCGGTAATCTCCACACACTCTATGGCGGTTAATTAAGAGGCTACTTGTCCTGCCAGGAAGCCCCAACTGTCTGCTTCCCAAAAGGATGGGGTTCCTCAGGTGAGAAGCAGTTCCAGAAACAAGGCCAGAGTGGACAGGGGCTCTGGCCACTTCTCTTCAGAGGGAAAAGCCCCTAACTCAGCAGAAAAACAATGGCTGGAGGCCACAGCTCTGCAGCATGCAGATGGTGCCCCTTCCAGGCAGGATGCAGAGTGTCTGCCTCCCAACTCAGTCTGTCCATCTGTAAAGTGGGCTGGGCCTGTGCCTGAGGCCTGGCCACTCAGGTAGCCAGGATCACTTGCCTCCCTCAAGAAGTGAGACCCTGATGCCCACAGATGCCAGGGCCCAGTGTGGAACCATGGCCTCGGGGCTGCCCAAGCCTACCTGCCTGGCCAGGAAAAGGGTGTTTGGCACAGGAGAAGCCCCCACAGCCAGGAAGGAGGAAGCTGCTAGTAACAGGTCCCTGAGGGTTCAGCTGCAGGAGCAGAATTTCCCAGGAAAGTGAACGCATCAGCCTTTCTTGGGTACCAAGCTGTCCAGGGGGAGCGGTGCGGACAGGCACAGACCCCGCCCCAGGCCTGACCATTCTGGTGGGGTTCCTGGAGCACAGCAAGGCAGCTATTCGAGGGGGTTTTCTGGGGGGACAGGACAGACCTTCCCAACCCCTCACTCGGCTTAGCAGTCCTGGAGGGGGGGTTCCTGCGGAGCATCAGAGACCTCTCCCCACTAGGCCTGCCCACCCTGGGGGACAGCACGAACTCCCTCCTGGCACAGCTGTCCCGGGGGTTTCTCAGGGGCCAAGAAAGACCCCTGTGGACTCTCCGTCCTGGGGGGCTCGCCGAGGGGACACAACGGACCCCAGCCCGACCAGGCTCTCCTGGAAGAGGATGGAAAGTCAGGGGCAGAGAGGCCGACTTGGGGGAGCCGCCCCCAACCTGTCCCCGCCGCCGGCCCCAGAAGGCCCAGGTGGGGCGACCCCCAGTCCGGGAGCCCCCGCAGCATCAGGCCCGCAGCGGGCGGCGCGAGCGAGGTCGCAGGCCGGGCCGGGCGCAGCAGACGGTCCCGGCCGGCGGTCGGTACTCACCGGCACGGACATCTTGGCCGCCGCTCCCGGGGCCGGCGGGCAGCGGCACCGGCAGGCTGGGGCCTCGGTCGGCCTGCGCGGCTCAGAGCCCCTGCCGCGGCGTCCCGGCGCTGTCGCGGCTCCCCGCGGGCTCCTGCGCGCTCCCGGAGGCCGGACGGTCCGGCGGCTCCAGCCCGCGCCGCGCATGCGCCGCCCGCGCCGCGCCGCCCCCTCCCGTCCCATGCGCCGGGGGCCGCATTAAAGGCAAGGACCCCGGACCCCGGCGTTTTTCTGTCGGCCCAACGCGGCGAGGAAGCGAAGTCTCCACATCTTGCCCATCAAGGGCCACCTACCGTCGTACCATGTCCTGTTCGCCCACCGGCTTCCCCCCACCCCCGACAATGCACGTCCATGGGTGCAGGGAGCCTGCCCTGTGGTCCTGGCCGGGTTCCCCGTCCCTGTGTCCGGACGCGGACGGGGGAGGGGCTCGGCTCGGCTGAAGGCGGTTGCAGGTCAGCCCAGCAGGGCTTCTAGAAGCCCTCTGCCCTCCCCCAGCTGAGAGGGAGCCCAGAGATCCTCGGTACCCCCATGAGGCACTGCCCAGGGCTTCTCTGCACCCAACCTCAGGGAAGGGGAGCTTCCGACTCCCCAGGAACAGCCGGGCCCATCCTTGGGTCACCTTGACAGCGAGATCTGGACTGGCTTTCAGGGAGAGTCCAGTCTCCTGTAACCCTCACCCGTTGGCCCACCCACAGTCATGCCATCCCTGTGCCACGGGCCAGCGCCTCAGATGCTGGCAGACGGACATTCGGGACCAGAGCCTTCCTTCCCCGGGTTAAACACCCCCAGTTTCTTCAGCTGTCCCACGTCTGTCATGGTGCCCAAACATGGTCCCTGCAAGCAATGGGCATATACATGCTGATCCTCATTCCCTGACCCCTGCCAGGTGGACTTTGCTGCCTCCATGTTCTATTTAATAGCCTGACGCCCTGCCATCCCTCAGCTACTAAGAGGCAGAACCAGGGGTCTGACCACTCTGTCCTGCTTCGCACCACATACAGCCTGTCCCTGCTGCGTGGTGTCCTTTCCTGGGCAAGGCTGGACCCAGGAAAATGGCTGCTGCTGCTTGGGGAGGGTGAGTAAGCACCTAGACCAAGCGGGGAGGGGGCAGGACAGTGTCCAGAGATCAGCTCTGCTGCCCGCCCAGGAGAGGAGAGACAGAGCCGGTTCCATCAGGCTGGTTGGCAACAGCCGTGGCTCATGGGGGGGCCTAGGGGGCAGACAGGGAACTCCAGCCCCTAGGAAATCTCTCTGTGGGTGCGCTGCCCCGGGGACAGGCTCTTTTGTCTGCCAGGTGTGCAGTACCAGGAGGCCCAAGATGATTGGGCAGAGGAAGAAGATACAGGCAGCAGCTGATTTTCCAGGGGCCCTAGGTTGGCTCTAGCTCCTCCGACCTCAAAATCTCCCATGAACAGGTCACCCATTAGGGTGTAGAGGGCTTTCAGCATTCTTCCCCAGAGGGTGGGACAGCCTTGGTCCTCCCCTCAGGACAGTCCTGAGGAAGATCCTTACAGTAGTCCCCTCAATGAGGGGAGTACAAGATGTGTCAGAAAGAGGGGAAATTGAGGCCTGTTATAGGGCTGAGGAGGTGGTCCTTCCCTGCTCCCACTGATTAGGGTTGCCCCCTTCACCGCTTCAGAGGTGAAGGGGGCACCTCAGCGTCCCCAATTGTGCACCTCAGCGTCCCCAGCCCAGTGCTCAGCAAGACATTGCTGGAGGGGGCAGGCAGGGCTGCAGCAAGGGGGTTGGGGGGGCTGGGCAGACAGCTGCCACCTCCTCAAAGGGCGCTCTGTGTGTGTCTGGCATGAAGCCCTGCCCGTGCCCACCCGCCCGCATCCAGCTGGCACGGGGGTTCCTGAGCTGGGAGCAGCAGCTCTGCCTGGCGCCTGGGCTCCCGGCCACACGCGCTGCTGTCTCAGAGCTCCTCCCCACCCCCCAGCCTTCCTCCTGGGTGTCCAGACTCTGCCTCCCTCCTTCTCTCCCACTCAGGCTGCTCTGTCCTATTGCCCATTGTTTCTGTCTCCCCCAACTCCAGGTGCCAGGCCAGAACAGAATGAGCAGCGGGGAAAGACCCCTTCCACACTTATGGGTATGGGAAATAGGAACAGAGTGCAGCGGGGACCAGCCCTCGAAGCTGTCTTGTACTTGCCTCCATCAGGCCCTGGGCAGCTGCTTACTCAGGGAGGGCATCACTAACTCATCCCTGAGCATGGGGAGAGGGGACCCCCTGGCCAGAATCCTCACTTATGCTGAGGCAGGGATCCAGGACCTTGGGTGTAGGTTTGGGGCCAGCCAGAGGAGCCCCATCGGGGCACTGAGTGCCATCCCCTGACACTACCAGGTGTCCGTAAAGGCTGCAAATGATCCCAGGATGACTCACTCAGTACTGCAGAGAACAGCCTCTAGGGTTCTCAAGATGGGCAGCTTACACCTGCAGCAACAGCTGGGCTGCCTGAGCAGGCACCAGTGCCCTGAGAGGGTTCTTGAGGGCTGACCAGGGCCATCACACCTGCAGGCTCTGGCTCACAGCCCCAGGGAGACAGGGGTCATTGTTGTTCCTGGCACTGGGAGGGAGGGGAATTTGGAAATGGCTGTAGAATAAATCTGGGCAGAGTAATGCTTCACATGTGGCTCTCAGGACACAAACCGGGCCTCTGTCCCCTGGGCTTTGCCACAGGTGGGGCTGAGGGCTGGGAGGTGGCTCCTTTTCCCCACTCCCTAGAGTAACTGGGAACTTCAAGGAGCCCCCAGCCCAAGAGAGTGCAGTGAGTCTTTGGATGCACTTCCCAGGCATGTGTAATAATCCTACACTAGCGTGGTACACTTGGCACCATTAACGAACCAATATTGATGCATCCTTGTTAAGCACAGATTATACTCTATTCAGATCTTCTTAGGTTTTCCCTACTGTCCTTTTCCTGTTCTGGGATCCCTTCCAGGAGCCCATGTTACATTTAGTTGTCTTGTCTCCTTAGGTTCCTCTGGGCTGTGACAGTTTCTCAGACTTCCCTTGTTTTTGATGACTTTGACAGTTTTGAAGTGTACTGGTCGGAGAGTTTTTAGAATGCCCCTCAGTTGGGATTTGTCTGATGTTTTTCTCATGATGAGCCTGAGGTTATGGGTTTCGGGGAAGAAAGCCACGGAGGTAAAGTGCTGTTCTCATCGCATCACGTCAAGGATTCGTGCCATCAACATGACTCATCACTGTTGGTGTTGACCTCGATCGCCTAGCTGAGCTAGTTAGTGTTTGTCAGGTTTCCCACTGTAAAGCTACTCTTTTCTCCCCGCTGCTTTCCACACCGTACTCCTGGAAGGAAGTCACTGTGCACGACCCATACTTAAGGAGTGGGGAGTTAATGCTCCGCCTCCTTGAGGGCAGAGCATCTACATAAATTATTCGGAATTCTTCTGTAAGGGAGATGTGCCTCTTCTCCCCCCAATTATTTAGTTAGTTAGTTAGTTTTGATTATTTATTTATTGAATCATTGATTTATATCAGTATATACTCATGGATATTTATTTTATACATTGGAATATAATCCAATACTGTTTTCTGTATTTTGTTGCTCAAATTGTTCCTGCTTTGGCCATTGGGAGCTCTGTCAGTTGGTGAATCAAATTTTTCAAGAGAATCTAGAGATCCAGACTGTTTTATGAAATCTCTGGATTTTGGAGTGTTGTCTGAGTTGGCCAAAGGAAATGCTTCTGCAGGACATCTCTAGGCAGCTCTGGGCTCTGGAGTCAGATTCCCTGGTTTGAATCCTACTCTGTTGCCTTCAGCTAAATGTCTTTGTGCATGTCTGTTTTTAACCTCCCTGGTGCTCAGTTTCCTCATCTGTAAAATGGGAGAATAATACTTCTCTGGGTGTTTGAGGGGATTTGGTTGAATGATGAGGGTAAAGTTTGGGGCACTGAACCTGGTACAGATTCCTTGCTTATTAAATGGCAGGGACAATCACAGCCACAGCTATGAGCCAGGCATGGTTAAACAGCTCCCCCAGGGCAAGAACTGAACTTGTTCTTAGGAGGCCTGGAGGGAGCCTTCAGGGATGAGGGTGGCCAAAGGCACCCAGACTTGGTTTTCAATATTACAGTAGAGCTACTACTGTGTAGTAACACCACATTGACAGGTGGGGGAGTACCCAGAGCCAGATGTCCTCTCTTACTTTCTCTAAAGTGTGAATGACTACCTCTCCCTGGGAAGGTAAGTGAGACTGGCACAGAAAGAGAGGCTCAGCTTAGTGAAATGTATGAGGAACCCACCGGTCAGCCAGGCTGGACCCTGGGGTTCAGTCCTGGCACCACCTTGCACTTACCCAAGACCTTAAGCAGGTCTGTATTCCAAAATCCTTGAGGGTAATTTCACAGTTTGATTAACAGTGGCCCTGGGTGTTGGGGCAGGCCATCTCCCTTGTCTGTCCCCCATGCATAGAACCTTGGGTACTCTCTGCCCGGGGGGGGGCACATTCCAAGGGAGGGGGGTCATGTTCAGGACATTAGGCTGCTGGGGTCAGACGGAGACCATTGTCTCTTAGGCAGTGGGGCTTTCAGGACCTGGGAAAGGGGATGTATTAGTTTCCTATTGCTGCTGTAACAAATTATCACAAAGTTAGAGGCTTAAACTATCACAAATTTATTATAGTTCTGGAGGTCAGGAGTCCAAAATGAGTTGTCAGGGCTGCATTCCTTTTGGAGGCTGTGGAGGAGAATCCCTTTCCTTGCCATTTCCAGTTTTACAAGGCCATCAGCTTTTCTTGGCTTGTGGCCCATGTCACTCCAACCTCTGCTTCTGTCATCACATTTCCTTCTCTGACTCTGACCCTCCTGCCTCTCCTTATAAGGACCCTTATGATTCCATTGGGTCCACCTGGATAATCCAGAAAATTCTCTGTATCGCAAAATCCTTAATTTAATCACATCTGCACCTTTTGCCTTGTAAAGTAACACAGTCATAGATTCCAGAGATTGGCACAATATGTGGCGGACATTATTCAGCCAACCACAGGGAGGCTCATGCCTTGCTGTCAGGGTTCTCTTTGGGGCTGGGACCAAGTCCCAGTTTTTCACCCAGGCCACACT
Source organism: Cynocephalus volans (assembly GCF_027409185.1). Taxonomy (NCBI): domain Eukaryota; kingdom Metazoa; phylum Chordata; class Mammalia; order Dermoptera; family Cynocephalidae; genus Cynocephalus; species Cynocephalus volans. The sequence continues at coordinate 125,618,530 of NC_084469.1, read as the reverse complement.
CGAAGACTCATCTCTTGTCCTCTGTTTGCAGACCATGCCCTTGCCATGGCAGTGTGGGTAAGAGGACAGATAAATCCTTGGCAGCCTGAGTGGTACAGGGAGACCCCTGGTCCCCCACAACCGCTTCCCCACTGGGCAGCATGGGAATCCCTTCTGAACTTCCACCATGTCTGGGTTTGGCCAGCACAGGAATCCCTTCATTCAATTTAAGTGGCATCTCTCACTGTTCATGGGAATAGCTGCAAATGATGCATGGCTGCGGCATGCACACTGGCAAGATGAGGCCACAACCCCGCATGTGTACAGACCCTTTTGACCCAGAAATTCCAGGAATTTATCCTAAAAAATGCAGTCACAAGTGTCCAAAGACATGCATGCGAGGATTCTACTTGCAGCTTTCTTATAATCAGGTAAACTTGGAAACAACTTCCATGTTCAGAAAGGGGCACCCATTAAATCACGGAACACTCCTGCAGCAGAATCCCAGATGGCCACCGCAGACGATCATGAATGACATGGAAATATGCTTACAGTGTGCTGTGCAGTGAGGAAAAATAGGCTTCCAAATAATACCCACAGTTGAATCCTACTTTAATAAAAATTCCATATTTATATTTGTCATATATTTGCACAGGGAAAGGTATGGAAGGAGAGACACCAAAATATCAGATATGACTATCTTGGAGGTGGGAGTAGGATATTTTTGTCACCATTGTGTACTGTTTATGGAGGGCCTTTTGGATGCTTAGTACTGTGCTGGTTCATGAGTGAGGCCTTTTCTCAATCTTCATGGATTAGAATTTCCCAGACTAAAATTTTTGTGGGAGGTGTGGGGGGGTGCAGAATGGGTTTTGGTGTAACTAAAATTATTTTTTTTATTTTCTAATTTTTCTCAAATTCATTCATTACTTGTGCAATTTTTTCTTTATTACATTAAACACACTTTTTAAACTGGTAAAATAGACATAATATAAAACGTATCACTTTAACCATTTTTAAGTGTATGATTCAGGGGTGTTAAGTACATTCACAATGCAGTGCAACCATCGCCATTGTTCATTTTCAGAATGTTTTCATCACCTTAAACAAGAACTCTGTACTTATTAAACAGTAACCCCCCTCTCCCCGCAGCCCCTGGCAACCACCATTCCATTCTACTTTCTGTCTCTACCAATTTGCCTATTCTAAGTATCTGGTATAAGCACAATCATACATTATTTGTCCTTTTGTGTCTGGTTTATTTCACTTAGCATCATGTTTCCTAGTGTAATTTTTTTTTAATTTTATTTTTTTTGTCAGCTGATATAGGGATCTGAACCTTTGACCTTGGTGTTATAACACCATGCTCTAACCAACTGAGCTAGCTAATCAACAGGCCAGCCTGTAATTTTTTTAGGAACAATTTTTGAGGGAAACATGCAATTATCACGTTCTGGGAACTGCCAGCCACCCTGGGAAGCTCCCCATGGACCCTTTGGGGCCTGCTTCGAGGGTTCTTCCCAGGGGTAGACACGGAGGCAGGATGTGGAGCTGCCCCTCTCAATCCATGCAGCCCCTCACCCCCCACCAGACGAGAGGCAGAGAAGAAGGGACTTGCCGGGCCCCATCATGGGACAGCTGAACTGGGGCAGATCTCCAGGCTCCCACCTTGGCTCCGAGGGTACTGGCTGCTGGCCCCTGGTCCTCTAGGATGTTTGCAAGCACCCAGTGACCAGAGCCCCTTCCAGGAACTCACTCCCATCCTCTGTGACAGTGACAAGTGGAATTTCACTCTCCTCTGGAAACAATCCCCAGGGCATTGTGTTTCTGATTCCAGAGATGCAGCCGCCTGGCTGAATAGTATACATTCTCTAAATTATTAAAGAGCCCAAAACAGGGACTGCTACATTGGGGTCACCAGTGCGAGTCCCCAGAGCAGCAGTTTCATGTTCTCAGAGAGGCAGGAATGCCAGGCGCCCCCCTCAGCTGCTCTGTGATGTTGCCCAAGGCCAAGAGTCTGCCAGGGGGTGACAGTGGAGGGGGTGGTGACTGGGGAAATCTGCTGCTCCCTGGGAGTCAGACTGATCCTTGTGAAAACAGGAAAGACCTCACTGTAGGGAGTGAGGTCTGCACTTTGCAAGAACCCAGGCTCATTGTCACCTTTGACCTGCAGTGGCAGGGCAGGGTGGTGGGGCTGGCCTGGGTTCCAGTCCTACTGTGTGAACTTCACGTGGTATTTATACTCCCTAAGCATGTTTTCTCCCCATCTGTAAAATGGGGATTGATAAAGCAGTGGGGCATCTCAGCTGCAGAAGCACATCACTATTTCACCCTAGAGTTGTACAGGGCGGTGGCCTCCAGGTCACTTGGTGCTGGAAGGACCTGGACATAGAGCATAGCGAGCTGGTGTGGTAAACAGGAAGCACTCAGTTCAAGGCAGATGCTGTGGGCATCGCAGTTTGACACGGTCTCCCCATCCTCACGCCTGCTGGCCTGCATTTCTTGGCCCGGGGCTGGGCTTTCTGCTTCTGCTGCTCTCCTACAGCAGCAGACGGCCTGCCCCTCCCTGAGGATGCCCCTGTGTTTCCCTATGGGGCTGAGCAGAGAAGAGACTAACGAGGGTGCTGGAGGCAGTACAGAAAGAATGTCTGGCAGAAGGTTTTAGAAAGGGCTGCACATTTTCCAGATGCTAGACCACCTGAATGGGACAGAGTGATGCTCACTGAGAGCATCCTGCCCCACTGGGCAACATCCCCATGAACGCCAGTCTATGGCCCGGATACATTCTGATGGGGAGGTTCACCCCAACAGGGAAGCCGGAGTTACAAGCCCTTCCTTCCCAGCCTACCAAGGATTCGCAGAGGCTTCCTGGAAGAGGCAGCCCTGGAACAGGAACTTGAATGATGAGCGGGAGGTCGGGGGCATCTCTGGGAAGCAAAGCCAGAGTGGACTGTGGCTTCCCTCCCCACAGTCCAGCGGCCTGAGCCCCATCTGCACCTGGGGAGAAATAAAACAAGGTTTCAGGAAGCAGAGTCCAGTGGGGAGGGCTGGTTCAACCCTGGCTCTGCCATACTCCGAGGAACAACCTGGATAAGTCACCCCTCTCTGGAGCCTTGGTTTCCTCTCCTGTGTTCCCTTAGATTGAATGTCCCCCCCCAAAACTTGACCCCCACTGTGACTGTTAAGGGGTTGGGAAATCCTGTTATGGTAATTGAAAGATGGGGCCTTGGGGAGGTAATTAAATTGTAGGACCATGCAGTAGTGAATAGATTAAAAATGGTGGTGGAGGGCATGGTTTGGAGGGCTTTAAAAGGAGAGTGATTGAGGTTAGTGTCTCTCTCTGCTCTCTCTGTTCCACCATTTTTGCAATGTGTTACTCTGCCATCACTGTCGCCACCTGTGTTCCTTGAACTTTGGACTTCCTAGTCTCAGAAACTGTAAGCAATAAATTTCATTTTCTTTATAAATCATCCAGTTCCAAGTATCTTGTTATAAGCAACAGAAATGGACTAATACCTGTGCAGTGGGGTAGTTGTGCAGAGTGCTAAGAAGGCATGGGGGAGAGCTGGGTCCTGCTCCAGCTGTCTTGGGATCCACTTCTGTTTCCTTAGGATGATGTATCTTTTTCTCCCTCATTTAACTAATCTCTCCAGGTATTGTAAGGCATCAGGATCAGACTCCTTCTGGGTACCTGTATCCTGGTGGAAATTTGGGCATGGGGGGAAGGGAGTCTGGGGTGAGCAGACATTATTTTGAGAGTTAACAAATCCCCAAATTCCCAGATACTCAACCCCTTTCCAAGAACCCTAGCTTCCCAGTGGTCCACGGAGAAGTTGGATTTTTTTGTACCCGGTACCCAGTCCATCTGCAAATCCTGCTAATGCTACCTCAAAGTAGATCCAGAATCTGACTGCCCCTCACACCTCTATGGCTACACCCTAGTCCAAGCCACATCAGACCAAGCCAACAGCCTCCAAACCATCCTTCACTTTTGCCCCTAAAACCTCTTCTCTGCAAAGCCCCTGAATAATTAAAAAATACATACATATTAAGTCATGTCCCTCCTCCTGCTGAAACCCTCCAATGGCTTCTCCTTCCACTTAGAATAAAACCCAGACAGAATTCTACAAAACCCTACATCCGTGGTTCTCAATGCCAGGCTGCACATTAAATCACTAGGGGCTGGTAGTTACCTCAGTTGATTAGAGTGCCACCTTTTAACACCAAGGTTAAGCGTTCACATCCCTGCACAGCCAGCGGCACCCCGGCCAAGAAAAAAAAAAAAAAGAAAATCACTGGGGAGTTTCTGAAACACACGGACAGAGATGTTCTGATTGAATCAGTCTGCGGTGGAACTCAGCCATCAATATTTTAAAAAATAATAAGTTTCCCAGGGGGATGCTTCTCTGTGCAGCCAGGTTGAGAACCACAACCCTTCATGACTTATTCCCCACCTGCATTTCAGACCCAACCCGGGACCACTCGGGTACTGGGTTCAAGTTGACACCCTCCTGTCCAGGGCCTTTGCACGGCTCTTCTGCCCTCGACACTCCCCCAAAGTCTTTCCTGGCTCACCCCTACCTTCCTCTGAGGTCTGCTTAAGGTCACCTTCTCAGGCCTTTCCTGCTGAAGGCTCAGTGGACTACCTTGATCATACCCTATCCCCTTACCCTACTTTTCTTTTTGTCACAATGGAAATATTACCTCATTACAGGTCTGCTGTGAGGATTAAATGATATAATAGAGGTAAAACACTTAGAACAGATCTGGTTACCTGGGGAAAACATTGGTAAATGGGATCCATTCTTATTTGTGGTATTTATTGCTTCCTGATATTATATTGTTTATTTACTTGTTTACTCAATAACTCTCTTCCCCACTGGGCTACAAACTCCATGAGGGCAGAAACCATCCTGGCAAATATGAGGGGCTCAATGAATAACTTTTTATTTTATTTATTTATTTACTTATTTATTTGGGTGGCTGGCCAGTACGGGATCTGAACCTTTGACCTGGGTGTTATCAACACCTTGCGCTGGCCAACTGAGCTAATCAGCCAGCCCTCAATGTATAACTTTTAAAAATGAAAACAGGCTAGCCGGTTAGCTCACTTGGTTAGAGCATGGTAAAGCCATGGTCCCCGTCCTAGTCAGCCACTAAAAAATAAACAGAAATGAAAACAGCTCCTGCTAGTTTTATTCACATATCATGAGCATCTTCTCATGTCTTAAATGTTCTTTTAAAGCATATTTTCAAAGGCCGTAAAATAAGTGGTCATTTTACAGAATTTCTGCACCTGATTTAACCATTCTCTGAATGTGGGAGTTTCAGCTGTCTCCATTTTTGGCTAGTACAAATAACACTGAGATGAGTGGTCCCCATAAATGAATCTTTCTCCACAATTTGATGATTTTCTTTTATTTGCTTATTTATTTTTGGTTGCTGGCAGGTCTGGGGATCCGAATCCTCGACCTTGGTGTTACAAGGCCACACTCTAATCCACTGAGCTAACTGGCCGATTCCACAATTTGATTATTTTCTAAGGATAAATTCCTAGACATGGAATTACTGGATCAAAAGTATGAGATTTTTTCAAAGTAGCGATCCATTTAATAAATAACAAAAAGGCCCCAAATTCCTCAAAGTTTAAAACTAGAGTACAAGGGCCAGCCTGTGGCTCACTTGGGAGAGTGTGGTGCTGACAACACCAAGTCAAGGGTTAAGATCTCCTTACCGGTCATCTTTTTTTATAAAACAAAATAAAATAAAACTAGGGTACAACTCAGAAAAATAGGTGGCCACTTTTTTTTATTAGTATATTCATTTTTACAAATCACACTTATTCTTTATGCCCCATATCCAGTGCAGCAACTTTAATCTATCCAAATAGTCAGGTCTCTCCTTTTAGGAAGTTAAAACTCCTTTCTCAAGGAGAATATTTTTTTTTCTCTTTTTGGGATCCCATCACTTTGCAATAACATAGGGTTATATATAACACAGGGTATAAACTTTTTTTGAAGTGCTTTTTCTTAAACTTAAAAAAAAAAAGTTGTTTTTGGCAGCTGGTGGGTACAGGGATCCAAACCCTTGACACTGGTGTTATAACACCATGCTGTAACCAACTGAGCCAACTGGCCAGCCCTTAAAAGGACTTTAATATATGCTGCAAAATTGCTTTCCAGAAAATGTGTACAATTCACACTTCTGTGTCCTCCTCCCCACACACCCAGTATTATTATAGGAAAAAAAAACTTATGTGTTTTTTCCCAATGTGATCACTGGAAAATAGTATCTCATTGTTTTAATCTTCATTGTTTTGATTTTTAGTTAGATTGAATCTTTTAATATATCTATTGGCTGGATTTTAACTTCAGCTAAGCCTCATGGGTATGTAAATTTCAGGCCTTCAGTTTTACCTATAAAAACAAACTTTGTTCAGAAAATATTTGTTGAATGCCTAACATGTGCAAGACATCATAGAGGTTGTCTTAGGTTGGGGTTCCCAGAAAGAGAGCCTGAGATAAGGATTCTTGTGAAAGCACCTTCTGGAGGGAGCATTCTTGTGGCGAAGGGAGTGAGAAAGCCGCAGTGGACTGGGAAGGAGCTGCCTAGGGGCCTGGTGCCCTCAGCTGGAATCCAGCTCCATCCTGGTCCCCAGGGAACTGCAGAGTGTAAACTGCATCAAAGAACTGGTCCCACCTTGGGCAAGGGGGCTGGGCTATTAGATCCAGGGTGAGATTCACATGGACCACTGCCTGGGGTGGGTGTGGGGTGTAACCTCTCAGGACCAGGCAGAGTTCACTCTGCCAAGGGCAGTTTTCCAGAGAAGGGGCAGCTGTGAGTCAGCAGCCAACCCTCCCAGCAGCTGGGGATAGTGTACCTGCTAAAGGGAGTCTGGGCCCATTATCTCCTATATCCTGTTCACAGAGATAAGAGTCTACAGTTCACATTCTTTTGCCCTTAAGGAGCCAAATCCCTGTCAAGGGCTGGCTGGTTAGCTCACCTGGGAGAGCAAGGTGCTGATAACACCAAGGCAAGGGTTCGGATCCTTGTACCAGCTAGCTGCCAAAAACAAATCCCTGCTGACTTCACAAGCCCTTTAGGTGTACCTGGGGTATTTCTTCTGCCTCAGGTTGCTTGCAGAAAGGTCCTAGGTATAGGAAATAGGTGAGGATGGGATTCCAGACTTTTCCTATCGCCTTCCCCCTCCCCCGGGCCCCTAGCATCCCGCAGCAGGGCCCACTCAGTGTTCCCAGACATCCTGGGGAGGTGGCTCGGCCCAAACCCTTCCCTGCTTGGGAAGGAGCCGCAGAGAGAAAGGAAGGGGCTTCGCCAAGGCTCCTGGAGTTGGGGCTAAGACCCAGGTCTTCTGACTTCTCGTTCTTTCCCCTCCAGGGAGAAGGCCCATGACAAACCCTTCCTTTTGGGGGAAAGTGACTTTGGTGAGCAAAGGCAGGCTCACTTCTTTCCTCTTTGGGCCTCCAGACCCCATTGGTTACGGCTGTTGAATAACATAGGTCAGCCACAGTGAGGCAAGGGAACAGGATGCAGCAACCTCCCGGGCCAGCCAGCAGCCCGGAGGGGACAAAACGCCATGACCCAGCAATGGACAGAGACCAGGGCAGCTGCCTGAGGAGCTCTGAATGTCTCAGGTGCTGTTCTGTGACCAGTGTCTCAGGCAACTGAGCAGGATGTGAATTTTCAATGGTTTCCTCCCAGATAATCCCTTCACCCATCTACAGAGAAGGAGTCTTCGCCAGCCTCCAGTGGCCTAAGTCCAGCTCTGGGGTCCTGTGTAGCTGAGAGCAGAGACCAGTTCTCCATCTGCCAGCACAGAAACCCAGGCCAGCACCAGCTCTCACACCATGCCATCCTCCGGGCAGGAGCTCCGTCTCGTCCAAGGATGCAGGGAATGGAAAGGTTGCCACAAGCCCAGTCTCTGCTGCTTCATACTTGTCAAGAGGCACCCCTATTTTATAGAGCAAAAGTGAGCCTGCATGAAGCAGCCAAAATTACAAAACAAAGAGTTGTGACAGAATTGATGTCTGGGGCCTGAGCCGCAAACCTGGAATCCTTTGTGCAGGTCTGACTGCCCCAAGTCAAGGCAGACGTGGTAGAACCAGAGCACAGATAAAGGTGGGCAACTGAAATGAGGAAGGGGCCAGGCACATCATCGGCAGGAAGAGGAGCCTGCGTTTGGAAAGATAATGGCAGAGGGAAGTTGAGATCAGAGGCTGCCTGGTCGTGAACGGTGAACAAGGCAAACGTGGACCTGCTCACCAAACCCCACAACCACTTGGGAAACACGAGAGTGAAGTGAACCCCCACCTCTTAATTGACCACAATGCATTTGCCCTGAGAGGTGACAGGATAAAGGGAACCAGAAAATGTTCAGAGCAACTCACGGATGAATGTGCCACAAAACTGGGATTGTGATCAATCAAGGGTCATTGGGGCGTAGCCCGGCCCTGTCCAAATGCCTCCTTCACAGAGAGAGCCCTGGGCTGATATGGCAGAACGTTCTGGAACTCAGGGACAATTTAGTCCAGACTGCTCCTTGGACGGCCACCCTCCTTCTAGTTCAGTCAGCTCTTGCCCAAAGCACTGGGCTTGCTGCTTCAGAGACAGGCAGATAGGGCTTCCTTGCTGAATCTTTTCTTCTCTGAGAGTTTTCATAAGCGAAGAGGGGCACACCTGTCCTGCTGGAGTGAAAGAAACCTCTCTGAGAGGTAATTGGGCATTCTGTTTCAAGGCCTTGAAAATATGCACCTTCCCTGACACAAAAACTCTGCTTGTAGAAGTGATCTAGAAATAACCAGGGATGCAGATAAAGATCCGAGGGCAAGGGATCACAGCATTATTGATAATAGCAAAAGTGAGTAACCTAAATGGCCAATGGTAAAATAAACTATGATACAACCAGGTAATGGCATGCTATGTGGCCCTTAAAAATCACGTTTTCTTGGCCTGGCCAGTTAGCTTAATTGGTTAGAGTGCAGTGTTAAAACACCGAGGTCAAGCATTTAGATCCCTGTACGGGCCAGCTGCCAAAAACAACAACCAAAAAAACATGTTCTCAAAGAATGTTTGAGTATAGGGGGAAATGCTCAAAGTATAGCTTTAGGTTAAAAAAAAGAGACTACATGGCCAGCTGAAAAAAACAAAAAAAACAAAAAACAAGAACAAAACTGCATATACCAGTGTGGTCTGATAGAATTCTGTGATGATAGAAATGTTCTATACCTGCAGTATCCCATACAGTAGCCACTAAACACATGAAATCTTAAAGCACTTGAAATCTTTGGCTAGTGCAATTGAAGAACTGAATTTTAATTTATTTTGGCAGCTGAATGGTAAGGGGATTGGAACCCTTGACCTTGGTGTTACAAGGCCATGCTTTAACGAACTGAGCTAACTGCCCACCCTAAAAAATTTAAATTTATTTATTTTTTTTTTGTCTTTTTTGTGACCGGTACTCAGCCAGTGAGCGCACGGGCCATTCCTATATAGGATCCGAACCTGCGGCGGGAGCGTCGCTGTGCTCCCAGCGCCACACTCTCCCGAGTGCGCCAAGGGGTCGGCCCTAAAAATTTAAATTTAAATAGCCACACGTGGTTAGTAGCTTCTGTATTGAACTGCACAGGTACAGTATATTATGTTAAGCAAGGATATGAAAAACACATGAAAAAAAATAAGACTGAAAGTATCTCAAAGTGTATATAGTACTTTTCTCTGTTAGTAAGATTACGGGAAATTTAAATTTTCTTTAATTTTTCTGCTTTTAAATTTCCAGACGATGAACAGATTCCTTCTACAATCAGAGGAACAGTAAGGGGTATATCAGAAGGGGGTGAAGAGGGAAGAAAGCCTAGTGCTGGCAGAGCTCAGGTTGGCAAGTAGGCCCCAAGCTGGCTGAGCTGGTGGGAGCAGGGAGAATCCGCCTTGTCCAGGGCTTGTTTTGACAGGAGTGTTGTAGTCTGGTGGTTGGGTCTTCTCCAGGCTGCAGAGCAGCCTAGCTGACTCGCTTCAAACTCGACTTAGCTGGTGTGAGTGTGTCTGTGTGCACCTGGGTCTTACCATCTTTTGCCAACCTGGTAGCAAACTATTGCCTCTTCAGCTGTATTTTTTGGTACTTGAGTGGATTTTGTTTGAATTTCTCGCTTGCTTCCCAAGCCTGATTTCGACTGCTTCTCCAAGTTACCAACAACTTTAAGGAGACTTCAGCCATGCTCTTTCCTGGGGCTCCAAAGACTGAAAAGTAGGAGAAAGTTCTGCAGGTGAGTCTCAGCAGACAGCAGAGAGGGAACAAGCCCATGTTCTGCTTATTCATTATGGTTTTGCTGGTGCGGCAGGAGTTTAAGAATTTGAATTATTTGAAGTGGCAAGGATAAAGGACCATGTAATTTCCCTAAATACACAGCTGGAGGCATTTATATTTTTTTTACAGGTAAGGAGGCTATAAGTGGTTTTCAAAGGAGTGCCTAAGAGTCACCTGGCTGCTTGTTAGAAATGCAGATTCCTAGTGTTAAGTCTCAGGGATTATTTAATGCACCTCCTATTTTACAGAAGCAGAAATGGGGTCGGGGAGGCAGAGGGCCAAGCCATGTGCCCAAGGGCCCCAACTGGTCAGCAGGGCTGGGATTAGAGTCTGGGTGTCTAATGTGGGTGTCTTCCACTACATCACACTCCTGTCAAATTTGCCTGTGGCAGTTGTTTGGCCTTAAGGGCAGTTAGGCAAAGTGGAGTGTGTGGTTTCTCAGAACACCAGACAGTTCTCCAACACCAACTGGATGTCCACCAATTCAATTCAATTCAGACACTAACTACCCAGAATTAGGCCACACATCACAGATTAAGGGCTTGGTTTTACAAGATTACCCTCACTTCTGACACCAGCCACAAATGGGGTGCACAGTCTACCCACACTTCTGTCCAGCTGACTACAAATTTGGGGGTTCTCATGACCTCTTCTCCCTATCAGGTTTAATAATTTACAAGAACCACTGACAGAGTAGTCAGGAAAGTGCTATACTTACTATTAGTTTATTGTATAGGATACAAATGAACAGCCAGATGAAGGAGTCACAGGGTGAGGTGTGGAAGGGTGTTGAGTGTAGGAGCCTCCGTCTCTGTGGACTTGGGGATACAACACCCTCCTGGCATGTGGATGTATTCACCAACCTCCCCGAACCTTGTTGTTCAGGGGGTTTTATGGAGGTTTCATTACATAGGTATGATCGATTAATCATCAGCCATTGGTGATTGAATTCCATCTCTGGCCCCTCCCTTCCCTGGAGGTCAGAGAGGGGCTGCTAAAGTTCTTTTTTCAAAAAAATTTTTGGTGGCTGTCTGTACAGGGATCCAAACCCTTGACCTTGGTGTTATAACACCATGCTATAATCAATTGAGATACCCGGCCAGCCCAGGGCCTGAAAATTCTAACCACCAAATCACATGGTTGGTTTTTCTGGCAACCAGCCTCAATCCTGAAGCTATCTAAGGCTCCCCCATGATATGCCATGATCTTTCATTATAATACAAAAGACAGTAAATTCCGAGGATTTCAGGAGCTCTGTGACAGGAACACAAAAGCCAAATATTTATTTTTATTATCTCACATGAGGTATTTGCAATTCTTTGGGAAACATCACTTGCATTGTAAAGACAAAAGAAGCTTTTACAATGATGCTTATTCTCATAATTTCTAGCCCCTCTGTCTGCAGCTGGCTCAAGGGCACACACAGATACTGTTGGTACAGGAGGGCTGGGGGTGGGGGTGGTGATGATTGGAGGATGGGCAGGTTCCCCTCCCCATGTCTCAGGACCCCCAGCCTCAAATTCAAATATCAATAAAGGAGATCGATGGCAGAGCTGTAACAGAACTGTGAGCCCACTAGAGACAGCAGTGAAAAGGAGGCAATCTAATGGGGTATCTGGGACACAGAGGGTCCACCCTGCCCCAGACAGCATGCTCAGGCACCTAAAGAGCTCAAAAAATGTCTTCCATTTGTCAGCCAGGACACCTTAAGCTCCAGCAGGCCCATGTTATAATGCAAATGTGTTCAGTGGAAGAAGTAAGCCATGAAATCATTTAGAGGTCAGCAGGGCAGGTCAGAGGGTAGCTTCCTGTCCTTCCTGCAGAGGACCTGGGAGAGGAGGGCTTGGTCAAGTGAGGCTCTTCCATACCCTCAGAAGTTTTGGCCACACCTCCCATTGGGAGAGGGCCCCCACAGTAGCCTCAAGTCATAGCTGGGGCACATGGGCCTGGGAGAGCTCGGGATACTGGGCAGAGTTTGCAGATGGGCAGCTCCATAACTTCCACCAGAAAACCCAGACATGGACTCTAATCCATTTTGGTGTCTTTAAATTTCAAGCTCATTTATCCAGGTCAGGAACCATTTATTTTGCATCTAACAAGTTGAGGCCTGCCACAGCTACTTCCTAACATATGGCCTGTTCATGTCCTGTTTCTGTGCATTCATCTGTCAAGGCTGTGGGGTGAGGGGAAGCTGAGTTGGCAGGTTTTGCAACATTGGCTGGCAGGTGCAATCCGACCATGGGGCTGCACTGGGGGGGCATGAGGCGAGGCCCGGCCCTGCCCCCTCAGCCATCCTGAACATGCTTGTCAGAGAAAAGGGAGTAGGGGGCACCTGGCAGGTCACCTATGTGAGTCACTCATCTCCTGGGAAATGTTCCAGTAGCCACTTGGTGGCGCGGGGGGGAGGAGGGAGAATCACTCTGGAATGCCTGCTAGCCCAGAATGCTATGCAAAGAAAGCTCCCTGATGCCCAGCAAGCTCACCACCATGGCAACCCTTCCGTCCTTGAACTGCCTTTTCCTTGGATCTCTGGGAAGGAGACTGACTGAAGTGATGCAAGTTTACATGTTACTTCTCTTCTAAAACAACTTATCTTGGGCTAGCCAGTTAGCTCACTTGGTTAGAGCATGGTGCTGATAACACCGAGGTCAAGGATTCAGATTCCCTTACAGCCAGCTGCCAAAATAAAAATAGAACTTTATTCATTGGAGTTTCTTTTTTTTTAAAGATGACCAGTAAGGGGATCTTAACACTTGACTTGGTGTTGTCAGCACCACACTCACCCAGTGAGCAAACTGGCCATCCCTACATGGGATCCAAACCCGTGGCCTTGGCGTTATCAGCACCACACTCTCCCGAGTGAGCCACAGCCCGGCCCCCATTCATTGGAGTTTCTGCTTAGGTGACAAATAAGAATTTTTATTTGTTTCTGCCCTTGCTATAGAAACTCTTTCTTACACAAAATCAGCTTACTTTTCTGCCTTCATAAATGTTAACAGTGAGAAAAATTAAATTAACTCAATTTTTGATGATTGAAGATTTGCATTACCACGGAATCCTAATTCTAACCAGTAGTTCCTATTAAATAGATATTTGGACAAAGATGTACTACATGCGATGAGCTGAATGTATACAGAAAACAGAACATACTCTAGATATACGATTTAAAAAAAAATACTTTATGTGGGTTTTTGTTATTATTACAATTTCTTCTCCTAAAAGTAGATTACAAATGAACTCAGGCTAATGGGAAAAAAAAAAAAAAAAATAGAACAAAATAATTTATCTTGAAATATTTCAGATAAATAGAAGATAATGAATAATGTAAGAAATATCTGTGTCCCCACCTCCCAATTTAAGATATAAAACCACGCCTGTAAATGAAGCTTTGTTTTTCTTTCTCTGATCATATGGCCTTCCCTCCCTCATAAGAGGTGCCCACTATGCTGAGCTTAGTGTTTGTCACTATATATAGTATCTTTCACGTGTTTAAATTTTTTTATTGAAGTGAGATTCACAGAACATAACACTAACCATTTTGAAGTGTACGATTCAGTGTTTAGTACATTCACAAAGGTGGGCAACCCTCAGCTCTATATTTGCATGTTTTTAAACTTGTACAGCTAGGGCCCTACGTTAGGTCTCTGCAATTTACTTTTTGCGTCAATGCTGCTTTAAGAGGCTCATCTGTGTTGATGCATGTGGCCCTGGCTCGTTTTATTTTGTGGCCAGATCATAAGCCATTCTGTGACTATTTCACATTTGATCTATTCTCCCAGTTGGGGTGGGGGTTGTGAAGGAGTTCAGAACATGCCACCCCAAAATATGCCACTCTGGGCTATGGACTATTTTGTGTTAAAGACACTTGAAAAATAGCAGATGTAAGAAGGACATTCTGACTTTTCTTCTTTTTCTTAAAAGCCGGAGATGAAATTCCCATGGGAAGTGTGTCCTTCCCTATACCAGAAGGAAAGATGTTATCACCAAGGACAGGAAGTCAAGGCTGACACAAATCTATAAAAACAAACCTTGTTAAACTAACCCATATCTTCCTAGTCACTTCTCCGCCCTATTAACTAAACCAGTCCAAGCTCCTTTGCCTTGTCACATTTTCACAGCTTACTACTCTTTGCCCGGCTCGGTATATAAGGGTTCAACTCTGTGTCTTTGGGTCTTCATATTTCTTGTGAGGACACCTATGTACACGTAAAATGAAATAACTAGGGCTTTTCTCCTGTTAATCTGTCATGTGAGTTTAATTCTTAGGACCAGCAGGAGACCCTAGGAGGGTATAGAATTTTGTTCTCTTGTACAATGGTTTGCAGGTTTTTACAATTATCAATACTCCTGCCTCCTTGTGCATGTCCTGCTGCTACCACAGGATGTAAACCCAGTACAGCTGTTCTGTCATGGGCTGGTACAGCTCCAGAGTTATTAGACATGGCCAAAGTGTTCTTCAAAGGGATACTAATGTATACTCCCATAAGTTTGGCTTTCTTGGGGAACGAGGAACCAGGTGCACAATTTAATTATAGTAACAATACCTGTACAGTGTATTTCCTTTAATAAAAGGTTGTGAGGTTGGCAGAGCAAGATTATTAACCATTCTCAGCAGCCATTTGAAGACGAGGGATCTGAGACTCTGGGTGAGGGATTAGCTGGATCACAGAGGTAGGAAGGGTAGAGGCAGGATGTCCATCACAGTGTCTGACCCAATGGTGCTCTCCTCAGATTACATTAGTTTCTCACCCTCAGGATCCCTGGCATGGCCACCCTGTACCTTATAAGAGCATAGACTCAACAGTCTAGCCATCAGCTTTCTGAGATCACAAACGAAGCTTGCTGCAGACCATGGAGAGGAGATCTTGAGGGAGGGCCTCTGGTTTGGGCGCAGTGTACCAGGGAGGACTCTGCTGACTTCCACGTCCCAGTTTCCTTGTTGGGGTTAACTTCAACCTGCCTGTGCACAAAGGTTTCATCTGGTAGTATGTATTTTTGGATCTAAGTTACCCCAGGAGGGTATAAAAAAAAAGCAGCAGAAAAAAAAACTTTGCAGAAAAGGCTGAGGTGGGAACCCTGGGCCTACCTGGGAGTACAGAGAAGGAGGTGCAGTGGGAGCAGAACTTACCCCTCGACCCTCTGAGCCTTCAGCACACCCAGTGGCTGCAGTCACCTGAGCAGTCTGTCCTTCTTCCCCTTACTCCCTAAAACCAGCAGCATCCCAAAGCGGAGAGGGAACAGTCCCTATACCGCTCAGCACAGAAACTGAATCATGGAGCAGAGCTTGCCACCAGGCCCGTATGAACCAAGGCCAAAGGGCATCTGGGTGAGGGCTTCTCAGCAGCACATCTCTGCCACCACAGAGTGCGGCTCAGACACTGCCCCAGTGTGGGAGCTGAGGCCAGTGCGCCCACGTCCTTGGTGTGCTCTTATACACACTTTTGGCCCCAAAGTCTGTCAGCTGCCATTCTCTTCAACTGCAAGCAACTCCTCAACCTTTGGTTCTTCTGTCCCCTTGCACTCATGTCTTCCCTTTCCAACAGGAATCCTCCAACATGGCACTGGAATCCAGAATGGATGACAGGCTCAGTCTTATCTACTCCCAGCTTTTGCCCTCCAGTCATGCCATGTGAGTGTGACCACTGGCTGTTTCACTGGACGACCTCAGGCAAGTTTCCTTCTTTGAAAAGTGTGGAGAGGATCTAATGAGATAACATGTGAAGAAGCACCTGGCCCACGGGACAACCTGATCATTTGTTGATAAAGCTAAGAGCTTCTGATCCTTCCTCAGGAGCCCACCATTCTCATACCAATTCCTGTTTGTTTACATCTAGGTTTGGGTAGTTAAAAAAGTCATGAGTCTTATCCAACATGCCTGAGAGATTCCAGTTCTGCCTAAGGACTGATACCAAAAGGCAGAACACTACACCCTTGACAGCCTGTTCTAGGCCATTACCACCACGCCACGCCATACCACACCAACCACATCACACTGACAACACACCATGCCATGCTAACTATACCACATTACACACTACATCTTGCTACACCAACCACACCCCCGTTCTGCTGATGCCAGGAGGCAGCACAACACCTGGACAGCCTATCAGCTGGCCCTCCTGGTCCCTGCTTGGGCGCCAGAAGTACTGTCACTCCACTCTGCTCCTCGCCCTTCTGTGGTGTCAGACAACAGCTAATCTGCCATACGATACAGTTCTCATGAAGACAGGCATGTGGCCGAGTGTCCTCCAGGGCTCTCAGTCGTCCAGTTCTTCCTCATTAGCTCCAATAGTATGCAGCTCACTCAAGACTTGGTGCTTAATTTGGTCCCTTTATCCCCTAGAGACCTTCTGCAGAGTTCCTAATTAGAGCACTGCACTCCTCAGGAAATAGGTGAGCAGAGCACAGAAAGAGGCTTGTTTTATTTTTTGAACTTATACTGTTTTACGGCAGTTTTTTCAGTAATGAGAAGGTACCAGATACCCTGGAAATCTGACACACCCATCTGGGGACATGGAGAAGACAAAGGACTGATGGCAAGAGCAAGGCCAGGAAACTCAACTCCCAGGGAGTCTCTGGACTCCTCAGGACCAGTTAAGGTGTCCTTCAACATCTTTGTCAGTCATTCCCGCCACAGCAAGGGACAAGCACTGTACCAGAAAAGGGCTGCCAAACTGCCTCTTAGCACTGACTCATTCTCTCCACTTCCTGCAAACATTGTCGTTGATGATTCCCAAATCCTGGACAAAGGGGCATCATTTCCTTTGGGAGTTAGATCAGTTTTCACTAAATGTCGATGTGAAGAGCTACAGAAAATAATATTCACTGTTCTTAAAAACTGTGGGCTAGATAGTGTCTGCCATGGTTTCAACCAAGACTTTAATGGAAAAGGTAATCCTTGATCAAAGATGAACACACTTGAGGAAGCCCCACCACCCAGCCTGGCCTCAGTGGGCTTGCTGAGAAAGGCCAGGCATTGGTTGAGGCAGCTCAGTCCTTTGAGAGTGAGGTAGGAAGTGGTTGGGACAGGTAGCAATGCTGGCTGGGAAGGCAGGTCCCACCAAGGGCATGGATGCACTCAGGCAGGGGCACGGATGCACTCAGGCAGGAGCACAGATAACCAGGAGGAAGGCCCAATGGTGGCCCACACCTGCCCCAAGTACCCTGTGTATGCCCATCTATGCAGTCCTCTGCCTGGGTCACTAGCAGGCGCAGGGCACACACCCCATCCTGCAGACACAGCACTCAGCTCACTGTGGGTAATCAGGCAGGCCTGAGAAGACTTCCATTTCCTGGGGGCTGGTTTACACTTATGAGAAACAGCCACTCATTTAAAGAGACCTGCTGCCAATGCCCAAGGACTGTCTTACTGGTTAGTTCCTCAGACCCTCGAACTGGATGGATCCACAACAGCTAGGAGTGAGCATAAGGGGTGAGAGGAGGCACATCAGAGTCTGGGAAGATGAGATGACACAGAATCTGCAAAGCTTGGTTTCTAAGTTGTTAAAACAGACACAGGATCTAGGAGACAGAGAGGACCTCCTTCTTAGACCAGGGTCCTCTACTACATTCCCGGCCACCATCAGCCCTGCAGGGTAGGGAAGCGGGGTTCAGAAGGCTGCTGCTCTAAGACAGCTTGAAGCACTTCAAAGTCCTTCCTTATACCATGCTCAATTCTCCCTCTCTAGGACAATTTTTATAAATGTTTCATTATGAAAAATTCAAATCTATATAAAAGTAGAGGGGATAGCATAATGAACCTAATATACTCCTCAGCCAGCTTCAACAATTATCAACACATGGCCCATCTTGTTCCATCTCTAACCCTACCCACTCCTCTGGGACAATTTTAAAGAATAAATGGAGAAAAGCCTGTTGGTTTATGACAAAGACTGAGTGTGCCAGGCACACTGGCTGCTGACCTATCAGCTACGCCTAACTTCCTCCCTCCCTGTCCTCCATGACAGAGGCTGGAAATGCGAAACACTCACTTTCCCAGCCTCCCCTGCAGCTAGATAAGGTCCAATGACCCAGCTGTGGCCAGTGAAACATGAATGAAGGTCTGCTTTGAAGCTTAATTTTAAAAGTCTCATTGTAAGATGAGATGTGTGCACATACACGTGCACATGTATCAGCCAGAGGAAGTGCTTCAACAGTGAGATGAAGTGAGTTCAGTACAGGAGGCTTTTAAAGAGGTTCCATGCAGATCAAGAGGGAAACAGCTGAAGCCAAGGCAAATGACACAGCTTAGAATGTGAATGTGGGGCCGGCCCGTGGCTCACTCGGGAGAGTGTGGTGCTGATAACACCAAGGCCACGGGTTCGGATCCCATATAGGGATGGCCAGTTAGCTCATTTGGGAGAGCGTGGTCAAGGGTTAAGATCCCCTTACCGGTCATCTTTAAAAAAAAAAAAAAAAAAAAAAAGAATGTGAATGTGTGGGACAACAAAGCAGACATCTACAAGGTGGGAGGCAGGGCATCTGTAACAGGAATGGTGCAAATAGCTACATGTTCCCTGATAAGTGGCCAGATTTTGTCAAAAAGAGACTAACGGACTAGTCTCATGAATAGGTGAAGAGTCACCGGGTGGAGGTCAAATGTGTGCAGCAAACCTGCTGGGAAAAGATGTACCCAGTCAAGACACAGCAGAAGAAATCGACCTTTCTATAGAACTGTGACATTAATCTAATGCAGGAGACAGAGGCTTATGCAAGGGATGGATCCTGAATGAGACAGGCAGGACCAAGGCACACAGTTATGATTTTCACTGACATATCTGACTTTTCTCTCCATGCCTTGAAGCAAACCAAGAACAGCAAATCCACTTGGGCCATGAACCCAGCATGCTCTTGCAGCTTTTGTTTTAATATCTTAGGCTTTAGGCTAGCCACAAAAACCAAAAAACAAAGCAAAAAAACCCCTCAAAACCAAAAAACAAAACCTTAGGATTCAAAGGTGTGAACATTTGCTAAAAAGAACCCCCCTAACTTACTCTGAATTCAGCACCATTTATTCTATAAAATTCCAGATCTTTTTTTTTTTTCATAGATCTGAACCTGTGGCCTTGGTGTTATCAGTACTGCACTCTCTTGAGTAAGCCACGGGCCAGTCCTCCAGATCATTTTCAAACAGGGAGAGGAGCCAGAGCATGCACTGTTGATCCACTGGCTGCTAAGAGGAACTGTATGAAATGGAATGCTAGAGGCACTCAGAACTCCAGAGAAAAGTCAGGGGAATAGTCATCCATAGGGCAGTGATTAATGGATGATGCACCAGAGAGGGCCACCAGGCAGGACTTCATCTCGAATCTAGGCTGCTACCTCCTGCAGGTCTGGGTGTCCTACCCTGATCAAAATGCTGACTGGTCTTAGGTTAAAGGACTTTCCTCTTTTATTCCTGTGTCCCAGTGCAGGACCATAAATGAGATCTCACAGGCCACCTGTTCTGACACTGGCCTGAAATGCTCTATTACCACTTCTAGAATCCTTTCTCAGAGTGAATGTGAACAGACAATTCTGTTAAAGGAGCCTGTAAACTACCTTTCTAAGTAATAAGATCCATGATGCACAACCATCTAGTGCTGACAATCAGGTCCTGGTTGCCATGAACTCTGACCAAATACTAGAGGCCTGGATGGGGAGACCCGCCGTAAGTGAGAGCTCATACCTCTCAGGTCAGTCTCTAACCCATTTCAACCCTCTGAGGCACTGTTGTTACTCATACCATTTACAGACCAGAAAATGGAGGCTCACAAAAGTGACCTGTAGTCAAGGTCACACACATAGCTGGTAGAGGTCCAAGCAGAGAATGAATCCCAGTCTTTGGAATGCTACCTTCACCTAAACCTGTTCATTTCTTGGGCAACACACACACAGCGCCCCCATCCCCACACATACCTCAGGAGCAGGTTGTGGGGCTCAATGCTTTATTAACATAAATGGTCTCTACCCCCACTTCTCTCTTCACCAAAGGTTTGTTCGTTACTCTCTTGCTTGTTTCTCCGTAGGGAACATCTGACTCTAATCAGGAAGTCTGGAATTTAAATTTTCTCAAGGAATGTAAAAAAGAAAGAGTCCTTTAGAATATTCTTTGACAGACCAAAAATTAAAGAATTATTGAGGTGAGAACACATCTGAAGTTGACTTTTCTTCGGGAAGAGGAAAAATGCTGAAGAGAAAAAAATCCCTAATCAGTAATAATATGTCCTTATTTTCAGCCTTACATAGTATCAGCAGGAATCCCCTCCAGGAGACAGAAGAGGTCAGGAGAGAAGCCCGAGCAGAACTGAGAACAAACTGCCCAGGGACCTGGCATTCCACACATGCTAGTCAGTCTCCTTCCTTAGGTATCCGGGCCAAGGATGACAGGACCTTTGCCAGCCTGGACAGGCCAGGAACATGTCGGCCTGGCCTGGGCAGGACTCTGCAGCAGAATAAAGGGAAGGTTTGGGAACCCATCATCTCCACCAGCCTCTCATAGGACCAACTTTTATTTTACTTATTTATTTAAGGACAAACTTTTAAAAGTAAAATGAATGAAACCATGTGAAATCAAGATACACAGAACTTCGTTGTAGGAAAAGAGACCTTGCTGGGAAACAGTTGGTGAGAAACACTGAAAATACTTCACAGATGCACAAAAAGGTCACAATGTAAACAGGATTAAGCTGCTATTGACATTCCCCATAATGTCAAGGTTTCATTTTGCTCAGCCTGAGATCTCGTTCAATTTCAAACTGTCTGTGATCCACTCGGTCTAGAAATGCTTTCCGTTCAATGTACCTGGAAGAAGATGGAAAAAAAAGTCAGCAGAATCCAGTAGGAGAAAGTGTCTCCCCTGCACTGTACCCTCGCCCCTGGGTATAAACTGGGTTGCAGCAAATGCAAACAGGTAACATAGCTGATGCTCAGAGTGACTGCCCATGACTTTCAGTAACATCCAAACCACTCACATTTGATCTAAACAAGGATGTTTCTGCTTCAGACCTGAATGAAAATAAAATGCAAAGGAGACGGCAACAATTTATCAAAGGGAAGGTCTATTAGGGCTTGGTGGCAGGAAAATGTTGCAATTTTGTAACAAGACCTTAAGGGAGGAAGAAAGAACAGAGCTTAGCCAAGCACAGGTTCAAATCCTAGCTCTGTTACACATTAACTGGGCAATGTTGGTCAAGGACTGAACATCTGAGTCTCATTTTTCCTCAGAGACACATGATGATGCCATTATTTCCTAGCCTTAGAGAGAGGTATGCATCCTGCATATATACACTCCAACATGAAAAATGTGCATCTGCAAGGGGAATAAGATAATAAAACAATCCATAGGGCTGCAGTGAAGGTGACGTGAGCTGAAGTACATAAAACACACACTTTAGAGGCTATTTATTGCTTTTAGCTCTTTCCTTCCCCTCATCCTTCTCTCTTCTTCTTGGTGTCCTCCATCCAGTTGGGGGCCAGGTTGCTTCTGCTAAGATGACAGGAGAGGCCTTTCCCTAAATTCCTCTAAGGGAATGAGATTAAGGGCCTTTGTGGTCCACATATAGGGCCCCCTTAAAAGAGTGGCACTTTGCTCCCTAATCTGGAGGCAGGTTCAGCAAACAAGGTTTCCTTGGCCCTCCCTCCTTTGGCATGATGGCAAGGACGCACAGACGGAAGTAGGCAAGCTCACTTGCAGGGAGCGAGGCTGGCTACTTAATGAGATACAGCTGCATTTTAATGCACCTTCTGGCCATAAAGTGTGCTGCGATTTGCCTGGGGGTTGGAGATCTCTGCTGCTAATTAATCTACTGAGAGAGCAAAATTGCCATTGAAAATGGGAGACATAATTGAATCTCTGCTCTAATTTTTATTTTGTTGAGCTGTGGAAAATGTGCATCTGTCATTACAAGGTCGTTATGTTTATAGTGAGAATGTTACCAGGTTCAGGAACCTGTGTTTCTTTGCTCAGTTCAGGGCCTCGCTTTCCCTCCCAGCAGCACCCTGTGAAGTCCGGTCCATTCCACCTGCTTTCCAGCCAAGCCTGCGGCCACTAACCCTAGCCCTTACTGCAGAGTGCTGGTCAGAAAGGTACAGGCTCAGATGCCAGAGGGCTCTGAATTTGAATTTTGTCATTTCCTGGCTGTGTGACTCTGGGTAAGCCACATAACCTTGCCAATTGTTTCCTAATCTATTTTTTTTTTTTTTTTTAAAAGATGACCGGTAAGGGGATCTTAACCCTTGACTTGGTGTTGTCAGCACCACGCTCACCCAGTGAGCTAACCAGCCATCCCTATATGGGATCCGAACCCATGGCCTTGGTGCTATCAGCACCACACTCTACCGAGTGAGCCACGGGCCGGCCCCCTAATCTATTTTTTAAAAAAGGCTAAGTGTCTCTACTCTGAAGGGCTGTTGTGAGGATTAAATGAAATAGGTATACATAATGCCTGGCACAGAGCAGGTGCTCAATAAAATGGTAGCCAATGCTTTCACTATCAGTTTAGGAAGCCAGCTTCCTTCCACCAGAGTCCTGAGGGCTGTAGATGGTCCAAGTCTCCAGGCATGTTATCAGCAACTAGTAACCATCACCTGGTCTGGATCAGGAACTGCGCTGCTGTGTCAAAAGAATTGACGATGCCAGAATGGCTGGAAACACAATGACACAGCCTGTTCTTAGGTTTGATACATGCCCTCAGGGTCAGAGTTGTCAGATTTAGCAAGTAAAAATATAGGACGCCCAGATAAATTTGAACTTCAGATTCCCTGGTCAAGAAAGCAGGACCCCTTTTGCTAAAGAAAGAAAATGGGGGAGACTGGGGTGGGGAAGTGTAGACACAAACAGAACAAATTCAGTTCCCATCTACAACAGACCTGTGATTCTCAAGTGGGGGCTGGTAAACAAAATGGGCCAAGAGGCTTTTTCTCACTACAATCAATCATCCCTCTAGCCCAGCCTCACTGGCCCTGGGTGAGGCTCGCTACCATGGGAATCAGTGTTTTGACAACAATGTGCTCTGTCCCCTAGAAGTGCCAGCAGAAAAAGGGGTAAACCTCTGCATGAGATTGTGCTGTGCTGTGCTGTCATTCGCCCATGGGTGCATGAGGAATTTAGGGTGTGTTTCAGTAAAGATCTCCCAGCGCTTCTCTGGGAGATCAGGTGGAAGGAAGGAGGAGGAAGTATGCAGCTTCGAGCATTTGTGGTCTTTCTTCCTGACTTTCCTTTAAAGAAGAGGAAGTGATACTTAAATTACGATCTTCACTCAGCATGAATAAAGGCCTTGCAGGTTTCCAGAAGCTGTGCTGGGTCCAGCTGACCTTGAGACTATCAAGAGTGAAGCCCAGCTGGGCCCTAAACAGGCAGGTGCAGGCAGAGTTCAGGCTTGGGGAAGGCCTTCAGCAATGAGGAGAACATGTGCAGGATGCAATTGAATTCTCAAGGGCAACCCAGACAAAGGCCATCAAGACAGGTCTGGTGACTTTATTCCCCATTTGCAGCCATCTGCAGCTACTAACAGGATCCTTGTGCTGGCCTTGGTTTACTGCCAAGAGCTGACCATGAACAAAACTTCCACTGGGATTGGCTCCCCCACTGCCGAGACCGAAGAGATGCCGAGGATAAGAGTGGCTTTGACATTTACTGTTTGTGTGACTTTGGGTAAGATCTTTAATTTTCTGTGTCTTATTTTCTTCTTCTATGTAAAACAGGAATAGGGCTGGCCAGTTAGTTCAGTTGATTGGAGCATGGTGCTAACACCAATGTCTAGGGTTTGGATCCCTGTACCAGCCAGCCGCCAAACCCCCCACCTCCCACTGCTGCTCAAAACCCCACACAAAAACAGGAATAAAAATTACAATATCCCTCTGACAATACAATGAAACTCTGAGAAGTGTTTTGAAAACAATAAAACCAAAAACAGCTATGAGAGTTGTTATGGGGTATGGGTTCTTGCTTCCCTTTTCTGACCTAACTCTATCACTTCAGAGCCTCAGAACGCAGGACAACTGGAACAAAGATCAAAAGACCAGATGCTCCAAAAAGGGAAGAACTTGTTAGGAAGGCCACTTCCTCAAAGGTGACCTGAGTGTTCACCTATTTTCAACTGGGCCTCAGGAAATTTTCAGGTACTTTAAGTGGGTTGCAGTCCCAGAACAGACCCACCTGCTGACAAGTGCAATGGGAATCATGGCTCTTGCTCATTTTCCGTCTTGGTGCTTTTTTGGCCTGTGCACAGCTCTCCTGGGGACCAAGCCTGGGTCAGCCCAGCCCACAGGGAAGCCTGGGGGTGGGGGATATATCATCTCTTTCTACTACTATTGCCTTTTGTGGCCCGTTTAAGAGGCAGCAGGTCTTCACTTTCATTAATAAGATATGCTAATAGCATCAAGAACCTAAGGGATGTTCTAGTTTTTCCTTTCAGAACCAGGTTAGACGCAACAGGATCTGACATCTTTTGGATGTTCCAACCCAAATCACTTTTCTGCCACCAATTTTCTTGATATCCAGGCCAATGGAGGGGAGGGAGAAATTGAAGAAGAGGACAAAAGAAGGGTAGAAAATGCCACCAAGGAATATCAGTACCTAGTGTCTGGGAATTCACTCGTCAAACGGTCAGAGAGCGCTTTGAGGGTGGGAAGGCCTAATGGTGTGCTGACCTCCAAAAGCTCCATCATGTGGTCATCCCGTGGCTGACCACCTGTGAGGCCTCTTGTATACATAACTGAGGACATTCCAGGGCTGCATAATGATTACACTGTTCTGAGCAAACCCAGCATCTGGTTTCCCAAGAAAGCATTCAGTGCAGCACAAACATGGGATGGAAAGTGGGTAAACTTCAGTTCTCAGCACCACAAAGAAACAGACAAACGAAGCACCCCAAGGCTTGAGTAAAGCTCCGGGATCAATACAGTGAGACAGCAACTTTTCTAGCCTGAGAAATGCAATTGAAAGAAGCAATCTGCCCCATAATGCATAGGACTGCCTACCTGCCTCTGGAAGAGGATCTAACTTACAAATGTTTCAAGGGTCAGAATGAAAGGAAGGTGATTTTAATTAACTTTCTTTTCCACTGCTTTCTTCCCATATCACCTCACGGGTGTGCTGGTTCTGAAAGAGTGACTCTTGGGGGTCTTGGAGATAGATTCTTTGGAGAAAGAAAATTATTTTCTCTGGTCCCTTCTTCATGCCTCTCCAAATCACAAAAACACCTGGTTTCCAATCAAGGTGCTCCATGACCTTCAATTTGATTAGACAGATAGCAGCAGCCAAGCCCAAGCCTATATTTCTCTTCCTCTGATCCTGGTGGCTCCCAACATGGCACTATGACAAAGCTGTGCTGCTGCTGCTGCCCACCACCAGGAAACCTGTGTGTGGTCACAGGGCTGAAGGGAAGCTGTGCTCAATGCCCCAGTGCAGTCTGGGACTCAGAGGGAAAGCAGCAACTCTTTGCTGGACAGATGACTATCTCTGGTACAGGCATTTCAACCAAATTTGCTGACTGAAAATGATGACTGGATGGAGACAACATTCTGACATATTATATCCTTCTTTTCAGGGTGGTTAATTCTAATCCTACTAAGCTACCAAATAAAAGCCATGGCTATCTGCTAGCTAGTGGGATGGGCATTTAGGCAGTGCAATGGTGCAGCACCTGCTCTGGGCTGGGGTTGTTCTAGGTGCTGGTGACACAGCAGGAACAAAACTCTGCCCTTGGGGGCTTACCACCGATTAACAAAACACAACAACACGCATCATTTGATAAGAGCAATGGAGAAAATCAAATAGGGTGATGTGATTGAGGGTTTGGGCTACTCTTGAGAGTGCCATCTGAGCTGAGCCCTGGATAACTAACCAGGGCCTCCTGGGGGAGCAGCACTGCAGAGGGGCAGTGATGCCAGACTGCAGGGAGCAGGGAGAGAACAGGACAGAGGTAGGCAGGGGATGGCTCGCGGAGGGCCTGCCTGGCCAGGGTGAGGAGTTTAACACTAATGTGAAGTGCTACTGGAGGGCTTTCAGCAGGGAAGAGAGAAAAAATGGTCTGTATATTTAAACAGCCATTTCAGCAGCTGGGTGGAGAATGGATGAAGGGGTACAGAGGTAGAAGCAAGGAGCAGAGGAGATGTCTGTGGCTTGTACTGGGTAGGTGGTAGTGGGGCTGGACAAAGCGATAGGCTGAAATATTTTGTGACAGAACTACCAGTTAGACATGTGGAATGTGAGTGGATAGAGGAAATCAAGGACGATGCCTAGGTTTTTCTTTTAACAATGGGTGGACATTGATGGTGCCATTTTCTGAGAAGTCTGAGGAGGGAGTCCATTTATAGAGAGAGAGCAAGTATTTGCTTTTGGATGGTAAGTTTGATGTGTGTCTTGGACACCCAAATAGAGAAACCAACTAAACAGCTGATGTGTAAATATGTTTTTTTTCTTCTTCCTTTTTGGTGGCTGGCTGGTATGGGGACCTGAACTCATGTCCTTGGTGTTACAAGGCTGTGCTCTAACCAATTGAGCTAACTGGCTAGCCCAGATGTGTAAATCTGGAGCTCAGTGGAATGGTCAGGGCTGGAGCTAGCTTTTTTTTGAGTCATCAGCAGAAAATAGTAGTTAAGACTTGGAGGAAGAAGAGATGGCTGCCTAGGGCCCAGCCCTTGGGACTTCTCAAGTTTAAAAGCCCAAAGAAGAAAGAGGCCAGACAGGGAGGCTGGGAGGAGAAACTCTACTTCCCACTACTGTGGGAAATATTCCTGAAGGGTTGGCAGGAATATATCAGAAAGGGATTATTATTATTATTTTTGGCGGCTGGCTGGTACAGGGATCCGAACCCTTGACCTTGATGTATTACACCGCACTCAACTGAAGTAACTGGCCAGCCTCCAGAAAGGGATTTAAAGGAATAAAGCATCTAGCTTTCCAGCAAGGCTTGAGACTTGGTGTGGCCAGTAATGGCAGGTGGGAGAAAGAAATGTGAGGTAAGGAGTCGGGAAAAGGGAGGGGACTCCTATTGATAAACATGCCAGGTATTTCCCCTACTTTTTAATTCCCACATAACCTTGAGAGTTATATTAGAATTGTACTTTAGAAATGAAGAAAGTCAGGAAGCAGAAGGCTGCCAGCCTCAAGGAGGCCCCTACATAACTCTTACCTCTACACCTGTAGCCCAGTAAGAGCTTGCCCAGAACTTGAGGTCTCATTTCTTTCCTTTCCTTTCAAGCTTTTGTTTCCTCAACTTTAAAGTTCAGTTGTGCCTATTTTTGAATTTGATCTTTTGCAACATGCTTCTTTCACAAAATGACCTAATGTACACATTGGTTTTGCCTGTTTTTGACTTAAAATAAACAATGGAATCATATCATGAACTCCTTTGTGATTATGTTATTGCAATTTATCCCTGTTCATTCCCATTGGTGAATAGTATCTCACAGTGTGAACATACCACACTTCATTTATTTGAAAGAAACATAATTGATTATACATCTCTGTGGGGTACTGTGTTGAATATCAATACCTGTATCACACTTTATTTATCCATTATGCTGTTGATAGACATTTAAGTTGTTTCTAAGTTTCTGGGCATTATTTATATTCTCACATGTGTCTTTTGGAGAACATTAACTGAATTTCTGTTGGGAATAAGGCTAGGAGTAGAATTGCCAAGCCATAGGGAATGACTGTATGGAGCTTCAGTACATAATGCCAAATGGTACAATGCAATTTAAATTGTTTTATCTTCCAGATAAATTGGACTTTTTATCATTATGAGGAGACCTCCTTCTTTATTTCTGGTAACATTTTTGCCTTAAAGTCTATTTTGTCTAATATTAATATGGCTACATCAGCTTTCTTTTGTTTTTGTTTTTGTTTTTTGGTACCAGGAGTGGGGTGGGGTATGAACAGCTTTCTTTTGGTTAGTGTTTACATGATACATCTTCTCTCCCATCTCTTTATTTTCAAAATATCTGCATCCCATTGCTTTAGATTTATCTCTTAAATGCAAATAGTTTTTGGGCTTTTTGTTTTTATTTGATGTGTCAATCTCTTGTCTTTTAACTGGAGCATTTAGTTATATTTACATTTAATAAAAGAACTAATAAATTTAGTCTTAAAGCTACCATCTTATTTTATGCTTTCTATTTGTCCTGCCTGTTCTGTTTTTTTAAACTCTCTTTTTATGTGTTCTTTTGGTTAATTAAAAAAAAAAAAAAGAAATTCCATTTTCCTCCCTCCATTACTTCAGAAATTATACAGTTTGTTATAGAAATTTCAATATGCACACTTAATCAACACCTCTATCCTCCTTCTGAATACAAGACCTTTCGAAAACCAAACTCCATTTACTCTCTTCCAATTTTCATTTTATTTTATTTTTTTGGCAGTAGACTGGTTATGGTGATCTGAAACCTTGACTCCAGTGTTATAACACTGTACTCTAACCACCTGAACTAACCAGCCAGCCCCTAACTTTTATGTTTTTATTGTCAGGTATTTTAATAGTATCCTGCTTTAAGAAAAAAAATCAAAACACAACTTATGAGACATAATTATTATTATTAAATGAGTCGATGATCATTTAAATTTACTACATATTTGCCCCTTTGCTCTTTGATGTTTATTAGACCTTCTATCTGGAATCATTTTTCTTTTGCTAGAATATATTCGTTAAATTTCTTTGGGTGAGGCTCTCTCTAAGCTTTTATTATTCTGAAAAGGTTGGTACTTGCTCTCATACATGAAGGCTCTCTCTCTCTCTCTCTCTCTCTCTACATATACATATATGTATAGCCAGATAGATATCTGCACACACATGTAAAATAGAATTCTAGGTTGGGAGTTGTTCACTTTTGGCATTGACTATATCATTTCATTGTCTATCCCTTTTCTCTGGCTGCTTTTATGATTTTTCTCTTTGTTTTTCTGGCTGTCCAGTTAGCTTAGTTGGTTAGAGTGTGGTGCTGATAACACCAAGGTCCAGGGTTCCATTCCTGCACAGGCTGGCCACAAAAAGACAAAAAAAAGATTTTTTTCTTTGTCTTTGGTTTTCTGAAGTTTCACTCTGATATGTCTAAGTGTGGATTTCTATTTTATTTATCATGGGATTCTCTGGGTTTTTAAAAATCTCTAAGGAGATGTCTTTCATTTTTTTCCACTCTGTCTTTCAAGTTGCTAAACCTCCCTTCCATTTTTTTTGTCTTTTTGTCTCTTTGATCCATATTTCTTCTATTGTCCAGTTTAAGGATTCTCTTCTTAGTTGGTCTAATCTACTGTTAAATCCATCCATTTGATTTTTAATTATGGTTATTATGTTTTTCATTTCTAGACATTTTCTGAGTATCTTTCAAATCTGCACTTTTTATAGTTTCCTCTTCCTACAAATATTTTCAAGTTTGTTGTTTACTTCTTTAAACATAGTAGGCATAACTTTTAAAATCTGATATGTGCATTGTCTACATTCTTTGCAGATCTGACCTTGTGTCTAGTGTTCTCAAATTGCCTTGTTTCTTTGTGTGAGTTTTTTTTTTTGTAGTTGGCTGGTAAAGGAATTGAACTCTGAAACTTGGTGTTATCAGCACTATGCTGTAACCAACTGAGCTAACTGGCCAGCAGTCTTTATGTGAATATTTTAAGATAGTAAAATCACCTTTAAAAAAATAAAGCTGGAGGCATAACACTACCTGACTTTAAGCTATACTACAAAGCGATAATAACCAAAACAGTATGGTACTGGCATAAAAACAGACACACTGACCAATGGAATAGAGAATCCAGAAATCAACCCACACACTTACTGCCATCTGATCTTTGACAAAGGCACCAAGCCTATTCACTGGGGAAGGGACTGCCTCTTCAGCAAATGGTGCTGGGAGAACTGGATATCCATATGCAGGAGAATGAAACTAGATCCATACCTCTCACCGTATACTAAAATCAACTCAAAATGGATTAAGGATTTAAATATACACCCTGAAACAATAAAACTTCTTAAAGAAAACATAGGAGAAACACTTCAGGAAATAGGACTGGGCACAGACTTCATGAATACGACCCCAAAAGCATGGGCAACCAAAGGAAAAATAAACAAATGGGATTATATCAAACTAAAGAGCTTCTGCACAGCAAAAGAAACAATTAACAGAGTTAAAAGACAACCAACAGAGTGGGAGAAAATATTTGCAAAATATACATCTGACAAAGGATTAATATCCAGAATATATAAGGAACTCAAACAACTTTACAAGAAGAAAACAAGCAACCCAATTAAAAAATGGGCAAAAGAGCTAAGTAGGCATTTCTCTAAGGAAGATATACAAATGGCCAAGAGACATATGAAAAAATGCTCAACATCACTCAGCATCCGGGAAATGCAAATCAAAACCACACTGAGATACCATCTAACCCCAGTTAGGATGGCTAAAATCCAAAAGACTCTGAACGATAAATGCTGGCGAGGTTGCGGAGAAAAAGGAACTCTCATACATTGTTGGTGGGACTGCAAAATGGTGCAGCCTCTATGGAAAATGGTATGGAGGTTCCTCAAACAATTGCAGATAGATCTACCATACGACCCTGCTATCCCACTGTTGGGAATATACCCAGAGGAATGGAAATCATCAAGTCGAAGGTATACCTGTTCCCCAATGTTCATCGCAGCACTCTTTACAATAGCCAAGAGTTGGAACCAGCCCAAATGTCCATCATCAGATGAGTGGATACGGAAAATGTGGTACATCTACACAATGGAATACTACTCAGCTATAAAAACGAATGAAATACTGCCATTTGCAATAACATGGATGGACCTCGAGAGAATTATATTAAGTGAAACAAGTCAGGCACAGAAAGAGAAATACCACATGTTCTCACTTATTTGTGGGAGCTAAAAATTAATATATAAATTCACACACACACACAAAACCGGGGGGGGGGGGAAGAAGATATAACAACCACAATTACTTGAAGTTGATATGACAAGCAAACAGAAAGGACATTGTTGGGGGGGAGGGGGGGAGGGAGAAGGGAGGGAGGTTTTGGTGATGGGGAGCAATAATCAGCCAAAATGTATATCGACAAAATAAAATTAAAAAAAAAAAAAAAAAAATCAAACAATAATAACCTAATACTGATTAATCTGACTTCGAATTCAATCAGATCCTAATAAGAGGAAAGACATGATAGCACTTACTGAACTGGAATTACTATCAAAACACAAAAAGCGTGACATAATCTTTTAACCTCAATCCAATCTTATTTTAATCAGAACTGCTTAACAGTAATATTTTATCACCATTCATGATCTAAATTTTGATATATGAGGTCAATTTAAATATGATACATGTGAAAAGTTCACGGTCTTATAATAAATATGGCAGTGCCCAATCATTACTCATAGGTATTGAGATGTTATCCAATATGACCTTTGACCCTTCTTAGTTTCAGCAGAGATGACTTGTATTCCAGGGGAATACTCCTTGGGATGTTCCACATATTCCCTTAGAGTAATCTGTCACCAATGATGCCTTTCATCTTGTTAGCAATTGTATAAGAGAGGCCACGGCCTGCCCTCTCTGCCCAAAGAGCCCCTCTGGTTTGGTTCTTGTATCTTCCTCTTGCGAAACTATGGCACTGGACACACTTCTCACCAGAAATCTCTTGGCCCTTCTCAGCCTAACCTACTTGAAAGTTGGTTCTCTAGTTGTGTGTGTGCTGGAAGGCGCACCCAGCAACTGGTTGTCCGGCTCTTGCCTCTAGAATTTTTATCCTGTGCTCTAGTAATTCTCAAACCTGGCTGTTTGTCAGAATCACCTGAGGAGTGATTTAAAGATACAGGTATCTGTGACCTACCTGTTCTACATTCTTGATTTGGCAGCTCTGTACAAGGGTGGACTTGTTACCTGAACTTTGGAAAATTTCTCCAGGGTATTCTCATGCTTAGCCTAGGTGTGACCAAGAGCTATAGTCTCTTCCCTGGACTAGGGGTTAGGCTCCTTTAATCTGACTGCACGGAACTAAGAAAGTGGGTGAGTGTGGGGGTGGGCACTGAAGAAAGCAAGTGAGAAGGACCAAGGCAGAGCACAGAAATCATCAGATCTGTACTGAAAAAGCACAATGAGATCTGGGGAATCACCTAGCCAGTGGGGAAAAAGCCTCAGAAAAGGAGGGAAAAGCAGAGCATAAAAGTGGCATGCTATGAATTGTTCCCTAACCCAGTCATGTGACTTCTGCTTGTGCTTCATCCTGGGCCTTCTCCAGATGGCTGTGCCTCCTCCTCCTCTGTCCTGTGGTATTCCAGCTTAGATAGACTGACATAGAAGTCTGGTAGTTAAACAAGCTCACAAAGTCATAAAACATACCAGTCACTTCCAGGTTCATTCAAATAATCCTGAGGCCTAATTTAGAAATATGATCCCCCAAATAAATCCCTTATCTGTTTGTATTATAATTTAGCTAATTAATAACCTGAATGACTTTTACTTGATGCAAGCCTTCATGTGATAGGTGTTTTGTAAAGTGCTTTATGTATATTACATATATACAAGTAATATATATATCACATACGAAGGCATTTCAAAAAGTTTGTGGAAAAATAGAATTAAAAGATAATACAAATCTTTCCATGAACTTTTTGAAATACTCTTGTATATGATCTCATGGTGAGAGTGGTATCATTATCCCAAAGGAGCAGAGTTTCAGAGCACTCGGTGTGCTGATGGAGGAGCCTTACTGGTGAGGGGCAGGGTCAATGAGCACCCAGAGCTCTCTGATGGTCCATTCAACTCTTCCTCTCATTGTCAGGGGAGGGAAATGTTGACCTTGAGCCATGGAGCCACTTCTGTGGTAACTTTGTTCCTCAGCTCCTTCAGAGGTCTCTAAGTACTTTCTGAGCACTGCTTCTTCCTTGATATTTTGTTTAATCACCAGGAAGACAAATATGAAAAGGAAGGGATCCTTTTCACAATTGAGTACATAGTTTATCGACATCCTCTTTGTATTCCAAAGTGAAAAGGAAGGGGTGCAAGTGATGGCCTGGGATGCTGTCTGAGGGCATGGTGCATCACACAGGCTGCAGCCAAGGGTGAAGCCCCACCCTGGACCACAATGACATGGACAAAAAAAAAATCCCACGATAAGGCAACAATATCTAGCCACTCTGTTGGCTCTGCTTTTGAAACATTTGAGCTAGTCTGGCTTCTCAGAAGACCAAATGATTCAGATTAGGCCAAGGCTGCTACCATGAGCCAGATCCGACCACGTGAGTAAACTAGGCAGCCTGCAGTTCAATGGAGCTGTAATTCAGCAAACTCACTTGGCAGAAGTGACTGGCCCCAAGGGAAATGCTGTCACAGGCCCCTCCTTCCCTTCACCCCCAGCAGGTTTCTCACTGATGGGACCCGCCCCAAGTGAGAACAGAGCTTCACTGATAAACCAAAGTACTCTCATTTGTCATTTCACTGTGAAAAGCTCTTGCTTGCTGAAATTGGGCAGTTTGTCTGCAATAAACCATTTCAGAGTTCTGAGGATTGTCAAACGAATAGAATCTACTCTTTCTTACCCCTCCTTCCCTCGATTATGGATGGCGAGTTCTTCACCAATACCCTCTTCTTCCTTGAAGCTCTCCCAGTCCAATTTGGACTTCTCTAGGGTGCTCATTTTCTGCTTCTTGGCTCCAATTTTCCCCAAAAGGCTGCTCATGCCACTTGATCTTTTTAACCTAAGGAAAGAGAAAACATGAAACATGTAGCATGTAAAAACTCTCATCTCTTGATTAAAAGTTTTCCTGATGGGCATGGGTTTCCCTGGATTAGAGCCATTGATCTAAATGGAAGCCATGTTCGTATCTAGTGTATTTCCTTCCTGATGTGGAGAATACTGTATATAGACCAGAAATCTAATATGCTTTTTCATTTTTTTTTTTTTTTTTTTTTTTTCCGTGACCGGCACTCAACCAGTGAGTGCACCAGTCATTCCTATATAGGATCCGAACCCGCGGCGGGAGCGTCACCGCGCTCCTAGCGCAGCACGCTACCGAGTGCGCCACGGGTTCGGCCCTGCTTTTTCATTTTTTTTTGGCAGCTGGCCGGTAAGGGGATCTGAACCCTTGACCTCGGTGTTACAAGGTCTAACCAACTGAGATAACTGGCCAGCCCTGTACTTTTCCTGCTTAACACCTCTGACTGTGGTACTGAACTGCAGACAGGAAATCCTACCTCCTTCAGACCACTATGTGGCAAGTCTCTGCTTGCAAGGAGGGGGAAAAGCAGTGGGGCTCGGGTACGGCTTTGGAATCACATGCCTATCTTCCAGCTCTAACTATGTGACTCTAGGCTAGTTATGTAACTGCATGTACCTCAGTTTCCTAACTACAAAGTGAGTGCTTATTCATGGGCTGTGGTGTATCTTGCATGTAAAGGGCTAAAACAGCACCTGGCACAGTGTCAAGGTGCAATTAGTGTTTGCTACTCTGAGTCACTCATCACTTAGGCTCTAAAGCTCCAGAGGGTTGGGTTTTTTTTTGGTGGCTGGCCACCCAAGGGGTTCTTCTAAGAAAAACTGAACCAATTCCCAACACTGATGAGCAAGAAGTCACAGCACCTTAAAAGGGCTCTTAAATCAGTTTCCTTTCAACTTCTGTGAGGCAGGGCCCTGGTTTTTCCCAGGAGGTGGAGAACATTCCTCATTCTGAAAACAGGGAATGTATATAGCCTGTGCTCTACTTGTTGGTGATGCTATATCATAGACTGTGTGAGAAACCCCATATGCTCAAATTCAAGTCTTGGCAGTCAAATGTTTCCAGTCAATGTTACATGTATGAGATGTGTAGTAGATTGAATTATGTACCTTCCAAACTCACTGAAGCTTGAATTGCATCCCCCAAGTTTTATGGATTAGAAACTTAGCTCCCACTGTGACTGTTAAGAGAGTGGGAAATCTTATTATGGTAATTGAAGGGTGAAGCCTTAAAGAGGTGATTGGATTGTAGGACCCTGGAGTAGTGAATGGATTAAAAATGGTGGTCAGGGGCATGGTTCTGAGGGCTTTAAAAGAAGAGGAGAGTCTGTCTTTCGCTCTCTTTGCTCTCTCTGCTTCCACCATATTGCAATGTGAGACCACTGGGTAACTGTCGTCACCACGAGATGGACTTTGGACTTCCCAGCCTCAGAAACTGTAAGCAATAAATTTCATTTTCTTTGTAAATTACCCAGTTCCAAGTATTTTGTTAAAGCAACATAAATCGACTAATACAGAAAATTGGTACCAGAGAAGTGGGGTGTTGCTTGTAAAAGATACTTGAAAATGTGGAAGCAGCTTTGGAACTGGATGTTAGGCAATGGTTGGAGGAGTTTGGAGGATTCAGAAGAAGACAATAAGATGAAGGAAAGTTTGGAATGTCTTAGAGACTGGTTACATAGTGGCGAGCAGAATGCTGATAGAAATATGGACTGTAAAGACCATTCTAAGGAGGTCTCAGATAGAAATAAGAAAGTTTTTCAGAAACTTGGGCAAAGATCTACCTTGCTGTGAACTGGCAAGGAGTTTGGCTGCATTCGGTCCATGCCTTAGTACTTTGTGGAAGTTGGAACTTGGGGGCTGTGAACCAGAGTACTTGCTGGAAGAAATTTCTAAGCAGCAAAGCATTAAGGAAGCTGCATGGCTACTTGCAACAGTCTATTCTGAGTTATGGCAGAAAAGAAATGATGTAAAGCCAGAATTTAAAAGGAAAGCACAGCATAAAAATTTAGAAAATTTGCAGCCTGGCTATGTGGGAGAGAAGCAGAGAGCATGCAATGGTGCAGCCCAGAGACCCTTACCTAAGAAGATTAGTGCAAAAGAACATGATTATCAAGAGAAGGAGAAAAAGGCCCTGTAGGCATTGCAGAAACCTCTAGGCCCAAAGACCTAGAGAGACAAAATGGTCTTGGGGAACAGGCTTGAGGAGCCCTCCACGGGCTCACAGCTCAGGGCCACCTTGGGAAGTTGCTTCTAGCATCAGCACCTCAGATGCTTTCACTGCTCCGGCTGGGGCTAAATTGGCCCTAGGTGTAGCTAGATGTGTAGGTTTGAAAATACAAGCCGGAAGCATTGGTGGCATCCGTGTGATGTTAGGTCTACGGGCTTGCAGAATGCCACAGCTGGGGAGGCTTGGGAGCCTCCACCCAGATTTCAAAGGATGTATGGAAAAGTCTGGGGTCCCAGGAAGAGATCTGTCACAGGGGTGGAGTCACTGAATACAACCTTTGCTGAAGCAATGCCGAGTGGAAATGTGGGGTCAGAGTTTCAGCAGAGAAACCCCATCAGTGCCATGTCTAGTGGAGCTGTGAGAGTGGGACCAGCATGGAGACCCCAGACCTGTGGAGCTACCAGTGTGCAATGCCAGCCTGCGAGAGCTAAAGCATCACCCGAGACCAGGAAAGCCATAGGAGCAGAGCTGCCTGAGGACTTGGGGACCCAACACCCATACCAGCATGCAAAGGGCATTGACCATGGAATCAAGGAACATGATTCACCAGCTTTGAGATTTAATGCCTGTCCTGCTGTGTTTCGGACTTGTCTGGGACCTGTTTCTCCTTTCTTTTGGTCTATTTCTCCCTTTTGGGATGGGAATATGTATCCTACATTTGTCCCACCATTGTATCTTGCAAGTAGATAACTTGTATTGATTTCACAGATGGGACTGTGAACTTTGGACTTTTGAGTTGAAACAAGTTAAGACTTTGGGGATGAAATGAATGTATTTGCATGTGAAAAGACATGAGTTTTGGGGGGCTGGGGTGAATGTAGTGGATTGAATTATGTACCCCCCAAACTCACCGAAGCTTGAATTGTGTCCCCCAAGTTTTATGGATTAGAAACTTAGCCTCCACTGTGACTGTTAAGAGGGTGGGAAATCCTATTATAATAATTGAAAGGTGGAGCATTTAAGAGGTGATTGGATTGTAGGACCATGCAGTAGTGAATGGATTAAAAATGGTGGTCAGGGGTGTGGTTCTGAGGGCTTTGAAAGAAGAGGAGAGTCTGTCTTTTGTTCTCTTTGCTCTCTCTGCTTCCACCATCTTGCTATGTGAGACCACTGGGTCACTGATGCCACCGCCAGATGGACTTTGGACTTCCCAGGTTCAGAAACTGTAAGCAATAAATTTCATTTTCTTTATAAATTATCAGGTTCCAAGTATTTTGTTATAAGCAACATAAACTGACTAATACAAGATGAAAGAAGAAAAACAGGATGCATCTAGTTTGTAAGAAGGTGGTATGAGGGGAAAGAACTATGGAAGGAACATGGCTTTCAGTCTCTATGAAACTAAACAAATTATCTAACAGCAAGTAGGAAACTGGAAGTTATTTTCTGCCTCAGATATATATGAGAGAGTTAAACATTTAAAAACTGTAAGCTAGTATCATAAAGCCTACTGAATAATACCTTTCATTTGCCTAGAATGCTTATTCTGAGTGTTTTCATAGCCATTTTCTCATCTGATTCTCACTACAGCCTGTCACAAGGACCAACGAGTGTCAGAGTTGCAAGGGGATCATCTCTGAGATGATCTAGTATCACCCTAATCCATTCTGAAACCCTGCCTCCCTGTTGCATAGCCTTGGTGAAGTACGATTCACTATCTGCCCTGGAGTGAGCCAAAAGGCCAGCGTCCACACTTAACACAAGACTCATGGGGCCAAACAATTATCCTAAACATTTTCATTCTATTAAAGTTGGTCAAGAGGATGTTAGCTTCCCTGTCATGGTCACACCCCAATACATGCTGAGCTTAAGATCAACTCAGAGTAGGCCAGGCAGGCTTCATCATCTTCACTTTGAGTTGGACAAATAAACAAAGTTCAAAGAGGTTAAATGATACAACAAAAGTCAAACCAACAGAAAATGCAGATCCAGGACAAAGTGAGTCTCTTCCGACTCTCAGTGTCTCGTTTCTAAGATGAGAAGTTATTTGAGAGACTTTCTGACAGCTATTTTACTTCCCAGTTGGCTTAAGATCAATTCATATCTTCTAAATATTCTTTTCCAGATAATTCAATCCCTTCAACTATCTATCAACATATGCACACACACACACACACACACACACACACATACAAACACTATTTTTCCAGGAGTGGAGCATGAGTGTGGATATGGAAACTTAATATATCTCAAATCTTTTCACTTCTCACCTTTCTCACTGCTATTGCCCTAGTTCCCATTATTATATTCTCTCAGATGGGTAATTCAACAGCCTCTTAACTAGTCTCCCTGACTTCTGTTTTGTCCTGTCCCTCACTCAACAGCCCTATCCTAGCATCTATTGACATGCTATCATTACAGTGAATTTTTCTTTCCTTTTTTTCTTTTAACTTAGAATTTTGTACTTTTGAAAATTGAAACATAATTGATTATACTTTCGCAGGGTACAGAGTTGACTATCGGTATTTGTGTACAATATGTGATGATCAAATCAGGATAGTTGGCATATTTGTCATCATAAAAGTGAATTTTCTAAAACACAAAGCTTATCCTGTCTTTCTGCTTAAAAGTCTCTTCCCTGAACCCTACTGCTTTTTTTTTTTTTTTTAAAGATGACCGGTAAGGGGATCTTAACCCTTGGCTTGGTGTTGTCACACCACGCTCAGACAGTGAGCTAACCGGCCATCCCTATATAGGATCCAAACCCATGGCCTTGGTGTTATCAGCACCGCACTCTCCTGAGTGAGCCACAGGCCAGCCCTTGAACCCTACTGCTCTTACAATAAAGTGTAAACTCCTTAATTTGCCAAGTTCTTCCTGACCTCTGGCCACACCTACTCTTGTAAGCTCTGCTCCAACCACATAGCCCTAAACTTGCAGTGCACCTCTATCTGCCTCCCTCCCATTTATCAAGTCTAGTCTCAGTTTAGAAACTACTTCCTTTAGGAAGCTTTCCCTGAGCCCTCCCCAATCTCTGGATTAGGTATCCCTGATGCTGTTTCCATGGCACCCTGGCTCTTTTCTTGTGGTAGCACTGACCCTTTCCATAGTAGAGGCTTGGGACTCTCGTTTCAGCTGCAGCTACACTGGACAGTTCTGGGCAAGCTTAGACTCAACGTCAATGGCATCCCACCATAAACATACACCTCCAAGTTTTCTATTTCTGGCTGCAAGGCCTCCTCTGACCCTGCCTGCATGTCACAAGCACTGCCTGAACATGTGGTGGAGTTCAGACCATTAGGGCTACCCTCACACGAGATAGGAGCTGGTGTCCAAATGGCCAAGCCTCCCATCCTCATAGGAAATTATGAGGGGTGCTCTGAATGCTTCTCAGAAGTTCTGGTGGCATTACGCCCTGTGGCCTTGAAAATGTACTCTTGGCTTTTCCTACTTCCTCGTCTCACTCTTCCCAGTCCTCATGCCTGCTTCCTAGGATCACTTCCCAAATAAACTACCTGCACTCAAAATCCTTGTCTTGGGTTCTGCATTGAGGAGAACCTAAGATGTTTAGGAGAAAAATAATTTTCCTTGTGTATTCTGTATCTCTGTGCAAATATTTAAATCTCTGTGTCTCCAAACCTCTCTATACCATGTGGACATAGTTCTGCAAACACTGGGCACTAAAGTCAACAATGTCACCTCGATTGCAGAACCAATTAGTGGAAGAGAATCAGATCTTTGTAGAATAAAAGGTGTTCAGAGCACTTCTAAATTAGGTTTCTAAGGGGGATAATTTCCACTTTTACTCTCCCTATTTTATTTTATTTAGTTTTGGTGGCTGGCCAGTATGGGTATCTGAACCCTTGGCCTTGGTGTTATGACACCGTGCTCTAACCAACTAAGCCAACCAGCCAGCCCCTCACCATTTTATTTGGGCAGCAGCAGAGGCTGTGTACACCATCTTATCCCCTCAGCCTACAGCCCTGATGGTATTACCAGGTTATACCATCTTTCGGACAAATCATTTTGAAAGTCCATGAGAAAATGATTTTTTACGCATAGCAGTGAGGAGATTCCCCCAAAAGGAAAAAAGCCACAATCCTCCTTTGCCTTGTTCACCATTAAACATCAGCAAGATATCACCTGTGCTATTATGCTTTTGGAGAAAGTTTCCAGATCTGCTTTCACTGGGTCATTAACACGGTTTATAATATCCTAATTTGATAGTCGCTAAAGCAAAATAACTTGCCTTTTATTTGAGACTAAATCAAAGTGAATGACATGGATAGCAGCAGCCAAAACACAAAGGAGGCCCCTTGTAACCAAGAGACCGGCAGCTTCTTAGAACCTGGAACGTGGGGTCCTTGAGGCTTCTGAGCACTCTCACTCACTCTCTCATCTTGACATGGGCTCTTAGGGGCATAATCCTGGCATCACTGCACCACAGCTTTCAGGACGTTGACTTGCCAAGACCTTGCCCCATCTCTGCCATTAAGGTTCATCAATCAGGGGGCCGGTCTGTGGCTCACTTGGGAGAGTGTGGTGCTGATAGCACCAAGGCCATGGATTCGAATCCCTATATAGGGATGGCTGGTTAGCTCACTTGGGAGAGCGTGGTGCTGACAACACCAAGTCAAGGGTTAAGATGCCCATACCAGTCATCTTTAAAAAAAAAGGTTCATCAATCAGGCTTTTAGGAAGATGAGGCAGGTCAGAATCTGCTTCTGCACTGGCCAGTTGGCTCACCTGGTTAAAGCATGGTATTGATATACACTAAGGTCAAGGGTTCGGATCCCCTCACCCCCCCCCCCACCAAAAAAAGAAAAAATAGAGAATCAGAGAATCAGCTTCTGGGCAGGGGCTGCTGACCTTATGCTGTGAATGAACACTGCAGAGTGCACCATAGCTGTATGTCTCCTCTTCTGAGAACTGAGGCTAGCCAGAAGGGAGTAAATCACCACTGGTTTCCTACAGGCATTTGTAGCTAGGTATACTGAAAAAGTGTGGAGGAGGGGGAAGTCAGAATTTCCCTGGACACTACTCTGTTGCCACCAGGAACCAAAGCAGTTAAAGGTAGCAGATCAACAGAACACTGATTTCTCTTTTTTCTGGATCCTAAACCATAAGGACAAGGTAGTACTGGAAAGTCTGCTTAGACAGACTACCCCCAAGACATAGTACTTCATTCAACAGAATCCTTATCCACCTGTTGCAAGACAAGTTCAAAGAAATGTACCACGCACTTGCTCACTCAGATTATACTCAGAATATTATACTGAGACATGTCCAGAATATTATTGCCAAGATGTTTCCAATGTCACAATGACATTTCAATCACCTCCTCCTGAATATCACACTACTTTATTGACTTACTACCATAAATTTGATGTAAAGAGTAATCCTGTCCAAGGAGTGTGACCTTTGCTCTTTTACCAGCCAGCTTCCGTGCCCTAAGAGAATATGGCTGAATGCTGTTCATACTGATAGAAGAGACTCTTTCCAAGCTTTTCTTTCTTGAGTTATTTTGTCCAGTTATCCACCAATCAGCAATTATCTTCATCTCTCTTCCCACCGTACCTAGCCCAGTAACATCCTAGCACCAGGCACCAACCAAAAAATATTCAGAAGCTTACAAAAGTAAAAATGACAGTGAATGCAAAATGACAAGTCATCTTTTTCTTTTCTGAGTTTGTAGTTTACAATGATAATGTGCTAGATCTTATTCTGCTTCTCTTTAACCCAACAAATGTAATTTTACAAATTTCACTATATTCAACTTTTTTTGGTGGCTGGCCGGGATCACAAATTTCATTGTAACTAATTGATAAACTCCGTCCTGTTGAGTCTGTCATAAAGACATCACAGTAACTTGTTTACTTTGTTCCATGCTCATTAGCATGGACTTGGATTCACCAACAGATTTGTTTTGTAGTGAGAGCACTGTTCTGTCTGACCACCCTCAGTGATGCCCTGGATCCTGCTGTTTGTTTATAAGAACTGGAAAGGAGCTGGGAAAATAAATTCCTAAGTGGAAAGGTTGACAGTGCTCACCAGCTGGTTGTGAAGGAAGATGGGAAGATGATATTTAAAATCAGCCCCAGGCACTCAGCCGTCCCACAGAATAGATTTTTAGGTTTGGAAAGGAATTTACAGTCATTCATTCCTTCATTGTATTCATTCAACAGAGATAATTAAGAACTTACTGTATACCAGACACTGTGCTTGGAACTACAGACACAAATATATCAGGCATAATCTTTGGCTTCAAGGAGAAAATCTACTGTAGGAGGGATCAACTTACAGGCAAAAAGGTAACCACATACAAGGAGGGCACAAGAGAATAGTTGAGGAGCTGTTTAATCTGACCTTCTTATTTTATTACTCCCCCCCCTTATTTTATTACTTTTTTGTTGTTGTTGTTGTTTTTTACTGGCTGGCTGGCATAGGGATTGAACCCTGGACCTTGGTGTTATTGGCACCATGCTCTTCAACCTCCTTACTTCATAGATGAGTTAACCAAATTCCAAAAAGGTTAAGAAACCTGCGCAAGTTCATGGTGGGAGACTCGAGTCTCGTACCCACTGCTTTTGACACCTAGACTACAATCTTTTCCACTTTGCTTGATGCCAGAATTGAGGGGATACATGACTTTGGAGATCCTTCTACACTCCAATTTCTATCATTGCGAATATATATATTTTTTTTGGGGGGGGGTTACTTTTTTTTTTTCCCCGTAGTCCTAGAGCTCTCATGGCCCATACACAGGGCCCATGTCTTACTCATTCTTGACTTACCGACAGTATACAACTTGCCCATGGTACATGATAACTACATCCATAATGAACTAAATCCCTGTGACTTGACAATGGATAATTTTTTTCTCATAACAAAAAGATTCAACACTACACTTGAACTGACAGACCAGAAAAGTTAGTTCCAAAGCAAGGATCGGGTTAATACATGTGTATGAAAGCACTATTGACCTTTATTCAGAACTTCAACATACAGAGCCTGGCTCAAGTCTATATCTTCAGTCTCATAACTTGCATACCACTAAAATGAAAATTATTTGGAACAAAGATTCTTTGGCAGAGATAAGCAGTTCCCTTAGTACTTGCCATCTGCTTACTAGGCAGGAGTGTACCTTTCTGTAGCTCACACATAAACAATTATCCAGAGCCATAAATGGGTCTGGAACTGGCATGGTACTCTCTGAGAACCAGGAAGAAAGCTTACGATGACTACTTCTCATTGAGTGCTGTCTGCCTGGAACCACTGCTCTTTCAGATCTTCTCTGGATTTAGCTAAAATCCATAAGAATGAAAAGTAAAACCCAAATTCCTGAGCCAATTTCACTACCCACCTGTGTAAATCTCTAAGTAATCTCCCCCAAACCCAAAATCAGACCACTCAAGGAAATGGACTGGAAGCCAGTGGTACATTAGGGAGATAGTTTAAATCCATTCACTTCCCAAGACTGTATTGGCTCTATGGGACATCAGGTTCAGCGGGATGTAGAAAGCCAGAAGTAAGGGCCGGCCCATGGCTCACTCGGGAGAGTGCGGTGCTGACAGCACCAAGGCCATGGATTCGGATCCCTATATAGGGATGGCTGGTTAGCTCACTGGCTGAGCATGGTGCTGACAACACCAAGCCAAGGGTTAAGATCCCATTACCGGTCATCTTTATAAAAAAAAAAAAAAAAAAAAGGAAAGAAAAAAGAAATCCAAAAGTAAAACAAGAAGTTCCAAGTGACCTTAAACATCTTTGGCTTGAAAAATTGTCAGTGC
Organism: Cynocephalus volans; assembly: GCF_027409185.1. Classification (NCBI taxonomy): domain Eukaryota; kingdom Metazoa; phylum Chordata; class Mammalia; order Dermoptera; family Cynocephalidae; genus Cynocephalus; species Cynocephalus volans. The sequence goes on along the minus strand of NC_084469.1, from coordinate 125,574,578 downwards.
TCTCTATTACTGAAGTTGATACAGTATCAGCAAAAAAAAGTAGCATCTATCAGTAAAAGGTGAAAAGAAAAGCTGGCAAATAGCAACAGCTTCACAGTTTTTATACAAATAGAAAATGATTTGCTACTCAGTTCTATTGCTCTTATGTCAATCCAAGAATAAAGGGCATTTGTTTCTCTGATTTGGTTTCAGCTGCTCTATATCTTTATAACATGTTTATGAAACATACATGATTGCTCTGGTGGCAAAAGTCCTGCATTCTAATCTCTGCTGAAACAATATATCACAGAAAGCCATTTCCAACTTTGCCTTCCTCATGTTAAGCGCCGAGGTCTGTTTTGCACTGCTCTGGCCTCTCAGCTGACCCTGTCAAGGAGGACAAAGCAATTCTAGCTGACTTTGGTTTTATTTAAACGAAGAGCTCTTCCTATATGAGACAATATCATACATTTATAGTCAATAAGACATAAACTGTTTTCTCAAAAGCAGTAGAGGTACTCTAGCTACACAATATCCTGGTCTGTACTGTGATCAAGCGCATTCATTTTAAGACAGTGAAGTGAGGTTAGAGGCTCTCAAAGGACATTAAAATGGACTTTTTCTCTGGGACAAGCTAATTGACCTGCTGGGCAGTCTCATTATTAGCATCATACTCCAAGAGAAAGTTAACATCCCTCCTCTCTGTGAAGAATAGTCTACTGTTCTGCTGAAACCAGCCAACTCAGGGGGTTTGAGTCCCTTGACAGAAATTTTAATGTGTTGTTCGTGTTTATTTAATCTGTCAGCTTCAGACCTTTCAGAGAGGGTCTAAGTTTGATAAGTGTTAGGTCCTTTTCCATACCCTTCCTTGGTGCACACAAAGCATCTGCAATGCTTGGTTCACATATATAATGCAGAGAGAAATGTTACGTGAAGATGCAATAGAACTTGTATTACCAGTTAGGCATGTAGTTTTAAGCTATCTGAAGTGTTCATTCCACTCATGTGTTGGACGGATGTTATATGATAGAACATGCCTCAGTTCTTCAGAAAACAAAATCACCTCAAGCTGTATTCTCTTTTTGCACATATACCCTTGAATTACACAAAATAAATTCCAGAGAACACCTCAAATTGAAAGTCTGAGTTGCTGACCCTAACCAAAGCAAATGAGATGCAAGTAAGTCAAATGATTGAATGTTCATCATTATATTTGTCTATTTGGATAGGAAGAAAGAAACTGAATAACTACTTGCAATGGGAACAAGATAAACTACTTAATGGAATATAAAAAGAAATAAAGTTCTAATACTTGCTACAACATGGATGAACCATGAAAACATTATGCTAAGTAAAAGAAGCCAGTAACAAAGGACCACATACTGCATGATTCCATTTATATGAAATTTCAGAATAAGCAAACCTATATAGAGAGTAGATTGAGGGTTGCCAGGGTCAAGGGGGAATGGGAGGGATTGGGGGGCTGAGAGCTAATGACAGCTAAGGGGTGCAGAGTTTTTTTTTTTTGGAGTAACAAATATGTTCCAAAATTGTGGTGATAGATGCACAACTCTGTGAATATACTAAAACCCATCTAATTGTAAACTTTAAATGGGTGCATTGTATGGTATGGTAATTATATCTCAATAAAGCTGTTTTGAAAAAAGATAAATGACTACTTTTTCTCTAGGCACGAACATGTGTGTGTGTGTGTGTGTGTGTGTGTGTGTGTATGCCTAGTTTACCTTTTATCATTCAGGAAAAATAAAATAAAATAAAGGAAATGACTTTTAAAGCAAAAATGTGTTTCCCAGATTCACAAGGGCATCACAGAATTGTGCCATCATGTGGCCAATGTAAAGGAAGGCTTCCTATCATTAATTATCATTATAATCAATTATAATAATGATAATCAATGATAAGAAATGGACACCAGTGTCAATCACCTTCTTGGCTGTTCCTTATTTTTTTTTTTGTTTTCACCTTAAGGAGATAACTTGGAAGGGCTATGGAAAATCAGTTATTCAGTACCAGAACTCCAATATTATCTAGTGAGAAATTTTCCCCAACTTTCTGATTTGAAAAATGTCAAAACGACAGAACAGTTGAAAACACAGAACCACCATTATGTGAATACTCTTTACTTAGCATCTCCAATTACTAACATTTTACCATAAATGCTTCTTCTTTCTATATATATAAATTTACTTTTTGGGGGAGCGTGGAACCATTTTTAAGTAAATTGCAGACATCATGTCACTCTGGCTCTAAATACTTTAACATGTGTCTCCTAAAGGACACTCTCCTACATAAACACAACGCCGTATATTACACCCAAGAAATCTAACATTGATATATGATACAATACAATGTGAAGCCCACATTCACATTCAAATTTCCTTCAATGCAGCCTCTCCCATCAGGTACCATGTTTATTATTTTTAGTCTCCTTTAATGTTTTAATCTAGCACAGTCTCCTGCCTTTTGTTTGATTTTTGGCCTTTGATATCTCTGTTCATTTTTAGGAGTCCAATTTGGTTGTCTTATAGAATATTGCTCATTGGATTTATGTGTTTCCTATGAACACATTCAAGTTAAACATTTTTGCCAAGTATGCTACATAGATGACGCTGGGTACTTCTTACTGCACCACCATCAGGGGACACATAGTGTCAGATCAGCCCATAGGGGCTGTAGTGGATTGAATTATGTCCCCCCAAAACCCTCTGAAGCTTGAACTGTGTTCCCCAATTTTTATGTATTAGAAACAGCCCCACTGTCACTGTTAAGAGGGTGGGAAATCCTATTATGGTAATTGAAAGGTGGAACCTTGAAGAGGTGATTGGATTGTAGGACCATGCCATAGTGAATGATTAAAAATGGTGGTCTAGGGTGTGGTTCTGAGGGCTTTAAAAGAAGAGCGTCTTTCTCTCTCTCTGCTCTCTCTGCTTCTACCATCTTACAATGTGAGACCCCTGGGTCACTGTCGCCCCCACCAGATGGACTTTGTGCTTCCCAGCCTCAGAAACTGTAAGCAATAAATTTCATTTTCTTTATAAATCACCCAGTTCCATGTATTCTGTTATAAGCAACACAAGTGGACTAATACACTGGCGATGTTAAGTATGGTCCCTTGGATAAGGTGGTGTATGTAGAGCTAGGGCTAGGGCTCACAGACCCCTTAAGCCCGTTGCACAGACTGGGTCACAAACCCTCCACATGCAGGTCTATGAGCTAGGTAATAGGAAAAGGTCCTGGGAGCCGTGGGTAAAAAATTAATAGGCTTTACTCAGAGCTAGGAGCAGCCATCCTAGTGATTTCTCAGAGTGTTTTGAGAAGCACCGTGATCACAGCTGTTAGTCCTTTATACTTAGGTCCATAACCCAGGACACCTGGGTCCCCATAAGCAATTACATCAAGTAGTAACCAAGGAACACCTGAGGATATTTACAGCAAATGCCCGGCAAGATTCTGACCATCTGAGGGGCCCTGACCATTTTCCTATATTTTCCCAACAGGTGGTGATTGCCATCACCCCTCCGTAATTAATTTGTAATTAATGTGTAATATGTGGGAAAATACCTCAGGAAGTTCAGGAAGTTCTGACTGCTTCTTATTATTCCTGGTGCCTTACTATATAATGCCCTGGCCATGTCTAAGGACAGTCTGGGGTGAATAAATAATAGTAAAGGATCTTATTTGAAGAACAAATATTCAGAAAATCCTCAAAGGATAATAAAGCTCTAGCTGTAAGAAAGTCTTAAAAAGTGACAGAGCAAAAAACTAGAGAAAAGGCAAAGGGTTATGGGATCATCAGCAGAGTCCTAGATTGGATAGGACAGTGGCAAGGACAGAAGCTTTTCTGGCTGACACAGAAGCACTCACCTACTGCATGAACACCCTTTCTCAAGTGCCTGGTGCCTGGTATCAGGGTTAATGACATGAAGTCAGTGGCAAAGAAAAACCCTTTTGACTCACCCCCAGATCTCTGGGAAATGATATTTCTGAATTTCCCTCCCTCTTTGTCCCTCTCAAATGTGGTTTCAAATTCCCTGGGAAAGAGATAATGCTGCAGCCCTTCCTGACTCTGCTCCAGCAATTTCCTTCCTTGAACCACTCCCATGGTGGTGAACTCATGGCAAAGCAGGGAAGGGCACTCCACCATTTTACAGCAGTCAGGGAGTGAACACTTTGCCCCTGAGGTGCAAATTGCTGTCGCTTTAATTTGTATGATCAGACACAGCTGTAATTTATTGACCAAAGCAAACAGACTATTTACATGTGTGAGACAGAATCTTAAAGGAATGATTAAATACAGCTTCTAACAAAGCCCCTAATGACATTTTTCTTTATGCAGGACCCTGGGAGCTCAACAGAGGAAGGCACAGCTTATTTTCCAGATGCTGATTCCACATGGGCTCCAAACCAATCATGACAGAGGCCAAGAAGAGCTGAGGCAGATGCAGGATCTGGCATTTAAAAGTCAATGATCTCTCTCAAGGAGAACTTTGCCTCACTTTCTGCTGTTACTATGCCAAGCCAGTGCCGTTCTGTGCTGGTCCAAGGGCCAGAGCTGCAGCCTGCCACCCCCTGCAATTGCTCCCATCAGGACAACATGGTTGGGCAAACAGCATATGTCTCCAACTAGTCAACGTGAGCAGTAAAGCTCTGAGCACAGACGATCAATGTGCCTCAAGGGTGGGTTGTTTGGCTAATTGCTGATCAGGGAGTTGGCATGCTTTCTTAAATCTCAGTGTTCTTTTTCAGCTCTCTTTTTCCTCCCAGGCAGGTCTCTGTCTCCTCACAAAAAGAATCTGAGGATGTCAACATAAAATAAATTAAAAATTTTGGGGCACCACCCAGGTTGAGATCAGGTTAAAGTTTCAGGATATAGGGGTGTCCTCAGTCAGACCAGAAATAATTCTTTTAGTCTTACCATCATAGAGACTTCATTTAAAATGGGTCATGCCTGCCCATTTCTAGAAATGGGTAGATGCATTATCCCCATGGCTTTAAGTGAAACTCATATGAGCTGGCTAGCACACAGTTTGCAAAATTATTCCCTCTCTTTCCCAAACTTCTCACTGCTACTAAATAAACATGCTAAATTCCAAACGAGAAGGATATGGACGTTGGATACAGCTGTGATCCTGACACTTCAAAGTTATGTTGGAGGGGAACATGCTTTACGGTCCTTTCATTAGATGAGGCTAAAGTGGTAAGGAAGGTCATTTTTCAGGTGCTCCAGCTGGGGCCCTGACTCCCAAATCTGTTTCTTGGTGGCATTTGCAACACCACTTCCTCACTCTGTTGCCAGGGTATTACCTCTGGCCTCCTAGACGCCACAATCCTGCTAATCTCAATGGGCAACTTAATGAGGCTCAGACATCAGCGTGCCCTTCCCCGTCCAGGGGCAGCTTCCATCTCGCCTCAAAAAACCAGGACACACCATTAGCAGAACTGACAGCTTTTCCCTTGTTATGACAGCCCTCACAACTCAAGATTTATAGAGTCCTTGGGAAGCAATAATTGGCACAAAGGTGATCACAAGAAGGGGGTTATTTAAGCATGAGCCCAAGATGTCACTTTGCTAAGACAATGCAGTGGATTTTGACAAAGAAATATTTGTTCCTATGTAGTTTGGTACCAAAAGCAGAAAACTTTCTTTTTACTGCACGCAGGAAATGGTTTTCATAGATGTTAACCACAGCTGAGCTGTCTGTAAACCACAACATTGTTTCTCTTTAATAAATGGAAGATTTTTACCCACTGCATCACTGACCACCAAAAAGAATTCCCATCTCTAAGTCTCTTTCCTTAACCTGCAAGCCAGGGGTTGCTAAAGCAGCTTTTTCATCAGAAATGTAGACTATTGTCCAAAGTTCCCGTCATGTATCCCTACTGCTGAGTGATGGACGAATCCTTGAACAAATTCAGCTTCTTTGCATTCTGGGACCCCCCTCAGAGCATATGCTTTTGTGACCATGACCCACAATGGGTCACAACGCAAAATGTATGACTGTGGGTTATGGCTAAAAAGTTTGAAAATGGTTCTTTAGCAATTGCTTGTTGGCAGATGAAGGAAGGTCTGCTGAAACAAAGCTGACTGATCCTGCCAGTCACAGACTCTTTGAGGGAATATTAAAAAAAAAAAAAAAAAAAAAAAATCCAAGTAATCAACTAAAGAATGGCAGACAATTCAGTTCTTTGATTTGTCCTTATACATTATCCATTTTCTTTAGGAAACTTGGCATCCCTCTTCCTGCTGTGGGAGTGGGGCCTCTGACCCTTGGCTCCTCACCCTGAAGCCAGCAGAGCAGCCTTTGAGTCTGTGACAAACACCCTCTCCTGGGGACCACTGGTTTTGTGATGCCCATCTCATCACCACGAGGCTCAGCTGGTAACTCTGCAAAGACTGAGTGAGAGGGTTCATCATTCTCACTGCCCAGAAGAAGCAAGGAGGCTTAGAGCTAGGAGACACTGACAGTCTTATCTGAATGATACCTAAAAGCAGGGGCACCCATGCAAAAAAAAAAAAACAAAAACAGAACAAAATCCAAAACATGACCTTAGCCACACTAAGGAAGAATTTTTTTCTAAGTATGAAGATAATGGAAACAATAACCCAAATATAAGCTACTAAATTTATTTGTATTCTGAAAGAATGCTGGAAAATCCGATGACCAATCATTTGTTATTCTCAGCCAATTTTTTTAAGAGACATACTGAAATATAATTCACACACTAAAGAATTCACCCATTAAAGTGTACAATTCAATGGTTTTTAGTATATTCATTATCACAGTCTAATTTTAGAACATTGTCACCCCTGCCAACAAAACCCCTCACATCCACTAACAGTCACTCCCTACTCCCCCCAGCTTTAGGCAATTACTAATCTACTTTCTGCCTGTATAGATTTGCCCCTTTCTCAGCTCATACTTTTAAACTGTAAGTTCAAGACTGTACCTAAGCATTCAGAAACAACGTATCTCAGTATCTATTACAGCCTCCTGTACATTTAAACTTTAAACTTCCCTAATTTGTTCTTTATGTTGATGGTGGTATATAAATTTCATAAGAGCTAGGAGAATCAGAAATCTAGAGTTTATACAAGAATACTGGAATATCTGAGTAATGTTTATACAGCAAAGTCCTAGATATCACCAATACTATTTTTTTTTTTTTAATTTTTATTTTGTCGATACACCAATACTATTTTGGCTCTGTGTCTTTAAAGCACTCAGGTACAGCAGCTTTGCAGTCAGTGCAGAAAACTACCCTGGCCACTCAATCATTATTGATTTATTTATTTTTACTCTGAGCAAGTTAATTTCTCTGAGTCTCACATAACCAATTAGTAAAATCAGGATAATACTGATGATTAAATGAGATTCATCTACTCAGCCTTTATCTATTGAGTGCCTTCAGTATGCCAGATCCTTCCTGGCCACTAGAGACAGAGACACAGATTTGTTACCCTCATTTAATTCATTTGCAAAAGACAGATATGCAAACAAGCAATTATATGACAAGAAAACTGCTACACAAGAAGAGCAGTAGAGCAAAAGTATGAGATGGAGAAGGCTTCAGAGAGGGAGGGGGAAGTGTCTGAGATTTGAAGGATGAGAAGGAATTTGCCAGGGGAACCAGCTGAGATGGAGAAGTTCAGAAAGAGGCAATAGCATATGTGATGTGTATGAATGCACTTAGCACAATGCCTGGTGCGCAGCAGATAACAAATGCTTCCAGTCCGCACTCTTATCCTCTTATATCCTTGAAAAGATGCCCCCTAGAATCCAGAAAGAAATTTTAAAAATTGCTGCTGCTAGTTAAAATTAGTAGATCTGGGATTTAGGAGCTGATTGTTCTTTTTCTTTCTTTTTTTTTGTCGTTTTTTCGTGACCGGCACTCAGCCAGTGAGTGCACCGGTCAGTCCTATATAGGATCCGAACCCGCGGCGGAAGCGTCGCCGCGCTCCGAGCGCAGCACTCTACCAAGTGCGCCACGGGCTGGGCCCTGATTGTTCTTTTTCTGAGGCTAAGTCATCTCTGGCTGCAAAATATATTTTAAATTTCAGCTTCATTTCCCCCCACAAACCTTTGATTTTGAGAAATTTCAAAACAAGAAAAGCTGAGCTCCTTTAATCTAGAACAGTCTCCCTGCCTGTAGAATGGCCTGCAATTTGGACTGGTCTGATTGTTAATTCACCTTCTTTGAAGGCATCTGGGAGTCTTCCAGCACAAAATCCTTGGACTTTTCCCCATGTACATGTACTCTCTGGGTGACTTCATCCAGTCCCAAGGCTTAAACACTATTTATAGGCCTATGACCTCCAAATGTCTTATCTTCAGCCCAGACCTCTCTCCCTAATTTCAGCCTTATATACCCAACTGCCCACTGGACATTGCCACTTGGATGCCCATTAGACCTGCTCCACCTGCAGCCTTTTGCATCTTAGCTGAAGGCAACATCTGGTCCAGTGCTTACCTCTCAGACCTCCTTTCCTACTACTGCCCCCTCATTCATTCCATCTCACACATGTGCCCACCTTACAGGCCTTGCCTCAACCCACTCCTTCTGTCCAGACCACTCTCTTCCCAGATATCATCTTGGTTAACTTCCTGATCTCCCTCAAGTCTTTGCTCAAATCTCAACATCTTGATGAGGCTTACCCTGACCACCCTATTTAATACTGCAAACTTCACCCTCACTCCACACTCCTGATCCTCTTACTCTCCTCAGATTTTTTCGCCATCACATTTAGCATTTCCCAACACAACCTATAATTTATTTATTATGTTTATTGTTTACTGTCTATCTCCCTGCCGGAATGGAAACTCCGCAAGGGCTAGAACCAATGTCTGTTTTGTTCACTGATGTAATCCAAGCACCTGGCACACTGTCTGGTACCTGGTAGGCACTCAATAAATATTTTTTAAAAGAATATGGATCTTGGAAAACCATATCAACCTCCTATATTATAAATAAATTCCAGTAAGTGGTGCCTATTAAAGTAACAACAGTGCATTGGCTCGTCTCTTAATTGCTGTCCATTCTTAGCTAGGTTTTCTATTTTGTTTTGTTTTTGGCAGCTTGCTGGTCCAGGGATGCGAACCTTTGACCTTCGTGTTATCAGCACCATGCTCTAACCAATTGAACTAACCGGTCAGTCCCCTTTGCTAGGTTTTCCACAGGGGAACTAAGTACAGTACTTCAGAGCAAGCACCGAAAAAGCATTAGTTCACTGTAACAAATAATAGGCATTCTTTTTTCTTTTTTAAAGATGACCGGAAAGGGGATCTTAACCCTTGACTTGATGTTGTCAGCACCATGCTCACCCAGTGAGCTAAACAGGCCATCCCTATATGGCATCCGAGCCGGGGGCCTTGGTGTTATCAGCACCACACTCTCCCATGTGAGTCATGGGCCAGCCCGATGACAGGCATTCTTGAATGGCTGTCAGTAGCCTGGAATTTCTCCTAGGCTGGCCTTGGCACCATCCCATGGGAGCCTGCAGAATACTCACAATCTTGTCATAAACTGTAATCTGGGGTACAGAGGTTAGGATATCTCAATCGATACACAAATAAGGCACAGAATTAAGGGGAATGCTGAACAAATTTTTTCTTTGCCCTTTTTTTTTGGTCCATGATAACAGAATTTTTATTTATTTATTTATTTCACTGAAAATGATCTTTATATTATAGTGTCTAGAGGTGGAAATGTAGAATGCATTGGGATTCCCTTAGGAAAAGCAGGTCTGGCTAGGAGCCCAGAAGATAGATGGTTAACAGAATTTTTTAAAAAGTAAAATACAAAGTGATATTTGGATTTGTTTTATGTGAAAATGGAGCTCTGTAACAACCAGGTCAGGAGACCTACTGAAAGACTTTTCTGTGTGTGGCAAATAAGACTTTTCCCTTTTCATTGGCTACATCGCAGTGGTTTTGGGGGGCTAGTTTTAAAGTCATATACACTACGACATAATGAGTCAGGAACAATGCCTGAGTCCAGTCTGGAAGTTAAAAATCAACACTGGATGGATGTAATTGGAGCAATTAGCTCACTCAGTACTTAGCCAACTGAACAACTTCATGTCAGAATCTGCCAGAAAGAATTATTCAGGTGTACAGATTTGCTACAGGCAATAAGCAGAGCTGCAGAAAAGACGTTCAATGGACTCTGTGCTGGTGTGCATGGTGGACCAGGTAAGGTGGCTAATAGCAGCTAGCAAAAGATGTGAAAAGGAATTGCTGATTCTCACTGCTAGGGATCTTGGTACCTGGTGAGAACCTCAGGGATAAAAAGAAGGTCCTAAAAACTTCAAAGAGAGAGGTGGGGAAAATGGGGTCATATACAAAGATTCAAGACTTCCAAATGGCTTCAGACATCTCAATGGCAACACTGGAAGCTTGAACACTGACATTAGAGCAAAGGAAAATCATTTACTATTTATTACATTATACCCAGCAAAACCACTAACAAAACATGAAGGTAGAAAAAGTCATTTCCAGACATGGAAAGTTTCAAAAATTTGCCTACCATCCACCTTTTCCTTAGGAAGTTACTGGAGGAGGAGCTCTATCAAAATGGAGGGATTAGAAGGAAGAAGTCATGGGATCCAATAAACAGGAGAGCTCTACAAAAAGAGAGTAAAGGCAGTCCCAGAACAACAGCTGTACAGAAAGGCAAGAGAACAAAGAGCCCAGACTTGAGTAGGAGGAAGAAAGGCTCCAGAAGGGATTTGGGGATGGGGGAGTGGAGGGATGATTATAGAATGTAACAGAATACAGAATACAGCAGAAAACAGTATTTTTTTCAAAGGGATTTTACAGCTTTGCTGGAAAGTTTGGAAAAAAATTTGTGCTGGGGACATAGAAACCAAATATACACATATATAAACATGAAGGGAACCAACCAATCAAATATACATGTATATACATGAAAAGAGATATGGTAGTCTACACCCTTGCTCAGTAGTGAACAATACTAACACAGCGATAATAAGGTCAACACCAAATTATAATATAATTAAGGTGGAAGATTTTTTTTTTTTTGGGTGGCTGGCCGGTATGGGGATCCAAACTCTTGACCTTGGTGTAAGCTGGAAGAATGGAAACAGAATTGGGATGTTGAGGGGCAGGGAATGGTATGAGAGTTTTAAATCCTCCTCTTCTAAAACAGGAGCTGGTGGTGCTTCTTAAAAACTAGAGTGAAGAGGAAATCAATAAATAATGTCTAAAATTGATAAATCAAAAAAATCAGTATACTAAACACATTATTTTAAAATATGAACGAAAATACCAGAATAGCTAAAAAGAGTTTAAAGCTCTGGAAAGCATGACCGAGGACTGGGTCAGGCAACTGCCCAGTACATTTTGACTCCTGAAACTGTGCACCTGTATGACTTTGATTTTTTTAAAAAAATCACTGATAACCAATTTGGGTTAATAAATCTTAATGTTCCTTTTACCAAAAAAAGATGAGAAGAGGATTTTTCTGAGGAGCCTTCAATCTGGCCATGTTAATCTCTTGATCTTCCTCATTTCAAATGTGTCCTGTTTTATCTCGGCTGTGTTGTCATTTAACATGTTTCTTACTGTTTATTCTCAATAAGAATTTTCCACATGTGCAATGCTTTCTATGACTTTAAAGTACTTGAATGAAGCTGTATTTGATAATGTACTGTGTATAGGTCATTTGCTCATTTGCTTTAATTAATTCATTTACTCAATTCAAAATGTCTTACATTCCTACTCTGTGCTAGTGCCAGGGATACAAACAGTAAGTATGGTTCCTGTTCTTGGGGAGCTATGGCCCTTAACAGTGCCTGATAAACACCAAGAAGTCCTCATCTGCTTCCCCCTCAAACACCTGTTATAATATTTGTTAGTGTTTCTCGGTGCTAAGAACCACCTGCTCTGGAATCCCGTGAGGTTACTGAAAATGTAAACTCTAGGGCCCCTTGCCTGACCCCCTTAATCAGAATCTTTGGGAGAAGGCCCCAGGATCTGCATTTCACTAGAGGCATACTAAGGTTTGAGAGTCACTGTTTTAGAGAAAGTGCCTGGTGTCTCCCACTGAAATACATTGCCACATAAGTAATTATCCAATTATGGCTTAGAGATAAACTGAATGGACTGTCTGAGAATTTGGGCAAGGCTGTGGACTCAATTTAGGTCAATAGGGCCTATCTAGTCATTAAGCCAGCATGAGGCTAGTTTTCAAAAACAATGATGATTGTATGGATTTAGGATAGAGGCCAGGATGGCGTGGTCTGTCTTCTCTTTGGTTTTGAACTCCTCATTAGCCAAAATCCCTCAACCTACTGCTTTCTCCATTGGAAAAGCTGATGAAGTGATCTGTCCCCAGTGAGTGTACTGCTGAAATGATGAAAGAAATGAATTGCTAGAATATTCTTCCAGTACCTACTTTGCAGAAGGATATTTATTTCTCAATAGATTCTGTATGCTGTTAACTAGAGTAAGAAGAGCATAAGATTGTTTATAACTCTCGTAAGATGAGAATGCTCATTTTACTAATAATCAAGGTCCACTGTCCATCACCAAGTACAGTGCGTCCAAGTAGCACAATTTTGCTATTATTCTGAAGGCTGTCTCTCAGGCAGACAGGCCAGTCCTTATGATGACAAAACAAAGCAAATTCCAGTTATTAAAAATAACACAAAGTAGGCCTATTCACCAGGGCTACTTCAATGGCAATGTATCTTACTCCACAGCTGTTGGGAAAAATAGGAAAATGTCAGGGCCCCTCGATGTTCAGAATCTTGCTGAGCATTTGCTGTAAATATCCTCAGGTGTTCCTTGTTACTACTTAATGTAAGTCATATATGGGCACCCAGGTGTCCAGGGTTGTGGACTTAAGTACAAAAGACTAACAGCTCTGATCCACAGTGCTTCTCAGAACTCTCAGAGAAGCCACTAGGATAGTTGCTCCTAGATCTGAATAAAACCCATTCATTTTTCTAGACCTATGGCTCCCAGAACCTTTTTTTTCCTATTACCTAGCTCACAGACCTGTGTGTGGAGGGTTTGTAACCCAATCTGTGCAACAGACTCAAGGAGTCTGTAAGCCCTAGCTTTACAATTGGTGTAGTCGGCAGGATATTTGAGCAGGTACAGGAGCCAAAAGCCCCTTGGAGATGGAGAAAATGTGGCTACTCCTGAATATGTTGTGCCCTCTGGCCACTGGTTGCTGCTTGCTATACTACAAGTCAGCATAGACCAGGCCCTCCATGAAGCAGTGAGGCCTTGGAGAGCCCCTTGGGAGGGGGAGGAAATACGGCTATCCTTGAGCATATGGTGCCTGGTGGCTACTTTTCTGTTTACTGGAGTCTGGCTACTGCTCACTATGATACAAACTGATAGAGATTAAAAGAAGAAAGCAGAGAGGTTGGAAGCATGGATAATCTGTCTGGAGAATGACGTGCTGTGACTGGCCACTCCTGCCTCTCACACCTGGAAGAACGACAAACCCAGGGGTGAGTTGGAGGAGACTTTGCACCTCCAAGCATGACCTGTTGTGCGCCAGAAACTGAAACATGAGCAGCCTATAGGACCAGGTGGACAACTGGCGGGCGATCCACAAGTAACTGAATTCACTACCTATGTCCCATATACACAGGGTGAATTAGTTGATTTAGGGAGACAGTTCTGGCAGAAACAGGGGGAGCCCTTAGCTGCTTGGCTGATGCGGTTATGGGACCTAAGGGTGGATAGTGTGATGTGCTCTGGTGAGGAGATGGAAAAATTGGCCTCTATTACCATGCACCCATCCCTGAGGCAGCAGATGCAGAATAGCCACAGATATGCACAAGGGCCAGATAATTACTCCTTAATGGAATGGGTGAGTGCAGCTGCCCACTGTGTGGGAAAATGCTGGAGAACTGCCGAAGACTGTGAGTAAATGGCAAACATATACTGACTTGGTTCAAATAATTCGGGAGCTGGGGATGAGGCAGTCCATGTTTAATGTGAACACCCGTGGCCCGGATGGTGAAAATTTTACAGGCAGCAAGAGAGACACAGTGCTGCAGAATGCCCCATCAACATCCTTTGGGTCACTAATGGCCATACTGGCCCCATATGTTGGTCATCCTATACATGAAGTAACGACCATGATAGCCAGCTTGGGTGAAGTAGAGAATAGCAGACAAGCAAAAGAGGTCCAGAAGGTAGCTAAGACCCAACCCCTAAGAAATGATCAGGATCTTATCCTGAGGGGACCAAGCAAGACTAGCCATAAGCAGATGTGGCTTGACTTGCTTGCAGCAGGGGTTGATAGCAAGAAAACTGACCAGCAGCCAAATGCAGTCCTGTTTGTCTTGTGACAGCAATTACGCCTTGAACAGCGTTTCACTAAAAGTCCACAGACAGGTAGCAAAGTGCACTCGGTGGACTTAAAGGATTTTTTGATTGCTTCTGAGGAGGCGGATGAAATGTTCCAGTTTGATTAGGGAGCAGGCCAAGGTGCTCGTCTTTTGAGGGCAGGTGAGGACCAGAGGCCTCATGTTGAATTGGCAATACACTGGTCAAGGACTAATGTGCAGCGTGTTTTGGCATTGGTAGATACAGGTGCAGAATGTATCCTGATATATGGCAATCCAGATAAGTTTCCAGGGGCCATAGTTCATGTAGATGGATATGGAGGACGTATTACTGAGGTCAAAGCTATGTCACTGCCATTAAGCACTGGACGATTGTCCCCTCGTGTGTATACTGTATATATATCTCCAGTAGCTGAGTACATCTTGGGTATGGATATACTTTATGGCTTGCACCTGCAAACAAGTTGGAGAATTTCGGCTACGAATACAGACAATAAAGCCTGTGTCATGAGGCTATGCTAAACACGACCCCCAGGTGTTACCCCAGCCAAGACGTGTGGCTAATGTAAAGCAGTATTGCCTACCAGGAGGACATGCAGAGATAGGTGCCACTATATTGGAATTAGAAAAAGTTGGCATTATTTGTCCAGTTCATAGTCCTTTTAATGCTCTGGTATGGCCAGTGAAAAAACCTGATGGCACCTGGAGAATGACTGTAGATTATCGAGAACGGAACAAAGTAGTGCCTCCTTTGCATGCAGCCATGCCTTTGGTTCACGACTTGATGGATCAGGTGAAGACTCAGCTGGGAACTTATCATTATGTATTGGACCTTGCAAATGCTTTCTTCTCTATTCCAATCTCGGCTGATAGCCAAGATCAGTTTGCCTTCACGTGGGAAGGGAGACAGTGGACCTTTCAAGTATTGCCCCAAGGTATCTGCACAGCCCAACCATTTGTCATGGTTTAGTGGCTGGGGACCTAGCCAAGTGGACGAATCCCAGCACGGTTACGATGTTTCACTGCATTGATGATGTGTTGTTAACCTCTGATTCTCTTACAGATTTAATCCAGGCAGCTCCAATGCTGCTAAGCCATTTGGAACAATGTGGGTGGGCTGTGAACACAGCCAAGGTGCAAGGACCTGGGCTGTCGGTCAAATTCTTAGGAGTGGTCTGGTCGGGTAAGACAAGGGTCATCCCAGAAGCTACTGTAGACAAGATATAGACATACCCTCGACCCACAACTGTAGCTCAGCTACAGACATATTTGGGACTTCTGGGGTATTGGAGAGCTTTTGTACCCCATATGGCTCAAATGGCATGCCCACTATATGCATTAACAAAGAAAGGAGCCCTCTGTGGATTGGACTGAGGAAGTAGAACAGGCTTACCGGGCTACAAAAAGGGCAATACAGCAAGTACAGGCTTTACAAGTGGCTGATCCCACTAAACCTTTTGAGTTAGATGTAAATATCACCCAAGAGGGGTTAGGATGGGGTCTGTAGCAGAGACAAGACCGATTCTGAACATCTGTAGGATTCTGGTCTCAGCTCTGGAAGGGTGCTGAAGTATGCTATTCTCTAACAGAAAAACAGCTAGCAGCTGTATTTTCTGCCTTGATGGTCACTGAAGCAATCACAGGAACTGCCAAAGTCCTAGTAAGGACAACATATCCCATACTAGGTTGGCTGCGCACGTGGGCAACCAACCCTAAAACAGGTGTAGCTCAGACTCCCACTCTGTCTAAATGGGGAGCATATATTAAACAAAGAAGCACTTGTCAACAAGTCCTCTGTCCAAAGAGTTGCAAGCTGTGCTAGTCCCAGTAGAGGTTGTGGAGGAAACTTTGACACAACCCTTACCCATGGAGGTGGAGGCTACACCTTTCCATGAGGGACAGGGACCTATCACAGAACAAGCTTGATGTACAGATGGCTCTAGCATGAGACCCTCAGCATCATGGACAGCTGTTGCTGTCCAGCCCTTAACAGATACTATGCGGTATGAAAATGGCAGAGGGCAAAGCAGTCAATGGGCAGAATTGAGAGCTGTTTGGATGGTAATAAAAAATGAGCCTTGGGCCGGCCCGTGGCTCACTCGGGAGAGTGCAGTGCTGATAACATCAAGGCCCCGGGTTCGGATCCCATATACGGATGGCCGGTTCGCTCACTGGCTGAGTGTGGTGCTGACAACACCAAGTCAAGGGTTAAGATCCCCTTACCGGTCATCTTTAAAAAAAAAAAAAAAAAAAATGAGCCTGGGCCATTAACCATCTGTACTGTCATGACAGTTGGGCTGTGTACAAAGGTTTAACCCTTTGGATTTCTACTTGGAAATATCAATGGTGGATGGTAGGCCACTGACCCCTGTGGGGACAAGCCATATGGCAAGAGTAATGGGAATTGGGGCATGAGAAAGTAATCCTTTTTCATGTCACAGGACATCTCCCCCTAGCCAGTCCAGGAAATGATGAAGCTGATGCCTTGGCTAAGGTAAGATGGCTAGAGAGAGCCCTAGCTACTGATGTAGCCCAGTGGTTACACTGACAAATGCAGCATGCTGACAGCAAAACCATGTGGATGGCGGCTCAAAGATGGGCCTTGCCTATAAAATGGGAAGATGTAGTAAATGTCTGTCATGCTTGTCCAGTATGTGCTCAAGAGAGTCCACACCCCCAGTGGGTACCCCATATAGACAGGCAAATAACTTGAGGAAGGGTGCCCGACTTGATGGCAGGTGGATTTGTCGAACCACTGCCAAGGTCAGAGAATTTCATATACATCTTCACTGCTGTTGATACAGCTACTGATCTTCTGTTTGTATGGCCTTGTAAGGCCCCAGACCAGGTAAACACTGTGAAGGCACTGAATAGCCTTACAGCCATGTATGGCTGGCCTTTAGTCATAGAGAGTGACAATGGAACCCATTTTATGGGACACGAGATTCAGAAGTGGGCTTCCCAGTTGTCTATTCAGTGGAAGTTACATATGCCATATCATCCCCAGGCAGCAGGGATGATTGAGCAATACAATGGTCTTTTAAAAAAGGGGCTAAGGCTATCTGCCCAACCCCCATTCCTGAAGGGGTGGACATGGCAGTTATGGCCAACAGTCAGGATTCTAAATGAGAGACCCTGCAAGGGTGGGCCATCTCCAGTGGAAGCTCCGTTGCATAGGGCTGCAGTACCTATACAACTGCAAGTCACTACTAGAGATGAGCTTTTGAAGCCAGGATATGGCAAGAATAGAAATATTCTCTTACCAGCCCCAACCTGTTTACAACAGGGACAGACAGTACAGTGGGAATGGCCTTGGAAAATAGAAGCCCCCCATATACGCTGGGTAGGCCTAATAGGGCGTTGGGAGAAAGGATTAGGAGACTTGCAAATTTCACCTTGGGTGACAAGTACTTGGCCTCCTTGAGTAAAGGTAACACAGCCTGGAACAGATAAGCGCTCTATTCCAAAGGGCACATTTGGGGCTGACCCCGTGGCTCAGTCAGGAGAGTGCGGCGCTGGGATGAGGCCGCGGGTCCGGAGTGCGGTGCAGGAGACACCAAGCCAAGGGTTATGATCCCCTTACCGGACGGGGACGGACACACACACACACACACACACACACACACACACACACACACACACACACACACACACACACACACACACACACACACACACACACACACACACACACACACACACACACACACACACACACACACACACACACACACACACACACACACACACACACACACACACACACACACACACACACACACACACACACACACACACACACACACACACACACACACACACACACACACACACACGCGCGGCACATTTGTATTATCATTATGGCCAATTATGAGTTCCCCTATACCGTTACATGTAGAACCTACAGATCCAACAGTACTAGCAGATAATGTATGGTATCATAAACCAGGTAACATACCTATTCCTGCAACCATCCTTTCCCAAGATGGCAAACTAGCATGTATCTTACCAGAGGGGTGAGAATTCCTCCTATCGGTACTAATAACCTTTCTGTCTTTTTGCCCATAGTGTTCTGGCTGCGGGCACCAGAGTCAAGTGGATACAGACATAACGTTCGTGTGACTGATGTGTTGGCTTATTGAATATACACTGAACTTCATACCAATGTTGACTACTAACTGGACATGTGCGGCTAATAACTGAAAGAACAAAAACTACAGGACAAGCCTTAAGGCATACTGGACAGACGATAGGTTGTATGAATGTAAGGGTCCCTTATCCTTGCTAAGGGAACATCGTGGAAGATTCTGAACGCGTAGATTGTACAGTGAGGGACCCTGAAGGGGTGGATTGTTGGGAAAAATACGAAAATGTCAGGGCCCCTCAGATGTTCAGAACCTTGCCGAGCATTTACTGTAAATATCCTCAGGTGTTCCTTGTTACTACTTAATGTAAGTTGTGTATGGGCACCCAGGCGTCCAGGATTGTGGACTTAAGTATAGAAGACGAACAGCTCTGATCCACAGTGCTTCTCAGAACTCTGAGAAGCCACTAGGATAGTTGCTCCTAGATCTGAATAAAACCCATTCAATTTTCTAGACCTACGGCTCCCAGGACCTTTTTTTTCTATTACCTAGTTCACAGACCTGCGTGTGGAGGGTTTGTAACCCAATCTGTGCAACAGACTCAAGGAGTCTGTAAGCCCTAGCTTTACAACAGCTATTCAAGATGGTCCTCCTCTGCAACAGAAACTCTCCACCTGCTGTGTGGAGGCATCAAGCATTAATGGCCAGGAACTTAGAAGGAAAAATCAAAGCAGCAGCACTGCCTGCCTCTGCACCTGCCTTGTTCCAGTGGGGGCCAAACACAGTCATCTGCCGCTATCCTTAGGATTCATGCATTGACAGCAGGGGAGAAGGATGAGCAGCCACTGGCTCAATCACTTCCACCTTTCCCAGGCTCATTCCCTCTGCTACCTTTTTTGGGGCATTGAAGCTTGAATACACTGAAAAACATAGATTAAAAGTGCTATTTATGTTCCATCAATTTAGCAAATGCACACCCCTGTGTAACTCATACCCATAATCAAAATATAGAACATTTCCATCATTCTGGAAAGTTTTCTTCCTAGTCAATTCCCCATTCTCCCAGCAATGACTATACTGACTTTTATCACCATAGATTAGTTCTGCCTTGTTTTGAACTTTATATAGATGGAATAACACACTATTTATTCTTTTGTGTCTGGTTTCTTTAATGCAGCACAATGTTTTCGAGGGTCATCCATGTTGTGTGTATCCGTGGTTTGTCCCTTGTCATCACCACACTGCTTATCCATTCTCCTATCGATGGACACCTGTGATGTTTCCAGCTTTACACTATCATGAATAAAACATGCTTATATAAGGATTTTTTAGAAAATAGATATGTTTTAATTTCTTTCAGATGAAAATCTAGAAGTAGAATTGCTGGGTCATAGAATAAGTCTATGTTTAACTTTACAAAAAAGTGCCAAGCAGTTCTACAAAGTTATGAACTCTCATAATTTATACTCCCACCAGCAACGTCCTAGAGTTCTAGCTGCTCCATACCCTCCTCAATATGTGGTGTTATCAGTCTATTCCATTTTAGCCTTTTAAGGGGATATGAATTGAGATTTACTTTGATTTTAATTTGCATTTCTGTGGTGTCTAATGATGATGAACACTTTTTTCATGTGCTTATTTGTATATATTCCTTTGTGAAATATCTGCCATCTTTTTTTGCCATCTAGAAAGTTGGGCTGTCTTTTTATTGTTGAGTCACAGTTCTTTATGAATATAAAAATATATATCAGATGTATATTTTACAAATATATTCTCTCTGCCTGTGACTTGCCTATTCATTTTCTTAATGATATCTTTTGATGAACAGGAGGGTTATTTGCATGGCTATAAAAAAGGAAAAAAGTAGTAACATTACAGATTTAAAGAAACAAAGTGATCAGCATTTCTTCCTTAAACAATTTGCTTTTAGAAGCCAATTCTGTATCTTGATGAATACAGAACCATTATACTTATCCCACTGCTTAAGCACAAGCTAAATTTTAAAATGACAAAAATCTATGATGGCTGCCCCTTCATATATATGCTGTGCTGGGAAGCCAAAGTAAAACAGGAAATGGCTAAGAGGGGACATACCAGTCAAATGAGAATTAGGAAGGGAAGTCCTGAAATGCCACTGAGATTGTCATCAAACCAGAAAGCTGAGTTTTTCGTTGTTTTTCTTTTTTTTTTTTAAATAGGGAGAGGGAAGTAAAAAGATGAAGAAAGTCTTTAAAACCTTTTACACTGCATTGCGGTTATTAATATAGTCCATTCCTTTTTTTGCTCTCTCCACAAGCTAATTCAAAAACAAGGAAGGAAGTTATGGTGGTTAGAGCAAGGAGTTAAGATGCCAAGACTTCTGGGCTACACTCCTAATGCATTTGCTGTGTGGCCTGCCCCATCCTGGATAAATCACTCCGTTACATTTTCTACTTCAGTGACTGAGACACAGACCAATTTAACTCTGTGAGAGGCTGTGAGCTTTATTAATCACTAATGTTCCGCAAGAGCTGCTGTAGAACAGAGGAACTGAAATATGAGTTACCCCACGGTCATCTGCAAAGGGCAATCTTTACCAGCTCCACTACCTCCAACGTATTCATGACTGGCCTCCTCCTTGTAGCACCTTACTCACTGCAGCTGTGCAAAGGTTTGCTTTTTTTTCCCCCTCCTGTAATTAATTCCAACAAAACCCTTAAAAATATCAGAAGCAGGTGAAAAGGACCAAGAGAATGGATGGTAATGAGAATAAAACTGTTGCAGTGGTCCTACCTGTCCAGACAATCCTGCCAGGCCGAAATGCTCTAGAGACCTGCACTTCCCTGGGATGTAAGCCACAGGAACAGACTGCTGGCTGGCCAGCTGACCTTGCATGCTGCTGCTGCCACAGAGCAGAAGCCATCAGCTGGCAGCAGTGCGGAAGGTGGAGGAGGCTCCATCATAATAACGGAGGGAGGAAGGGAGAAAAGGTCACTTAAGGCACAATAAGTCTCTTGCCTGCTCTTACTATTCATGCTAAACTCTGTCAAAATAAGGCTAAAAAAGAAACAAAAGGTTGAACACTCACAGCACAATCTAAACCTCCCAAATTGAAAAGTCTGGAGACAAAGAAAAACATATTTAGCAGGCCAACACATGACGAAGGTGTGCATGTGGAGGCTGAGAAATGGCTCAGGTAACCTAAAATTAGTTGCCCAGTGGGTTACAGTCCATGGACCCAATTCTTTTTCTGAGGTAACCACTATTACCAGTTTCTTATATGTCCATCCAGAAAGATTTTCTGTATATACAATCATTGACAGTTCATAGGATACCTCACCTTCAGTAGCCAATTTCCTATCTGATCTATAAGCATTTGTGACATATCTCCATATACTTAGTTTTTATTTGAGTCTGGAAATAGAGCTCTGCAAGTAAGAGTAAAAAATAACAACGGCTAGGCTCAACACAAAAAATAGATGACTAGCTCCAAAATGATCACAGAATTTGAAAGGAGACAATAATTAGAAGGGGACAAAAATCATGTAAGTGAAATTAACATAAGCTTCCACCAAATAAAAAGAAAATGGAAACTGTCCTTCTGCCCTCTTCTTCCTCCTTTTTCCCACCCCCATCAGAGTCAGTATCACTTGGGATTCTGGCTGTCACTGAGCAAACACTGAGCACTTTTTCTGAACCAGATGCTGTTCTAGGAGCTGGGAAAACAGCAGAGAACGAGACACTCTCTACTTTCAAGAAGATAGATAGCTGCGGTGCAGACAGGCAACACAGAGACCAGTGCAGAGATGCCAGGTCCTGGTAGGTGCAGGAAGTAAGAGGAAGAGTTGGGAGCTGCTGCATCTAGAGTGCTTGGGGAGGCCTCTTTGACAAGGGACAGTTGAGTTCAGAGCTCAGATATAAGAAGTAGGGAGCAATGTGAAAATGTGAAAATCAGAGAGAACATTCTAAGTAGCAAGAACAGGTGGTGATCCTGAGCTCAGTTTGGTCAAAGACAGTAAAGAGAGTTTGGCTTGAGCAGGTTCATGAGAAGGCCCTCTGTCTCTTTCTGCCAGAGCTATTTCACACACATAAAATGTGTATTTGTACATACCTCCCCCTTCTAAAACATCAATGGTTGTATGCCTCCTACACTATTTTGCTCCTAGCTTGTTTCAGTTATCTATGATTTCAGAAGTCAGATTTCAGACATCATTCCCAATCAGCACATAAAGCACATCCTCATTCCTTTTAAGCTGCATGTTATTCTATTGTATGGAAGAAACATCGCTTATCAAACAGTTGCTACTGATGGGCTGCCAATGGCAATCTCATGTCAATACACACATGGATGATCGCACCCTTGTCAAAGCAGTGTTATCAAACTTTAGGATTTCTGTCAATGGTGAAAAATGGCATCTCCTTGTTTCCTAAATTTGTCTTTTTATTAGCAAAGCTTAGCATCTATTCTAATGTGTAAGAGCCATTCATATTTCCTTTCTTGTGAGCTTTTGGTTCCTTGCCCTTTAAAACTGGTCAGTTGATATGTTTCTTTTTGGTTCTGTAGGAGGATCTTAGGGAATTTGCACCTTGTCTGGATCTGAGTTGCAAGCAGTTTCTCCTAGTTTATTGTCCTTATTTATGGTGGTCTTTGCCATGCAGAATTTTTTTTGTTTTTGTTTTTATGAGTGTTCTCTTTGAAGGCTTTGAAGGATATTGTCTTAGTTAAAATGAACTTCCCCCGTAAGGTGGGAAATAGTAAGAAGTTTGTCCGCTGATTGGAATGATCCAGCTGAAAGGGAGAGATGATGGTATGAGAGAACGAGGGAATAACGGCAGGAGCAAAGTTATTGAGAGAAGGAGCAAGGCACCCAGTGCACAGATTGAGCAGTGGACCACAAAGAGCACCAGAGACAGGTCTCCGATTATAACAGGAGGCAGGCAGGATCCACATGTACAGGTGTTGAAAGGATGGTGGAGCCACTGCTTCCAAACTTTCTTCTTTTCTTAGCCAAACACGGGCCTACTTTGAAGTAAAGGTCATCAGTCCTTCCAATCCTTTTCTCTTATTGCTACCACCTACTCACTCCCTCTTCTGTCAGAGGGACTGACAACTTAAGCACTTGGGAAATGTTTGCTCTTGTCTTCTCTCTCTGTTTCAGATGACATCAGTATCCACAGATGTCAACTTGGTCTCTCAATTTTTCAACCTTTTCAGAGCCAATTAACTTTTTCTTTAACCCAACTCAGCCACCCATTCACATGGACATTCTCACATACTCAACACACTGCCACAACTTTTATTTTAAAGGTTCCATTCTCTACTCATTTTCTCTTACCCTTCTTGGCTTAGATACTTTTGTACTCCCACTAATCTCAATGGCAAATCCAAGAAAGAGGAAAGAAGAGAATTTGGAAGCAGTGATGGGGTACAAGGGAGACATTGATTTCACCTCCAGATCTTGGGGAATGTGAAGCATGGGAGGAAAAACAGCCTCTGCCTAAGGTTGCTGCAGTGTTTCCAGGGGACCACTGGGCCTGGTTTCAGAGAAGGCCAGAAGGTGAAGCGCTCATTCTTAAAGGAAGCCGACACTGAAGGAGACCACTGGATTCCAAAGTGTACCCCGGATGAGAAGATACGGAGGGATGGGAGAGGGGTCCATTGAGAGAATGTCAGAGTAGGGATAAGCATCTTAAAGATGAGCATAATCTGGAGGCCTGGACTTCTGGTGACAATCACGAAGGATGTCAGAGCACACCATGGTTGAGGATCTCTGGGTGGCTACTTTCACCTGTGCCTAGAGATATCATTGCTGTCAGGAGTTCACAGCTGCTCAAGTTCTGGATGGTTACTGACCTAACACACTTTCTGTTTTTTGGGTTTTTTTGTTCATCAATGCTTCTTTTGTTGCCCTTTTCATTCTTCTGGACAATATCCCTCTGGTAATTCTATAAAGTAGGGATCATGAGTGAGAAACTGAATTCTTGCATACCTGAAAAATGTATTTGCTTTTTAATACCTTCCCTGGGTACGGACTCTTAGGTTTGACATTTTCTCAGAGCTATGAATATGTTGCTTCATGGTCTTCTTGCATCCAGTGTTGCCAGAAGTCTCTGATGCCAACCTGATTCTTGCTCCTTTATAGGCTGGATTATCTTCTGTTTCTGGAAGCCTTTAGCTTTTTCCTTATCCTTGGTTTTCTGAAACTTACATTTTATGTGTAAAATGTGAGTCTTCTTAAATTCACGAATTCATGGTGGGCATTCAGTGGACCCTTTCATTCTAAGGATTCTTGCTTTTCTTCTGTTCTGGAAAATTTTATTCCATTGCTTCATTGGGTATTTGCTCCCCCCTCCATTCTCTGTATGTTCTCCTAGAACTCATATTGGATGAACACTGGAACTCGTGAAATGAGCCTTCTTATTGTATTTACTTTTCTGTACCCCTTCTATCCCTTTTCCTCATTTTATATTCTAGAAAATTCTTTGGCTTTTTCCTCCTGCTCACTGTTTTAAGCTGTATCCACTCTGCTATTCAGCCTCTTTAATGAGAATCTAGCTAAACAACCATGTTTTATTTCCAAGACTTACAGAATAAAATTCAGAATCTATTCTTATTTCATGAATGCAGTATTCCCTTTTTATCCCTTTCAGGATATAAATACACTTTCCTTTAAATCTCCTTTATAGTCTATTTACTTGGATCCTCCACTGTTAGCTTTTCAACTTCTTGAGTGTGGTCTTTCTGTTTTATGACGCTGGTTTTCTTCTATGTGTGATGACCCCAGTGATGTGCTTGCTCATGTGATGTTTTAGCTCTCCTGTGTGTAAATGCTACACCTATCCATCACAGCCAATCTCCACTGGTTACAGGGGAGGGCCAGGACATTCAGGGATTTTTGGACTCTGACTTTAACCTTTAATCTGATTCCATCTGCCCTGTCCTTCAGGAATTCCTCAGATTTCTAAACTACTCAGGACACGTCTCTCTTCTAGCATTGTTAAAGACACATATCTTTCTGGTATTCTAAGGGATTTGGGGCGCATGTGTGGTGGCATTTGTCATCTTGAGCCATCTTAGTAAGGACCATTTAGCACTGACCAGTTAGAATGTTCTAGATATGAACTATGAATACTAAGTACCTGAGAGATGCATGGCTTGTAGTGGAAGACAAAGGATTCCTTAGAAAATCTCCAAATGAGGCTGGCCAGTTAGCTCACTTGGTAGGTGGTGCTGATGAGAAATCTCCAAATGTCATATGGAGAAGGTGTCTTGAGATGATCCATTTTCTTTGCTTGCTTACCAAACAAAGCCTCTTATTACTTCTTATGATTTTCTAGGTACTGGTTTTGGGATGCCGCAATAGGACAAACTCCTCTAGTTACTGAAATAGTAATTGTAAATTAATAAACAAGCATTTGGGTTTTCTAAAAGAAATGTAACACCACCCTTATAAGTATGACTGTCATGAATCAATTTATGAGTATCTAACGGACTGCTTAAAAATCACATTTCTAGAACTGCAAAGCTGAGAAATGACCCTTGTCGAGGTATCAACAACAACCCTTGGGCCCCCTTCATATTATGGAACATCACAAACAATTACTTAAGAGAAAAATGATTTGGGAGAAGCAATAATTAATTTTTGGTTACTCAAATATAACCTGATTTAAAGGAGACTGTTCTTTCTGTAGTGACCTAAAGACAGGATCTGCCTCCTTTAATAAGATGCTTGGTTAATAACATTTACTTAGAGAAGTAAAAATTTCTCCCCACCACCACACTAAAATGTTTAAATAAAACTCAAATCACTTATGGTGCTCTATTCAAAGCAGTTTCTTGTCAGAGTAATGGGTGGAGAAATCCTTCAATAAAATGTCATTGCCTTGGGGTAAAGGGAACATAACAAAAAACGTTTTACTAAGGTTCTACAGTAAGAGGAATTTTGTTTTTGATAAAATTTCTCTGCAAGTGAAGTTAAGATTCAAATTTTAAAAATTTAAGAAACAGAAGCCTCTTGGTGGACTTTCCACTTCTCTGCCACACAGGTTCTTCTCTCACATTGTTTCTCGTTTGCAGAGTAAGAAAGAGTTAACTCATAAATTAGAGGAATGTTGGTTCGGCTCTACAGAAAGCTTTTAAGGATAGGGTCAGTGCAAGGACCAGATTCTTCATTAACTCCTTAACAAGACAGGTCACTGTGGCCTCAGGGTTCATTTATCAGCAGGAAAACCTCAGCTGATAATGGCTGGTTATTTCCTGCACATCTCAAAATTCAGAGCTGAGAAGTAGACTCCATTGTGAGTCTGTTTCCTGACTTAGAAGGAAAGAAAATATTTTCTTGATGACTATTCTTTTCTTAGGCCGGTGTTACATTTGGCCCAAACGCATAATGGGTAAGCACAGCGCTTCTACTCCCACAGCACTTTCTAATGCTTTTTCGTTCTTGAGTTAATTATGTTCTAATGATGCTATGTGAACCTCATTGGGTTTTACTGACAAGGCACCAGTTTTTAAATGAATTTTTATGTAAATGTTAATAGCTGTAAATTCGATGTTTCACCAGTTAATTGCCTCCGAGTCCACCTGCACCATATACCACCAGCTACAATTCTCCTTGACAGCTGCTGTTCTGGACTGGGACCTACTGTTCTAAGTCCAATGTGGGATTTAAAACTATTAATAACCCTATGGAAACCCAACTAGTTTTGCCATAATGTTCAGAAAGGCTTTCTTTTGTAATGCTGTGCCTGGCATCTACCTTAAGGAGGAAAACTATGAAGGACTGGGCAATCATCATGCTGTCAAAAGAAGACTGGTAGTTTCTCTCCAAATTAAGAGACTGGCTGATTAGCAGAGAGCTTAAAGCAAAACTCCAAGGTAAACCTCTCAGATCCTGTGTACTTAGCATCGCTCGGGCAATTACGCCTCAGGAAGGCTTTTTTGGGCTTTCCATAAATGGCAGAAGGTTTCAGCAGGGTACAGAAAAAAAAAAAAGGAAGAAACAAGAACACCTGACCCAGCAATGCTGAAGCACTTTCCACAGCTCCAGCCACAGCATTTCTAGAGGCGGCCAAGCTATCTTGTTGTCTTTCTCCTTCTTGCTTTTACATTTCCCACTATTTCTAAGACTCCCCCCTTTTTTAAAAATAAAAGATGACTGGTAAGGGGATCTTAACCCTTGACTTGGTGTTGTCAGCACCACGCTCTTTCAAGTGAGCTAACCGGCCATCCCTATATAGGGATCTGAACCTGTGGCCTTGGTGTTATCAGCACCACACTCTCCCAAGTGAGCCACAGGCCGGCCCTCTATGACTCCCTTTCTGTGCTCAGTTTATTTGCTCCTCTCAAGCAGCCAGGTAAGGAGGCAGTGTGGTTCCATGGAAAATAACCCTGGCTGGAGAAATCAAAAGACCTAGGTCTTTTGACTGTGCTCTGGTCCTTAGCCTTTCTTGAGCTTCATTTCCCTTCAAAAGAAGCAGGGCCCTGTGTTCTCTTTCACTCCTAGAACTCCAGTGGCATTTTACTTATTTCTAATATTTGTATAGTACATGCATTCCAACTGAAGCACTTCAAAGGTGCACGTCACATGCCAGAACATCACAGGTCACACCATGGATGTTTTCAATTGTCAGCACACTGCCAGGACCAATTCATGACATCTGCTAAGCTAGGGGTTTTGCAACCCTCTGCTAACATCAGAATTTACTTTTTATCTTAAGATGTAGATAACAGTGGTCATTTTAATTATTATTTTTGGGAAAAATCCGGGATGTGTTGTTTTGAAAATCTACTACTCACTATAGTCACAAATCCTTGTTGGTACTTCTATTTTCACTGGTATCCTTCCCCATTTGCCAGGAAGAAAAAGTCAGAATAGCAACTTATGTGTCCCAAATTCTGCTATGTCTCAGCTTCATAACAGCTTTGGCAAAAGAAGATTGTTTTCATTACCAGCTGAGTCATTAACGGAGAGACTCCAAGTTTGTTTAACTGAAACAAGAGGGGTAGGTAGTAAGGAGGTCACTGCTGGCTCATCAGTTCCCATTCCCAGTGGCAGCCAAAGGCAGACTTAACAGTTCTGCCTGGCTCCCAAACATCCGCACACATGCCACCATCTGCACACCAGAACAGAAGAGGCATCCTTTCTTGAGGCTCTTACTTGAAAGAAGAGATATAATATTTTCAGGTTAGGTGGCTGGGTTAAAAGTCAGGAACGTTCAATCTTGCTTTTGAGATAAACTACAGGGCAGAGATTCTCAACTATGGGTGATTTTGCTCTCAGGAAACATTTGGTACATGTGGAGAAATTTTTGGTTGTCACTAGTTGAGAAGGGAGAGAGGTCTGATGGGCATCTAGTGGGTAGAGGGTAGGGTTACCGCTAAACATCCTGCAATGCACAGGACAAAGAACTATCCAGCCCAAATGCCAGTAGTGCCAAGGTTGAGAAGCCCTGCCCTAGGTGAAATGGTACCCTATCTATCCAATAGGGGTAACTCTGTAGACCTGCTGCAATAAGGGCAGCAGTCTCCCTTCTGGGTCTTCCAAGTACTCTGAGCTCCTTGGAAGAAACAACTGGATTTAAGGTGAGAACCATTAGTGAATATACCCTGTAAATACCAACTTCTGATTATTCTTGGGGAAGACAGAGACTTGATTGGTGCACAGAAAAACAGAAAAAGTCCCTGGGCTAAACTGAAAGATTCTTAGGGGAGCAGGGCAAGTGGCGGACTAGAGGTGTCCAATGCACAATCCTCCCACAGAAGGGGACCTGAGAAAGAAAAGGACAGCTAACTACATGGGAGAGCATTGGTGGGAGAGCATGGGAGAGCACTGGTGGGAGAGCAGGGGGAGCCTGGTGAGGACCCTGTGGAGCATGAAAACCAAGGTGGGTAGTGTAGAGGAGAAAGAGGCACATGGCTTATGCCACATCTCCCAAACTAGGATCAGCCAGGAGGAATTCTCCCTTGCTGCAGAAAGAGTCCGCTCTGCCGTAAGTACTTCCCAGAGGTAAATTTCCTTCTGTTCCTGCCCCAGCCCACCCCCACTACCACTGTAATTGCCTGGTCTAGTCCCAGAGCTGTGAACTCTTCCCTGTACAGGAGTTTATCCTGCACAGAGCACCCCATCATGGAGCCCACACTGCCTGCCTTCTAGCCGCCTGCATGGCCCCACCTGCCCACCTGGGCCCAGCTGTCTAGCTGCCTGGGTGGCCCCACCCACTTGCATGGGCCTAACCATCTAGCTGTCCTTGCAGCCCCAACTGCCCAGCTGCCTGTATGGCCCCACCCACCCATGTAGGCCCTGTCCTCTGGCTACCTGTGCATCCTTACCCACCCACATGGGCCCAGCCACACATGTAGTCCCAGCCACAGACATACCTGCCAGCATCCTCTGGAAAAACTTGAGTCTACCTAGAACTACTGAGTCTAAACAGAACAAATGAGTCTACCCAGAACTACAGAATCTATTGAGTCTTCCCAGAACCAAAATGAAAACACCCCACCCAATAGGCAATATATAACAAATCTATGGGAGGGAGTCTTTCTTCTGAAAAGCCACCCCACAGTAACAAAAGAAGCAACCACCAGATGACTAGGCATCAACATAGGAATACTACAAACATGGGGGAAAAAAAAAAAGAAAAAGAAAATATGATCCCACCAAAGGAACACTGTAATTCTCAAATACCACACCCCATACAACAGGAAACCCTTATGTCTGAAAGAGAAATCCAAGTAACAATCTTTAAGAAACTCAGTGAGATACAAGAAGACTTAGGTAGACAACACAATGAATGAGAAAGTCAACATAGGACATGAAGGAGGAAATTCACAAAGAGATAAATACCTTAAGAAAGAATGCAGCAGAACTCCTGGAACTGAAAGACTCATTCAATGAAATAAAAACTACATTTGAAAGCATAAGCAGCAGGCTAGAACAAGCAAAAGAAAGAATTTCTGATCTTGAAGACAGTCTTTTCAAAATAACCAAAGCAGACAAAAAAAAAAAAAAAAAAAAAGTTAGGAAGAAAAAAGAATTTTAAAACATGAGAAAAATCTAAGAGATCTAGCAGACCACCTTAAGTGCACAAACATCTGAATCGTGGGTATTCCTGAAGGGGAGAAGAAGAAAGGAAAAGGCACTGAAAATGTACTCAATGAAATAATAGCAGAAAACTTTCCAGGTATTGGTACGGATACAGACTTCTAGAGGCTCAAAGATCCCCAGAGAGATTCAATTCTCTGCAAGGCATATTGTAATCAAACTGTTAAAAGTCAAAGACAAAGAGAGAATCCTAAAAACAGCAAGAAAAAAGGGTTATCCCCTATAAGGGAGTCCCCATCGGATTAAATGCAGAGTTCTCAGCAGAAACCCAACATGCCAGAGAGAATGGAATAATATATTCAAAGTACTAAAAGACAAAAATTGCCAGCAAAGAATATTATACTTGGCAAGGCCATCCTTCAGAAATGAAGGGAAAATAGTGTATTTCCCAGACAAACAAAAGCTGTGGGACTTCACCACCATATGACCAGCTCTACAAGAAATCCGTAAGGGTGTCCTGCACCTGGAACCCAAAAATGATAATCACAACCATGAGTACATGAGAAAGAACAAACACCACTGGTAAAGGTGATATGCAAATGAAAAAGAGGAAGAAACTATACAGTACCACCTCAGAAAACCAACAAACACTGAAGACAAACAATAAAAGGAAAAGAAAGGAACAAAAGATATTTAAATCAACCAGAAGAAAAGCAATTAAATGTCAGGAGTAAGACAATATTTTTCAATAACAACCCTAAATGTAAATGGATTAAATTCCCCACTTAAAAGACAAGGACTAGCTGAATGGATTAAGAAACTAGACCCAACTATACTCTCTCTACAAAAGACTCACCTCACCTGTAAAGACACATAGAGACTAACAGAGAAGGGATGGAAAAAGATGTAACACACAAATGGAAACGACAACAAAAAAAGCAGCAGTAGCTATTCTTATACCAGGTAAAACAGACTTTAAACTAAACATCATAAAAAGAGACAAAGAAAGCCATTATATAATGATAAAGGGATCTATCCAGCAAGAAGACATAACAATCATAAATATATATGTACCCAACATCAGACCATCCAGATATGTAAAGCAAATACCACCTGACCTAAAGAAAGAGATAGACCTAAATATGATAATAGTTGGGGACCTGAACACCCCTCTGTCAACACTGGACAGATCATCTAGGCAACAAATCAACACAGAAACACAGGATTTAAACCATACTTTAGACGAACTGGACTTGGCAGATATCCACAGAACATTTCATACAACAATCACAGAATATACATTTTTCTCATCAGCACATGGAACACTGCCCTTGAAACTATACAAACACATGGAAATTAAACAACATGCTTCTGAATGACCTATGGTTCCAAGAAGAAATTAAACAGGAAATCAAAAAATTTCTTGACTAGTGAAAATAAAGACACATCATACCAAAACCTGTGGGATACTGCAAAAGCAGTACTGAGAGGGAAGTTTATTTCAAAAAACTCTTACATCAAAAGTACAGAAAGATTTCCAAGAAACAAGCTAACACTATTCCTCAAAGAACTAGAAAAACAAGAACAATCCAATCCCAAAATTAGTAGACAGAAAGAAATAATTAAGATCAGAGCGGAACTAAATGAAATAGAAACCCCAAAATGATATGAAACAAAAAGTTGGTTTTCTGAGAAGATAAACAAAATAGACAAACCATTAGCTAGGCTAACTAAAAAAAAAGAAGAGAGGAGACCCAAATAACAAAAGTCAAAAGTGAAAAAGGAGAGATTACAACCAATACCAAAGAAATACAAAGAATTATTAGAGAGCATCATAAACAAGTATACGCCAACAAATTTGAAAACCTGGAGGAAATGGATAAAATTTTGGAGACATGCAGACTATCCAGACTGAACCAAGAAGACAAAGTAAACCTGAATAGACGAATAACAGGCAACCAGATTGAAGCAGTAATCAGCAGTCTTTCAACAAAGAAAAGCCCAGGACTGGATGCTTTACTGCTGAATTCTACCAAACCTTTAAAGAAGAATTAATATCAATTCTTCTCAAACTATTACAAAAAATTGAAACAAGCCATTCTCCCAAATTCATTCTATGAGGCCAGTATCACCCTGATACCAAAACCAGACAAAGATACAACAACAACAAAAAAGAAAACTATAGGCCAATATCTCTGATGAACATAGAAGAAAAAGTCCTTAACAAAGTACTAGCAAGCAGAATACAGAAACACATCAAAAAAAGTATACACCATGATCAAACAGGATTCATTCCAGGGATGTAAGGATGGTTCAATATATGCAAGTTAATAAATGTGACACATCACATCAGCAAAATCAAGGACAAAAACCATATGATTATCTCAACAGATGCAGAAAAAGCATTTGACAAAATTCAACATCCTTCATGCTAAAGTCTCTTAGCAAATTAAGTATAGAAGGAAAGTATCTTAACACAATAAAAGCCATATATGACAAACTCACCACCAATATCATCCTGAATGGGAAAAAGCTTAGAAGCTTTCCCCTTAAGAATGGGAACAAGACATTTATTTAACACATTTAACATATTCAACAAGACATATTTAACACATTTTGGAAGTACTAGCCAGAGCAATCAGGCAAAAGAAAGAAATCAACAGCAACCAGATTGGAAAAGATGAAGTTAAAAATGTCCCTGTTTGCAGATGACATGATCCTATACATAGAAAAACCTAAAGAATCTACAAAAAATTCTTAGAGCTGATAAACGATTTCAGTAAAGTTGCAGGACATAAAATCAACACACAAAACCTCAATAGCATTTTTATACTCTAACAATGAATTAGCAGAAAAAGAAATTAAGAAAACTAGCCCATTTACAATAGTCACCAAAAAATAAAATACCTAGGAATAAATTTAACCAAAGACGTGAAAAATCTCTAAAACAAGAACTACAAATCACTGCTGAAAGAAATTAAAGGGGCTCAAAAAGATGAAAAGATATTCCATGCTCTTGGATTGGAAGAATTAACAATGTGAAAAAGTCCAAACTACCCAAAGTGATCTACAGATTCAATGTAATCCCCATCAAAATACCAATGACATTTTTCCAGAAATAGAAAAAAACAATCCTAACACTCACATGGAACAACAAAGACCCTGAATAGCCAAAGCAATCTTATGCAGAAAAAATAAAGGTGGAGGCATAACACTACCTGACTTCAAATTATACTACAAAGCTATAGTAACCAAAACAGTATGGTTCTGGAATTAAAACAGACACTCAGACCAATGGAACAGAATAGAGAACACAGAAATCAATGCACATACTTACAGCCAACTGATCTTTGACAAGGCAACAAGAACACACACTGGAGAAAAAACTATCTCTACAACAAATGGTGCTGGGAAAGCTGAACATCCATATATACAGGAATGAAACTAGACCGGTACCTCTTGCCAAATACCAAAATCAACTCAAAATGGATTAAAGACTTAAATATAAGACTTGAAAACTATAAAACCCCTATAAGAAAATATACAGAAAACACTTCAGGAAGTAGAGCTGGTCATATGAATATGATCCCCAAAGCACAGGCAACAAAAGGAAAAATAAACAAATGGGATCATATCAAACTAAAAAGCTTCTTCACAGCAAAAGAAACAATTAACAGAGTGAAAAGACAACCTACAGAGTGGGAGAAAATATATGCAAACTATGTATCCAACAAAGGATTAATATCCAGAATATACAAGGATTTCAAACAACAGTAAAAAAACCAAATAACTCAATTAAAAAACAGACCAAGGAGTTGAACAGACATTTCTCAAAGGAAGATATACAAATGGCCAACAGACACATGAAAAGATGCTCAATATCACTTAGCATCAGGGAAATGCAAATCAAAACTATATCATCTCTCCCCAGTTAGAGTGGCTATTATCAAAAAGATGAAGAATAACAAATGCTGGCAAAGAGGTGGAGAAAGGGGAACACTCCTACACTGTTGGTGGGACCGTAAATTGGTGCAGCCATTACAGAAAACAGTATGGAGTTTCCTCACACAACTTCAGATAGAACTGCCATATGATCTGGCAATTCTAGTGCTGGGTATATACCCAAAGGAATAGAAATCATCACGTTCAAGAGATACCTGCACTGCCATATTTATTGCAGCTCTATTTACAATAGCCAACAGTTGGCACCTACCTAAACGTCCATCGTCACATGACTGGATAAGGAAAATGTGGTACATTTACACAATGGAATACTACTCTGCCATAAAAAGAATGAATCCTGCCATTTGCAGCAACGTGGAAGAACTTACAGAAAATTATGTTAAGTGAAATAAGCCAGACACAGAAAGAGAAATACTGCATGTCCTCACTCATAAGTGGCAGCTAAAAAAATAAACAAATAAAAAAGAAAGAAAGATACAGTAATCACAATAACACATTAAACTTTCAAAGGGATAGAACAGAACTCAGGTTACCAGAGGTGGGAAATGGAGAGGGCAGGTGTGTAAGAGATGAATCAATAAAGGGCCATGAAAAATGATAACACTGTATAATATTCAATATACTAATTATCCTGATTTGAGCATCACATATTGCCCATAGGTACTGATATGCAACTCTGTACCCCACAGACACGTACAATCAATCATGTTTCAATAAAAAAAAAAGAGTCTGCTATATAGCACTAAATATTTTTAAATACCACTTAGCAAAAACCACTTCACATTTTACCTGGTTAGAAAACAAAATGCTGGTAGCACTAGACAGCCAGGTTTCTTGGCACATACATGTTCTCTCTTGTTTAACAGAAGTTACTTTGTTGAGGATTCCACCTCTGAACAGCCCTCGAGGGGTCTGTGAACAACCTGGCTATGGTTCCCTCACACTAAATATGTTGACTCCATTTTTCTCCAGCAGAAAAAGGCACTGCTCTACATCATGTAGATGAAGAACAAATGCTAATGGAACTGTTCTGAGACGGAAAGGAATTTTAGAGAAAATACATGTATATGACAAAATAGCTAGGGCAATTCCCACAATCGTTTGGGGATAAAAGGCCCCAGAGCACTTGGGGAAGCCTGGTAGAGAGTTCAGGACTTCATCACTAGCTCAATTATTTGAAAGCTTCCAAACAGAAACTAAGCAATCAGCTTTGGAATTATCTTGGCTAGTAAACTAAGTAAAAGTCTCAAAGGCAGCCTGATGAAATAAAAATGGTCAAAATCCTAACACTGACTAACCCTAATCTCTCCTGCCATAGCACTGTAAATCAGGTAATCAATGCAAGACCAGTTCATACAAGGTTGATTTCCTAAGGAGGTAAAGAAAAGAGAATAATTCAGTGGATGATTGACCAGCTCATCCAAGGTTGATTTCCTAAGGAGGCAAAGAAAAGAGAATAATTCAGTGGATGATTTGATAGTTGATTAGACTAGGCAATAGATGAACATGAAACATTTAATGTGAAATTTTTAAAAAGGCATTTGTTTAATTATGACATTTCAAGAATCTCTAGTAGGAAACAGTGTCCCTTTATCCCCAAATTAAAGCAGCATGAACAATTTTACAGCTCTAATTTAGTGCAATTATAGTATGACAACAGGCTGTAATAAACCATAGTTACTTAAAACCCAATGGATGAATACCTTGGCTGGTGCATGGAACCTTCAGCAGTAGTGCACAAATTTTGAAGCTACTGAAAGCTTGCCATGTCAGCATACACAAGGCTTTGGGGCGCATGCATTGTTTTTCACTGCTACACAGAAACATAAAAGAATCAGAGGGACGCACAACCTGTGAATGTACTAAATGCTAATGAATAATACACCTTAAAATGGTTAATTTTGGGGGCTGGTGGGGGGACTCAGTTGGTTAGAGCATGGTGCTGAGAACACCAAGGTCCAGGGTTTGATTCCTGTACTGGCCAGCTGTCCAAAAAAAAAAAAAAAAAACCCCAAAAACATTTCTGGAAAATAAAATGGTTAATTTTATGTTATATGTATTTTACCACAATAAGAAAACAAAGGAATCAAGAGTCAAACCACTTTAACTGCTTTAGAAAACAAAATCATGGTAAGTATACCCATTAGAAAATTATCTATAAAATAATGGCACAATTCATGAATGAAAACCCATGTCATAAGCTCATTTAGATGCTTTATAGAAGGGTATTCACATGAGCAGAAAAGGAAAAAAAACAAAAACAAAAACAAAAGAAGAAGAAAAGGTGAATAAAAGACTACTCAAAATAAATCTTTAGAAAGGGAATAACGATCCTTAAGAAGAGCCCAGAAGCAACACCATTAGAAAGAACATCCCGAAAAGCTGTGAGAGAGTCTGGTCAAAGGAGGTCTCATTCGTTTGTTTTCCTATCGCGATCGGTTTGAGGTAAAACAATGTGGAAGCTGGATTACAAGGGATGTAACTGAGTGAACTTTAAAATCATGAAAAACCTTGATCTTTTCAAGGCACATGTTATTTGGTCCCAAATGGGTGTGCAACTGCTGCAAGACCTGGTCATGTAATCAGTGACTAAACTGAAGCTGCACCAGGGAATAATCAAGGTCTTATAGAGATGAAGTCTGAAGGCTTGCAGGTCTCTACCCAAGAAGAAATCTTAATGTTTGTTAAGTGAAAATAATAGAATTGGATGGCAGTGTGAGCAACATGGAGCAATGGCTCAAATGTAAATGTTCAGTGCCATATCACATCTCCTAAGAGGTCTTCTGTAAGATACTGAGTGCTTACTAGTACACATCTAGTGTTACCAATAGAAATGTGGTAAGACTGTATCTTGGTTTCTGACATAAAAGCTGCACATGTATGTAAATGAACTAGCCCAAGGATCAGGACTGTCAATTTGCCAAAGTTCTCTAGGGGTAAACTCATTACTGCACTTAGTATCAAATGGACAGACATGGTGAAGGCAGCAAGTAATAAACTAAGCTTTTAGGTAATCTACACTGAACATCCTTTGGCTTTCTAAGACAGCTTTAAAAACTTCCACTCAAAAAACAAAGTCAATACTCCCTGCAAGGGATTGGTATGCCACCCAAACTCTGGAAATAACCCTGTCCCATTTTCTCCTCTGAGGCAGTATTTTGCTACCAAATAAAGACCTGGAAATCCAGTCAATTGACAGGACTTCCTCACTCCACTCCTAAAAA
This sequence comes from Cynocephalus volans, assembly GCF_027409185.1. Classification (NCBI taxonomy): domain Eukaryota; kingdom Metazoa; phylum Chordata; class Mammalia; order Dermoptera; family Cynocephalidae; genus Cynocephalus; species Cynocephalus volans. The sequence goes on along the minus strand of NC_084469.1, from coordinate 125,536,951 downwards.
AGGATTTAGCTTTCCTTGGAAGACAGAGATAGTCTCATCTATCGTTCCATGTGACAGCAAGTAGTTGGTGGCACCATGTATGCATTCTGGGAGCTCAAGTTCAGTAACAAGAGTCAACATTTCTTTATTAATACCAATAGAAAACTAATCCAAAGTGAACTTAAAAACTGAAAAACATGGAAATAAAAAAAATCAATATAAAGGGAAAATAGAAACTTTACAGTGGTAGAGTCCACCCTAACCAAATGATCAAAAGATAACATCATCAGTATTATGTTGATTAATGTGTGATAAGAAAGGAATGTCACCTCTGTTAGTCTTCCCAAATATCTATAACTCCAGGCTAATCATGAGAAATCATGAGGCAAACCCAAATGGAAAGACAGTCTACAAAATACCTGACCAGTACTCTTCAAAAGTGTCAAAATCATGAAAAATAAAGACAGAAAATGTCACAGAGTGAAGGCGACGTAAGGAGATATGATAACTAACTGCAAGGTGGAATGCTAGTTTGGATCCTGGAACACAAAGGACAAATAAAGTCAATTGTTCAGTTAATAGTATTGCATCAATGTTAATTTCTTAGTTTTGATAAGTGTACCAGGGTTACATAACATGTTAGCATTAGAGGAAGTTGGGTGAAAGGCTTATGGGAACTACCTATATCATCTTTATAATTCTGTAAATCTAAAATTATTTCAAAATAAAAATTAAAATTCAAACTTCATTTATTTATTTTTTTAGTGGCTGGCTGGTACAGGAATAAAACTGTGGAACTTGGTGTTATCAGCACCATGCTCTAACCATCTGAGCTAACCAGTCAGCCCCCAAATCAAACTACTGCAGTAATAATTTACTGCAAGGTCTTTTTTTTTTTTATTATTGAGATATAATTTGCATATCATAAAATGCACTCTTTTAAAGTGCGCATATCAGTAGTAATTAGTATAGTCACAAAGTTGTGTACTCATCACTACCATCTAATTCCAGAACATTTCCATCGCCCTTCCCTCCCAACCCATACCCATTAGCAGTCACTCCCTATTCCCTATTCTCTCCAGCCCTTGGCAACCATTAATTTATTTTCTGTCTCTACAGAAATTCTGGATGTTTCACATACATAGAATCATATAATATGAAGCCTTTTATGCCTGGCTTCTTTCACTTAGCATAAAGTTCTCAAGGTTCATTTATGCTGTAGCATTAATCAGTACCTTATCATTTTCATGACCAAATAATATTATATTGTGTGAATTTTATACTACATTTTATTCTTCTATTCATCAGTTGATAAACATTTGGGTTGTTTCCATGCCCTGTCTATTATAAATACTGCTGCTGTAAACATTTATTTGCGTGGACAAGAAACATCCAGTTGTCACAGTACCATTTGTTGAAATGGATATACCTTCCTCATTTAATTGCCTTGGCATCCTTGTCAAAAATCAATTGACTGAAAGAAGGAAGGAAAGAAAGACAACAGTGGTGTGCTGTACTTGCAGAGGGAGAGAACATACCTAGGGATACAAAGTGGAGTGGGGAAAGAAAGATACGGAGGGAGGTCAGGGATAATTGGGGGAATAATTGAGTGGGGACACAGGATATAATTACAATTTGTGGTAGTAGGCATGCTGCCAGTACAGATCTGGCCATCACACCTTAGGCACGAGTGGTGACAATTTGCATTGTACCCCACGAATATTCATAACTAATAAAAAAAAATCAATTTACCATATAAATATGAGGGTGTATTTCAGAGCTCTCAATTCACTTCTACTATCTATGTGTCTGCCCTTATATAAGTACTACACTGTTTTGATTACAGTAGCTTTGTAGTAAGTTTTGAAGTCAGAAGGTGTGTGTCCTCTAACTCTGCTCTTTTTCAAAACTGTTTTGACTATTCTGGGTCCCTTGAGTTTCTATATGATTTTTAGAATCAGCTTATCAACTTCTACAAAGAAACCAGCTGGGATTCTGATAGGGATTGTACTGAATCTGTAGATCAATTTTGGGAGAACTGCCATCTTAACAATATTAAGTCTTCTAATCCATAAACATTGGAAGTCTTTCCATTCATTTACATCTTCCTTAATTTCTTGCAACAATATTTTGTAGATTTCATCATACAAGTCTTGCATGGCTTTTGTTAAATTTATTCCTAAGTATTTCATTGTTTTTGAGACATTTATAAATGGAATTGTCTCCTTAACCCCATTTTTGGATTGCTCACTATTAGTTCATAGAAATATAACTGATTTTTGTATATTAATCTTGTAATCTGCAACCTTGCTGAATTAATTTTTTTAGTTAACAGTTTTTTAGTAAATTACTTAGGATTTTCCATATACAAGATCATGTCATCTCTGAATAGAGATAGTTTAACTTCTTACTCTTCAATTTGGTTGCCCCTTATTTCATTTTCTTGTCTAACTGCCCTGGCTATAACCTCTAATACAAAGTTGGATAGAAATGCTATGAGTGGACATCCTTGTCTTGTCTATCTTAGGGGGAAAGCATCCAGTCTTTTATGATTAAGTATGACGTTACCTGTGGATTTTACATAGATGCCCTTTATCAGGCTGAGGAAGTTCCCTTCTATTCCAAGTTTGTTGAGTGTACTTCGTTCCTTTTTATGGCTGAGTAAGATTCCACTGTGTGGATATATAACATTAGTTTGTCCATTTATCAGTTAATAGCCATTGGGTTGTTTCTACCTTTTGGCTACTATGAATAATGCTGCTATGAACATTTGTGTGTAAGTTTTTGGGTGGACATAAGTTTTCATTTTTTATACCCAGGAGTGGAATTGTTGGGTCATATAATAACTCTGTGTTCAACTTTTTGAGAAACTGCCAAATTCTTCTCCGAAGTGACTACACTATTTTACAGCCCACCAGTAAGTATGAGGGTTTCAATTTCTCTGCACCCTCATCAACACTTGCTGTTTCTTTTTTGATTATAGCCATTCCAGTGGGTGTGAAATGGGATCTCACTGTAGTTTGATTTGCATTTCCCTAATGAATAATTATATACTGTAAGCTCTCTTTAAATATTATTGTTATTTTAAAATTATTGTAGACATTTAATTGGCCACAATTTAAGTAGAGGATAGCCTTAAATCACACTGAAATCCTTGCCGGAAACCATAAAAATACATAGGCACAAGACTACTCATTGCAGGACTCTGTAATAACAAAAAACTAGAAACAAACTAAGTATTACTGTCAAGTGACCTCCAGAATATATTATTAAGCGAAAAAAAGCAGATGGAGAAAACTGTATATGGCATACTACTGTTAATCTTAATTAAAGGGAGATAAATAAAATAAAATTTAAATGAAAACAAAAGCAATCCCTAAAAATAAATGAAGTGAATCTACTATATATCCATTTGGTGACATTACTACAAAAAGAAAACTTTTCTTTTTTTTTTTTTTAAGATGACTGGTAAGGGGATCCTAACCCTTGACTTGGTGTTGTCAGCACCACGCTCTCCCCACTGAGCTAACTGGCCATCCCTATATAGGGATCTGAACCCGTTGCCTTGGTGTTATCAGCACCGCACTCTCCCAAGTGAGCCATGGGCCAGCCCTAAGAAAACTATTCTAAGTGCCTCTAGAACTTGGAGGTTTTTTTTCCACATTTAAAAATTTTACAATTAAAAATCCAATAAAGATTAATACAATGCCCATTGCAAAAACAAAACAAAATGAAAAAAAACCCACTTTAGAAAGTAGAAAATAAAAAGCAAAAAGTTTCTACAGAACACAGAAATTTGACTACACATTTCTAGTGAAATATACCCTAAGGACAAAAAGAACTGCAAAAACAAAACAAAAAACCTCAACTTAAACCATTTGTACTAATCACACTAGGTGCTGGTATTGGCCCTGTCTTTCTGAGACTGTGTGTTGGTGTGTGTGTATTGTGAAATACAGTAAATGAGTATTTATGTGATATTCCATCATTCCTATTTTTTTTTTTCTCAGCTTATTAAGATAAAAGCTTCAGATTTAAGATAACCTGACAGTTCTAAACTGGATTTGCAAATAGCAGTATTGCTTTTGGAGTAAGGAAATAAAAATAAAACAAAGCAAAACATAATTCTTTGTTCTATGTATTGAAAAGTCCTCAAAACAAAGCCCAACTAAATAGCAAACAGCAGCCCTTATCCCTAGTGTCTTGAAGTAATTTTTCCCATTAAAAGTAACCAGTGCTCTTAGGTTAGATGACTAATATCAGATCTGGGGTAGGAAATATACAAAATAAGCATGGACTATTTTGTCAGGTCAGATAACATAGAAACTATCAAAGATTATTAAGATCACTGTCAAAAGGATTTGTGAACTTATTTGAAGTAGTATTTATTGGCCAATGGGGAACCAATTTGAGAATGAATAAGGATAATGACTGCAATGGACTGATTAAAATATCAAACGTTTCAATTCTTGAGTTCATAATAAAAAATACTAATAGGTTACTTTGGAGGATGTTAGTGAACCAACTCATTTTGAAAATAAAAGAAACGAATGTATCTTTCCTAAATGAATTGGGAAAATAAAAGGGTATGAAAGGGTAAATAAAGGAAATAATTAATCTTTCCTATGTGAATTGGGAATCAAACAGAGGAGATGAGAAGTTTATATCTTTAGAAGTACTGCAGCTAATAAAAGAAGAAAGAATGACAGAATCACACTGCCACCCTTTTGCAACCATGAATGAATCTAGTATCATCAATAAATGCTAACACCACAAAAAAAAGAAAACCAAACATCATGTGTCTCCTAATAGAACATCACTCTGATAGTCTTGATAATAAAAATTCTACTTATGTAATTAGAATCTGATCAAGTTTTTAGATCTAATTACCAATTTATAGGAAAGAAGAGAGAGGAATATGTTAAAACCTGCCAATAGAATGTATTCAGCAAAACCCAAGATGTAGGAAACTCTCCACAGGACAAACAACCTAGTTTATTCAACAAATACATTTCATTAAAAAAATAATAATAATAAGAGATAGAATGGAAATCTAAACATTAAAAGGGACTAAGACAAAAAAAAAAAAAAGGAAAAAAAGGGACTGAGAGATATATCAACTAGTTGCCACGTCTAGACCTTACTGGATCCAAAAAAACTGAAAACAAATAACTGAACACATGAGACAAACTGCATATATGAACACTGACTAAATATTTCGTAATATTATGAAAACAAATTTTTTCAGGCGTGATAACAGTACGTGGCTGTGTTTAAAAAGAAGAGATACTTATGGAAATATTTATGGGTAAATTCCTCAGAATTATGCATTGAAATATTTGTGGATATAATTATATATATATCTGAGATTTGCTTCAAATCTCGGGGGCTAGATAGGAGTATGGGTGAAATAAGATTAGGCATTAATGGTTAATTACTGAAGCTCAGTAAATAAAGAAAAAGAAATAGATGAAACATGATATTAAAGAAATAATGATGAAAAAAATTCCTTAGCAGAGTTTTCAATCCTCCCTGCCTTTTTTTCAGTTTTAAAGCTTTTTATTATTTTACTAGATCTCTGTTCTATGCTTCTTTCTGTGAACAGAAGAGACTATTTGTAATTGAAGTAGCATGCTTATATGTTCTGCTGTAATTAATTACTTTTTATGTTTAAAGGAAGAATTTCCACAGAAACTAAAAATCCATTCTAAAGATTTTTTTTAAATGTGTTTAATTTCATGTTATACAAGGAAATAGAGTTTGGAAGAGTAATTCATGCTATTTCAGATCTTTATATTACTTACAAATTTTAAGAGCTAATCAACTGTTAAGTATACATTTGAGAGTAAAGAGATCTGTTAGCTAATCTGAAATCACTTGAAATATATGTATACTTTATAATATGGACATTCTAAGATGTTGAAGGGGAGGGGGAAAGAAGTGTTGGGGCTACCCCATGGCTGGCTCAGCTGGTAGCCTGTTTACGTCACAGAAGAATCTTAACTATACCAACCACATCTGCAACAAAACAGGTATGTTTCCCTGATATCAATACTATAAAAAGTTTTTTTTTTAACCTTATGTAACATAATAAAAGGTTACCAGAAAAATAAGCTTGCTTACTTTAACATACTAAATGGTTTTCATTGGAGGAATATATATATATACATATATAAGAAAAGGTAAGGGCTGGTAGCTCAGCTGGTTAGAGTTCAGTGTTATAACACCAAGGTCAAGGGTTTGGATCCCACTTGCTGGGCACCCAAAAAAAACAAAAACAGAAAATCAAAAAAACACACAAACCAAAAGGTAAATTTGAACCATGACCTTCATGTAACTCCCGTTTCTCAAAGAATATTCAAAGTCCACACAGAATGAAAGCTCTTCATTTAGAAAACAGACAGGGCAAATGCCCAAAGAGAAAATTATCACCTATACGTGGGAATGCCAAATACTTCGCAACATGTCAACGGTCCCTCCTTGTACAATATGATGGCCATGATTGGTGTTATTAGATGTCAGGAAACCTATTTGCCACCCTCATTTACATCTTTGCTTCTTGGCTTCCATCTCCTTGGAAAAGCATCATGACAGTGGAAGGAGCTCAGGCTTTGAAGTCAGAAAAATCCTGTTCATCTGGGTTCTCTGCCTCTTACTGCTTTGGGCAAATTAACTAACCTATCTAAACATATTTATCTGTAAAATGGGGATAAAACTGTTCCATAGGACTAGAGATGATGCACATCAACAAGCCATGATAGGCACTCACTAAATAACTATCCGATATTATCAATCTCTCTTGAGACTTGTTGAAAGAATAGAGTGCCAAGCCATTACCGCCACTACCTGAAGGGCAGCAGAACGTCTAACAGAGCTGAGGAAAGGAGATACTGGCCCATGAAGAAATACTGTAAAGGATCTTAAATGTCCATAAGGTCCACTCTTACGTGAGGAGTACTATGCAAAGCCCTGCAGTGAATTGAGGTGATGTGAGAACAAGCATCCAGGGATGTGCAAAAGCCGAATGATTTTTTTTTTTTTTTTGGTAGCTGGGCTGTACAGGGATCGAATCTTGGGCCTTGGTGTTATCAGCACCACGTTCTAACCAACTGAGCTAACCAGCCAGTCCCCCAAATGATTCTTTAAGTGGGCTAGAAATGATTGCTTTGACAAACAATTAAGAATAATTTGTTTTAGAGTTAGTTGTAGGAATGTTTCTCTTCTCCACTAGGATTTGAGTCCTTTGAGGATAGTAACCTTTTTCATTCTTCTCTGTATCCCTAACACAATAATTTGTAAAAAGTATTCTTCACTGCCAGGCAGTTAAAAAGAAACAAAGCCAGTTTCACTTAAGAATGAAATAGTAGTTTGTTGAGTGCCTACCACATCCCCTGCATGTTCTCTCATGAGGCAGGCACTGTACTGGCCCATTTGTGGAAGAGGAAGTTGAGTAAGGTCACACAGCAGGATATGGCAGGTCAGGGGGTGGGATGTGAAGCCCTAGCTTGCCTGACTCCAGGCTTGAAATCATATGAGCATGAAGCTAACAGTCTTAGAGGTTTTGAAAAGTCCAAGACATCTCCAGGGGAGGTGTCCTTATGATAGTATAAAAACGTCCAGTGGCATCATTAGTCTCTCAGTTCTGACAAATGCACTGTGGTTACATAAGATGTTGGGTGAAGGGTACATGGCACTTTCGGTTTTATCTTTTCAACTCTTACATAAATCTAAAATTCACTTATTTTCTCAAATGTGGTAAGGAAAAGTGCTGTTTTAAAAGTTGCTGCCTGTTTTAGGGCATTGTTAGTTTAGTGTATGTGCAGAGTTCACTTCCCAAATCTTGTCTCAAGTATCTTCTGTTTTCATCATGGGTTCCCTTGTAATCAACTGTAGGTTATTTAAAATAAATACCTACAATTTAATGGAAAAAAAAGTTGCTGCCTAAATGCAATGGGGTATACAGGACTAGATCCCGGGGTAGCAAAAAGACACTTGCGGGAAAACTGGGGAAATTAGAATTAAGTGTGGTATTTAGTTAATAGTATTGTCCTATTGTTAATCACTTAATTTTGACATATGTACCATGGTCATGTAAGATGTTAACATGTGGAGAAGCTGGGAAAAAAGCATATAGGAACTCCTTATCATTTCAGCAAATTTTATGAAATAATAATCTATTCAAATTACTTAATATAAAATTATTCCGAAATAAAAACTATAAAAAAGAATGAAGCAGTCAAAATATTAAGTGAAATATTTATATACATTTTTAATATAATTTTATTTATAGTGAAATAAATACAATTTTATATAAAATGGGGTAATTAACGTATTCAATCTTGATTTCTTAAGTACATATCTTCCACATTACAAAAGTTTAAGATATTCCATTTTAAGACATTCCATACTTGCAACTAAACTTTAAGAAACTACTACTATTCACATTTTAGTGTATCATGGAAGGATATCTGAAATTATCGAAATAGCTATTAAAATACTCCATTTTCCTACTATAGTAGTCCCCCCTCACACATGGGGGATATGTTCCAAGACCCCCAGGGGATACCTGCAACCATGAATGGTACCTAACCAGACTGCCATCAATTGGAACACATTTCTGTTCATGTGTTCCACCCACAAGTTTAATGCCATTTCCATCTTAACTAGACACTTATCACTCACTGTGGCCATAACATTTGTAGTGTGAGGTGTGACAGCAAAACTAGTACAAATTCCTTTTTCCTTCTCCACACTTTCACAGGTAGAAGACTCATTCTTACTGCAGATTTCAGCAGCTTCAGCAATTTTTTTCTTTCCTTATTAAGTCAAGAACTTTCACTTTTTCACTTAATGCAAACACTTTATAGTTTCTATTTGGCATATCCAGATTGCTATCATCACTACTCTTGTGCTTTGGGGCCATTATTAGGTAAATAACTGGTAACTTGAACACAAGCACTGCAATACCTCCATAGGAGATATGATAACCAAGCCTACTAAGTGACTAAAGGGTGGGTTGTGTAGGACATGCAGGACATGCAGTGTGGACATGCAGGACAAAGAGATGATTCACGTCCTGGGCAGAATGGACTGAAGTTTCACCATGTTACTCAGAACAGTGTGCAATTTAAAACTTATGAGTTGTTTATTTCTGAAATTTCCATTTAATATTTTCAGACAACAGTTGATCGTGGGTAACTGAAACTGTGGAAAGTGAAACCGCAAATGACAAGGGGACTACTGTACATAACTGTGTGAGGCTGGATTTTCTTCATATAATTCAACCAAAACAACCTATCAAAATAGGCTGAACAGACTGGCTGGTTAGCTCAGGTGGTTAGAGTGCAGCCTTATAACACCAAGGTCATGCGTTCAGATCCCTGTACTGGGTACTGGCCAGATGCTCCCTCCCCCCACCCAAAAATAGGCTGAATGAAGAAACAGATCTGAGACTCCAGCTATCTTCCCTTCTATGAAGCCAGAGATTTACAAAATCATAATGCTACCCTTCTCGTTTAATAAAAATAATAGTTACTTATGAACTGGCTGGTTAGTTCAGGTGGTTAGAGCGTGGTCTTATACCACCATGGTCAAGGGTTTGGATCTCCATACTGGCCAGCAACCAAAAAAAAAAAAAAAAAAAAAAATATATATATATATACACACACACACACACACACACACACACACACACACACACTTATTTGTATTATGTTAATATGTAATAAGTAAAAATAGTTACTTGAAAATACATTGTTAAATATTTTAAATTTTTCTCCATTTTAATTTCTTATACTATATATAAAAAGTTATAATCCACTCAATAATTTTGAAGAGAACAACAAGCTCAAGAACTGCTGATTTAGAGTGATGTGCACACAAGCTTCTTTTCTTCAGTAGGAAAAAAAACCCAGATTCTTATTAACAGGGAATAATTCACACCACTGGTTTCAAAAGAGCAAAGCTCTACAGAGGCGAATATGCTGTGAACTGAATTAAGTGTTGAATTTTTAGTCTGTGCACTGATTTCTCCTCACTCCCTAAGACTCAAAGAGGAAAAAAATAAGACAAAACAACAAAACCACCAAAAACTTATGACTTGGATTTTCCCAGTCAATAAATAAATCTTTCCTGAGACCCCAATGCAGTTATGACCTGTAAGCAGTTGTCCTGACTATGATCACCTACACTACTAATTGCTAATGCTCACCTCCTATCTTTTTCCAGGGATAACAGCCCTAAGCAAATTTGGACACATACTCAGGACCATTAAAAATAATTGGTTTTGAATTCAGAACCAAAGGATTTTAACCTCTGGCTCAGTAGGGATATGCTCTGCTGTCTACTTGACCACATCTGATTTCTGAGTGCCAGTGTTTCATAACTACCATCTACAGCTTTTAATGTGCTGTTTATTGTGCTATCAAACGTCACATTTGCATTGCTAATAGATACTCTCCAAAAAAGCTGAAAATAATCTGGTGAGAGAGAGCAGTTTTCTACTTGGCTGAATCATGTATACTTTTTAACTTCTTTTATTTATTTATTTATTTTTTTTTTATACTTTTTTTTTTTTTTTTTTTTTAAAGATGACCGGTAAGGGGATCTTAACCCTTGACTTGGTGTTGTCAGCACCACGCTCAGCCAGTGAGCAAACCGGCCATCCGTATATGGGATCCGAACCCGGGGCCTTGGTGTTATTAGCACCGCACTCTCCCGAGTGAGCCACGGGCCGGCCCAATATACTTTTTAACTTCTAATAGAGCTTAGAATACCTGTTTTGTGACTTACCCACACATACCTCTTACCACATCAATTAAAAGATGGCTGGAAGGAGACTGTTTCAGAAAGTAAACACAAGCGTCCTTATATTACAATATACCCTTATTTCAGATTTGTGGACTGTGGGATGGAAGGCAGAGAAGAGTTGAAGGTGTCTCAGGAAGGGGTAATGCATCTAATTAAGTCTCGAACCCTGAATGGGTGTGGAGTCAGATGGCTGGGTAGTGAATAAAGTTCTTTGGGGCCTAACTTCGTGGGACAGATTCTAAATCCTGGCATTAGATGAATAAAAGAAGCCGTAGAGGAAACAGCTGAAATTTTTTTCTGGTACTGGCAGATAAAGTGGAAATCAATTTTCTTTTAAGATCAATTTACACATGTAGAATCATACACACCTATTAACTGTATCAGTAGCACAAATTACGTTGTGTATAAATGGAGTCCGTGTAACCCTTATCAGTTACCAAGGTGTCACCATGGCCTCAAGGCTACTGAATTATCCTGTCCATTAAGATTTAAATAAAACTGGTTCAATCTACCAGTCCATATATAGGGAAACATGTATCCCATCCACTCTCTCTGGGTAGTCTTAAGGTTTTTCCTTTATTAGCCACTTCTAGCTTCAATTTTTTTGGTTCTGATGAATTCCTAATCTCTGCTCTGTCTCATCTTTACTGCACACTGTCTATAGACACATCATTCTATGTGTCGAGGCCCCAGGATGGACACCAACTCAATTCTTCCACCAATGCAAAGCTGTAGGCCATATCAAACTTTTACAGAAGGTTATTAAATTGGAGTATGTATGTGTGTGTATGGGGGGTGGAGTGCATGGAGGAGGGGAGAACTCTTAACCCAGTATAGTAAACAACTTAGAGTAGAATAGAGAATTAGCTATCACTCTTTTTTGGGAGTCCCTGGGAACTCCTCATTAGCTATCTCTTCCCCCGAAAGTCCTAGCATGGCCAAGAACTCTCTAAAATCGTGTGTCAGGGCCGGCCTGTGGCTCACTCGGGAGAGTGCGGTGCTGATAACACCAAGGCCACGGGTTCGGATCCTACATAGGGATGGCCGGTTGGCTCACTGGCCGAGTGTGGTGCTGACAACACCAAGCTAAGGGTTGAGATCCCCTTACCGGTCATCTTTAAAAAAAAATAATAAATAAATAAAATAAAATAAAATCGTGTGTCAAATTTAAGTATATGCACATATATACACACACACACACATATATAATTTTTCTAGGAGGTAGTCCATAATTTTCATCCGATATTCAAAGGCTTCACTCAAGATCCAGGAAAGGTTAAGATGTACTTTGTATTTAGATAAACATGTAATGGTAGAAAAAATTTTACCTAGGAAGAACCCAGGTCAGAAATGGCATTTCCAGGGCCGAGCCCGTGGCGCACTCGGTAGAGTGCTGCGCTGGGAGCGCGGTGACGCTCCTGCCGCGGGTTCGGATCCTATATAGGAATGACCGGTGCACTCACTGGCTGAGTGCCGGTCACGAAAAAAACGACAAAAAAAAAAAAAAAAAAAAAAAAAAGAAATGGCATTTCCAAATGGCTTCTCACAGATTAACCTTTGAAAGCCCTTATTGTGGAGCTTTCCCTGACTGCCCTAGGGCTGGCTAGATGTTTTCATCTCTAGCTTTCACAAAAACCAAGTGCACACCTTTCTCCACCATTATAACACTACCTGTAATGACTGTCTCTTCACCAAATAATCTAATTAATAATGGGGGAATGCAAATTAAAACTCTAGGACATACCACTTCACACCTATGAGACTGGCAACACTGATGTCTGCCAATATCAAGGATTGGAGCAACAGGAACTCTCACCTGCTGCTAGACCAGTTCAAGCACTTTGAAAAACAAATCGAAGTAATCTTAGCTTAACATTTAAACATATTCTAGACCCAGCAAATTCATTCTCAGAGTAGTTTTCCAAACTGCTGGTTGTAACCCAATGGGTCACAGCTAGTATTTTAATGAAACAGAATGAAATAGAGTATTTGTTACATTTTTATCTCATTACACATAAGTATTGCATTTTACTATATTATACATTAAGTATAGTAAAATTTTTGTTTCGTTTATGTGTGTAGATTAGTATATGTGCGCATACTGGAGTTACAATGAATATGTATTTGTTACTATGGGATCACATAAAAATGCTTCACAAAAACAGTGATCTAGAGAAACCCTACACATATGCACAAGGAAACAAGTATGAGAATGTTTACAGCAATATTTTTCCAACAGCAAGAAACTAGAAATATAGGAAAACACAAAAATTGTGACATATTTGTACAATGGTATATAATAAAGCAGTGAATATGAATGAACTAAAGCTATGAGGGGTCTTCGAAAGTTCATGGAAAGGTGTATATTATCTTTTAATTCCATTTTCCACGAACTTTTTGAAGTACCCTCATACTGCATCAACATGGATCTCAAATATAACCTTAAGTGAAAAAAGTCACAGAAAAATACATACTGTAAAACAGCATTCATTTCAAGTACAAAAACAAGCAAACAAAAAAAAGTGGTAAAAAACTATAAAGAAAAGTAAGAGAATAATAAAAACAAAAATTAAGATGGTGCTTGCTTATCTCTTTGGGGGATGCAATACAGAAGGCCACACAGAGAAGCCTGGATGAGTAGTGAGTGAACAGGTGTTTTATTTTTATTTCTTATATATATTTTGTATGTAGGAAATACCTTGTAATGAAAAGGAAAACAAAGCTCCGTCACTAAAATCAGTTTAATAGCAACAGCTGTACTTTTGCTGGTTACCACCATGCATGATGAACTCCCTTGAACCCACATTTTGGTCTCTGATATTACTCTCCACAAAAAGGAACCAGAACTCCTAGGATGCAAGACAACTCTATGTCCTGGGGTAAGAAAACAATCAAGACTTTTCTGATACTTTCTAGCATGGCCAGAATGCAAGAATACTTTTAAGACTGTCAAGAGTCTAGATTTCTAGATTCCTAGATTTCTATTAAAGTTTTTAAAAGAAAAAGCCACATTGAATTTTAATTTATGTTTAATATTTAAACAAGTTAAATAACAGACTGTTAAACAAATCACAAAAATGTTACAGGTAAGATATTAAAAAGATGCACATAAGACTTCTTCTTAAAAAAGCAATAGTAAGAATAGCAGTTGATGGCCACACGGTCTCCAGAAATATTATCCAACTTCATGAATGTTAAGATGCATTTTTGTCTGTCCTTTCAAACATACCATCCATTCCTCAATTTTCTTCCTATAAATCCATTCATTAATTAGACAAATATTTATTGAATATCTATTTTTAACATAAAGTATTCTAGGTGCTGCTGATTTAGAGGTAAGAAAACAAAGCAGACTGGGTTCACACTGTCCTAGGGCTTACAACCTCATTATATAAACATGGCCCCATACGCATTTAAAAAACCTGACCACTGCCCAGTAATGCAAACTTTGCTAGGTGAAATTCTGGGTTTAAGCCACAGACTCAGGTCTCTATAAATGCCTCCCAGATACTAACATCAGAATCATACTGCTATCGTTACAGAGTTTGCTGCTGTCAGAGAAGTGGTCCAGCAGGAACTGTAAATCTCATTTGAAAACAGAATGTTAGGTCAGATATTACAAAAACTTAGGAAGGGATAACCATTTGAAAAGCTCAGAGAAAGAAAAAAATTTGTTTTTTACAATGCACAATAGAACTGCCAAGGCACCTATACCCTCCATAAATATACTATAGAAAATAACTCTGAACACATGAATGTGTTCTCAACTTGTCTGGTTTCTTTTTGAATTTCTTAATATCTGTTTCCTTTTTGGTTCCCCTGGTTTCCTTGTATTTGTTTTCAGAACTTTTGTTTTTTCTTTGCTCTCTTCCTCCTCCTATTCTGCAGTGTGCAGCTATGGCATGGGCTGGAAGTGGAGACTAAGAAAAACAAGCAAAAGAGCCTATTTTGACCAATAATTCCCATACCTACAGGAAGTCATTCATACAAGATGAAGAAACTTGGAAAAACCCAAGAATTCAATAAAGTTATTTACTCCTTGAGGTGCTTTTGCCACCATCCTACACTTGCTAGTTCCTACAGTGTATGATGTACACAAATTAGGTAAATTTAGTCAGATGGGACAATCCTGGGTCAGTATTATTTCCTATTTCCACTTGTCTGTCCTACAGACTTCAAGGTAAGGCTAAAATACCCTCCATAGTAAAAAAACAAGTCTCCATATAGACCAATGGTTTTGCCTATCTATGGTGGAGCATCCTAGTTTGGTAGAGAGGCAAGGCCAGGCTGCATCTCTAGGAGTATTGACATCACCACTGCTGAAACACTAGCAGAGTGAAATTTAAAATACAGCACACTCTTCTTTTGAAGAGTCAACCTCCTATCTTCCAAGCAAGGCAAACCTATGTTCTACATTTCCCTAGACAGTCTGAACTTTTTTACTCCTAAATGTATAATTACATTTGCCTTACTTTTTATACCATTTTAAGACCCTTCTGATCAATAAATCCACAAATAAAAAAATACTGACACAGCAAGTGTGCTGATTTTTGGTTTGGAAAATATGCTCACCATAGCTCAAGAAAACATGTAGCACCATAATGAAGCCAATCTCAACTGACAACACAAGCTGTGAGCTGAGGTAACTTCTGGAAGATGACCCTTTGTTCTTCATTCCTTCCCTTAAGCAAATCTCAATCAGGGTTCTGTTTCACAGGAGGGAAAATAATTGCTTTACTGTGAAGTTGTACTTCACTGTGGCCCTCCTACTTATGATTGCAAACCTTCTGCCCCACAGGGTTGTTTTATATAGAACAAGCACTAATTCTTTTTAAAAACAATGATATTACATGGAACCAGAGGTGAGGGCAGGAGGCCTCTGAATGAACTTCAATAGCTACAGCAAGAGCTGTGGCTTAGGTTTTGTTACTATGGCAATGGCAGATCTTGTGGCAATGGAGTATCATGTAGCTTATAAGCAAACTGCTGACTCCAAAATCCAGCCACTTTCCTTCTGATGACATAGTGGTGTGTGAGCCAAATCTCCACAAAGAAACAGATGTAAGCATTTGGCCAACTTCATTCAGGCACAAGGAAGTGTTTGGTATAACGCTCTTTATTCTGGCACTGGAGCCAGGTTTGACAAATCAATGAGGTCTTTTAAAAAAATACTTATTTTCTTTGTCTAGAGAAAAATATAACAAACCAAAGAATGAGAAAGGAATCTTTAAAATAGTAAAAAGATTTCATGTATGAAAGTCCAAGCACAAAAGAACCACTTTGTGGTCCCCTCTCGTGACACTCTCCTCCTAAATGGCTTACTAATACTTACTGCTCATTTGAACAAATGCAGGAAGCATTTTACTCACACACACACAAAAAAGGTGTTTGGGCAAGACCTCTGTCTTCTGGCAACTATTCAGGTCTGCTCAGCACTGACAAACAGGAAATTGATGTGAGTTCCCCAAAGATCCTCGTTCATTCATTCAATAAATATTTACTAACAAACTATTATGAACCAAGTACTGAATTGAGAGTAGTGAACAAACAGATTTGATTCATACCCTCAGGGAGCTAACAGTCCAGTGGGGGAGAAAAGAGGTGAAAAAAATATATATATACACACAAAAAACATACAATTACAAATTGAGGTTAAGTGCTATAAAATAAAAGAATAAGGGGATACAAAAGTTAATGACAGTGGAAACCCAATTTAGATTAGAGAGATGTCTCTTGAGGTTCTTCTCCCCTCTAAATATTTGTCTAAAATAAAATAATTAAAAAAAACAAAACGAAACAAACAAAAAAAGTAAATATTTCTGCCAAAAGCACTTTCTGCCAGAAGGAAGAGCTTTATTTAATAATCTGCCTTTTAAAAAATGGTAATTAATGCACAAGGCAATATATTCAAAAGATATTTGAAACTTCTACTCTTTGTCATCTTTCAGCTACCAAATTCCCCTTCCCCTGAGACAAATACTATTAATAGTGGCTTGAGCAACCTTCTAGAGATATATTAAACCTGCAGTTCTCAAAGTGTGATTCAGGGATCCCTGAGAGACCCGAGACATTTTTAGGGAGTTGAAAAGGTTAAAACTATTTTCGCAACAATACTAAGACATTATCTGCCTTTTTCTCTCACAAATGTACGATAGAATTTTTGTTTGTTTGTTATTTTGTGGCTGGCTGGTACAGGAATCTGAACCCTCAGCCTTGGTATTATCAGCAATACACTCTAACCAACTGAGCTAACCAACCAGGCCTACAGTAGAGTTTTCCAGAGGCTATGACAGGTGTCAGTATTATCCCTGACAGCCAAGGAAACATGTGAAGCAGATGGGAGAGTTGGCTATCTTCTGTTAAGACGCATATTAAAGAGATTTGTAAAAATGTAAAACAATACCCCTCTTCTCACTAAATTCTTTTTTAGTTTTGGAAAATGTACTTATTCACAAAAATATGGTATATATGTTATAATGCAATGAGTTTACCACTGTTATTTGAAAAAAGTTAATAAATGTTTTAAATTTCTCAGTTTTAATTTCTAATACAGTAAATATCAATATGTATCAAAAGTTCTTTGGAGTCCTCAATAATTTACATGAATGGTTTGGAAAATATGCTCACTATAGCTCAGGAAAACATGTAGCACCATAATGTAAAGGGGTCCTAAGACGAAACAGTTTGAGAATCATTAATCTAAGCATTTATAAATATATGTCAATTGTTCATTTTTAAACCTGCTAAATACTAATCATCTACTGCATTATTTTGGTGGATGCTTTTGAGTGTGTTTTAAATAGATGGGTGCTGAGAAGAAATCCAAGTTACTTATTTGTGGCTATAATGTGTTGAGGATTATTTGGCCATCAACACAATACAAATTCACCATGGTGACTGACTAGCTGTCTTCCCACATCATCTTAAATATTTGGTATATTAATATGCAGTTACTCTAAGCCCATAAAGAGCTTACAAATCAGAAAGTAATTATAACTTACATGTGACATCTGAAGTTAAATGGCAAGGTTACATACATATCTGTGTTGAGAATAAAGAGAGAAGCTATTATTAAATGGAATAACACGGTAATGGAGTAGCTTTTTTGGACAACCCTCCCCTAGACAGATAACAATTATAAACTCTGGCCAACACATAAAAAATTCTGGCCTATCTGAAGGCAGTGGACAGCAACCAAAACCAGGCAAAAATTGGAGTGCAATCAATCCTTGGAAGAAGGACTGACTGTGTGAGATCTGAGTTAGTTCCCATGGTACAGAGGGCTCGAACTGAAGCAGAAAATTGCTTTCCCCGGATTTGAGGAAAAAACCTTACAGAGTACTAAGTTTGGCTGTTGGAGCAGCTGGAAAGTGAGGGGGGAAGTCTCAACTCAATAACGAGATACACAACCCATAAACCATCAAAGAAGATATACAAATGGCTATTAAGCACATGAAAAGATGCTCAACATCATTAGTCATAAGGGAAATACAAATTAAATACAATGAGGTACCGTTACACACCTGATAGACCAAAAAGACTGACACTACTAGGTGCTGGTAAAGAAGTGGACAAATGGGAACCCTCATAAATTGCTGGTAAGAATGTAAAACTGTGCAACCACTATGGAAGACAACTGAAAACTTCTTAAAAATTTTTTAAACAACAATTTACCATACCATCCAGTAATTTCACTCTTAGGGAATAACCCTAGAGAAATGAAAACATATAAACATGCAAAGACTTGTACATAAATATTCATAGCAGCATTATTCATGATAGCCAAAAAGTGGAAACAACTCAAATGTCTATCAACTGATGAGTGGATAAATATAATGTGATACATCCTTACAACGGGATATTATTTGGCAATAAAAAGGTATGAATTATTGACTTATACTACAACCATGGGTGAACCTCAAAAACATTATAGTAAGTAAAAGAAGCCTGACATTAAAAGACTATATAGTATGATACTGATTATATGAAATTTCCAGAAAAGGCAAATCTAAAGAGACAGAAAGCAGATAGTGGTGGCCTGGAGCTAAAGAAGGGAGCAAGAATTGACTGCAAATAGGCAGAAGGAACCTTTATGGATGCTGGAAATGTTCTAAAACTGAATCACTCATGATGAAGGTTACAACTCTAAAAAATTTGTTTGTAAGCTACTTGGTTAGAGCATGGTGCTGATAACACCAAGGTCAAGAGCTTGGATCCCTGAACTGGTCAGTCACCAAACAAAAAAACAAAACAAAACAAAAAAAATCATTGAACTGTATTCTTACACTGGAAGAATTTTATGGTATGATAAACTATCCCTTAATTAAGCAAGGGATAGTTTAAAAAAACAAAAACATGGGTAAGGAAAAAGGGGCAGGATGTGGGAAGTAAAACAAGAAAAGACTTATCAGTCAAATGTAATATGGGGACCTTGTTAACAGCCTGATTTAAGCAAACTAGCTGTAAAAAAAATTTACGATACAATTAAGGAAACAAAAACTGAATGAATACCTGATATCAAGGAGTTATTGTTATTTTTTTTAGATGTAATAATAGTAACTGCTTTTAAAAGATTACTTACTTTTTATATATACAGATTGAAATATTTACAGCTAAAATGACATGATGTTAAAGTTTTGCTTTAAAATTCAGTGGTGGTTTTGGTAGTGGAGTGGATGGGGCTATACGATGGGACATGTGTTGATAAGTGTTGCAGCTGGGTGATGTGTATATGGGGATTAATTATACTATTCTCTCTACAGCTTGAAATTTTCCATAATAATAAAATAATTCTAGAAAACTAAAGCAATGCTTAAAATATATCTAATGAATAAATGAATGATGTTTGCATTGCAAATAAACAAACAAATAAATAAATAAAGGGGGGGAGATTTGATGGCCAGTTAACTCAGTTGGTTAGAGCTTGGTGTTACAAGACCAAGGTCAAGGGTTCAGATCCCCTTACAGACCAGCCGCCAAACAAACAAAAAATAAAAGGGGGATAATATCTATCTCACAGATTTATCTTGAATATTCAATCTGATAATACATATAAAAGACTTAAATTTAAAGATGATTAGCAAGATGTTAATAATTGTTGAAGTTTGGTGATGGGTACAGGGATTCATTATACCTCCCTCTTTACTTTTGTGTATATGTTTGAAATTTTACATAATAAAAAGATTTTTAAAAGGAGTCTGAGGACTATACATATTATTGCTGGTATCAGCACTTTCATTTTTCAATAATTTAAACAAAGTAAGGGTAAAATGCAATAAAATATTTCAATATTTGCACAAACATGTCTTGCTTTATAAGGACCAAGACACTTATGTGGCCAATCAGCTAATGTATCATATTCAAGGTTTGATTAAAAACAGGCAAGCAGATCAGAAATGTGAGTGTAATAATATATAAATATGAGTTGCTCAAAAGTTAAAAGTAAATACAGTCCTCCTTTCCTCAGAACAGTTTCTGAAGGTAAAATGAGACTGATTTCATTAGGCATAGGAGAAATTTTTTTAAATTCAGGAATAATAATAATAATAAAATTAGCTTAAAGTACATATTGCTATGTAGAGTTCTAGCTAGATGCAGGCTTCTGCTTTAATTACTATACACATTTAGACTCATGGCTTTGCAGTGGATAGCCTATTTAATCTGTAATAATCTAAACACAGACTGTTGCTAAAGACATATGAGGGTAGTTCAAAGTGTTTATGGAAAAATAAAAGATAACACAAATCTTTCCATGAACTTTTTGAAGTACCCTCATACATCACTACACTTGTTTCTTCTGACGAAATTGGAAAAGCAATATTGCAAATCTCTCCACACAAAGGATTAAAAGTGAGGAAAAGAAAGGTATGAAGGCCAGTCTATTTTCTAATGCTCAGAGTCTAAAGACAGGGTAAGGAATCAGACCAGAGTTTACAAATTGGCCTGCTTTTGTTTGACCTACACATTGTTTTTAAAAAATAGAAAAAAATGTCACAAACTCACACACAATCTAGATTTCTAATATCTCTTGAAAAACTATGAAATCTGAAGTTTCCATGTGGCAACAACTAACTTGTAGATATTGGAAAGTTTGGGACCCCCTATCCCAGACTGATATAAAGACAGACACAATGTTCCCTGTCCTTGTGCCAATCAGGTAGAATTAATTCAATCATAATTAATGTGCTGGGGTGTGTAGGGTATGTGTGTGTGTGTGAGGTTACTCTTAAAATTTTTTTATCTCCTTGGTTTTATTTTTTACATATTAAAATACAAATTATTTATAGATGCCATATTAGGTATTTATAACAGTATGCCTTAAAATATCAAAATCATATATTAATTAACTACAATTTATAGGAAATGTAGACGATAGAGAAACAAGAGATTGTGGTAACTCTATATGAGAAACAGCCTGGTTTCCTCACCAAGTAAACTACAAGGAAAAATAAAAACATGAGAAAGGGGGAAGCTGAACGTTAAAAGAGTATACAGAAATTTATCAACCAACAGCAATGTCTAGACATTATTTTAACATTAATCAAAATTTTAAAATTATAACACATAAACAAGAAAAGACTTGACATGTATAAGACAAATGAATATTTAAGGACGAGAAAGGTTATGATATTATATGATTATTAATTTTTAATTATGACTATGTTATTGTATTTTTTAAGTTCTTAACTTTTACTTTTTTATTATTTTTTAAATTTAATTTAATTCAATTTTACTTCTCAAAATACATTGTACTTGATTTTCATGCCCCGTTACCCATTCCTCTCCACCTCCTCCCCTCCCCACCCACATTGTACCTGTGTACTTGACTTAAATAGTTTAAGGAATTTTTGTGGTTATTCTGTCTTCTTCCCCCCACCCTTTATTTGTTTGTGTGCTTATTTATTTATTAATTTTTAGCCCCCACAAACAAATGAGAACAAGTGATATTTCTCTTTCTGTGCCTGACTTGTTTCACTTAATATAATTTTCTCTAAGTCCATCCATGTTGTTGCAAATGGTAATATTTTGTTCTTTTTTATAGCAGAGTAGTATTCCGTTGGGTAGATGTACCAAGTTTCCTTATCCACTCATCAGATGATTAACATTTGGGCTGGTTCCAGCTCTTGGCTATTGTAAATAGTGCTGCAATAAACATTGGAGTACAGGTATCCCTTCGGCATGATGATTTCCATTCCTCTGGGTATATTCCCAGCAGTGGAATTGCTGGGTCATAGGGTAGATCTATATGTAATTGTTTGAGGAAACTTCATATCATTTTCCATAAAGGCGGCACCATTTTGTAGCCCCACCAACAGTGGATGAGAGTTCCTTTTTCTCCGCAACCTTTCCAGCACTTATCGTTCTCAGTCTTTTGGATGTTAGCTATCCTAACTGGAGTGAGATGGTATCTCAGTGTGGTTTTGATTTGCATTTCCTGGATGTTGAGTGATATTGTGCATTTTCTCATGTATCTGTTGGCCATTCATATATCTTCCTTTAAGAAATGCCTGTTCAGCTCCTTTGCCCATTTTTTAATTGGGTTATTTTTTTGTTGTAAAGTTGTTTGAGTTCCTTGTATATTCTGGATATTAATCCTTTGTCAGATGTATATTTGGCAAATATTTTCTCCCACTCGGTTGTTTTTTACTCTGTTGATTGTTTCTTTTGCTGTGCAGAAGCTTTTTAGTTTGATATAATCCCATTTGTTTATTTTACCTTTAGTTGCCTGTACTTTTTGGGTCCTATTCATGAATTCTGTACCCATTCCTACTTCCTGGAGTGTTTCCCCTATGTTTTCTTTAAGGAGTTTTATTGTTTCAGGATGTATATTTAATTCTTTAATCCATTTTGAGTTGATTTTGGTATATGGTGAAAGATATGGGTCTAGTTTCATTCTCCTACATATGAGTATCCAGTTTTCCCTGTACCACTTGTTGAAAGGCACTCTCTTCCCCAGTATGTAGCTTTGCTGCCTTTGTTTTTATCTCTTTGTAATGCTATGTATTTCTGGCAGTTAAATATAGTTCATCTTATTTTTTTACTGCTTCATGTATTATTTGCACCTTAAATATAAAAGTTATGCCAAATAGTTCATTTATATTCCTTAAAAGCCTTTAATTGGCACCCAGTCCATAACAAACAGTCCATAGATCTTACTAAACAAAATTAAAGATCCATTTACAGAAATCAGCTCATCAGCAAAAACATCTGTCCAGTACAAAATTCAAGATGGGACCTACCTTACTTTGTTAGTTTAGTCCTATATCAAATACGTCCCATATGAGCCTATACTGTGCCAAGTGCAGAAAAAGACCAATATCAGAATAATAAACAGTCAAACTACTAAATGTTTACATGGGCTTCACTGTAGTGCCACATAGGGTTTCTCAACCAAGGCACTATTGACATTTCAAAGGGGTCAATTCTTTGTTGTGGGAAACTGTCCTTTATACTTTAGGATGTTAGCAGAACCCAAACTCTTACTCCTACACACTAGTAGCATGCCCTGCCCTGCCCTGCCCCAATCACAGCAAACCCAAATATCTCCTAGGATGTGCTACAAAGTAAAACATTTTAAGTAATGTCAGTAGACTAATACATAACTTCATACTTAACGATCTCTCTATGTGAAATGATCAAACACAGGCAAATATCTTAAGTAAAACAAAGTGTAGACATTAATAAAAGTGATGTCAAATCAAATTTTAAAACTTTAAGATTTCTATAAACTCAAATTTTTTAAAACTAATAGCTCCATTTTTAAGTTCTATGATTAAGCTTCTACTGTAGATGGGAATTTCTTATTCTGTTAACTCAGGTTCTTTTACAAATACAGACATATATTTTAAAAACATTATATTATATATTTAAAAACATTAATAAAGCCAAACATTTACAGGAAGAACTTCATTTCTGAGTCTTCCCTTTCAGGTGTTTTGTTATTTACTAGGATGAGCAAACGAAAGAAAAGTGAGTAAAATTTGAGTCAGGGAGTATTCTCCTCGAACTCAAAGATTTCATTTAATAGGAAGAGGGTGAAAATATTGATTGAATTTATACAGGTTTTTAATATTGTTTCATTTAGTTGTTAACTCTGCTCCCTATTTCTCTAGATCATTTTATAATTTCCTTGTCATAATATGAACTAGTAATTGAAGATCAACCTTGTTATTTAAGAAGGGGAAAGAGGTCCCTGTACAGGCCAGCCACCAAAAAAAAAAAAAAAAAAAAAGCAAAGAAAAAGGAAGAGGAAAAAGAGAAATAAACTAATTTTTTATTAGCTCTCTGTGCCAGGAATTGTAATAAAACACTTTATTTCATTTAATTTTCAAAACAGCACTAGGAAGTAGGAATTATGATCCCTACTTTACAGTAGAAAGAGTGAACCAAATCTAGGATTTGAAGAGAGAGGTCTGTCCAAGTCAAAAGCATATATAATTACACTGTACCTACACACAAAGATGCAGTCAGCAAGATTCATGATAACATTCTCTTTCTTCTACAGTAAAACAGAAGAGGCCCAAAATAATAACTATAAGAAGAGATTTTCAATCTGAACAGTTTCAAAAAGAGCTAAGAATCAACAAATAATCAAAAACAAAAACTCAATACAATTTAGTGGTAACAAAATTCAGAGGTTTTCATATCTATTCATGAATAACTCAACATTGGACAGCAGGAACAAACCCACAATTTCAAGACTCCAGCCAACAGTGTTGACCGGCCTCAATAAAATGTCAACTTGTTGCCAAAGGTTCCAGGTCAGAGGAACTTTCCAGATCTCTAAGGAAGCAATACACAGTTGCCTACAAAATGGTTCCAGAATCCAATCAGAACGGAAATTAAAAACAAAAAACAGATCAAGGTATGGGCATCAAACATCTTCTTCATGAAAGAATCAAAGGAAAGTCTAAGCAAGGTGCTCTAGCTGTGTCTCAATACAGAGTTTAAGGTCTGGAAGTCAGTCTACTTTCTCAGCTGCTTGCAAAGTTCATTCAACTTTTCCTTCCAGGTTTTGTTTCACAGAATAAAAATAAAACCATCATCTTTTGACAACAGAGAGTATTAACTTTTTCTCCTAGCATCTCTGTCACTCACATATTTAAAAGTACACACACACACACACACACACACACACACACACACACACACACACACACACACTCTCTCTCTCTCTCTCTCTCTCTCTCTCTCTCACTCACTCTCTGTCTCTCTCAAATGCCTGTTTGAATCCTAAATAAACCATAACACA
Organism: Cynocephalus volans; assembly: GCF_027409185.1. NCBI lineage: Eukaryota > Metazoa > Chordata > Mammalia > Dermoptera > Cynocephalidae > Cynocephalus > Cynocephalus volans. The sequence goes on along the minus strand of NC_084469.1, from coordinate 125,511,912 downwards.
TGTGTCAGGGAGGGGACAATAAAAGCCACAGAAAGGAACATTTTAGTTCCAACATTCTACAAGCAAACTGCTAACTGAAAAGGGAAATTAACTTTACCAACTGTGAGAAAGAAAAAAGTTCATGACCTTGTTTTAAAAAGTTCCCAGGCATGGCATCAGATCATAGACTTAATTCCTAGTTTAGGAACTGAAAACAACTCTGGCCTGGAGATAAAATGATGACGATTTGCTTGACACACCTCTGCTGGAGCAGCTGCTCCCATCTGTCCACTTTCCCTCCTTCCTCTAAAAGCTACTTCAAGGTCTGGGTTTATCCTGTTACATGCGCTAATTGAACAGAAGGCACATTTCCCAGCCCACATTTATGAAAATAACATGATGACCCATTTTAACACTTTCACAAACAAATGTTAAACTGGCCAAAGTATACTTAATAATAATCTCATCTCATTCTTGCTAACACTTACAGATTTGTTCTCTTATAGTACTTTCCTCCCACAAAATGACTGGCCTTACACCACATTTTATAAATATTAGGAAGGTTGTTTACTCTAAAAAAAGAAAATAATTGCAAAAGAAGAGGGAAGATTTTCAAAAGAATTTTCACATGGTGGCCATTATAAATACCCATAAGGTAAGACAGAGAATACACCAGGTTCTTTTTCTTTGTGACCCCCATCCTGCCTAATCTCACTGTGTAACTGATCATGAACAAAAAAGAGGAACAGTTTGAATTCTAGCAGGAACAATACAATATATTCAAAGAGTCTGCTTCCCTATAAGACTTTATTCTGACTACAGATATTGTAGTGGACTGAATTGTGTCCCTCCAAAACTCCCTGAAGCTTGAATTGTGTCCCCCAAGTTTTATGTATTAGAAACTTAGCCCCCACTGTGACTATTAAGAGGGTGGGAGATACTATTACAGTAACTGAAAGGTGGAGCCTTGAAGAGGTGATTGGATTGTAGGACCATGAGGTAGTGAATGGATTAAAAATGGTGGTCAGGGGTGTGGGTGTGAGGGCTTTAAAAGAAGAGGAGAGTCTGCCTTTTGCTCTCTCTGCTCTCTCTGCTTCTGCCATCTTGTAATGTGTGACCCCTGGGTCACTGTCACCACCACCAGATGGACTTTGGACTTCCCAGCCTCAGAAACTGTAAGCAACAAATTTTGTTTTTCTTTATAAATTATCCAGTTCCATGTATTCTGTCATAAGCAATCTAAGCGGACTTATACAGATATGAAGCCATTTTGTCCTCTACAAGGGAAGCCTTGACTTCCTCTCTGCAATTCATTCATCCCAGCTGTAATAACTATTTCTATTTGAGAAGAAAACTCTTAGTATAATCACCTCTCCAAACATGGAGCAGTCTCTACAAACACACAGCTTATCAGAGAGAAAACAGTAAATAACCTAAATGCCCCTACAGGGAAATAATTCTGCAAATTATAGAACATTCAAAATAGAACACTATGCATCCATCAACAAGAAACAAATAAATCTGATTTACATGCAGTAACATTAAGTACATTAGTGTATACATTTTTTTATTTTTAAGCAAAAAAGACAAATTTCAGGAAAATAGGCTCAGATAACTCATTTATGTAAATAAAAACAAAAATACTTCTATATGTTTAAAGAAAAAAAAGGAATCCCATAACAGACACACATCCATATACACAGATTACTAAATGCTTAGGGAAAGGTCTACAGGAGTGTCCAATAGAAATATAATGGGAACCACATATATAATTTAATATTAAATAATATAAAAAGAAACAAGTGAAATTATTTTTAATCCTTTATTTAACCCAATATATACAAAATGTTACTATTTCAACAATGCAATTGATATAAAAATTGAGATAGTTTCCTTATTTTTTCTTACTAATTCTCCAAAATTTAATGTATATTTTACACTTACAGCACATCTTAATTCAGGCTAGCCATATTTCCATTTCTCAATAGCCACATATGGCTAGTGACTACTATATTGGACAGTGGAGGCCTAAAAAAAGAAACATTGAGCTATTAACTTCCATTTTGTCTTCTATATCTTTCCATGTTTTTGAAGTTTTTAAACAGACAGGTATTACTTTTATGATAGTTTTAAAAAATCTAAGAATTGTCCATATATGAAAATTAATTCAAGATGGATCAAAAATCTAAACATAAAAGCCAGAAATATGAGGTTTCTAAAAAAAAAAGAAACATAGGAGATATCTTCTTAACTTTAGCATAGGTAGATTTCTTAGGACACAAAAAGTACTAACCATAATGGGAGTTCAAAAAAAAAAGGCAAACTGAACTTCACCAAAATTAAAAATTTCTGCTCATCTAAACACACACACACATACACACACACAGAATAGGCATAACGCAGACTGGGAAAAATTCACAGTACTTATATCTGACAAAATACTCATATTCAAATATATAAAGAACTCCTATAAATCAACAACAGAATGATAAACAACCAATAAAAATTGGGTAAGACTGGAAGAGATATCTTAATAAGAAGATGTATAAATGGCCAAATAAGCACATGATGTCATTATTATTAGAGTTTTCAGAGCAATGCAAACTAAAACCACAGAAGATACCATTTCACACTTACTAAAATAAAAAAGACTGACAACACCAAATGTGGGCAAGGATACAGACCAAACGGAAACCTCATACATTGCTGGCAGGAAAATAAAATGGTACAACTACCCTGATGAACTCTTTGGCAGTTTGTTATAATATTAAACACACATCTACCCTATTACCTAGTATTTCATTCCTAGGTATTCACTTACACAAGAGAAATAAAAACACATGTCTTTAAAAAGATTTGGAACAACCCATGTGTCCATCAACAGGATGGATGTATAAACTGTGGTATATTCATACAACGGAAATAAAAAGGAATGAACTAATGATACACACAGCAACATGGATGTGTCTCAAAAACATTATGTTGAGTGAAAGATGCCAGGCACAAAAAGTTAAACAATGTATGATTTGATTTTCGTGAAGCTCTGGGATAGGCAAAACTAATCATTAGTTGCCTGGGGCAGAGGGTGCAGGGCAGAACCAACTGGAAAGGGGCACAAGGGAACTTTCTGAGGTGATGCAATCACACTATATCTTAGTTTGGGTGGTAGCTACATGGATGTTTTCAATTGTCAAAACTCATTGAACTGAACACTTAAAGCTCAGTTCTAATAACTAACCTACATCCTGTAGTAAACGTCAAATGCTATGGGAACCAAAAAGCAGTACTTTATGGGTGCTATTTGATACATAATGATTAGATGAATACTGAGAAAATAATGAAGCTTGGAGTATGGAGAATTTTCATTAAGATACTCTCCATCATGCTTGTGCCACTATATCAATGTGAGTCCACAGAAATCTCTTAAATTTATTTTGCTATAGTTTGTCATTTATAAATGAGACAAAAGAATATTAACTGCAACTAAGATGATATCCTTATCTCTCTGAAATCTTGCTTTATTCATAACTCATCCCTTTCTTGACTATTCCCAATGAATGTTCATATAACGAGGTTTCCAGCTGATGTAACAAAAGGGGGAAAAGAAAGGAAGAAAAAAGGTGGCAAAGAAGAGAAGACACTAAGTACACTAAGTATGAGAGAAGATATAGAAAAGACCTCTCGTGTCCAAGTATAATCTAGTCAATTTAGTTCCAAAGAGGTGAAAACATGAAGCCACTAAATATGGTCATAACTGAAAGTCAGGGAAATAACTCAAAGAGGCCAATGGCTTACTTCCCCACCTCCCCAGGTTCACTCAGTTCTATTTTTTTCTCACAGGCAGTAAAAGCCGTAAGAAAACCCCCAAAAGCAACAAACAGGTAGTCACCCCAAATTGCCTTAGCAGTAAGTAAGACATCATGCCAAGTGGCAGAAAGTTTTGCTCGCGTCCCAGTAACGTCCCCTACATCTATTACATCTATTCCACCAAGCAACTTTGCTAATGGCCACCAGCCACACCCTGAACATTTCAGCAATGAAGCACATTATACATCAAAATCATTCAGATACGTTTTAACTGGGCACCTATGCTAAGTGGGGGAAAACAACCAAAAGTGTTTCCTGTTATCCATAAGGCAACCCAAAGTTAAGTGCAGGAAAGGCTGAGGGAATACCATGTGCTTCCTGACTAGGAAAAAAGGTTTCTATGCACATAGCAGGGTTTCTGCACACTTGACAAGGATGTGTGTTGTGATATGTACTGCTGTGGAAACAACACTTCTACAAGAGGACAAGTCAATCCGAAATAAAGGAAATAGCAGGAATTGCAAAATAGGTCTTGTCGAATGAGTAAGAAATTTCTCACATGTCTATGCTTGAACTATGGCATGATTAAGCTGAAATAAAATGTCATTCCAGTCATATAATAGACATTAGTCTGTTTCCGGGGTCAGTTACTTGCTTGAACACAAGCTGTGGAATCACCCTGCTTTTAAGACTAAGACTGGTAAGAGAATATACATAACCAAAATCCTAAGAATTAAATCTGCACAGATCAAAGTTTGCCCATGACTTTTAAAAATGATGATCATTAATAAAAACTATTCATTTACTCATTCATTCAAATGCTTATAAATTATGTACCATACTAGGCTGGACACACACAGAAAAGACAACATCTATGCCCTCAAGCTCACAGTATAGTGGCAGAGAATAACATGTAAGGGCTGGCCTGTGGCTCACTTGGGAGAGTGTGGTGCTGATAACACTAAGGCCACAAGTTTGGGTCCCTATATGGGGATGGCTGGTTAACTCACTTGGAAAAGTGTGGTGCTGATACCACCAAGTCAAGGGTTAAGATCCCCTTACCAGTCATCTTTAAAAAAAAAAAAAAAAAGAATAACATGTAAGCCAATGATTAGAGTATAGGAGAATACCTGGTATAATAAAAGCTATTAAACAAATGCAGTTGGAAAGGGGTATTAATTAGTTAGGGTTTTCAGATGCAAGACAGACACTGACTGGATGATTTAGACAGATAAGAAATTTATTTAAAAGACACTGGAGTTTTTTAAAAAAAAAGATATTGAGCTTTGCAAGTGTGCATAGAACATACAAAAAGATAGGCCACATCCTGGCCTCCAAAACTAATGTCAACAAAGAATTGAAATCATAAAGTGTTCCTCAAAAATAATGTAATCAAACTAGAAAGCAACAACAGAAAGACAACAGAAAAACCTTCAAACACTTGAAACTGAAAAAATTCAGTACTAAGTAATTCATGGATCAAAGAGAAAGTCTCAAGGAAAATAAAATCATAATGAATCAAATGAAAATGAGAATACATGTATAAAAATTTGTGGGACAAAGCTAAATCAATACAGGAGGAAAATTTATAGTACTAAATACATATACTGTAAAGAGAAAATATGTCAAATCCATACTCTCAGCTCCCACTTCAAGACCTGGTAAAAAGAAGAGCAATATACAGATGTGCAAAGCAAGAAGTAAGGAAATAATAATGAGCAGAAGTCAATGCAATTAAAAACAGAAAAACAAAAGAAAAAAAAACAATGAAAATAGAGGTGGTTCTTTGAAAAGATCAATAAATCGTCAAACCTCTAGGAAGACTGACAAAAAAAGCCACAAACTACCAATATTGGGAATGAAACTGGATATCACAAGAGACATCCAAAAAATAAGAGACCTAGGGTCCAGGGTTCCATCCCTGTACCAGATAGCCACCATTTAAAAAAAAAAGAGAGAGAGAATGCTATGAAGAACTCTACTCACATAAACATAACAACTTAGATAAAATGGGCCAATTCCTCAAAAAAACATAAAGTTCCACAACACACCCAATATGAAGTAGATAAACTGAATAGCCCTATAACTATTAAGGAAACAGAATTTGTCCCCAAATTCTGACTTCCAAAAAGGAAACCTCCTAAGATTTCCCAAAAAAGAAATCTCTGGATTAGTGGTTGCCAGAGGTTAGGAAGGAGTAGGGGGCAGGAGGAGAGTGGGTATAGCTGTAGAAGGACAGCATGAGGGATCCTAGTAGAGATGGAAATGTTCTGTATCTTGACTGTATAAATGTCAATATTCTAGTTGTGATATGTAAGATGGCACCATAGAGGAAAACTGGGTCAAGGGTACAAGGAATTTCTCTGTATTATTTTATAGGATTGCATGTGAGTCTACAATCTCTCAAAATAAAAGATCTGCTTTTTTAAAAAAGGTAGTGGGTTACTCACAGAATCCAGGAGGACTTAAGAAACAAGTTCAGAGGCCAAATGCCCCAAGTTACACTGCAGACTTAGGCCGGCAAAGACACTGCTGCCATGGCGGCCATGTACATGCTGCAGCCAGCACCCCCAAGGGAGCCCAACTGTGTTCTCAGTGTTTCTTGCCTCTGCCTCACTAGTCCTGTACTCAAAGTCCTGGGCAGATGTCTGACTCATGGAGCCAAGGTTTGTGACTGAACAGTAGTTGCAAGGGAGCTGGGAAATCAAGGGTTTTGAATTTTCAGCATCTTGCCTCCCACCAAGGATGGCACTTATGAGGTTTCTTGAAGATTTCTAAGGGACCAGATGCTAGACAGACAAAACGAAGGTCTACAATAACACAGGGTAGAGATTTTCAAAACAAATATACATTAAGATGTAGCAGAAATAAGTTACAAATAGACTGATAGGGACGTGAGGGAATTTCATAGAAGAAAATTCATGATGTTTTAGAGATACTATAAAAAATATTCCTAGATATTTTGTTTTTGAACAGTACAGAGAAAACCAATAGAGGGAACAATGTAAATATCTCAAAAGAGAGAAGAAAGTCATCAGATATTTAAGATATAAAGTGTTTTAATGATAAAAAATAGGTCTTGGGTAGAAGCAGCTCCTCATATCTGCTAAGTCATCAAATGTATTTTTAAAAAGGGTACAGAGTATTCCTTCCTATGTTCAGAACAGTCAGAAATAAATACATTTCCTTTAAATCACTTCATATTCATCAAATGTAATGAGTAACTCTGTACTTGCTGCTAGGAAACATGAAAAAAAGCAATATAGAGTATCTGCCCTTAGAAAGCTCATAATGAACTTCATTTCTGGCAAGATGGATGTTTAAGATAACCTAAACATTTTCCAGATAAAGACATAGAAATGCTACATAAAACATTCCAAAAATTATTTTAAATGTATAGCTAAACTCACAAGGAAGAAAGGGAAACTTTGGGTGCTCGGATCAAAGAAGGAACTGAAAACCACAGTAGTAGCATATGAGCTGATATAGTGGTGACAGGGGATGGGGAGGTGGAGGTAGGCAGTTTCAATAACTTCCGGGCCTGGGTTCTGTTAACCACATGATGACAGGACCAGTCTTGGCCTTATAGAAGATAGAGAATTAGAATTAAGACCCTGACTAAAGTGGAAACTCTATGCATCCTCAATAAAAGGATGAACTAGGAAAAAAATTCACCTAACAGCCCAGGGAGCAAACAAGAAAGTTTATATTTGCTTGGGCTGTATGGAAAAAAGGTCTCTCCTAATAAGTGGAACCCTGAGCCTACAACTAACATGGATTTAGGGTTCAAAATTATAATTTCAATTATAATACCTGAATGTTCCAGGAACACCAAACCAAGAAATTAACATGAAAATTAGCCCAAGACAGAGCCCAAGACAGGCACTTAGAAGAAGCAAATTCATCCCCACTTTTGAGAAATACAACTTAACGCCAGGCCGTATAAGATCACCCCACAGACAGAACCTTGCTAAAGAGTAAAAAAAAATACTAAACATAAAAGGATATAATCCACCACAGGAGAGCCAACAAATAAAGAGGAACTTTAGAACCCAAGAATTTCTGATAAAAGAACTACCAGACAAATACTATAAAGGAAGTATACTTAAAATGATTACAAATATAAAAGAAAACTTTAAAACCATAAGAATGAGATCCTATGGAAAAAGAAAAGGCATATTCAAAAACAAAACAAATAGAATTTCTAAAAATGAAAAACTTTAGTCACTGAAATTAAATGCAACAGACAGGTTAAAATAGATTAGACACAGCTGAAGAAAAAGTAAAGAACTGGAATACGGGAAATAACCAGAATGCAACTCTGAGAAACAATGAAATGGAAAATATCAAAGAGAAGTTAAATGATACAGAGGACAGAATGAGATCTGATATATGCCTAGCAAGAGTTCCAGAAGGAAATAATAGAATGCCAAAGAAGCAACATTTAAAAGTCGTAATGCCTGAGAACTTGCCACAACTGATAAAAGCCATACATCTCAGATTTAAGAAACAAAACTAAATCCATGACATCTACATTGTTTTGAAACTGCAGAAATCAAGAGACAAAGAGATCTTAAAAGAGCTCTTACTCTTTGCAGGGCATGACTAAGAAAGACTAAAATAGCTATACTTCATGGTCAAATATTTGAAGGGCCATAAATGGAACAGGAGTATAAAGAGAGAGGGTACCAGGGAAGACTGTGGGAGAACAGTGCTTGGACTTGAAGAATGGGCAGGATTCCCACAGATAGGGAGATAAGGGCAACTGGGGGAAGTGGGAGAATAACTTCAACAAAGCTGAGGGAGAAGATATAGGTCAAAGGGAAAAGTGTCTTTTCAAATAGAGTAACTTAGAAAAAAGTGAGGTTGGCTAGAGATAACGTATAGAATTCCCTAATATCAAGCTAAAGAATTTAAACTTAGTAGTAGGCAACAAGGATAAAATTTTTGACCAAGTGACATGATCTAAGCTAAATCTCTGCCAAATTATCTCGGCAGTGGCACATAGGGTGAATATAGGAAGAGGTACTATAGGCTTTAAGTAAACCTAGGAAATGATTACAACAGTCCAAGCCTTTCAAAAGACTTTAGAAAATATTCCAATTACTCAGAGAGATGCTTCAGAAAGACCCAGAAAAAAGGCAATAGGAGTGGAAATAAAATTGTGTGTGTGTGGGGGGGGGGGGGATATGAATGAATACTTAGAGACATCTTGAAGGTAGAATTAAAAGGACTTATTACTGTATTGAGCAGTTGCAGGGGGTGGGCGGTAGCAGAGAAAAGAAAGGGAAGAACTAAAGATGACACTGAAGTTGGGGCCCAAGTGATTGAGAGAATAGTGGTGGCACATTTCCCCTCCCCCAGAAACAGGCAGCTTAGCCCAGCAGAAAAGGAATTAAAAAGCAGCCTTAGATTTTATTCCCAGGTCTCTCTCTTTGCCAAGCTATTTAACTTCACAGGCTCGGTTTCTTCAGTTCTGTAATATGGGAATACAGATTTAGAGAAAATGAATTGAATATTGAACCAGTTGTGAAGTCAAGGGGATTTAGAATAAATTTCCACCAAGCAGCGAGAAATCTGGGTCTGGAGCTCAGGAGAAAGGCAGTACTGGACAGACAGAGCAGACAATCACCAACAGAGAAGAGATGGTTAAAACTGTAGGTGTGGGCCGACCCCGTGGCTCACGCAGGAGAGTGCGGCACTGGGAGCGCAGCGGTGCTGTGCGTGCCGAGGCCACGGGTTCGGATCCTGTATAGGGATGGCTGGTGCGCTCACTGGCTGAGCGCGGTGCGGATGACACCAAGTCAAGGGTTACGATCCCCTTACCAGTCACAAAAAAAAAAAAATTGTAGGTGCACATTATATTATCAGATGTATAAAGAGAAGAGGCCTGTGAATCTTGGGAAAAATTCCAAACAAATACAGAATAGGTGGCAGTAGAAAGCTCAGAGGCATACCAGTCTCATCAGGAAGGGGTGTGTCCTGAGATAATGTATCATAATTAGATGATATACTATATTGTTAGAGAGGAGTTGTTTTCCATTTTCCATTGCCAACTAATTTCCCCCCTGATTGGTAAAATGTAAGGAAAATAGCCTTTGTCACAGACCTTCCCTACTGAATCTCAGAAACACCAAACTTATACTTTTGCTATGATGTTAACAAAAGTCCTACTTCAAAGAGTTCTTTTGAAAAATGTTTATTTTATAAAGACAGATACTTCATAATCGAAGCCTTCATGTAGCTGAAATTCTGCCTCGCTTAGGCTTGCATGGTACCATAAAACACATAGGTGACTCAAGTTAGCACAATAGGAAAGCTGGCTTCACCACATCAAGACTAAGAAACTGTGGTCCAGACTGGCCCAACGTAGACCAAATTGGAATGACTTTTTGAAATGGTATCAAAAACTTAGATTTAGTTAACCCACAGCACAATGCAGAAACATGACTGGAAAATAGAAACAGTGCTTGTGGTTACAGTTTTAAAAGAACCTTTTCCTCAAATCTTTGCTTTGAAGCTAATTACATTAGATAAGAGACCAAGATCAAGAACGTTTTGTACACAGTAGTCTTTGGATCATTCTAATACTCACTTCTGGTCCAAACAAGTCATGTCACACTCTATCTGATTGTTCTCTATCTGAGAACTCTTCTACTCCTTTTGTTTCCATCTCCTATAACACATCTCATGAGCAGCTAAAGGATCTCAGTTTAAAGCCAATGCAAAGCTCAGGTTTTCCCTGCTCATCCTCAAATTAGCAACTATGGAAATTGTACCACACTTCATATTTAAGGAAAGGCTAATAATCAAAAGCCATGAGTTTTTTACGGTCTTACGCATCCAGAATTACTAGGTCTAAAAATGAAGGCTTGTTTAGAATCTTCCATTTTCTCAATAATATGGAAATAATAGCTTATTTTTATTTATTTACTTTAATTGACACATTGTAATTGTACATGATTATGGGGTACAATCTGATGTTTTGGTACATATATACATTGTATAATGATCAGGTCAGGGTAATTAATGTAACCATCACCTCATGCATTTATCATTTCTTTGTGGTGAAAACATTCAAAAGTCTCCAATAGCTTAGTTTTAAAAGCTTATAAAATTATTTCCGCTTAAATTGATCATAGGTTCACTTGGGTAACATGGTTTTGGCAAGAATCCAGAGCTAAGGAACTGAACATAGCAAGTGCCGGACTTCAGACCAGACTGATTTTCAATCCCTGACCAAAATAATTAGAACACAGCTGCTCAGCCTCTCCTGTAAGAAAAATTCCCCAATCCAAATAAAATTATTTTTCTAATATGAATCTTTCTGTGTAATCATAAACATCCATGAAATGGTGTTAAGATTCCTTTATCAGAACCTTGATCAGAACATAAGAATCACCAACTGCTTAGGATGAATGACATTCTGCATTGATGTTAAAACAACTGGGAACAGTAATTTCCAACACAAAGTACCTAATAGAGAAGCAGCACACAGTATTTTCAAAGGATCCATAACATACAGTCCCTAAATTGGCTCACAATTTCTCTAAGTGTTTATAAAATTAAGATTTTTTTTTACTGGTACTTTAAAGTGGTTGAGAATTTTAATAATTTGAGAACTTTGATAATTTTAATTAACTCTGATCTATAAGTAAGATCCAAACCTTACTTTATTTGTTCTGTAACATTTGAAAAATGCATAAAAAGGTAGCATTAGTTTAATTCTTGGAAGATGTAGTTAATGTAATGATTGTGGAGAAAACCCTGACTAATACTGGTAATGGTGTGTGGAAACAGGCCCTCTCGCATAATTATGGCGAGATTTCAAACTGGTATTACCTATTTGGTAGCATCTATTAGAATTTAAAATGCACATATCCAATGACCCGGAAATCCCACTTCTAAGACTCTGTTCTCCAGAAATAACAGCATGGGAACATAAAAAACATATGGGCAAGGATTATTACAGAATTACTTATAACTGTAAAATTTGGAAAACAATGTTTGTCAATAAGAGAATGGTTATTCAAATTATGGAATATTCACAAAATGGAGTACCATGCAAGCATGAAAAAATACAGATGTTTATATTGAACCTGGAAAGAAGCCCAAGATAGACCAATAAGTAAAAATACAAGTTGCAGATCAATACAAGCACAGTGAGTCCATTTTCATTTTAACTTTATATATAAATGCAATATATTAATATATAACCAGTTAACTATTAGCCTCTGGGGCTAGGAATAAAGTGTCAGGAAGGGAGAAAGGAACTTTCACTGCCTTTTTTCTAAAAAAAATTTAAGTTGTGGGACTACAGGTCATTTTTTACTTTCTTATTTATAATTTTTTAAAAACCCAAAACAACTAAAAAGATTTTGCATCTCAAGGAAAAAAATGAGATGAAAAATCATCGTTTACTTTCTAAGCACAATGGTAGAGTTGAAAAAAAATAAATTCTAATAAAAGAAAAAGATGGAAACTGAATAGTACATAGAAATCTCATGCCAAGATACTAATCTAATTAGACAAAGAAAAATGTACAGCACTCATACTATACCCAGTCTTAGGAATGTTTCAAGTTCTTGGGATCTTGCCAAAGACAAGCTATCTTTTCAGAGGGAATTCTGCCCTCTAGTGTATACTAAAAGTAGCTAAAGTCCATGAGAATTATATCAATAAATTACTGTTTTATAGTTAACCAAAATATTTTTACTTCATTCTTAGAGCATCATAATTCTCTCCTTAAGTGAAGGTCTTCATATCCTGCTCCTAAATCAATTTCTATTATCAGACTGAATAAACTTCGTGACTGTCATAACTTCAAGTACCTATTCTTCCCTACATACCCAAGAAACACCTAAAGCATTTAACTGACTCATTTTCCATAGCAAGAGAAATCTAGCACAACCCAGGGTATAGAAGTAAAACAAAATTAAGTTTTAAAAGTTTATGATACAGATAGACACATGGCTCTTAAAATCAGATTTTTGAAACTTTTTGGCACTATAATTTAAGGCTAAGAGCAAAGGAAAAAGGCTGTTGTGCATAATAAATAAAATTCATCTCATAGGATTTTCCAAGAACACTAGAATTTGTTCAACTCTGGGCAACCTTGAAAACCACCAGGGACATATTTCCTAGGTTCACAGTATATGCTGTAGGTATTCAATCCAAACTGACAGATGTTACCCCATCCTGGTGACCACAAATGAAAAAAATTCTTACTTTGAAAGCTTTTCTGTGTTTGGAATCTCATTTACATGTTCACATTGGCAGGGACTTCAGTTCCCGATCCAAATGTCAACCATCCCCCCAACCCCACCAAAAGAATATCACTAGTATCTTTATTCATATTCTCTCAGTTACTAGCTCGTCCTGAAACAATATCTCCAAATCAAGAATGTGAATGAAATCACCTTTAATAGATTCAAAATATTCCAACTATTTATGAGGAAATCTTTAAAGATTTTCCTTATTTAACTGCAAATCTATTTACTGCAACACCTATAGAGGCATATTTAAAAAATAAGTTAAGAATAAGTTAAAACCAAATGGAGCAGGGTATCAGCAGCCACTGAAGAATATGAAGGAGAAAGTCAGGTACAGGGTGTTTTTGCCCCAACACAAAGCACATCATCCTGGAGCTGACAAGTAAAATCAATCATTTCCATTATGACCCCTAGTTCATGAAACTTTCTCTTAAAAACTCTAGCTAGTCCTATCCTGGAACAAATGGCTGCCAGAAGAAATGCACTTAACACAACTTGGGCAAGGATATCTCCTACCTGACTCCCCTGGCAACACCCTCATATAAGCTGCCTACAATGCGTGATTCAGACCTCAGTAGGAATTGATTACCATAAGGAAACAGCAATAGCCATCATTTCCCAATTGACTGATCACACCTTGTCTATAGCCTCACTGTTGACTGCTGACAGACATCAATGTACAAAGAAACCTGGAACTCATTCTTTAAAAAACGTGCTAGCCCCTTCAATTTCGTGAGATAGGAAAGAGTAGCCCCTTCAATTTCATGAGATAGGAAACAGTATAAAAATCTCCGATAGCCATGGTTAAGGGAAAAAGGCTTACAAAGGAAATGGGATGGAATAGTCCTCTTACTTCCTTCAAAAATAACAAAATAAGAAATAGCTTTCAAAGAATTCCTCATTAGTTATAAAGTTGAAGAGAGATTCTTTTAATAAAAAAGGCCAATCAGGAGGGTAAGAAAGAGCAGTTGTATGGCACAGTGGCTGAGAACCCAGGCTTTCGTCTTAAATTGATCTAAACTGAAATCCTGGCTCCACCAATCAATCAGTTACATAACCTAACAAGTTGATGATGCCTCTCTCAGCCTTGGTGTCCAGCTCTGTGAAACAGGCACAAAGTTAGTGCCTACCTCTTAAAGTGTTTACGTCGATTAAAGAAATAATATACGTAAAACACTTAGACTATACCTTAAATTTGGTTAACTAGTCAGTAAATAGGAGCTATTTGTTCTTTTTAAAAGGGCAAGGAAATATTTAACCTACAGTCTGAGAAAACAGTATGTCTGATACTTAATCTAGACAACAAATTGCTTCCAAAAGGAAATTGAAATGGTCATTAAAGTGAAACATGTCACCCTACATCGGGAGAAACCCCTGCCCACAGGAACCAAACAGGTAACATAAATGACTGAAACCACTGAATTGGGACCAGGAAAAGGCAAACCCCATCTATTCCGATCCAGCCCACTGCTGCTGTAGGGAAAGAGGGACAGTGGCAGAACTTCTCATTTCTCAAGAAAAGCCAGTAATCCAGATTTTTATGTCAACTTTCCTGATTTTTAAGTACTGGCCAAATAAACACACCTAAGAAAAGATTTGGTCCACGAACTTCAAGGTTGTGATGCCTACCTTGGAGTGGAATCTCAAACCAGAAACAGAAGATAAGCTCAGTGGTTATGTAACTGAGGAACTCCAGCGCCCTGAAACTGTGTCTCAAAAGGGATACATCGACATTTTAGAAAGGAAAATTATTTTATGTACAAACTATCCTAAGCAATGCAGGATATTTAGCATCCCCGAACCCTACCACTAAGTACCAGTGGCCTCCTTGAGTCGTTATGACAATCAAAAAATCTCACCACACATTTCTGAAATTTCCTACTGGCAGCACCATATTTGCTAAGAACAACAAAGTTAAATTCAAAAGTTAGTGGGAAGGTCAAGAACATCGATTTAAAAAGAGTAATAAAATAAGGACTGGCCAGTTCTGAATCAACTAAACTAAAATCCCAAATTGTCATCAAACAAGAAATCTCACTGAGTAGAAGCTTAAAGCTGGTGTGGAAACAAATCAAAAGGTTTAATTCCCTCTCCTTACTTCTAGAATTAATTATGACAGAAGGAAACTGCCTTGTTCTTTTCTCTAGCCATAGCTTTTACAGTGTTACTGAACATTATAGTTTTCCATCAGTCTCTTTTCCCTACAGCAGGAGCTTACACATAGAATTGTACATGCCCCAAAGAAATCATGGTGGAAGAAATCTAGGCAATCAAGGCACCCACCCTTTCTTTAGTAACACTCCTGAATTTTTCCCTTAACAGCACATTCTCCTCTATAAGAATGGGTCCAAGTTACCACATAACCCAGCAATTCCACTCCCAGGAATATACCCAAGAAAAATAAAAACACATGTCCACACAAAAATGGACATCATTGTTCATAAGAACATTATTCATAATAGCCAAAGAGTGGAAACAACCCTAGGCCCATTAATTAATTAATGAGTAAACAAAATGTGGTATATTCACACAGTGGAATATGACTTACTGCATCATATGAATAAAAAGGCCATAAAAAGAATGAAGTATTGGCACATGCTACAACATGGATGAAACTTGAAATCATTACGTTAAATCAAAGAAGCCAGACACAAAAGGCCAAATATTGTATGATTCCATTTACATGAAATGTCCAAATACGTAAATCTAGACACAGAAAAGTAGATCAGTGGTTGACTGGGTTTGCTGGGGTGGGTAGAGGTGGGGATGGAGATGAAAGAGTAACTGCTAACATGTTTGGTTTTTCTGGGGTGATGAAAATGATTGTGGTTGTAGGTGGCCACAAGAAGTGCCCTAGGCTCCCGAGCTGGGGCAGTGGGGGGGCAAAGGCTTCAGCCACACCCCTCTGACATCTGCACCCAGCCCAGCAATGACCAAGCCACTGCTGGAAGCCCCCTGGCCTCCCATGCAGGAATGAGGGGGTTGCCACAGGCCTCAAACCCACTCCTCCTCCTTCCTCCTTCTCCCACCCTATTTCCTTCCCCTTTCGTCTCTCCCCTTTCCCCCCAGCTGCTCTGCAATATCATAGAATGTAAAAATAAATAATAATATTAATAAATAAATAAACTTAATAAAAATAATGATTGTGGTTGCTTAGCTCTGTGAATGCACAACTCTGGGAGAATGCTAAAAACCAATGAACTGTATAATTTAAATTAGTGAATTATATCTTAATAAAGCTGTTAAAAAAAAAAGAACACATTCAATTATAAATAATTAAATTGATAAAACACCATTTGTTCTCCTAAAGAAAATCATTGTTAGAGTCCAAAAATTATCACAGGTCATGTCTGCTAGAATATCCACTTTCTTCTAATTATCTTAGTTATTACAGTAATTACCAATAAGCTCTCACTCATGGTATTTACTCTTTTGAAACAAGCCCAATTTCCTCTTCCTGGAATGGCCATTCTCCTCCTCACTTAATGGACCACACCATGTAGATCTATTCACCAGGCATATGGGCACATGCCAACTGACCAGGCACTTTACAAAAGGATCAAACCAGGAGATAAAGTCAGATTTCAAAGGTAGCTTATCTTTGTGTTTGCTGTTTGATATAAATATATATGCTGTGAACAATTCTGGGGACCTTTCTTCCTGCTTAGTAAGAATACTTGAAATATAATTAGATCCAGCTTTGAAATGCTCCCCCAAACATGAAGGCAATCCTTTAAAAGTAAAAGGTCTTAAAAAAAAAAAAAAAATCAACACAGGTCAATGATCTGATCGTTTGATCATCCTAACAAGAGGTTCTGATCAAAACTGGAAACATTTCTTCCAATATTGTGGCTATGCCTGATTTTGTTACTTTAAGTGAAATGTTCAATTCAAAAGATAATATATTGAAAATTTTGAGACCTTAAAAGCTAAAATAAGCAAAGTTCATATTAACTCATTTCTGAAGGGGCTGGGAGAGATCAGATTTTTAACTGCTCAGACAGGAGAACTCTGTTGCACAAATTAAAAGTTCCTAGGGACTGGTCAAATATGCTGACTACTGGCAAACCACAGTAATGGTCAGGCATTACTGTTTTCTCACAGCACTATGAGGAATTCTGTCTGTTCTATCTTTGAAGCAAACATTGCTAAACTGACATGATCCATGATGTTGTTTGAGATTCAACAATAAAGCCCTTTTTTTTTTTTTTCTTTTTGCTCTGTAGACTAAGACAAGGCAAAACTATATGGGAAAATGATATCTTTCACCCTTTTCACCCTTATATTTTATTGCTTTAGGTCATTCCCAATCTATAAGGAGGCAGCTAAATCGTGGGCCCTTAATTAAACAAGTCAGTGCCTATGGCTAGGATTATAAATTTTGATGAGACTAATAGTAGCCCACTGCTGGAATGAGGTAAGTAATAAATGTTGAATTGAAAGTAAGCAGAAAATGTGGGACTGAAGGCTGGCCAGTCAGATACCAGCAATCACTGGTAGAAGCTACATGCAAGTAGCTAACTGATAGTGAGGACTGGAGAGTGGGGGAAGAGGTGGATCAAGAGCTTGGAATGACAAGACCATGAGAATTTAGACACACTAAGCTAAGCATTGTGCTTTCTACTTCCAAATGTAGAATACTTTTTGTAGTCTGATTCCTGCCACTAATTAAAATTGTGTTTACTCCATTCCCAAAACATAAACTTTGGCCTTTTATAGCTGAAGCAGTGTGCTATTTTAAACATGTGGAGGAAATACATTTTCAGTTACAAACATTTGCTTCTCTGAATCTGTGCTTATTTCTGAATCTGTGCTTATCTTAGCAAAAAATGTGGGACAGGATGTTTTACTCTCCTGCTCTGGTTTTCCTGTATTGCTTAAATCTGTTTAGAAAGAAGGAAAATAAATAAAGTGTTTCTGTTGGACAATTTCTATAAACTAACGCAGCTCCCAAAATGAGAAAAGTCTGTGGAAAAAATATTTTACTCCTTTAAGATAATTCTCTTTTAATATATTGGATTATTCCCGTAATTCTTCCTTTGAAAAGACTTTCCATACCCTGTTGTGTAGAGTCTGCAACAGATGCTAATATCTGCAGAGATATAATGTGTCCACTCAGACGTGCTAGATCAGCTGAATTCCTCTTGGCTCTGTCTTTTCCCAAGCACAGTTATAACTGTAAAAGCTTTTTGAGATGCATTTCAGAAAAATGAGCATACCAACCTTGAAGGTCATTCTGGATTTATTCAGAAATTCAGGGTACACTATCATAACTAAATGTGTCCCTTTTTTCATGTACAACTTGTACAACTTTTACTCAGGACCTCAGCAGACATATCCTTGTAATCTGTTATGTTTCATTACAGCTTTCAAAGAAACTAATTTTGGTCAAATTTCACTTTATCCCCTCTATAAAGGAGTTAGCAGTTCATTAATCTACTGAAAAATATTTCACTAGAATAGGTCTTGGGAATAATTCCCAGTTGGCTGCTCCAGATTCTTTCTTTACCCTTCTCCATGCTGCCCTCTACCCCAGAAGCTGCACTGTATCGGCAACCTGATGGACACTCTTTCCTTAACCAAACTTTAGTCAGACATCTCTGAGCACTCTTCTCCATGCTGACTCCTGTCATTGCTGGGCCTGCATAGCTGAGTTTTAGCAAGAATCCTGCTAAGTCAGTTTAGAATCTCTTCCCTTGATATCTGCTCACCCTAGCCTGCTTTCAGCAAGAATCCTGTTAAGTCTGTTCAGCAAGAATCCCTCTACCCTTATGACTCCTCTTAGTAATTTTCCTCCACTGACAGCACCCACCCCCACAATTCTGCTATAAATCCCCAGCTGTGTTTGCTGTATTTGGAATTGAGCCCTCTTTCTTCCCTAGAGACAGTACTGACACCTACTGCAATAGTTTTAGTCTTCCTTACTGTTTTAACAAGTGTGGGAACAATTTTTTCTTCCACAAACCTCAGTAAGCAGTGAGTGCTCTGACAAAAGACTGGAGGAAGGGAAGAAATCTGGATATTTATTCCCTTGGCTGCCCCCTGGGGCAGTCCATCCCTCAACTGAAGGTCTCAGCGCCTGTCAGGTGGCCCATTCCACAAAACCCTCTCTGTCTTCCAGTGCCATCAGCTTTCCCCCTCCAGTCCCTCCAGGCCGAGGGGTGATAATGGAGTCTCATTATTACTAGCCCCAGGGACACCTTGCTATTCCTATCCCTGTGGTTTTCTATCACTTTGTGAGTTATTAAACTCTCCTCAAAGTATCCTAATTTGAGGAGGCCATCTGTTTCCTGCTGGGTCTCCTGAATACAGATATCATCTCAGCAGATTTCTTATTCTAGAAAGGCATTAGCTCTTTCTAAGAAAGGCAGGCATGGATATAGAAAGCAGTGAGATTCTCACACAACTGACTTAGTGACTTAAACAAGCTGACTTTGTTAAGCTGCCACCTCTCTCTCCTTCCTCTAGTTATTTCACAATTATAGTAACAGAAAATATTTTCTAAAACATACAGTTTCCAACAGAATCTCTAACCATCAATGGGGATTATTTTAAGAAGAAATATCCAAGGCAGCTAAAAGTAAAAACTATGCTAGTTTAAACTAACTATGCTAGAAACCTGAGATAGAAGAACTTCTTTGTCTTTATTTCTATCTGGTACTTAATATACAGAGGTAAATTCCAAAGTAAAGATTTGAACAAACCCAAGAAACACTTTAATAATACCAGATACAAACCTGGTAACTAATGTAATAGCCTGCTGAAGGCTAATTTCACGACCCCGTGGCTCACTCGGGAGAGTGCGGCACTGGGAGTGCCAAGGCTGCGGGTTCGGATCCTATATAGGGATGGCCGGTGTGCTCACTGGCTGAGCGCAGTGCAGGCGACACCAAGCCAAGGGTTACGATCCCCTTACCGGTCACAAAAAAAAAAAAAAAAAAAATGAAGGCTAATTTCATAGGTAGTCTAGAGCAGTATTTGTCAAATTCAGGTCATAGTAGATTGTGAAATCAATTCAGTGAGTCATAACATTTTAAAAAATGACACATACTATACACAGTGAAGTAAAATAAAAAATCAGAGTGCAAAAAATCATTTCACAGAATTTTCATCTCACCTTTTTTTTTTTTTTTGTCATTTTTTTGTGACCGGCACTCAGCCAGTGAGTGCACTGGTCATTCCTATACAGGATCCGAACCCGCGGCGGGAGCGTCGCCGCGCTCCCAGTGCAGCACTCTACCGAGTGCGCCACGGGCTCGGCCCTCATCTCACTTTTTTATATACCTATTTTTATGGGTATATAGGGTATAATATAAAATGCATTCCTTGTAGTCGAGAAGTATGAAAGCTATTGGTCTGAAGAGAACAACTTTCAAACAATACAATGAATATAAGGCTAGAAACATGTTGTTTCAGCCTTTAGCTTCACATTTTTTTAATTTCAACCCTCACAAAAAATAGTTTGTCACCCAGTGTAAGCACATCCATAAGTAAAATAAAAATTTTATGAAACAGTATTTACTCTTACTACATGTGATGTACTTTGATATTTTCTTTTAAATGATGATTGCAAACTACAGCTGGTAAAGAGTGCCAGGCCAGGAGAATTCTGTTCACATTATCATGAAGCTCTGTCCCTTCTGCAGCCACCTTCATCTGATTTTATATCATTTCCACCACGGTAGCAGCAGTCAAATCTTTTTCTTTCTTAGGTTTCTGTGTAACTACTACATGACTCCTGCCACCACCTGTTATCTCTAATGGAGAGGAATATTTTGAGTAAGCAGCAGATAGAGTATGTGGCAAATGCACTATAGCCCCATCCACATCTCTTCACATTCATGCCAAAAGTAGCATCTTACTGCAAGCACCTGCAGCTCATGGCCAAGGACTGAGGACAAGAAACAAGTGGATGGAGCTCTGAGCCAATGTCAGATAAGAGCTGGAGGATGAACATCCCAGCCTCCTCACTCCTTGCTGTGTTCTTCACAATCTTCCCAAGTTCCCCAGGAGGACTGAGGGTCAGCCACCACCAGCAATCTGCTTTACTGACTTCTTCCACCTTTCTATTGGGACTTCCTGGAATCAACTCTCACATAAATGATTTACACTCAAACCTTTGTCTCAGGGTCTGCTTCTGGCTAAACGTAACTTAAGAGAGCACATCAGTGTAAGACAGTGTTGTCTGAAGTCAGGGCTGCAAAGATGAGAAAGGTCTGCCCTAGAAAAGCTTTTGAAAAGTCACCGCTTTTTAAAAAAATGTGAAACAAACAAAACTTTACTGCTCATAGCAACAACAGGTACATTCAAGGAGGGAAGGAAGCAGTGAACATCTCTGACTAAAGGGTCAGAGAAGCCAGTTTAGGAGACTTGCTCTGCCCCAAACACCTTAGGGACATTAAGAATACAGAACTCCCCACAGGAGTCAGCTTGGTGGTCAGGGCTAGCCATGGGAGGCGGTCTATGTTCACTTTCCTGTGTGCTACAACCTTAGGCTTCTCTCATTTACTGTGACGCTTTACTTCTTACATATAAATTAAGAAGAAAGGAATTTTTACTTCTTCCAAAGAGAAAGAATTCCAGTCTTCAGCTAAAAATAACTCAAGTAATATGGAAAATATGAAGGGGGAAAACTATTAAGCTACTGACGTGTTAAAAGAACTATTTGTAAATCACCTTTGACCTTTTTATGGTCCTTTGAGGTTATGGGGGTTGGGAGTGACTACTCATCTCCATTAGAAGTTCTGATGAACTGCTGATATTTTCATTCAGTTATTATTTTTAAATGTAAAATTTACATGTTCAGCTCTGTGGTCAACACTGTAAATCAGGACTTCTTTCAGGCAGGAATCAAACAAGAAAGCTGTGGCTAATTTTCCTTTGCATCTTCTATTTTGCTAAATATTTCAGCAAAGGCATAGCAGCAGCATAATTCCCTCTCTCGGGAAAGGCGTTAGAAGACTTGCAGTTAAAGCAGGTCCTTGTACAGAAAACAGCTTCTCCAATGTGCCAACTACTCAGACTGAGACTCGAATACTCACCCTGACCCAGCAGGGAGTGACGGCAGAGCTGAAGGGACATTAGCCTGTGGTCTTTCTTTCTCATTTTGCTTGAAGAAGGATTTGGCTTCTTTAGATGTAGCATCCACTTCCTTAGTCACTCTGTGCCAAGGAAAGAGATATCAAGTTTATAAGAGGAAGACAGAGAGAGAGAAGCAAAATCTAAGGAAAGGGAATAAATGACAGCTAGGAAAATATCCACTGGGCTTTCAATAAATTCTGGCTGCTGAGCTTTATGATTAAAGTTTACTACAACAATTCTAAATAAAAACATTTTCTCTGACTAAAACTAACAAATGAAACAACAATGTATGTAAATTTTATCTCCCTAAAAAGTCCCCTCTATGACTTCTGTCAGCATGAAACACACTCCAGCAGTCACTACTAAATCTCAGTCTGACGTGGGTTACTGATGTGAAGGCTGGAAAAGGCCCTCATGATGTACCTCACACAGTGATTAGTATTCAGACTTAAAGGTCCAGTGAAAGTTGAGATGGGGAGATGGAATATTGGGGAGAAAAACATTGTTATTATTTCAAGGAGAAAAGCAACAGTATAAACAATTGAAAATACTCTGCGGAAGGCTCTACACCTAAAACAACCCAAAGATGAAACAAAATCCCTGAGAACTGGCTATATTAACACTAATGCAGAAAGAGAAGAAAGCAACATGACCGACTGGGAAAACTGCCCTCTATAAAACTGAGTCCTAAAGGATCAAAAAGGATATTTATGGTGCCCGAAGTTTCAGATGAAGAGAACAGACGAAATGCCTAATCCCTGCCTAGGCTTGCCAGATCAACAAAAACTTCTGAAGAATATTGTTTAAATTCCAATTTATCAATGGGAGGGTCCAAGATTATGGTCATTACATAATGAATGTTGAATATGGTCAGAAAAAGATTGGCCAAGAATAATGACAGATTATCCCATAAATTCCATCTTTGAAGAAATATCTCTATTTATCTATCTTCTGGCCCTCCTTCTAGGACAAATTTTCTTATTTACAGTCATCTCACTCCTGCACTTAGTACTGTGTCACATATACAAGTGGCACAGAATAAGAGTCTAGGAGTTTTTGAATTAAAAATCTTCACTGGGAACAACTGACGAATTCATCTTAAAGAGTGACTTTTTTTTTTTTTTTTTCCAATCCTGTTACTCCCTTGATCAAGTTCTTGTGATGGCCCAGTATTACTCAGAGGATCAAATATAAACTGCTGAACCTCACATTCAAGGCCTTCCAAAATCTGGTCCTACTCTAAATCAGGCTCAATTTGTGTGTCTCTCTACTTTCCCAAATGATCCTCTTAGTAACATGAGTCAACAGTAAAAAATACGAGAAAGAATTTTATGATAGATTAGATTATGGTTCAGCAAATATTCCCTCCTTCCCTATTAAAGTAACAAAGACACTTCCCTACCCCACTGATGCTGAGCTTGGATATAAGACCTGCTTCAATAGCCAATGAGATATTGGCTGATTTGACAGGAATAGAAGCTTTAAATGTTTGTGCTATTTCACTTGTCCCTTGAATTCTTCCCTTGAGCCAGAAGAATATGCCTCAACTAGCCGCTGGTTCAAGATAGCAGTAAGACACATGCCACAGACCTGAACCCAACAAGAAGCTTGCAGTCAAACTTAGTTCAACAGAACCCCAGATATCTAGAGGCACATGAGCAACAAATAAATGCTTGTTGCTATAAACCACTGAGTTTTGGGATGGTTTGCTACACAGCATTACAGTAGCAACAGCTGACTTACACATTTACATTTCATGAGTGAGAAAACTGAAATCTAAGGAGTTAAGTACTTATTCAAGACTATCCAGAGATTAAGTGGCAATGCTAGAGAGAACCCTGTTGCAGACAGTGTTTTCTAAAAATGGTTACCACAAATTTCCCATCTCACATGCTCTTCCAGAACCATGATACTACCCTAGTGAGAGGGGAAGTCTAAGCTACCACCCCTTGAAACTAAGTGGGCTTTTGTGGCTGCTTCAACTCCTAGAGTTCTACCGAAGTGGCACTACATAACTTCTGGGCTAGATGATAAAAGGTGATACAGCTTCTACCTGGCTCTCTCTTCTGGGAATGTACCTTTGAAACTCCAAGTTACCGCACAAGAAGTCTAGCTACTCTGAAGCCACTATGCTCTAGAGACTATATGGGAAGACACATAGAGACAGATGCCTGAGAAGCCTGTTCCAGCTCCCAGTTGTTTGAGTCTTCCTAGCCCTGGTGCCAGGCATGGGAATAAAAAAACTTTTGATATGGCTTCAGACCCAGCCACTGTCTGACTACAACTGCACAGGAGACCCCGAGCAAAAATTGCCTAGGTGAGCCCAGCTGCCCCTGGAACTATGAGAAATTTTAATAAAACAATTGTTTAAGCCACTAAATTTTGGGGGGATTTCCTATACTACTATATAGATAACCCTAATATGCCCACATCCAAATCTCAGGCTTAATTCAGAGTCCCAGAGTACTAGACTAGAATGAGTTCCTTTAAATCTCCTTTGCCTTAGTAGAATCCGGGGTAGGCCTGAGATCGCTAGTGAAGAGCAAATAGAAACTTCCACTTACACATGGTGGTCTGAACACATGCTTTATCTTCCACTCTCTACCAAAACCCTACTGAATAGTGGAAAATGAGTTTTAAAAGGTAAAACTATCCAAGGATAATGAGAAGAGGTATAACAACAACAACAACAAAAAAATGACAATCAAATTTTTTCAAAGTAGAAAGCAAATTGACATGTAGTAATTGGCTTTGGTTTTTGCTTTCTCTGGTCTCCTAAACCTGTAGCCATGTGTGATGGCCAAGAAGAAGCAAGCCAATCTGTACTACAGCACCCCAGAAAGGCTCATTAAATTGAGATACTGGGAGCCTTTGAAGGTAGAAGAAAGGAGTGATGTTGAAACCAGTTGAAAGTTTGCATCAGGAGCCACTGGGCTCCAGATCCCATTCTGCACCTCATACCATAGGCTACTCTTCTCCGCCCAACCTAGCAGAACTCATTACTCTTTGGAGAAATGAAACCCACAGAGGTTTCAGACTCACAAAAGGCAGGGCTGAAGTCCTATTCTGAAAACAGAAAAATTAAATGAAAATCTGTTTATTCACTCTCTCCTTGCCACAACAACCTTGAAGGCTATGTGCTCCAGATGGCTGAGTTACAAGATGAAGTGCTACCCAACCTATATGGCACTTTGTACCACTAAGAAATAGGTACTGTATTATGCTATTAAGTTGCTGAGTTTGAGGCCAGCCCGTGGCTCACTCGGTAGAGTGCGGTGCTGATAACACCAAGGCCACGGGTTCGGATCCTATATAGGGATGGCCGGTTTGCTCACTGGCTGAGCGTGGTGCTGACAACACCAAGCCAAGGGTTGAGATCCCCTTACCGGTCATCTTTTAAAGAAAAAAAAAAAAAAAAAAAAAAAAAAAGTTGCTGAGTTTGTGTTACCCCAGCACAGCCTTGAGTAGCCAATCACATCAATAAAATTAATATGAGTTTCAGAAAAAGAGAAAATAGTGGGAAGTTATCAACAATAAAAGAAAATTTCCTAGAAATGAAGGATGGGTTTCCACAAAAAGAGCCACAGACCATTTGACACAGTGAATTTAAAAAGATCCATATAGAGGCACACTACTTTGCAATTTCAGAATTTTGGTGACAGAAAAAGATGAAGATCAAGTGGCCCAAATTACAGGGAAAGGAAAAGCAGCCTTTATGGAACACACGTTTGGTTTTGTGTTTTATTTGTTTTACCACAGGACTTATAAGATTTTTATAGCAGCCACCTAAGACAATTCAGTAAACATTTTCTGAAATGCAACCTAGATCCAGGCACTGTGTTAGATGTTGGACACGTAAAAAAAAAATGACATGGACTCTGCAGGCAGGACAGCCAGCACAATAGTATGTCATGACAATACATGATATATATACTAAGTGCCATAAAGGAAACACAGAAAAATGATAATTTATGGGAGTATCTCTTAATTTCTTACAGCTGAAGTCCTATCCGTATTCCCTAGGAAACATATTGTGTAAACTGCTATATTTTCCTCAGGGATTTTGGTAACTGACACAAAGTAACACCAGCAGATTACTCTTCATTGATAGTATGCCTATTATTTCACTTTTAACAAGCAATAAGAAATTCAGCTATTAAAATAACTTGAAGTAGGAAAATTGTTATAGTCCACCTCTCATACACAAGACAGAACCCTGACAGGAAAAGGCTTATTATTAGCAATAGTTAATTCAAGTGTTCTCAGCAGAAATTCCATTTTAACTTCATTTTCACTTACTCAGAACTTCCTGAAAAGTCTTTATTCGGGCAGAAACTTTCCATGACCAGCCTTTTCCAAAAGGTGAATCATTTAGGAAAGTCTGAGCTAACTGGCTCAGCAGGTTATGTGATAAGGAAAGATAAAAAAATACCATTTTCCCCCATACCCCAAGGTTAATAAGCTATACATTTTTCAAGTGGGGGGAAAAGAAAGCAAAATAAAATGGCAAAAATCCAAAATTTAACCATTAAAACACAGTTCGAAAAACTAAAAGACTTTGTGCTAACACTACCTTATGCTTATACTTACAAATTCTTCCCAGTCATCACTAGCTCTTTCTCACATTTCTTAAAGATGTAGTAATGTTCTCAACTTGATACAAAGACAAAAGAAAAACAGGATAATGACATCAAGAGATAAAAAATATGCTCAAAACCTACACAACAAATTTGTATCTGGTTGTCAATTAAAATTCAGATCTCCTAAATTCCCTTATGAGTGTTTCTCATAATACTTAAATCTAACTACAAATAATTAAAAAAAAATCTTGCCAACATACTAACATGCCAACTATGGGAAGGGCAGCTGGCCAGTACGAGAACTGAACCCTGGACCCGGGTGTTACCAGCACCACACTCTAACCAACTGAGCTAAGCAGCCAGCCCCTATGCCAACTCTTAACAGGGTTTTTGTTTTCAGGGAGAAGGAGTTCACGAACTTTCACGTGAAATGCTATATATTTCTGTAATGTATGATTTTTTTAAGTGATAAGCATTTGAAATATAAAATACATGTGTGTGAGAGTATGGAATTTATGAAAAAAGGGCTTCCATACTCATTTCTTTGTTTTGTTTTTGACAGAGACATGGTGCTGCCCTCTTCTGACAAAGGATGGAAACAGCAGAATCCTTTTTTTTTTTCGTGGCTGGCTGGTACTGGGATCCAAACACTGCAACACTGGTGTTATAAGGTTGTGTTCTAACCAACTGAGCTAACCAGCCAGGCCCTAGAATCCTTGTATACCCATCCAGTGTTTAAAATTACCATCCATTTGCTTTCGAAAATGAGATAGAAAATTTGTGGCAGACAGCTATATTAATATTTCTAAATCCACAAAATTTAATTTGATCAAATATTTAATGATTTTTTTCAGAGCAAGAGTTATTCACCAACTTTTCATATTCTCTATATGGGACCACTGGTAAAGTTATAAATAAATCTTCCTTAGATATTTTACATGACACATGGGAAATAATCCAAGCCAAGAAAGACTTAACTTCTAATCATTTTTAAACCTATATTACTAATGGTACATTAATAAAATTTCTATATTATTTTTATAAGCTTTCCAAACCGGTGAACGTTTACCATCAGTGTTCTGCTACCCTCTATTGGACAATTCAATAGTTTCCAGTACAATTCCTGGCAGCAAAATACCTTATTAATTCACATCATCAATACTTATTTAATGGATCCCCCAAATAATTAATTACCAAGGAAAAGAGAGCCTTACAATGGAAAATTCTGAGAAATATTGCTTTAAATGGTCTAACTTACTGCCACCAATATTGGGTTTCCCGATGGATGAGAAGCATCATCAATTAGCATTTTTGTCTAACATGATTAATCTGAAATAATCACGAGGAAATGATGCAGAAATCCAAACTGAGGGACATTCTGCAATATGAATGGCCTGGACTGTCTAAAAAAACAATGCCATGAAATACCAAAAAGACTTGAAAACAGTTCTAATTTCAACAAGGTTAAAAAGAACAAATGCTGCAAAAGAAAAAAAAAAAGACCAGATGTATTTAATCTTGGATTAGATCTTGGACTGAATGAGAAATATAGCTACAAAGAACATTACTGGGGTCACAGGGGAAAAATGTGAATAGAATCATATATATAGTGCTACTCAAAGTGTGGGATGCAATTGTTTTGCATCCCTGTTATTAGTCCTGGATGAAATCAGTACAGAAATTGGGAATACTTAGAAACTTGACAATGTCACAATATTCAAGACATGATCAGTAGACTCACTGCATTAAATAGAGAATAGATAAATTCAGTTATTGTCAAACTTACAAGGTGAGTCGCGTATGATATGAACTGTCTATTGTCTATCAGTCATGCACAACAAGACCACATTACAATGTGTGAGATATTTTAGGGTTATTTTGTCAAATAAAAGGCCAAAATATAATAAAATGTAAGCATTTATTTTTATGTGTTATTTTTTACAATCTTTGAATTGTTAATCAAGTGTGATTTTTAAAATTTATATTTTAAAATTAGTAACTAAATTAAGAAAGCAAAATTGGTGTTATCTCTTTTTAATCCTAATTTATTAATGACAAAACAGGTCTCGCTTGAGTTTCTATAAAGGAAACACACACCTTTTCTGAATGCTACAGTAGTAGTAAACTACATGATGTTAATGGAAGTGATTCCAAAAAAATGAAGACCAACAAAGGTCATACTGGTTTTATTTTATGATCCTCCAAATATTAAATTTGGTTTCAGATCATGCAGCGCTAAAACCATAGTGAGTTCTTTGCAGAGATGTTTTGGCTAATGAAGCAACAAATCCATCAAAACTTCAGTGGCATTTACACACAAAACATAAATAAATAAGTTCAAAATCAAAAGAAATCTTTGAAAGAAAGAATACTGAACTAAAAAGCCAATAGAAGCAGATGCAAAATTCTACATATTACATTAGAATGTTGCAGACTTCTGAGAAAGGAGGTTGCTAAAGATTATATAGCTTTTGACAAAGAAGCCCTTTTGATTGCTAAAACTAAAACATATACCATTGCCAAGATATCAGTAAAAGACTGCATTAGTGATGTTTGCTTGGAAATGTTGGTAAATCTGCGGCAAAGAAGGTGGTTCAAGTACAACTTTCCAATCATACCACAGATTAAAGTATTCAGAATCTGGCTTATGATATTGAAAACTATTATATGGTTAGCAAAGTATTTTTCAATGCAACTTGAAAAATGTGATATTGCTAACATGAAAATTCTCTTATTACATGTGTGTTTTAAACATGAGAGTGATATAAAGGATTCTGTATGGTAAAATTATAACCACAATGTCAACAGAAGTGGTTTGGAGTATCAGTGTTTGCAAAGTATGTTCCAGTGGTGTAGGTACATGACAGGAAAACATTTTGAATTAAGGGGCTTGTGCTAGAACATAAATTAACACATTGTTTCCTTCTTCAAGAAAATTCTTGGTACCAAAGGAAAACAGAAACAAAAAACCAAAAAACCCTATACACAGTCCCATAGTAAAAACAGTGAATTATGTAAGGCTATTCAATTATGTAAGTCATTCAATTTTTAAATTCCTCTCTTTATATGTGATAAACTGAATGATGATCATAAACGAGCATATGTTATACTGCAGGCTGAGACACAGCGCTTATGAAAAGGAAAAATTCTGTTGAGAATGATGAACTATGGAATAAACATAGTGTTTCTAAAAGAAAAAAATAATCAGATGGTCCCCAATTTTAAAGACCTCAATTAGATAGCAAAACTTGCTTATTTGTCTACTACCTTTGGTATTTTTAATAATCTTACTACTTCCATGCAAGAAAGTGATTCAAGATGTTTTTCAGTAGCAAATAAATTATAAAGGTAAAAATGAGAGTTAGAAGCCTGGAAAAGGAGTTTCTACATATTAACACATTTCATAGAAAGTTCTGAATTGTATTTTCTATCAAAAGAATATCCATGCATAGGAAATTCATGCCACTGATGAAGCACTAAAGAGGAACTTTGAAAATACAGCATCACTAGTTTCATTTTGGATAAAAGTAAAAATATAATCCTAAACTTAATGAAACTGCTGTAAAATTTATATCTCCGATCCCGTGAAAATATCTCTGTGAAATGAGTTTCATCATGAGTGTTATTTAGAAAAAGATAACCAACACAGAAAAAATTTACATATACATTATCCCCCAGGAATAGTATTATCATCAATCTGGCTTAGATAAATCAACAAAAAATAAGCTCTTTTGTCACAATAAAAACTTTAAATACCAATGTAAACAGCATTCATTCAAAATGTGTATCTGATGTTTAATACTAAGAAATATTTTACTCTTAGCTTTTTTTTTTTGTTTCAATTGCAGAAAAACAAAAAGGTATAATTGATTCCCTGTATCAATCACCTATACACCTATACTCACACTTTCAATGTGCGAGTATATACAGCCTGTATAGTCACGTAATTCTTTTCTTTTCCTATCTTCAGTTGAATTTATTGAAATGTAATTTTAAGTCTGTTAAATCTTATTAAAAATTTGGGCTTGTATTTCGCATATATCTTAAAATTTATTTTTCTAGTAATTCATTTTATTGAATTTTACAAAAGCTTTGCAATGAAATGAAAACTTTAAATCAGGGTCCTTCAACATAGATAGTAATCTGCTCTAATGTTAAATTTACTGGATGTGCAAGTTATATTGTGCTACAAAGGAGAATGCCCTTGTTCTTAGGAGACGTGCTAAACTATTTAAGAATGAACTGTCACAATGTCTACAAGTAATTCTCAAATTCTCAAAACAAAAGAAAAATACAAATATAGATGGTAAGAGAGAAGCAAACAGTAGCCAGTGGTGAATCTCGACAGGTACATGGCTGTTTGTTGTAATACTATTCTTGTAGTATTTCTGTAAGTGTGAAATTTTTCAGAAGAAAATGTTGGGTAGAAATTTTTTTTTAAAAAAAAGTTTTGCTCCACACCATTTATAAAACTGATAATGTTAAATTCTTTTTCCAAAGTGTATTTTCACTGGATGAAACAACTGTTGGAAAACAGACATTATTTTTAAAATAACAGTTTTAAAGGAGATTATATTCTCAGAGAGCTCCCAGGTCTAATTAATTACTGTCAAGGAAAATAAATGTGACCACCCATAAAATTATTGATTAGCAAGCACTTCATCTGTTTTCATTCAGCTCTAAATTATAGATCTGCTGTTTTCACATAATAAAATTTAAATAAATGGGGGACAGGAAATTCCAAGCATGTGGTTCTTACCTTGAACAGCCAGGAAGCTAAACTGGTCAAGGCATTAAGCCCTTACTATATTTCTAAATAATAGTAAATAAACCTCATGAATCAATTACAACATAATATTAAGGTAAGGAAATAATACTGCAACCAAATTTCTCTCCTAGTACTTTTAATTCTTATCTAATTTCAGAGGCTTCACTGGGGCTTGTATTTCACAGTCAGGGAAAGTAATATAAGGAGAAATGATTTAACCGAAGTCACAAAGCATGGTAATGGTAGAACCAAATATTTGACGCTTACATCTCCTTGCTTCCAGCTGATCACTTAATAAAACTGAAAACTATATTACCGTATGTGAGAGGACCTTTCTCACGTTCCCTGACAATTTATGAAGCCAGTTTCCTTGGAGGTCAAACATAAGTCTTCCAAAATATTATGATAGGCTGGAATGAGGATAGGTGGCTAACACTATTTAGAAAAATGCTCACTTTCAAAAATACTAGTTTCAAAGTTTGTGAAGGTCTTCTTACCTCACTTCTTCACCAGCAAAATCAAACACCTTGGTGATTTTAATTTTTTCTGTTTCTTTAGGTTTCTCTAGCTCTTCTGCTTTGACCAACAATTTACTTGAACTTGTCTCTTCAGTCTCCTCTCCTCTCTATGAAAAAAGCAAGAAATGTAATCAATTTCAGCAAAGGACGAAATCTAAAAGAACCATCAAAACATGCTGTTTGTGGGCTGGCCAGTTAGCTCACTTGGTTAGAGTATGGTGCTGATACCAAGGTCCGGGGTTCAATCATTCTACCAGCTAGCCACCAAACAAACAAAATGCTATTTATGGCTGGTCTTAAATGTTTCTTCTCTAACCAAAAACCTATTGGAAATTTAAAATTAGAGTATTTCTGGAGAGGTATTCACTTCCTTTATCTCTCAACTTGCCTTAACTTGTGTACTCAGGGGCACTTTTGATTTTGGTCCCACGTCATTGAGGAAGCTGGCCCAGAGTTCATCCTCCTTCTTTTTCCTTGCATCCTCTGACCCATTGCCTTTTTCCTGCTCTGCAGATTCATCTTCCTCCTCGCTGCTAATTCCTTCAGATTCCGACTTGACATCCTCCTCTTCCTCTTCTACTGACAGGCCACCTTGTTTCCTCTTCCTAATCACCAACAGTCACAAGAAAAAGGAAAGACAAGACAGACAATGCAAAATTTTTTCAGTTACCCCTTTCTCAATTCCAAACATAATCTTGCAAACCTGAGAAAATTTTTAAATCTGGGACTACTGACTAAAACGTTGGGAGGAGTAGGAGAAATAAGCTGAAATTTTGTAGAAGAAAAACAGAATTGAGCATTTCCCCAATCACTTAGAATAGAAATATAGTGTTCTACCTCTAAGTCAAGATCAAGTATTTTCACCAAGAAAACAGCCAAAATCAGCTCACAGAATTAATCTGCCCAGAGTGTTCTTGGAATATATATATGCCAGATATTTTTGACTTTTTAAAACCACTCCATTCAGAAAACAAGTTCTATTGAGAAGAGCCTCAAATTTACTTGCACAATTTCTTCCAAGAGTTCTCAGGGAAACAAAATATCAGTATTTCTTCCTACTTCTTGAAGAAATGGAAGCTGGAATACAGAAAAATTCAAGGAGAAAAGAACTGGACCCAAGACTTATACGAGTAAATTGTTTTTTAGACTACTTTGACTTCAGGTAAATCATCTAGTATCTAAAATTCTTTTTTTCCTTTTCATAAACTATAATCTGGTTTTTGCTTCAATGCCCAGGAAGACAGAAACACCAATAAAAGTGAGATAAAAGACTTCTATGGAAGATTCCCTTACCTGAGTTAAATAATCTGTCAGATTTTCATAATTTCTGGTGGAAGTGTAATTCAGTATCAGGCCTATGGAAGGCAATCTGCTAATATCTATTTTTTTAAAAACTTAACTACATATAATCTTAGATCAAATAATTCTACTTCAATAAATTTCACTTACAAATATACAGATATGTATACAAAGACATATGAGGGTATTTTTAAAAGTTAGTAGAAAAACAGCATTAAAAGATAATGGCCAGTTAGCTCAGTTGGTCAGAGAGCAGCCTTATAACTCCAAGATTGCACATTTAGATCCCCGTACTGGCCTGCTCCAAAAAAAAAAGATCATAGTAATCTTTCCATGAACTTTTTGAGGTACCCTCATATACAGTCGGCCCTCTGTATCTGTGGGTTCCACATCTGTGTATTCAAACAACTGCAGATCAAAAATATTTGGGAAAAAAAAATGCATCTGTACTGAAAATGTACAGACTTTTTCCCCTTGTCATTATTCCCTAAACAATATAGTATAATAATTATTTATACTGTATTTACATTGTATTAGGTATTATAAGTAATCTAGAGATGATTTAGAGTATATGGGAAGATGTGCTTAAGTTATATGCAAATACTACTCCCATTTTATATCAGGAACTTGAGTATCCCTAGACTTTGGTATACACAGGAGGTCCTGAAACCAATCCCCCATGGATACTGAGGGATGACTGTGCAAAGAATATTTGCTGAAGTCTTATCTGTTGCAATAAAGACTAGGTACATTCCTCAACAGGGAATGTTTAAATAAAGTCGGGCTTATTCATATAATACTACATAGTCACTGAAAAGAATGAAGTATATCTAAATGTACTGCCATCGTACCATCTCCAGGATGTGAAATAAGGAAAGTGAGAAACAATATGCAGAGTATGCTATTATTTATATTTTTTCTTTTTTAAAAAAGAGGGCAGAAAATATATACATACATTGCTTGTACATGCACATACTATCTCTACTGGTAACATAGTTCTTCAGAGGCAAAGCAACAAGGGCTAGAAACAGGATGCACATTTTTGTAGTAACTGAGTTTTTTGTTTTAACCATGTATACATATTACCTATTAAAATTCTGTTTAATTAAAGCTCAAAAATTTTCAGAGTTTGCCAGAGACCAAGAATTTAATCTAGAATATCAGCAAATGATTTCTTCAAAGAGAAAAGGGTTAGAAACCCTTTAGTAAAGAAATCCATCATCAGACCAATCTCAGCAGTCAGGATGGTTGTGACAACAGCCCCTGACATCTACAGGCCTTGAGGGCAGCATCACCTGGCTGGAATGCTCTGAGCCTTTCTTTTTTTCCCTTTGGTTTTCTGTGTCTGCTCTTCACCATCCACTTCATCTTCCTTCACTAATTCATTTACATCATCTTCACTATACTCTCCACCTGAAATCACATAATAGGGTGGTCAGACAGACAGGAATAAAAGTTTTCACATTAAGATGAAACATTTTCATTAAGAATAAAGTCTAGTACTTTCCCTTATTCTTCACCTAACTAAAACATCATTTCCTTAGGGAACTCTTCCCTGCCCCTGAAGATTAGGCTAAATTTTCCTAACCTAGGCTTCCACTGTAATCCATATTTCCCCTCCATAATTCATCCCTCTTGTATTTAATATTTGCAATTTCTGCTATGCTCTACATTCCATGAGGACATAGACCCTGTTCGTCCATGCTGAATGAACAAATGAATGAATGAAAATTCCAATTCTACTAATGTACCTCTCAAAGAAGAAACTGATGCTCCCACCTCATCCTAGATATCTGTCAAAAGTAATCAAAAGATACCTTGTCTTGTCAATAAGAGGTTAGGAAGAAACCTAAAGACTGTCTGTTAAACACAGCAGAAAGAACAAACGCATCTATGTCCCACATCTTCAGACACTGACCATCTGGGGTCCCCAACAAAAGAGTGTTGCCTGGATGCCCAATCTTACCACGCTCTGTGGGCACCAGTCAATAAACCAACCCTGCCCACACAAAGACTCAACTAGCTTTTTTCTCTTTTACTTCATATAAACTTTCATGAGAAAAATACATACCAAAAAGAACACAAATCAATGTACACTTCAATGAAATGATATGCAGTGAACATGCTTGCATAACCAGGACCCAGCTGGAGAAACAGAACATTATCAGCATCTCAGAAGGCCCCCCTCCCCCACTTTGTGGCTCTTAGCCACCAGCCACTGTTTCTACTGCAAAGGCAACCACTATCCTGACTTTTAACACCGCAGATTAGTTTTGCCTATTTTTGAATAGACAAAAAAAAAAAAGCCTGCAATATGTACTCTTTTGTGTCTGGCTTCTTTCACTCAATATTATACTCATGAGGTCAGCCATGTTGTTGCATGTAGCTATAGTTTATTCATTCTCTTTCCTAAATAGTATTTCACTGTATAACTATACTGTAATTTATTAGTCCATTCTAAAGGTGATAGACATTTAGGTTTTTCCAGTTTGGGGACATTACAAACAGTGCTGGTTTTTTTGTTTGTTTGTTTTTTTGTCTTTTTTGTGACCGGCACTCAGCCAGTGAGTGCACCATTCCTATATAGGCCATTCCTATATAGGATCCGAAACCGCAGCGGGAGCGTCGCTGCGCTCCCAGAGCCACACTCTCCCGAGTGCGCCACGGGCTCAGCCCAACAGTGCTGTTTTGATATTCCTGTACATCCAATCAGCTTTTAAATACTTTACTAGTACTGGCCAGTTAGGTCAGCTGGTTAGAGCATGGTGTTGATAACACCACGGTCCAGGGTTCAATCCCTGCACTGGCCAGCTGCCAAAAACAAAACAAAACATAATTCTAGTTCTTATACTAGCTCAATGGAGGATACCACATGAGTATTCATTTGATTAGTATTCTTTAAACTATACATGTGACACTCTTCTTTGCACATATTTCACATTTTTACAAATATAAGAAAAGCAAAGTACAAAATACTGTACAAACATGCCATTATCGTGTAAATAACGTTGACAATCTTATGCAGCAACCAGCACACTCATGTATCTTTAATTTGTTAGATACTGCCAAATTCTAACTAATACCTTATGGAGGAGAATTTGGCAATATCTAACAAAATTACAAACGCATCTGCCTTCAACCCAGCAATCCTACTTCTAGAATTCTATCCTAGAATATGTAATAGGTTATTCACTCCAGTGTAGTCTGTAATAACAATGACTGGAAACAGCCCAAGCTGTCCAGTAATGAGTGACCGGTTGAATAGACTATGGTACATATAAATAATGGAATACTACACAGCCATTGAAAAGGAGTATGTAGGACTTTTATCTAGTTACCTCCAGAATATACTACTAAGTTAAAGAGAAAAGGGGTATGGGAGTGCAAAAGAACAGTGTATAAAATACACAAGCTTTTGATTAAGAAAAAGAAAGAAATAAGAATACGTTTTATATACATATTTGTTTATATGTGCAAAAAGCAACACTGATAGGATAAACAAGAAACTAATGAAAATAACTCCCTATAAAAGGTCAGGGTAAAACAGGGTACTCTTTGTTCATCTATATATAGAACTTTCCTTAAAACCCTTAAATTAAAAAGTTTGAAAAATAAACATAAGTGTATACCAAAATGATAATATAACCATACAAGAAATGATTTAGTCCAAGATTTTAAAAACATAATATTTTGACTGTACATCTTTAGCAAGAAACATCCTAAAGACAAAAAGTTCTACTCCTTGTAGTAACATTAGTGTTCGTATTTTGAAACTGTTTCCTTGATATTCTAGGTTAAAGCAAAAAGGAAAAAAAAAGAAAAGAAAATATAGGTTAAAGCAAATAAGATTAAGTTAATCATGTTAGGAATCCAGATTGTCAGAGTAAGAGAAATGATACACAATTATAAAATCAAAAAAATTAAGTGAAAACACAAATGTTAAAAATGAATTAAAAATATCAACATAAACATTAACCCTTTTCAAGATAAATATTTCTACTTCTGTCCACTGAAATGGCACAGAAACAGTGTTAATCTAATAGTAACGAACATCTCTAAAGTTCAAATTGTATTCTTTAATATGACTTACCACAAAAATGGTTCCCTGAAAACAACTTAGCTAATTTTGAGTCTGAGGCAAGCAAAGCATAAGGTGAAACCAGGACATTTAGCTGTACCAGAAAGCCAGGAAGTTGTTTAAGAACAATAGATCACATTAAAAAGATACAGGATCCAGCTTGAAAGAGCTCCTAGTGGCAAAAGCAGTGACACTTAAGCACATTCCTTTTAAAGGAATATCTGTTAAGAGACTAAAACATACTGAATCAATAAAAATCTGTTAGCCCTTTATGATATTTTTAAAAAGACAAAAAAGATAATTTGTACCATTTTAGGCTACTATTAAAATTACTCTCTACATTGAAAATTTGAATTAAGGGAAAAGAATTAAACATTTATCCTGCCCCAACTGATGAGGGAAAGCTATACTTTACAGAAGAACACCAACTAATAAATGTAGAACTATGGAACACTTCTCAAACTCTAATGATAGCACTAATTTAGGAAAAGGTTAGCAAGTAATGTTAAAAAGCAATTTAACTTTTAACCATTAAGTATACTGCCACACAGAATACTTTCAGTTCAAAAGGAAAAAATATTACGCAACAGAGGGGTCAGACTGTCATCATCCTGTTCTAGTAGTCACAACTATGGGAATCAACCAGGTATTATGTGTCTTCTGATGTTATGCAATATGAAACACACAAGTCATCTATAATGTATTCTAGCCAAAAATATTTTATTTGAACCCATCAAGCATTTAGATCTAACTTCCAATTTATAGAAAATTCAAGGAACAAAAGAACAACTTAAAACAACTGCATGAGGAACAAGACAAATCTAGAAGGTAGGTCATGCTGCAAGACAGATGGCATGATGTCTTCACCAAATCAATGTCATTATGAAAAGGGGAGTGTGCTAGATTAAAACAGATTTAAGAGATGGAACAACTAAATGACACGTGTATTCTTGAACTCATTTGTGATTTATACAAACAAGCTATAGTCATTTTTGGTCAACTGGGAAAATTTGAATATGATCTGTACATTAGATAAGATGGAAATTTACTGAAATGGATAGGCAGAGATTGATTACTGAATAGAGCAGGTTGCAAAATAACATGAAAAAGAATGATTCCAGGCTGGGGAAAAAATACGAATATCAATACCTGGGTGTAGAAAAAGATAAGAGTGAGTATTCACTAAGGGATTGACCTTGAAAATCTCCAGGTAGTTGGAATGTAATGACTCTATTTTTATGCTTAATGGTCTGCATTTTCTAATTTTCTACAAAACTCATGTGCTGCTTTTGTAATAATATAAGGTTATTTTCAACATAAAAATGGGCAAATGTTGCAAACAGTGCAGACAAGGAGATGCACGTGGCTCTGGATCTAAAACATGTAAAAAGATGCTCAATATCCTTGGTAAGAGAGAAAAGAATTTTAATTACATGAAACACTCAAGATCAAATACCATGCTGTTACTATGAGAAAAAAAAAAGACAATAAGAAGCAGAATAATGTTCCCAAAGACAATGAAGCACAAAAGGGACAAATGTTGTCTGAAGACTCAGAACTTCCAATCATCTTTTCAGTGTCCCATGCTTAAATATGAGACAAACAACTAAGAATCACCAAAAACCTGAGAAAGACTTTAAAGTCCAAAACAAACATATAAGGTAAATAAAAATCACCCTGGAAGGAACAGACTATGTTTTCCCAAGTTTATGGGGCTAGCAACATCTGATACTAAAATCGCACAAGGAAATTACAAGAAGACTACACATCAGTATCCATCATACACATAGATGCAAAAATCCTCAACAAAATATTAACTAATCAAATTCAGCAATGTATAAAAATAATACATCATGGCCAAGTAAGCTTTATCCCAGAAATAAAAATCTGTTCAAAATTTAAAAATTGGCTTCCAAAGGTAATGAGTTATCTCAATTCACTGTACAGTCAGTTATAGATCAAGCTCCTTGTTCTACTCTTTCCACCTTTCTCCCTACTGCAGTCAATAATTTTTAAAAATTACAAATAAAAATTTTTTAAATAAATAACAAAATCTTAAAATCAGTGATTGCATTCACCATATCAACAGACAAAAAAGAAAACCACAAATAATTAAATCAATAGAAAGAGAAAAAGCATTTGACAAAATTCACCTCTCTGCAAATTAGAAATTTAGGGAATTCCTTTAACCTGATAAAAGCATCTGTGAGGGACAATATATGTGGAATGCCAAGGTTTACATCTCAGCTCAGCTACTGTCTAGCTAGGCGGCTTTGGGTATTTTCTTAGACTCTCTGTGCCTCAGTTTTTTGGTGTGTATAATGGGGAGCACACGCATAGTGTTATTATGTGATTAAGTTAGTAATGAGTTACTCACTGTTAAAGTGCTTTAAAGACACACAGAAGGTATCTGTGAAAATACTATAGTTAATCTGGTACTAAACAGTGAAACTTTAATTTTTTTCCCACTTCAGATTGGGAACAAAGCAAGGATATCCCCCTCACCACTCCTATTCAACATCATACTGTAAATATCAAGTACAATAAGGCAAGAGGGAAAAAAAGGTATACAAGTTGGGAAGGAAGAAATAAAACTGTCCATTCACCTTTTTTTTTTTTGCTGGCCAGTACAGGGATTGAACCCCAGACTTCGGTGTTATCAACATCACATTTCAATCAACTGAGATAACTGGCCAGCCCTATTCACATTTGACATGACTGTCTATATGGAAAAATCCCACGGAATCTACAAAAATCTCTAGAACTGATAAATGAGTTTAGCAAGGTTTTAGACCACAAGGTTACTATGCAAAAAACAATTGTATTTTACAGTCATCCATTGCTGAAAGATGGGGATACATTCTGAGAAATGCATCGTTAGGCAATTTTGTCAGGTCGTGCAAATACAGACTGTTCTTCAACAAACTTAGATGATACAGCCTACCACACTCCTCCAGCTCCATTATAATCTTATGGGACCATCATTGTGTATGTGGTACTTCACTGACTGAAACTTCTTTATGTGGAGCATGGCTGTATTTCCATATACTAGCAATGAACAATTTGAAATTGAAACTTAAAAGACCTAAATAGACGGAGATATACTGTATTCAATGTTTGGGAAAGAAGACTGTTAAGTTATCAATTCAACCCAAACTGATCTGTAGATTCAATGCAATTCCAAGCAAAGTCCAAGCAGGATATTTTTGGAGAGAATGACAAGGTGATTCCAAAATATACCTGGAAAGGCAAAGGAAGAAGAGCAGTCAAAACAATTTTGAAAAAGAACAAAGTTGGAGTACTGTCTCTACCTGATTTCAACACTTAAAACTGCAAATCAGTAATCAAAACAGTATGGAGCA
Organism: Cynocephalus volans; assembly: GCF_027409185.1. NCBI lineage: Eukaryota > Metazoa > Chordata > Mammalia > Dermoptera > Cynocephalidae > Cynocephalus > Cynocephalus volans. The sequence continues at coordinate 125,471,168 of NC_084469.1, read as the reverse complement.
GAATAGAGGTCCAGAAATAAATCTATACAAATACGGCCAATTAATATTTAACAAAGGTGCAAAGGCAATTCAATGAAGAAAGGACAGTCTTTTCAGCAAATACTGATGAAATAATTGGACATCCATATGCAAAAAAAAAGAATCTCAAATCTATAATTCATACATCATACAAAAATTAACTGAAAATGATAAAATAAATGATATACACGTAAAACTATAAAACTTAAAAGAAAGCATAGGAAAATGTCTTTGCAGTCTTGGGTCAGGCAGAGTTCTTAGATATGATACCAAAAGCACAATAAATAACATAAAAATTTGACAAACTGGATTTCATCAAAGTTAAAAAATTTTGCTTCGCAAACAACACTGTTAGGAGAACAAAAAGACAAGCCACAAAGTGAGACAAAATACTGCAAAGCAGATATCTGACAAAGGACAGTATCCAGAATACATAAAGAACTCCAAAACTGAACAGTAAGAAAAGAAGCCAATTTTTAAAAATAGGCAAAAGATTTGAACGGATACATCACCAAAGAAGATATAAAGATGGCAAGCAGACACATGAAAAGACAGTCAACATTACTAGTCTTTATCGAAATGTAAATTAAACGAGGAAATTAGCTAAAATAAAATTTTAAAAGACTGACAATTTCAAGTACTGTTGAGAATGAAAAGCAATTGAAACTCTGATGTGTTGCCAATAGGAATAACACTATGGAAAAGTTTGGCAGTTTCTTGTAAAGGCAATCGTACACCTACCATAAAAGCCAGCAGTCCCACTCCTAGGTATTTACCCAAGTGAAATGAAAACCCGTGTTCACACAGAAAGTTGTATGTAAATATTTACAAACAGCTTTATTTGTAATCACCACAAATTGAAAACAACCCAGTGTCCTTCAACTAGGGAATAAACTATGGTACATTCCATACAACGGACTACCGCATAATATAAAGGACAAATTATTAATATGCACAACATGGGTGAATCTCAAATGTATCATGCTAAGTGAAAGAAGCCAGACATAAAAAGCTACATACTGTTATGATTTCATTTATATTACATTCTGAAAAAGGCAAAACTATACATATAGAAAACAGACCAGTGGTCGTCAGTGGCTGGGACTGGGGGTGAAGGAGAGTTGTTTGACTACAAAGAGTAGAACAGGGAATTTTAGGGTTTTTTGGGTGGGGAGTAGGGATTAGAAACTGTTCATTTTGGTGGCAGTTACACAACTCTAAAATTTGCCAAAAATCATAGAACAGTACACCAAAAAGAGTAAATTTTACTGTATGTAAGTTAAAAATAAAAAAGTTTAAAGTATTATTAATATCCTTAAATTGATAAGATACTGCACTTATGAAACAAGGATATGTTATAAAAAAAGAATATTAAAAGAACAAAAAAGTTATTTAAAATTAAAAATATGAAAGGAAGAAAAAACCTTAACAGCAGGATAGGAAGATAAAATACTGGAAATTTCCCATAAAATGGGGAAAAAGTCAAAGGGATAGAAAAAAAGGTGAGGATAAAAATTAGAGGACCAGTCCAGAAGGTCTAACACAAGTTTTAACATAAAGATTCCAGAAAAATAAAACAGAGAAAATGGAGAAAATAAATTGGCAAAAAAATTTTTGAGGGGAAAAAAAGTTCCCAGAAGGCCAAGCACAATGGCTGAAAACAGACTCATATTAAGGTATAATACTATGGTGATGTATCAGAAAATGGGAACAATTCTATCAGCTTCCAAGGACAAACAGATCTTATACAATGAGCAGAAATCACTAATAAAGCAATTCTTAATAGCAATACTGGAATCTAGAAAGTAATGGAACAACACCTTCAAAATTCTGATAGGGGCTGGTTGGTTAGCTCAATTGGTTACAGTGTGGTGTTACAACACCAAGGTCAAGGGTTCTGAATCCAAGGGCCAGCCCCTAGCTGACTTGGGAGAGTGTGGTGCTGATAACACCAAGGCCACGGGTTCGGATCCCTATATAGGGATGGCCGGTTAGCTCACTTGGGAGAGTGTGGTGCTGCCAACACCAAGTTAAGGGTTAAGATCCTCTTACCGGTCATCTTTTAGAAAAAAAAAAAAAAAGGGTTCTGAGTCCATACTGGTCAACCCCCTCCCCCGCACCGGCCAAAATCTGACAGAAAATTATTTCCAATCTAGAATTCTATATCAAACAATCAATCAAGTTACTTTTAGACAGTCGAGGTCTCGAAGAAATGTCCCTACCATGCACCCTTCCTCAAGAAGTTATTAGTGAATTTATTCTCATTTGGGAGGCACACACCAAGAAAGAAGACAACATGGGATCCAAGAAACAGGGAATCCAATACAGAAGGGACATAAAAAGAACACTCAGAGTGTTGATAGTGATGGAAGATCCTAGGTTTAAGACTGGAACAGTATTATAAGTATTATTATAAGGTAAAGGGTTCCCCTCCTTGTAACACACACACACACACACACACACACACACACACACACACACACACACACACACACACACACACACACACACACACACACACACACACCCCAATAGTAAGAAAGGGCAACCCCCCCCACACACACACACACTGCAATAGTAAAAAGGGCAACCAAGCCAAACTGGAGCATATCAGAAGGCAAAGATGGACTTTCAGAAGATGAAAGTGAAAACCTAATGAATCAAAGTATTTTGGGAAATGGTTTACATAATTCTGAAAGTTAGTCAAATTAGTAGTAAGTACATAGACACCTAGGCAACAACAAAAATGGCAATTAACTCCAGAGAAAACAAGTAGAGCTGGAAAAGCAATCACTGTATACCACATGGTTCAGCAGTGAACACAGTGTTCACAGTCATTAGAAAAAACAAACACTGAAGACTGATCTAAACAAAACTGGACACAGGTATACTGGCAGGCTGGGGAGCTGGAGAGGGCCTGAAGGTGGAAGGGTGTGTGTGTGTGTGGGGGGGATGAGGTCAGGGACCTACCATGCGTGGGGTTCAGTTAACAGACAACAGAAATACAAAATTGAGAAAGTGGAAAGCAGTTTCCTCTGGAGAGGACTGAATAGGGATGGGAGCTGCTAGTTTTCAAAACAAGCCTTTAAAAAATACTTGACTATGTTACGTATGTGCATGCATAACTTTGACTAAAATGAAAATTAGTTTTCAAATGATCACTTTGGCTGTTGTCTTAACACCAACGTTAGTGGAAGAGAATGGAGACCAGTTAGGAAGCTATGGAAAATCCTGCAAAGGATAATGATAGCTCAGAATGAAATGGTAGCAGTGAGACTGGTGAATAAGTGCTCAGAAAGTTATTTTCCATGTAGACACAACAGAACTTATTGATTGGATGGGCTGACAGACAGAATTAGGACGACTCCTGGGTTTGGGGGGGGGGGTTTCTTTTTTCTTTTTTTGGTTTTGATTTCCACCTGAGCGATTGTGTGGGAGAGATAGGTAAGTCTGGGGAAGGAGCAGGGTGGGGAAGGGACAGGTTTAGATGGTTAGATTTATTTTGGCCCCATTCTGTTAGAGACACCCATCCAAAAAAAAAAAGTTCTGAGGGGAGAGCAATGGGGCAGAGACAAAATGCATCAAGTGAACTTTGTAACAACCACATCCCTTGTGGAGAGGGAAAGTGGCTAGATTTATCTTGGACGTGGGGGTAGCTAACAACTCCCTCGGGCCCAAAGGTCTGCAGACAACCTCCAACACTCAGACCGCCTTCCAGAAGACTTCAAAAGCAGCAGTGTCGTTCGGGGACGCACCGACAGCGTCCCCAGACAGTGCGCTATTCACGTGCCGGTTCCCGCGCTTCGAGAGGGGGCGCTGGCCGAAGCCCGCCCACGGGGAACGGCTGCACGGAATGTCCCCGCGCACACGTCTCGAGCCAGGGCAGTCAAGGGTGCGGGGCTTGAGGGCGGTGACGCTCAAGACCCGGCGCCACGCGGGCCACCCGGGCCACTGGGCCAACGCCCGCGGGGGCCAGACGCGCCTCACGTAAGGCGTGGGGCGGGGCAATCCGCCTCTCGCCTGAGGCGGAATCGCTCACCCGACGGCACGTAGTCCTCGTCCTCCTCCGAGGTGGAGAAGTCTTCGGAGTCGAATTCCTCCATGTCGCTGCCGCTCGGGGCCGGCCAACCCACAAGACCACAGCTACCTCCAACAGCAAAGCTCTAGGGAGAAACCATAGAGGTGCGACGACAGCTAGGGCGCCCCCCCGTCACCGTGTGCACATGCGCAGAGAGTGCTACGTGGTCGGAAACACGATACTTCCGGCCGGTGCCTCTGGGCTGACACTCAGCAACCCTTTCAGGAGCACAGATCTCTCCCTGAAGCGTTGCATGCTGGAACTTGTAGTCTTCGGCCCTACCGCACTGCCTTGATTTAGTAGTTATGCTTAACTAAAATTACGTAACTATACGATTCATACCGGAGGATCAAAAAGAAGAAAAAAAAATTACGTAACTACGGAAGTTCAGTTGACCCTCATTATTCGTGGATTCGTATTTTCAAATTGTTTTACTCGCTCAAATGTAACCCTAAAGTCAATAATCAGAGGGCTTTGTGGGGTTATTCCTGGGCATGCGCCGAGGAAAAATTGGAGGCGGAGGTGCAAGTTTTCAGCCGAGGCTGAAGGAGGCAGAGGCTCCACCTTCTTGTTTTAGCTCGCTTGCTGTAAAAAGAGTATTTAGTTCCACGGGGTTTTGCATTTTTGTGCTTTTTGTTGGTGATTTTGCTGTTTCAAATGGCCCCCAAGCGTAGTGCTGAAGTGCTGTCTGCTGTTCCCAAGCGCAAGAAGACCGTGATGTGTCTCATGGAGAAAATACGCGTGTTAGATAAGCTCCGTTCGGGCATGAGTTACAGTGCTGTTGGCCGGGAGTTCAACGTTAACGAGTCAACAATCCGGTACATCAAGAAAAAGGAAAAGGAAATTCGTCGATCTGTACGTGAGGCTGCTCCGGAAAGTGTTAAAGTGACATCTACAGTGCGCGATGAAGCTATGGAAAAGATGGAAAAGCGGCTCAATTTGTGGATTCATGAGATGACGACCGATAGAAGAAGCATAGTGGACAGCATTGTTGTGAGACTGAAAGCCAAAGAAATTTATGGTCACGTTACCCAGGGTCAGAGAAATGTTAAACCCTTCTCAGCGAGTGCTGGCTGGCTTGCACGTTTCAAAAGGCGATATGGTGTGGAAAATAAACTTGCAGGTGAGACTGCGAGTTCTGCAGATCAGGAGGTTGCGGAAGAGTTTAAAAAGTACTTGCTAAGTGTCATACAGGAAAAGGGTTATGTGGAAGAGCAGGTTTTTAATGCTGATGAGACTGGCTTATTTTACAAGGATGTTGGCAAACGAACCTATATAACGCAAATGGCCTCCAAAGCCCCTGGGTTTAAATCATTCCATGACTATGCAATCTTGCTGTTGTGTGCCAATGCCAAGGGCGACTTTAAATGCAAACCCCTAATGGTGTACAGAGCCCAAAATCCTCAAGCTCTTAAAAAGAAAAACGTAAACTATATGCCAGTCCATTGGAGGTGGAACAAAAAAGCGTGGATGATGTCCGATTGGTTCCACAACTGCTTCATCCCAGAAGCTGAACAGTATCTCCAGGGAAGAAACCTTGCCTTCAAGGTTTTATTAATTTTGGATGATGCCCCAGTCCATTGCCGTGAAGAACTTGAAAATGCACACCCCAATGTAGAAGTTGTTTTTATGCCCCCAAACACTACATCTCTCATCCAACCTCTCCATCAGGGCATAATAAAAGCTTTCAAGGCACACTACACGAGGGAGCTTTACACCAAGGCTTGGGAGGCTCTTAAGGCCAACAAGGAAATCACCATGATGGACTACTGGAAGTCAGTCACTATACGCAACGTTATGGATTATGTTGACACAGCCTGGGACAGCATCAAGCAGGCTACTATCAATAACTGTTGGAAAAATGTTTGGCCAGACTGTGTGGAAAATTTCGAAGGCTTTGAAGGTGTGACAGAAAACATAAAGAACAGTGTAAGAAACATACTGCACATCGCACGTCAAATAAGTGGAGAAGGCTTTGAGGACATGAAGGAAGAAGATGTGGAGGAAATTTTGGCGGAGAAGACAGTAGAACCCACCAATGAAGAGTTGGACGAAATGGCAAAACAGGGTGTTGGAGTCAGTGATGACGAGGACGGCAATGCAAGTCAGCCTAAGACTCCAAGAATTGTCCCTCTCACAGCAGCCAAAATATCAGAGTGGAACTCAGCCTTGGAAAAAATTTTTAATGACATGGAAGAGTGTGATCCTATGCTTGATCGCAGTCTCAAATTTAAGCACCTCACCTCCACTGCATTTGCCCCTTATGCTGAAATTCTTAAAGATTTGAGGCAGAAAGCCAAGCAGACAAGGCTGTTGCAATTTTTCAAGCCAGATTGGGAGGGAGATTTGTCGACTCCATCAACAAGTGGCGAGCCAAACTCCTAAGATAGAACTGCCACATATGGACATGCCACCCTCTTCCTCTTCTGCAGTATAAATTCCACCAACCTCTCCCTTGGTTTTCGTGGAACAAGCCAAGGTCGAAAGGTTTAAACACACTGTGCACTACTCCATCACATCTTGCAGCTCCATCAACAGTAAGATTTTAGTTAATGTTTTTGTGAAACTTTAAATGCTTAATCCTTAATTTTTTCAGGACTTCATTTGTATTACTATACAGTGTACAGTATGTGTTCACAGTACTGTACATGTTTAATGTGAGAACTGTACAGTATGTCTTATTGTTTATTATATTGATACTATATGTTTATTGTATGTGTGTTTATGACTGAGTGAAAAAGTAGTATAGTCTCCAAAATGCTGTAATTGAAATTGTTTTGTTATAAAGAAAAACTGAGTATAATTATTTGTAACAAATATATATTAAATAAGGTGTTTTTGAAGAGAAACACACATAAAACAAGGTTATGTATTGATCAGCTGATGAAAGTGTTGTGAACAGAGGCTTGCAGGAACCTAATCCTGTATTTCCCCCAGGAGCTAATTCAGTGTTTGCAACTTCACAGACATAACTATTATGAATAAAAAGAATCGACTTTATTCCTTCTTTTTTTGCAGCTGGCCGGTAAGGGGATCCAAACCCTTGACCTTGGTGTTACCGCGCTCTAACCAAGTGAGCTAACCGACCAGCCCCAGCTGTATTCTAGAATGTAGACATCTTCCACAAGAATCTTTCCTTCAAGTTGATCCATGTGGACGTGCAACCATATATGATCTTTACCACTTTTTCATATTAAAACATTTTAATTATAATCCAATTTTGGGAGGCAGTAATCAGAATCACATGGAGATGAGAAATCGACAAGTACCATGCTATTTGTTTGTATTATGTACAGTTGTATTTTTTCATCAGAAAATTGCTCCTCAATGATACTCTGGACGTGATTGGGTCTATGTGACCCAGTCCTAGTTATCTGAACCTAGGAATATATGAGACCGTCTGTGATTAAAAGGACATTGTAGTGGCTCTATAACAGCAAACTTTTAGAAACAGCCTTATTGAGATATAATTCACACACCTTAAAATTTGCGTGTTTAAAGTGCACAATTCAGGGCCGAGCCCGTGGCGCACTTGGTAGAGTGCTGCGCTGGCAGCGCGGCGACGCTCCCGCCGCGGGTTCGGATCCTATATAGGACTGGCTGAGTGCCGGTCACGAAAAAAACGACCAAAAAAAAAATAATAATAAAATAAAATAAAGTGCACAATTCAGTAGTTTTTAGTATATTCACAGACTTTTGCAATCACCCAATCAATTTGAGAAGGTTTTCATTGCCCCCAAAAGAAACCCCGTACCCATTAGTAGTCAACCCTTCTTTCTCCCCAATCACCAGCCTCTAGAGATTTGCTTGTTCTGGACATTTCATGTAAATGGAATCATACAATACGTGGTCTTTGTGACTGGCATCTTTCATTTAGCATGACATTTTCAAAGTTTGTTTCTTTTAGGTATATCCTAGAAGTGGGATTGCTCAATCATAGTAATTCTGTTTTACCTTTCGAGGAACTACCAAACTGTTTTCCAAAGCAGTTGCACCATTTTATATTCTCACCAGCAGTGTGTGAGGGTTCCAATTTCTTCACATCCTTGCCAACACTTTTTCTGATTATAGCCATCCCAGTGGGTGTGAAGTGGTATTTCATTGTAGTTTTTGATTTGTGCTTCCTGGATGACTAATGTTAAGCATCTTTTTATGTCCTTATTGGCCACTGCACATATTCTTTGGAGAAATGTCTTTTCAGATCCTTTGCCCATTTTAAAGTTATCTTTTTATTCTTGATTTATAAGTTCTTTATATATTCTGGATACCAGTCCCTTATAAAGTATGACGAAAATATTTCCTCCTATTTTATGAGGTGTCTGCACTTTCTTGACAGCATCCTTTGAAGCATAAAAGTTTTTAATTTTTATAAAGTTAAATTTATCTATTTTTGTCTCTTGTCCCTTGTGCTTTTGGGGTTGTACATCTAAGTAAGCTTTGCCTAAGCCGAGATCATGAAATTTACTCGTTTTCTTCTAGGAGTTTTATAGTTTTATTTCTTACATTTAGGTCTGTGGTCCACTTAAGCAGACTTTTCTTATGGAAGAGTGGTAACACACATGAAATTTGGACACAGTATTTAGTTTACCATTCTTGGCCTGTTTCCTTGGGCAGTGTAATCAGACCCTGCAGTGACAAACTGCACTGTAGCCTTTTGCACCATCACTGGGAGTGAGTCTGGGGAAAAGGAAGGACATATTCATGTTCAAGTTCTGCAGTAGACTCTCCCTTCCAGCATCCCTGTGTTTCTCCTGGGACGCTATGCAATTGTTCAGATTCACAACTAAAGGTTCCAACCACTTTAAGGGTAACCACAGTGGGAACTATTTTCTATTGGGTCAAATAAGAGATTAAAAAACGTGGTGGTTAGCAGGCCAAATGCAGCTCAAAAACATGTATTGATTGACCTAAAAATATTTTACATAAATTTAAATTAGTTGCCAGCACTTGAAAATTGAGATTTCAAATAATCGAGATTTCCAGCTTCCCTTGAAAAACTGGAAAATTTGGCAACAAACGTTGTGTCACAAAGCAGAAATAGGCTGGAGCCAAGCAACAGCTGGCCTGTTTAGACAGGGCTCTCCCGTTGGCCACAGTACGAATCCCTCCAACTCCCTATAAGATTCCTGGTTCACTCTTACTCTCTTGTCTTGGCCATAATTTAGAGGGTCCTCCGTACCAAATTCAGCACCTTTAGCCCCCTCATCTTCCACAGTCCCTTTCCATTGTCTAATCTTGGGTTATCACCTTTTTGGAAACTAAAAGTTCCTCCCCTATTGGGTCCCAAATACAATCTTGGGAGCTTCTGGCCAAACTCTGCACACCTTCTTCTAGGCTGCTAGAAACGTTCTGTCCGTTGATCTTAGTCACATAAGCGTATATAGACGTAAAAATTTGTCAAGCTATAAATTTAAGATTTGTGCACTTTATGTTAAAGCTCAAAAAAAAAAGAAAATGAATGAATGAAGGGGCAGTCTCCTGCCAGACACTGTATGTGTCTGCAATGCATAGAACTGCAACAGTCATCTTGTGACCATGAGGTAAACTACCCAAACTGGACAATCCAATTTGCTGAAAATGGAAGCATAGAAAGAGATTTATATCACTGAAGGTATTAAATTAACCAAACTTAGAGCTTCCCTTCATTGGATTTACTATTGGAACAATAAATTTTTCACACACTTTATCAGTATTCAGCCATTTTAGTGTAGAATCATGCTAAAGATTTTCGATGGCAATATATTCCCCACAAAGTGGAGTTAATAAGAGTCACGTTCACATGTCAGTACAGTTTAATCACATCTTTAAACAAGAATTTTACCATAAAGTAGTAGGAAGTTGAACATAAAAGCTGTACAGCTAAACATATACATTAAATAATTAGTTATCAAGAAAACCAAAAACTGAAGTCAGACAACTTTATTACAAAAGATTAAACTCATTGGCCACTGGAAAAAAATACAATCCCAAATCATAGAATTGAAAGTTATTCTTTATTGATAAACATTTACACTAGAATTAGAAATGTCAGTAGAAAAATAATTTTAAATAATTTTCTATTGTACAAAGATTTGATCATTCTGACTGTAGCAGTTAGTGAAATAATCTAGTACAAAAAGTTAAGCTGATTTTAGTCACAATCAGCCTTAGAGTGCACAAAAAAGAAATGCAGGTACACAAAACTTTCTGCGTGTAGATTGCTAATGGCACCAGGGCTTCACATTCCAGGAAATGGTTCTAGGGAAGGTTGGTGTGTACTGTAGTGCAATATGAACTTAATTCAAACCAGAGTAGTCAGAAAAGCCAACATACAATTTAAAAAGTTAAAAAACGTAAGGAAGGATGTAAAGGTAATTATTTGCATAAACTTTTTCTCACTAGTTTAAATATTTCCTAAGTAGTAATATTTTGCTGCAAAAAAATATAATAGCACAGAGAGACATCTCTTGGAATATTCATTATGCTTTTGTAGATGAACTTAAGTTTTCATGAAATGCTTTCATCCCAAAACCCCATACTAAAGAATCAAGAAATCAGCTTTTATGGTTGGGGGTTGCCTTCCTCACCCACACTAAAAAAAAAAAAAAAAAAAAAAAATAGTGAAAGCCCAGTTGGGGGAGGTTGAGGTAAAATAAAATGTTCAACATAAATACCAATATTCCATCTGAGTAAACACCCCAAAATAGTTGTGTATTTGAGGCATTAAAAAAAAAAAAAGAAAACCTAAGTGGAATAGACATTTTTTTATCATTCCAGTAGTTTCTCCCTGAAAACATTTTAAGCTACACAGCTCAATTTATGAGGGTACCTCAGAAAGCTCATGGAAAGATTTGTTTTGTCTTCAATTGTATTTTTCCACAAACTTTTTGAAGTACCCTTGTATATAAAGTCTATATATCTTTATTCACCAGAGAATGCTTCACATGTTGGGAGGGATGAAACATTCAATAATGTGAAGATATATTTCATATCTGCAGTTTTTAAAAAGAGTAGATAATCAAAATATATCAAACAAGAAACAGATGGAAACAAAGACAATTTTCAAAATACCTTGATTTTTGTGTCTTGGCTCTAAAGAAAAATAAGATAACATTTTAATCATAGACCAATATAATTAGTTCAAAAATTAGTATTCTGAGGGAAAGGCCCACTAACTACTGACCCACATGTTTAGTTTATGAAATTATATCCAAAAGAATGTTAGTCAGGTGAGAACTCTTAATAAGAGGCATCCTTCAATAGCGATGATCAAAATCGCCCCCACCCTTTTTTTTGCATCTGTCCGGTACAGGGATCCAAACCCCCAAATTTCTTAAACTGAAGGGACACTTTCCAAAATCATAGCTCCTTGAACTGAAAACTGGAATCTTTAAAAATCTGCTTGGAAGAGTGCATTCACACAAGGAGAGTCACCAGCACAGTCAAAGAAAAGAAGAGGATGTCTCTTTCGACAAAGCCCATTTCAGAGTGACAGAAGCAGCATCTGCTCTATGATAATATTGGGGGACCCGATCACATCTCTCAGCATTGGACAGATCATCTAGGAAACAAATTAACAGAGTAACCATGATTCCTTCAGAAGGAGAGAAGAAATCTAGGGTTATTAGAGAGGGGAGGGGGAGGGAATGGGGGAAGGGGAGAGATTGGACAAGGGGCATAAAGAATAATTACGATTGCTAGTAATATTGATTTGATCAACATATCTCAATGTTCAAACCCCAAAATATGTATAATCGATTTTGATTCAATAAATAAAATTAATTAAAAAAAAAATTTGCTTGGAAGAAAGATTTGAGCTTCTTGTTGGGGAATTTGTAAGGACATTCGAATTCTACTTGTAATTTTCCACCTAGCCTGATTATATGTCACTATAATTTGATAAGTGGTCTAATTAATCAAAAGAAAATATCCAATTAATTTTTGTGATTTCTTTGTAATTTTTTTTTATGACTTTCTCCCTCACAAATTAGTCCTCCTAGTTATTTTTAATCAGTAGCCAGAGTGCATACTGCTTTAAATGGAATAGATATGTTCATGTGCATATGACCTCATGAGTTCTTAGCCTTAATCTCACAATGAAAACTTTGCTTTAAAAGTGTGAGATTTAATTACCAGAAACTATTTTGAAAACAGATAACAATAACAACATTGATTGTATTCTATACAGTACAGTTTAGGTGGTAATGATCAAGTTTGATACTTAATTTTTACAATCCTTTCTCTTTTAAAGGTCACAGTTTTCAGGCCTTTTAATGAAAAAGAAAAGCAATTGACTAAAGATTAAAATAGCTAAAATTGAGTTTTAAAAAATTCTTAATATTTAATTCTCTTTAAGGGTATAAATTCTCTTGAATAAAAATGTGAAGGGCAGAGCCGGCCCCATGGCTCACTCTGGAGAGTGCAGCGCTGGTAGCGCCAAGGCTGCGGGTTTGGATCCTATATAGGGATGGCCGGTGCACTCACTGGTTGAGCGTGGTTCGGACCACACCAGGCTGAGGGTTGCGATCCCCTTACTGGTCAAAAAAAAAAAAAAAAAAAATGTGAAGGGCAGAGTTGGGGCATATTTGAAAATTAAACTCTAGGCACTTTCTGGGAGTTGACACCCAATACTGTAAAAGTGGGCTGAAACACATTAAGACTAAGAAATCAATAACAACTAACTCTAGTTTCTAGTTTCAGATTCACTTCTGTAATTTCTGAACAGTAATTAATAAATCAAAGTCACTAAGAAAAACTATAACAGAATGTTTAAAGTATCTTATTTGTGCCTCAGTGTCCAAAGAGTATCCTAACCAATCTGGCTTAAAATTTCCAACTCAAGCTATTTAATAGGGTACGTATGTTTCAAATTAAACTAAATAAAATTAATAGAATTAAAAGTGATAGGAAAAGGTGATACAGAAATTATTTTTAGAAGCCTCAATGAGCTAGCTTATTTTCCTAAAATGTACAAAACAACAAATTCACATCTCTTAAAATATGTTAAATAATCAGAGGTCAGGATATCCATATAATGTCACATTAGTCAGTAGTTATCTACTTTCTCTTTGGCAGTGGAACCAAAGCTACTAGTTGAGTTACATAAGATTTTTTCCTCTTAAAGTTCACCATATTTGTTCTCAAAGCTATACTCAACCAAAACCTACTTGGCATTTACTATCATGAAGATGTGGAAAAAGAATGTGCCAAATTTTAATCAAAATAGATCAACTAAGACTTTAGTACAGCATACTTTGCTCATTTGAAATAAATCAATATTTGCCATAGTTTCTTTGTAATACACACCATTGCCTTTTCTCACAGAATCTTGTAAATTTCAGTACAAGCTATGCCAACCCAGAGGCACGGCTCACCTGGCTTGGGTAAAGGTACACATGTAAAACTGCTTAAATTAAATATCTACAAGAAAGCAAGCCAAGAAACTTGTTTTGTTTTGGTTGAGAATGATAGGAGTCCACAAAGATCTTCAGATCCTAGAGCTTCACACTGAAGAAAGGGGCTGATATATTGTCTTCCACATTCTTGTGCATCCAAGTGGCTTCCAATTGAAGAACTAAGAAAACACTACACTCCATAAGGTGTTCTTTTTGAGGATTCGAAAAAACTTAAGTTTGACATCACAGCATAAGGGTGTATGCTATAGAGTAGCTAAAACGCGTAAAAAGGAGACCACCAGTACACAAAATGTCTGTCCAGTGCCCAGGGTGAGGGCTTCAAATGGTATCATTTCCTTCCCTGCTGCTCGGTAAACTCCAGCAATTGCTGCACCTGATGAAAAATTCAAGGGTGTTTAAAAAAAAAAAAGAAAGAAACAAAAGTTAACAAAATCATGAAAATACAGCTCTTAAAATTCTACTGTAAGTAGAATGTTCCAGATTTTCACATAAAAGTTTAAACATTTTAGAAATGTTTCATTGTTCCTGTTCTTTCTGCTGACTACTCTAGGTTTTAAGTAGTGTGACGTGTGCTTTTAGATGCAGACTCCTTAAAACTGAGTCTCCTAGATTTATTGAATAAAATTATCTGGAGGTAATAATCAAAATCATGAAGATAAGGGCCGGCTCGTGGCTCGCCTGGGAGAGTGTGGTGCTGATTACACCAAGGCCACAGGTTTGGATCCCTGTAGAGGGATGGCTGGTTAGCTCACTTGGGAGAGTGTGGTGCTGACAACACTAAGTCAAGGGTTAAGATCCCCTTACCGGTCATCTTTAAAAAAAAAAAAAAATCATGAAGATAGCAATTCCCACATGACCTAATTATGAACTCAAAAATATCTCCTTATTCCCCTGCCAATTAGCCCCATGCCTAGCATTTAAAAGGTACCTAATAAATTCTTGGCAATAAATGACAAAGAATGGTTTGAGTTAGACTAAACAAGAAATGTGTTAGGCCACAGGGATACCCTTCTCCACCTTCTATTATACTCAGAGTTCTTCTCAAGAAATGAATAGAGGAGAGAGTAGAGTGGGAAAAGGAAGAGAGGAGGCCTGACTCCAAGCCATAAAGTTCTTATTAATTCAAAGGCTATGAGGAGAAAGTGATACTCAGGGATTCCTTTCTGTTTCCCATTTCATTAATTGTTTTTATTATGCTAGACACTATACCTTCCTAGAAATTGAAGAAGAAAAACGAAAATATCTGTATCTACCCAGAAATCCATCTGAGTTGCTACAGAGACTTGGCATTGTACCAAGAAAGTCAAAATTTCATGTGTTCGAAAAAATCCAGATTTCCCAGATCGCCCCCCACCCCCCTACAAGAAAGGCTCCAAACCAAATTCTCCTTTGTCACAATGTATTCATTCATCAAAGTATTTATTTATAGAATACTTTTCTGTTTGATAAGGTATGATAACCTATTCTCAAGGTACTCAGAATCTAGCTGAGGACAAAAGACAGAAACAGATTTTCAATAATGTAAGACAGGGCCAGCCCGTGGCTCACTTGGGAGAGTGTGGTGCTGATAACACCAAGGCCGTGGGTTCGGATCCCTATATAGGGATGGCCGGTTGGCTCACTTGGGAGAGCGTGATGCTGACAACACCAGGTCAAGGGTTAAGATCCCCTTACCGGTCATCTTTAAAAAAAAAAAAATAATAATAATAATAATGTAAGATAATACACAGTCTCTCAATCAAATGTCTGCACATTTTATAAATGTGACATAAAGGTAAATTAACATGTTTTAACAAGAAGAAGGAACAGTATTAACCAAAGGTTGGTTGCCTTAAACATTTGTGACTTTAAACTGCCCACTTCTAGTGGTGATGCATACATTCTGTTGTTACTAACAGCAGAAAGGCACATGTTTCAGAGGGCCTCTCTGTAATTTAGCTCCCCAGAAAGAGTGGGTTGGATAAAAAGCAGCTTAAGAAACTTGAACTGGGCCCTAAAGTGAGATTTGATGATGAAAGGAAGAAAGGAAAAAGCATACAAGAGGCAGCAGCAAAATGGGTAGGGAATAGACTCTATTAACTAGAGCCTTAAAGATGGAAATCAACACAGCATTTATTGCACAATTACTATGTGTCAGGTATTATGTTAAGTACTTCATATACACATTATCTCATTTAATCATCACACAAGGGTATGAGGTAGGTAATATTATCCCTATTTTACTAATGAGAAAACTGAAACAGGTCCTAGGGGCCAGTAATCCAGTATGGAAACTGGAGCAGAGGGTCTCTAAATCAGCAATAGGTGATAAAGTTAGAACACAGAGAAACTAGGCCACTTTGTCTCAAAAAACCCCCAAAACCCTCAAGTTAAAGAGAGAGAAGATTTCTGCGTAAAGCTCAGGATTTAAAGTCACAGTGAAGGGCTGGCCAGGTAGCTCAGTTGGTTAAAGTGCAGTGTTAATAACACCAAAGTTAAGGGTTCGGATCCCCATACTGGCCAGCTGCCAAAAAAAAAAAAAAAAAAAAAAAATCACAGTGAACAAAATGAAGTTACAAATTAGTAGAAATATTACATTTCTGTATTTTAAGAATATATGTTTACATGTACACCCAAAAAAAAAAAAGCATACACACCAAAATGCAAACTATGATTATTACTTAGGGATAGAATAATGGAGAATTTTAAATTTTGCTTACTTATAATTTTTAATTTATATTAAAAATTATTTAAACTTATCATTCTCATCCCTATAATTGTGTCCTGTAACATGAGCAAATGCTAAAAAACAAAACAAAACAAAGGGTTTAAAAATAATTTATAATATCAATGTTGCTTATCAAAAAGTCCTGAGGGGGAAAATAACCAGAACACAAATCAGAAACTTTTCTAACAAGAATCTTGTCATTAGAATTATTCTTCCATTATTAAAGCCAAATAATGGGGTGTTAGGGGTAAGAAAAAAACAACATATTAAGAAACAGGACCTGTGGTTAAAAGTCACTCTTTCTTCATCCCACTCTGATGTTTCTAAAATGTGTCCTGAAATTAACTGACTAGTCAGATTAAACGTTTTTGACTGGTATTTTAATGTCTAACATACTTGTCAAGATTCCAGCAGTAATTGGTCCCACGATGCCCATCAACAGGATGCTTACAGACATGAACCTACCATATTTGTGATGTCTGAGGGTGAAGAGGGCCAGTAATCCGGCAGGGGCATGAAAGAAGAGAGAAGACACCAGTGCCCACAGGAACACACCATACCACATCTCTATGAGGGAAAACAAAAGAACAGTTGCAAAGCATTGGCTTTCCCAGTGCAATCGCTGCAAAGGGGTTCTCATCATACCTAATTATTTCATTTTCAAAATCACGTAGTTGCAGTGCAGGTTCATCAGTCAAATATCCAAATATTGATTGATGGTTTGAGAGGGGTCCCCAACTACCACCCATCAGCCACTTGTTTTTGTACATACTTATTTGAACCCATGTTCATTCATTTAAGCATTGTCTATGACTGCTCTCCAGCTACAAGAGCAAAGCTGATAACAGTGACAGAGACCACATGGCCTGTAAAGCCTAAAATATTTACTATGTGGCCCTTTACAGAAAAAGTTGGCCAAACCTGACAAGCTACCTCTACCTCCCACTGAATAAAAGGTTCACCTAGATTTGGAAATTGACCTAAATTTACCTCCCATAAACACAGCATAAGTACCAATTGATAGAGTACTATGCAATCAATGCCTGTTAAGCTTTCCTGACTTTTTGATTATTGTTTCTTAAAATGGAAAGCTATACAATTGTATTCATTCAACTTATTTTTATCTATTTTGTTTCTTTTTTGGTGGCTGGCCAGTACAGGGATCTGTACTCTTTGACCTTGGTGTTATAACACCATGCTCTAACCAATTGAGCCAACTGGCCAGCCTCAACTTATTTTTAATTCTACTAGGATATCAAAGCTCTTAAGATGTGAAATAAACACCAGGAAATAGAAATATTTGGCTTGAAGACAAATGGCAGGTAAGTGACAGGGCAGGTTAGAAGAGCAGGTCCCTACGGAAAACCTTTAATCACTCTTAAGATGACTGTAATTCAGGCAACATTAAAATATTGGATCACCAACTACCGATAAATAACTATGCATGAGGAATTTTGGAAAATACAAAAAAGAGAACAATACTATTCTGCCTGGAAGTGACTTTATACTTTGGTAAACAGCAGACATAGCATTTTCTCCCAGTGAACCCAAGACAAGGCTTTAGTATCAAGACAGCTCTCTAGCTAGCCATGTACATGTACATGTTGGAATATGCATGCAGAACAAAGATGACACATAAGATAAAACCCCTTGTCCATCCATGGCTAGAGGCAGGTAAGTAGCAGGCAGTTTTAGAGTTCACCAAACAGCTTAATTCAGGAGGGATTCTTGACCACCACACCACTGGCATTTGGACTAGATAACTTTTTGTCGTGGGGGCTGCCCTGTGCATTCTAGGATGTGGAGCAGCAACTTTGGTCAGTAACACTCCTTCCCCAATGTGACAAACAAAAATAATTCCAAACACTGCCAGATGTCCCCACTGGGACAAAACTACCCTGAATAAAAACCACTGGCTTGACTGAAGCAGGTTAATAAGAGCACTGGCAGTTAAAGCTACAAAGATAGATGGGGTCACATTATGGGGGGCTTTGAACACCACACTGAGGCCTTTAATATGAAAAAGCTCTGGAAGTGCGGTTAAAGGTTTTCAGCAGTAAAGGGTAGTCAGGACATTATTCCACAGGCCCCACCTGATGCTTGCAGTCAGAATACAAACTAGAAAACCACCTTTTTGAAGAGTAATTTGGAAGTCAAATGTGCATACCCTTTGCTGCAGCGATTTTACTTCCAGCAACACACCCTACAGGAATACACATGTAGGCAAGGCTGGAAGTAACAGAGGATCCCCAGCAGCATGTCTATAATAGCAAAAACTGAAGACCAAGTGCACGGCTGTCACTGTAGGACTTGTAAAACATGTTCTGTGCACCCACATAATGCAAAATTACATAGTCACATAACAACATGACATAGATCTGTATATACTGATGGGGTAAGATGCCCACACGTTGTGAAGTGAAAAAAAAAGGCAAGTTGTAAACAGTAGGTAGAATAAGATCTTGTTTCTGTAAAAACAAAGTAAAATAAACAGATGGAATGTGTAAATGCTTCTATGTACTCAGAGAAGTCGGAACATGTTTGTTTATTTAGTAAATATTTACTATGCACACAGATGCTGTTCTAAGTGCTTTACAAATACTAACTCATTTAATCCTCAAAACAACTGTGAGGCACATATTATTTATTTATTTATTTTTTATTTTTTAAAATTTTTTTAAAAAAGATGACCGGTAAGGGGATCTTAACCCTTGACTTGGTGTTGTCAGCACCATGCTCACCCAATGAGCTAACCGGCCATCCCTATAAGGGATCCGAACCTGGGGCCTTGGTGTTATCAGCACTGCACTTTCCCGAGTGAGCCACAGGCCGGCCCTATTATTATTTACTGAAGCGTAATTGATTGTACCTATTTGTTGGGTACAGAGTGGAATATCAATACCTGTGTCCAATGTATGATGATCCAATCAGGATAAGTAGAATATTCTTCATTACAAAATGTAATCATTCCTCATGTTCATTAACCAATTTTTCTCTAATCCCTCTCCCTCTCCCACTTTCCCATGTCTAGTAACCACAGTTCTGTTCTCTCCTTCTGAAAGTTCAACATATTATTGTAATTGTTGCTTGTTTGTTTGTTTCATTTATTTATTTAGCTCCCACTTATGAGTGAGGACATGCAGTATTTCTCTGTCTGTGCCTGGCTTGTTTCACTTAACATATTCTTCCCCATGCTCATCCATGCTGCTGCGAATAGCAGAATTTCATTCTTTTTTGTGCTGAGTAGTATTCCATTGTGTTTATATATACATTTTCTTTTTCCAGTCATTCACTGATGGGCATTTAGGTTGGTTCCATATCTTGGCTACTGTAAACAGAGCTGCAATAAACGTGGGAGGAAGCACATATTATTAATATTCCTGTTCATGGAAGAGAAACAAAAGCAGAGGGATGTTAAGAAACTTGCCTGAGCCTATACTGTCAAGGCAAAGCCCCTGACAACCGTGTCTTCATCTTCTATGCCACCTCTTGGTATATACCAACTTATAAAAAGTTGTTATTTCTGGGGAGTGGGGTTGATGACAATTCACTTTTTACTTTGTTGGGAAAACAAAGCTTTTGTTTTAAAAGAACAGTTCAGGAAGACTGATTGGATTAAGAGAAACAATTAAAGAGAGACCAGTTAGGGATGTCAATCTGTTTGGGGGGCAGGGAGTGGGCAGGAAGGACCAGCTATATTTGCATTGTAAATATACTGTTGTGTGTGTGGTTTTTCTCCAGATCAATTAAAGCAACAGTTTATTAAAGCGTTTTTATTCAAACCTTTTGCTGGAATGGACCAGTTACCCTCTGTTAACTACAGAGGGGACTCACTTCCTTTGGGCTTTTTGATACTTTTACATCTAGAGATCTTCCTATTTCTCTAAGATCTTTCACCTAGCCTTAGCTTTTTCTTACAGTCTAGTCTCCTCTCCTTCTCAGCACGAGTGTGACTCCACCTTGTTCCCAAAGCCTGCCTTGCTCTGAAGCATCCAACTGTAGAGACTCTTCACCAATGCCTCTGTTTTATGGGCCTGAAAAAAATTATCCATCCCTGAGAACGTCTTCTGCTGAGATGCCCCATGCAGAGACTGTCTCTCCTCTTTCTTCCTCCATGGATCTGTTTATTCAGAACAGCCCCGATCCTTCCACCAGCTCTGAAGTAAAATTACCCACTTCTGTAGAGAAGAGCATAGTAAAAAAGGAAGATAAGGTGAAGAAACAGAAGACCAGAACCGTGTTCTCTCCCACCCAGTTTTGTGTACTCAATGATAGATTCCAGAGACAGAAATACGTCAGTCTGTAGCAGATGCAAGAACTTTCCAACATCCTGCACCTTAGCTACAAACAGGCTAAGACCTGGTTGCAGAATCAGAGAATGAAACGTAAGAGGTGGCAGAAAAACAACTGGCCAAAGAAGAGCAACAGTGTGGCTTAGAAGGGCTCAGCATCTACAGCATACCTGGTCCTCTACTCTTCCTATTATCAGGGATGCCTGGTGAACACATCTGAAAACCTTCCAATGTGGAGCAACCAGCCCTGGATCAAGCAAACCTGGAATAGCCAGTCTTGGAGCAACCATTCCTGGAACAGTCAGACCTGGTGCGCCCAAGCCTGGAACAATCCATTTCATAACCATGGAGAAGAATCTCTGCAGCCCTGCATGCAGTTCCAGTAAAACTATGCCAGTGATTTGGAAGCCTTCCTTGGAAACTGCTGGGGAAAGCCATAATGTAATATGGCAAACCACTAAGTATTTTAGTAACACACAAACCATGGATTTATTTTTAAATTACTACATGATCATGCAGCCTGAAGATGTGAAGATAGGTATATCATTCAATTTCAGTCTACGCAGTGGCTGAATTCCATCCTTCCTTCCTTCCTCACAGGATTTTCCTTATTTTAGAGCTATGTACCTCTGTCTTGATATCCTGGTTCTTGTGCCTGTTGTGTCAGTTTGGGGTGTGAAGTATGACTGGAGTCTAATCAAAGAGGTTTCAATAACCTTGACTGCTATGGACAATATGATAAAAGATGACTGGCTGTAGATAGGTAGATATAATACTAGATTGGATATCTTTAGGATCTAGAACCTAACCTATATAGTAGAAAGTAAAAAGTACAAAGATGTGTGATATGAAGGATTATTCCTATTTTCTGGGATTGGGAGGCTTTACTTAAAAAACTCAGTTGTTCAGATGAAGGGTTAAACTATAACATGCTTCATTGATTTCCTCCACCCACTTTGTCTCTGTTTTACTACAATCCCTAATTTGTTCCTTACTCCAATATTTGTAGAAAGATGTTTTGGATTTTGCTGCTTCATGATAATATCAGTCACAATTTGGCTGCTTAATAAAATATCCATTTTACCTTAAAAAACAAAACCAAGGCCACAGGTTCAGATCCCTATATAGGGATGGCCGGTTAGCTCACTTGGGAGAGCGTGGTGCTGACAACACCAAGTCAAGGGTTAAGATCCCCTTAAAGGTCATCATTTTAAAAAAACAAATAGATAAAATAAAAGTGTTTTTTTTCAGTACATAGGCTTCTTATTCTTGTTGGGGGTGTAGCGGTAGGTTTGAGGGGTTAATGGATATTGAGCGTGAGGCAAATCCCCCTAAGCCACCCTTAGCAATGTCACTAATGACTGCTCAAATTCTTTGCTCATTTTGTGTCAAATAAAGCTTCAATTAATACCATATTCTGAATATACCTAAATTAGGGTGCCTAGGTCTTGTTTTGGATGAATGGTTTTTAATGAAAGCATCAGGGATGCCCCATCTAGAGCTCAATGCTTATTAAAAATAACAGACGACTGAGGGTGTTTTGGCACTTTTGATCTGGTGAAAAACTATCAGATAACTACAAAAGGTTTCAAATAATTTGCAAGATTTCTTTCTGCCAAACAAGATGTATGTTCAGAATAATGTTATAATACTGTTAAAACTGTTCTATTTTGTTTGATGGTGTTTGGCAAATTCTGTTAAAAACAAATTCAAATCATGTCATATGGAGTATAAAGTGATTAAATACTAATGCCCCAAGCTTAAAAAATTAAATATATATTTATATATAAATATAAGCTAACTTATACATAAAACTATAATAATATACCTAAACTAATATACACAAATATGCACACTACTGCCCTTCCTCTACCAAAGAAATAAACCACCTTTCCAGCCAATGGTGTCTATCAGAAATTGAGGGCAGGATTCTTAATCCGCAGGGTTTCAGTACCCCACCTCTTTGGGAACAAAGCTATATATCCTACTGCAGCTTCTTCTCCAGCTGGCCTAATGGCTGGGAACTACTCTTACATTCTATTGCCCAGGAGATCTGCCCTCTCTTGTTGGCAGCAGCTCCAGAGGTTGCAGTGTCTGCATCTATATACTTGCTCCTCTGTAATAAGAGCTCTGCTGCCCACAAATCCCTCCTGCCTGGGCAGCCACTGTTGCATGCTGGCTAAGGCCCTCTGTACACCACCCACTCCCAGCTCATCCCTAAACCACAGCACAGCACCATGCAATTCTTTTCCAAAGCAAAAACCCCAGAGTTCTCACCAACCACTCCCCAAATCACTCTGAGGCTCTTACCACCCTAACACCTACTCTGCAGAAAGTTCTGTGATGATACCAGGAATGCCACTGCCCAGCAGTGGACAAAGGGGATGAAAACCCGCCTCCAAGAACTTAGAGCAGTCACCACCTGACTGCTGGCTGCCACCACTGACCTAAAACCACACTGACCTAAGACTACCCCCTGGGCTGGCCCCTGCTATTGCAGGGTTTCTGCTGGAGCTCCCCAAGTTTTAGAGACAAGCACTGCTTTCCGCAAGTCAAGGCACTGCTGGAGCTTGGCTTCCTACTGGCTGCCACAGAACCATCAGGGTGGTGAGCTGGGATGCCAGGCCTTGATCTGCCAGAGACACACTAACTTAGAAACTTCCAGAAAAGTGGGTCTGGACAGGTGTGCCACCCAACCGCTTTGGCTGACTTGTGTGCCCCCAAATTCATATGTTAAATCCAACAGGACTGTGGCCTTATAAGGGAAAGACATCTCAATCTCTTGATCTCTCTCTCTGCCATGTGAAGACACAGCGAGGAGGCAGCCAGGAAGAGGGCCTACCTAGAACCTGACCATGCTGGCACTCTGATCTCACTTCCAGCCTCCAGAACTGAGAAAATAATGTCTGTTTAAGGCTTCTAGTCTGGCATTTTGTTATGGCAGCCCAAGCTAAAACACCAACACTCACCTGTTCCCACTTCCCCAGGAGCACAGCACCTACCCAAGGAGGCCTGCTAGGCTACAAACCCACATCTCAATTTTCCTAAAAGCTTAAAGGCCAGTTTGTAAACGACCTGGCATAGCAGATCAGCACCTCCCTGAGATTCTGAGAAGGGGAAGCACACTGCACCCCCCTACAACCCTGAGCCACATCCATTAGCTACTCCAGTGCCAACATATTTTATGTAGCATCACTAAAGTCACTTCAAGTAGTAAAAAAAGGCTTTGTTATATTAGGTGAGTAGTACAGTTTATAAAAACACTTTTCAGATGGATGGGATTATTACAGGACTCTAATAGCAAAAGCATACCTAGATCTATAAAATGCTTTTTAAAAACCTAAGTGATTTCCCTTTAATCTACTGCACCTTAAGTTGCCATCTATTTTATAGCTATTTATCGATTGCCATGTGGTACTTTTCATTTCCCTGGCTCAACACACTGTCAAAAATCTTTGTCTATATATCTTACAGTATTTCCTTGTTCACTGCTTAAAATCAAGTGCATTATCTTCAGTTTTTTTTTTACCTTGGCAGCTAAAGGCACATCACTTTCCTATGGTGAAATGTAAATCAGATAATTAATATGTAATAAAAGATTATAAGGGGAAATGAGATTAAGCACTGTGGTAGAATGGGCCCCCAAAGACGTCCGCATTCTCATTCTCAAAACCTGTGAATACGTTACCTTTCATGGCAAAAGGGACTTTGCAGATGTGATTAAATTAAGGATCTTGCAATGGG
This sequence comes from Cynocephalus volans, assembly GCF_027409185.1. NCBI lineage: Eukaryota > Metazoa > Chordata > Mammalia > Dermoptera > Cynocephalidae > Cynocephalus > Cynocephalus volans. The sequence goes on along the minus strand of NC_084469.1, from coordinate 125,446,934 downwards.
AGATTGTCCTGGATTTTCCAGATGGGCCTAACGTAATCACAAGGGTCCTTGTAAGAGGGAGGCAGGAGGGTCAGAGATTTGAAGATGTCATCCTGCTGGCTTTGAAGAAAGGGAAGGGACCACAAGCCAAGGAATGTGGGAGTCCTCTAGAAGCTGGAAAGGACAAGAAAACAAATTCTTCCTAGAGCCTTTTGAAAGAACACAACCCTCCTGACACCTTGGTTTTAGCCCACTGAGACCAATTTTGGACTTCTGACCGTCAGAACTGTAAGATGGTAAAATCTGTGTTGTTTTAAGCTGCTAAATTTGTAGTAATTAACTACAGTAGCAACTGCAAACTAAGAGATACACTAAAGATTTATTCATTCATCAGTCAAATATTTATTGACTATATGCCAAGCATATCAGTGAAAAACAAAAAAAGACAAAGATCCTTGCCCTCAAGAGCTTGAATCTTTAAGAATATATTTCCAGGCTGGCCAGTTAGCTCAGTTGGCTAGAGCACAGCCTTATAACCCTGAGATCACAGGTTTGGATCCCCATACTGGCCAGCCACCAAAAAAAAAAAAAAAAAAAAAACCCCAATATATTTACAGATAGACATTTCCGTGATAGAGAAAAACCACAAAGAGAACAAAATCCTTTAGGTGATTCTGCATTAACAAAAGGGGTTTATAATGGCTAGCTCCAGGGCCAGCCTCATTCGGGAGAGTGTGGTGCTGATAACACCAAGGCCACGGGTTCGGATCCTATGTAGGGATGGCCGGCTAGCTCACTGGCTGAGCGTGGTGCTGACAACACCAAGCCAAGGGTTAAGATCCCCTTACTGGTCATCTTTTTAAAAAATAAAAATAAAATAAAATAATGGCCAGCTCCCTGGCCCTCTAACCACCACTGCTGAGTCACCTGATTTCCATGCAAGGACTCAAGACTAACCTGGCCCCAATCAGCAGGAATGAAATGAACATATGTATGCCATGTGGGCAGTGTGACACTTAGAACTCAGCCATCCTTTTGGCCCCACTCTTACATTACATTCCAGGTCAAACAACTGGGTGAACACGGCCAGTTCCTCTGAAGTTGGGGTTCTAAGTAGACCACATCTGTCCTTCTGGGGTTGGAGTCCTACAAGGTCCTGCAACTCCATGCTGGAGCTGGACTACCTTGATGCTAATTGCTCATCAGCCTGCATCTCTCCACACTGTCCACTGGGAGACTCTTCTCTTGCCAAATCCCACCTACCTGCCAAGAGACCCATCTGTCCCCTCCACTCCTCCCTAACAACAATGGCTTGCCCATCGAGACTACTAACTGTAGTCTGCCACCTCTCTCCTGATACTGCTGCCTGCCTCATCCTGGTTTTTGAGTGTGCCCCCTGGCCTGCCTCACTCCAGTGATCTCTTGGTCTTAGCATGGCCAGACCTTGTCTGTCCTGATCTGGCCTTTCATCTATTCTCTACACAAACCCAGTTAAGTCAGTGCTATTGGGTATGAAGCTTCTGGTTGGGGTGATGAAAATATTCTCAAAATTGATTTCGGTAATGGCTGTGCAACTCTGTAAATATTCTAAAAACCACTGGATTGTACACTTAACAAAACAGTCTGACCATTCCTCCTCTGTTCAAAACCCTCCAATACAGCCCTCCAGGATCCAACATCATCTCCACCTCTCCCCCTTGCCCACATATTCATCCAGGCACAATAGCTTCCTTAATGTTTCTTGAACAAGCTCCCATTCCAGGACCTCTGACTGTGCTGCTTCCTCGCACTCTTCCCCCAATAGCTGTGTAGCTTGTTCCTCACTTCCTTCAGACTTCTGCTCCAATGTCCTCATCATTAAGGGCCTCCTGATCACCTTAAGTAAAACCGTAGTCCATCCGACACACATGCCCTGCCACTTACTGTGCCCTTCACCCTGTACCACCAGCTGTTCCATTCCATACTTTTTTGTTTGTTTGCTCTCTCTCTCCCCATTAGAATGAAAGCTCCATGTGGGAAGGGCTCTGTTTTGTTCACTATAGCATCTTTACTTGGTGCCTAGAAAACAACAGGCACACAACAGACACTGAGTAAATATTTGTTGAGTGAATAAATAAATGACTGGTCCCAGCGTGACCCATTCTTGATTCCAGCAATGGCACAATAAAAACATTACTGAGTTTTAGTTTAATTATCACAAGATACACTTTGACATTGATTTAGTGAAATCTGTCCCTTCAGAAAATGAATGTCATTCCAGATACAAGAAAAAGATATGCCTTTCTTGGTATTCAGATTTGTTAAAAATGACAACAACAACAAAAGAAATTTTGAACAATTTGGAATAAGGAGGTTTAGGCAGAAATCTAAATGGCCAAATCACAAATGCAGGTAAAAAAAAAAAAAAAAAATCAATTCAAAGCTTCCTGGTAGAGATAAATATTTCAGAATATTTTAGAGCAATGATTTTGCCATGAGTTAGCATAAATTACAAGTAACCTTTTCTGTGGGGCCAAAATAGAAACCATGCCAGATTTAGGACAATGAGTGGAATTCACATTAAGCAGGCTTTGTTGCCTCAAACAGGATCGTTATACTATCATTTTAGCTAAAGATGAGACACAGCAGGGAGGTTATGTGTTTACCACCAAATTCTGATCAACTTGAGGTAAAGGGCTATGTCTCATACATGTTTATACCCCCAGCCCAGAGCCTGCACTTGGCCAAATATATACTTGCTGAATGAATTATCCCTGGTGATCAACACCCCTGAGGTACATAGTACATACTGAAGTTTACTATTTTCAGAACAATTTTTGAAAGCAAAACAGTTCCCACAACTACAGATCTCTACTATCACATTAAAACTATCATCCCAGATCCATTTACCTCAATCTTTTCTTAAAGAAAGAAAACAAAAAGCCAGACAGACTGGACAGAATATCCAGTTCCAAAGGATCACCCCACGTATTTCTCATAATTATGAAAGAATTAAGTTACCCTTACAGTGGAGTGATCTGATAGATATCATCTTCACCAAATCATCGAACTTAGCATTATCAATAAAGGTGCAGATTGACATTAAATGTCTCCTGATGCAATGCACTGACAAGTGGACATCACCACTTGTGTAGGTAGTATTTTGACCAAAAATGTTTACTCTGAATCTAATCATGAAGAAAATCAGATGAACCTAGATTGTGGGATATCGTACGAAACAATTAGCCTGGACTCTTCAAAAACGTCAGTCCAAGAAATTAAAACAAAGATGGAAGAACTGTTCTAAATTCAATGAGACTAAAGAGATATGACAAATAAATGCAATGTGTGATCCTTGATTAAATCCTGGAATTAAAATTTTTTAAAAAATTCACTTGGAAAAAAGAAAAGAAAAAAAAAATTTTTTTTAAAGGAAAAAAGCGGGGGCTGGCCTGTGGCTCACTCGGGAGAGTGCGGTGCTGATAACACCAAGGCCATGGGTTCGGATCCCATATAGGGATGGCCGGTTTGCTCACTGGGTGAGCGTGGTGCTGACAACACCAAGTCAAGGGTTAAGATCCCCTTACCGGTCATCTTTAAAATAAATAAATAAATAAATAAAATAAAAAGGAAAAAAGCTATTTGGACAATTGGGGAAATTTAAATAAGGCCTGTCCATTAGATAACATTATTCTACCAATGTTAAATTCCTTGGGTGTGATATGGTTTTGTGGCTGTGACAACAAATGTCCTTGTTTTAGAAAATACATGCTTATATATTAGGTATCAAGTGCCAAGACTTCTGCAACTTCCTTTCAAATGGCTCAGCAGAAAGCTAAAATGTGATATGAATGTATATGTACATATATACATGTGTATGTATATATATTTAGAGAGAGAAAGCCAAAGAATCAAAATATTATTGAATCTAACTAAAGGGCATATGGGTAATTATTGTACAGAGTGCCCTCCCTATCGGTAGGTTCCACATCCATAGATTCAACTCACAGAACAAAAATATCCCCCCCAAAAATTGCATCTGTACTGAACATGTACACTTTTTTTGGTCATTATTCCCTAAACAACACAGTATAACAACGATTTACATAGCACTTACATTGCATTAGGTATTATAAGTAATCTAGAGATGATTTAAAGTACACAGGAGGATGTGCATAGGCTGGATGAAAATACTACACCATTTTACCTCAGGGACTTATGCATCCTCGGATTTGGTATCGGGGAGGTCTTGGATCCAATCCCCCACGGACACTGAGAGACAACTGTACTGTTCTTTCAGTTTTTCAGTAGGTTTGAAAATTTTCAAAATAAAGAGTTGGAGGAAGAAATAAGGAAACAAAGACATACTAATACAGTCCCAGTAGTGACTCCAGAGTGCATGAACATTTCATTTTTCAGACAGGATCTCCAGAATATCATGTATTTTTTATCACTGTCAAATTTTATCCTAGTACCTTTTGAAACAACTTGAGCTGCCAGATTCTCGTTTTAGGCATGACTGCAAGCTAACATCTGCATTTGTCCCCAACACAGGTTAGGGTTAGGGTTATTTCACAAACCTGTCTGGGAGAATCCCTAGGCAAGTAATACTCAGCAAGTCTCAGGTGTCCACTGAATGGCGCCTGGCAGTCGCTGGCCAGCGGATGAGAAATCACAAGTGCCTTGTTTAGGACTGCAGTCAGTAATCCCATCCTCCTTCCCTCTGCACTGTCTCAGGGATCTTATCTGGTACTAAGTCAAGATACCAGTCAACTTTGCGGGACAGCCCCAAACTCTCCCTTCAATCACCATTGGCCTCAAGTTGCCTTTAAGTGTCCAACACAAATAACTGTGCCCTCTCCTCAAAGCCTTTACTAATCTTCCCAGGGGAAGTAATTTCTCCTCCTCTCAACTCTGTGACACTGATAGCTTAACCTTGTATTATAACTTTGAAAAACCCTTCTACCAGGCCCAGCAGAAGTTCCAGTGGGGCGTGAGTGGGAGACACGGCAACAGGTCTCAGAAAGTGATTCCTAGAAAGAGAAGCTGGTGGAGAGGGTGAATTTGGACCGAGGTGCCAGCGATCAGCAGACGAGCTCCCAGGGCAGAGGGGTTGGGCCACAGGCTAGAAACAAAGGGAGTGTGAGTTGTGACTGCCCCCCAGCCAGGCCGGGACGACCCGAGCCGGGTTCCCTCAGACGGGATGCCAGGCGCCATCTCGCGCCCCAAACAAAGCGGACACGACCGCCTCCCGGGCTCTGTCCGGTGCGAGTCCGAACCCAGGGCGTTCAGAAACTCCAAAGGGCAATGTCGGCTCCGGGGACGGGGGAAGGCCCAGCTCCCTCCAGTCACCGGGTCGTCCTGCGACCGCTCCCTCCGATATCGCTCACAGCGCGGGTTCGGGGTGACCCAGCCCGAAGAGCCGGCGAGGAAGTGACGGGGAAAAGGGGCTCTCGGACGAGGAAGAAGGCATCTCCCTCCAGGAGGAGAACAGCCCCAGCCCGACCGATCGCCGGGATGGAGGGGACCCCTCCTGGACTCAGGGGCGAGGCGCGCCCTCGAGCCCGGCGACGGCGCGGCGCGCAGTGCGCAGGCGCGGGGCGGGACCGTACCTGGGAAGGAACAGAGAGAAGTGGAGTTGGGGCACAGGGTCCCGTTGCCCACCCGCGGCACCAGCTTCAGGCTGAGGATCTGCTGCAGGAGCCCGGCCGACTCCCCGCTGCTTCCGCTCCCCTCGCGCTCCATCTCGCCGCCATTAACCGCAGAGAGACGAGGGGAGAGTGCCCGAAGAGGCTTGCTCCCCGCAGCGCCACTGCCTCACCGTCAGCGTCACCGTCAGCCGGCGAGGACCCTCTTCCTCTCTCCCAGTGGCTCTGCCAAGTGACAGTTCTTCCGCCCAATCACAGGGCCCCGCAGATGGAAGGGGCGGGGCGAGAGTTGTCCACGCCCCCGACGTTCCGAACGACTCACAAAGACCCAGCCCCCACGGGCTTCGCCCCCTACTGGACAAGTCCTTCTTCCAGTAGCGCTTGCTCTGCTCGGCCTTTCTCTGCAGCGTCACCTGTGAGAAAGCAGGGGAATTGCATACGCTCCCACCAGATTATAGAAATGTAGATTTTTAAAAAATTTTATTTTTTATTAGTATATTCATTGTTACGAATCATACTTATTCTTTATTCCCCTTATCCAATACCCCCTTCCCCTCCTACCTCTAATAACCATAGATTTGTTCTCTCCATCTGATAAGCTGTTTCTCTGTTGGTTTGCTGCCTACTCTCTGTCCAGCACTGAGACAGTCCTCCCCTATTATCGCAAATCAAATGCGACTTCTGTTACTCTGGAGTGTGCTTTGTGGAGAGAAAGGACCTCTTTTTTTTTTTTTTTTTTCTTTTTCTTTTGGGTCTCTGCTGGTGCCTCTCCTTGTGTCAATGCAGTTGAGAGTCTGGCATGCCATCTGCATAGTGGCTGTGACTGTTACTATAGAGACTAGCTGCCTTTGCAGCAGACATGGCAATTGTGGTGGCTATGGAGGGCTACCCGTATGGAAATGGTGTTTTGGTGTGCTCTTTACCTGGTTGTGGCTGGGTTCAGCTTCCACTGGCTCCAAGCCTTGGGACCCAGTGGGGTCCCAGGGCGGTGGCAGCAGTTTGGGTAGTTGCGGCTGGGTTTGGCTTCCCCAGAAATGTAGATTTAAAATGGATCTGGCAAAGTGATGATCACAAAACAGATCTGTAACTTTGTTCTAGCTAGGACTGGACCCCAATATTTATAAAACCTTCATGAGCAGAACAAGAAAGTTTTCTATTTAAAACTGACAGTAGAAAGATCCCCTTCAAAGGCTGGTGTGGGACCAGGTTGGGAAGGATACTAGGATACTATGTATATATAGTCTCTGTATAGTGCTACTTAGTTTTAAATGAAATAAAAATTTTAAAAACCTTCCAGTTTAATACAGCAAAGTGGACCATACATTTTTGTCTCACCTATTAAAATGAAAGAAAAGAAATTGTAGAAAGGAATAAGCTAATGTCTTGATCTGTTTGTGCTGCTATGACAAAATACCTAAGACTGGGTAATTTATAAAGAAAATTTATTTTCTCTTAGTTCTGGAGGCTGGGAAGTCCAAGATCAAAGTGCCGGCAGGTTTGCTGTCTTGGTGAGGGCCCTTTCCTCATAGATGGCACCATCTAGGTGTCCTCACATGGCAGAAGAGAGTGATCCCACTCTCTCAAGCCATTTTATAAGGGTCCTAATCCCATCCATGAGGGCTCTGACCTCCTGGTTTAATCACCTCCTAAAGACCCCCACCTCTTAATACTATCACCTCTTAATACTAACACATGAATTTGGGGGGACATATTTAGACCATAGTAGCTAATAACAAGTTCTGGAAGGGAAGTTACCAAAGGTAAGTGATTTCAACAAAGTCCCAGGAGATGGAGAGGCTTTTGATGGATAATAAGTATCTATGGAACATTTTACTATGTGTCACCAAGCCAAATGCTAGCTATGCATTATTTTACTAAACCAAACAACTCAGTGAAATTATTATTTTTAATTCCCATTTCACAGGTGAAATTGATATGTAAAAGAAATAAAATAATTTGGCTAATGTCACAAAATTAAGAGGTGGTCAAGAGGAGATTTGAACCTAGGTTTTGTTCCCAGAGCCTACATTATTAACCTTTGCACCATGTTTTGAAGAAGAAAGCCATAATGCAGAAGGAAGCCACAAAGGAGGAAGAACCCTCCAGAGGGCTGGTGAAATGGGTAAGAAGGAAGGCTGGACACAAAGGGATTCACTGAGAGTCGACCTATGGACCACCAGCACTACCAATTCCGCCTCTCCCCTCTATCCTCTACCCCACCCACAAGGAGAATAATCTGACCAAATATTCCAGCTGACCCTGGAAGAAACAGAAAATTTAGAAAATGGAAGATGAATAATTTTTCTTAATTTGCATATTCAAAGTCTCAAGAAGATGTGGTATTCATTGGACCAAAACTTGATACTATGAAAAATGGACAGAAAACCAGAAAGATTTCTTAGGAATTAAAAATATGACTTCCAAATTTTACAATGTCATAGACAAATTAGAAAATAAAGTTGAGGAAATCAACTTTAGGAGAAAATACAAGATGGAAGAAAAGAGGAGAGCAAAGATAAAAGGAAGGATCAAACTGTCTAACTAATAGGAGTTTCAGGAAAAAATAACATAAAAGATAGAGCAATAAAGAAATTTTTAAAATATAGATGATACAGAATTGAAGAGAAAGAAGTGCTCAAGTGCCTAAGAGAATGAATAAGGGGAAAGATACATAATACATCCTTGTGAAATTTCATAACCAAGAATAGACACACTTTAAAATGGTGAATTTTATGATATATGAGTATATTTCAATTTTAAAATATTGAAAAAAATGCTAAATGAAACAAGTCAGACACAACCAACTACATATTTTATTATCCCATTTATATGAAACGTGCAGAAAAGGCAGATCTTTAGAGACAGAAAAGAGATTAGCAGTTGCCTGGGGCTGGTGAGGGGAATGAAAAGTAACTGAAAGTTGGCATGAGGGATCTCTTTGGGATGACAGAAATGTTTTAAAACTGGATTGTGGTAACAGTCGCACAACTCTGAAAATATATTAAAAATAATTGAATCGCAGGGATGGCCGGTTAGCTCAGTTGATTAGAGCACGTTGTTACACCACCAAGGTCCAGGATTCAGATCCCTGTACCAACCAGCCACCACACACACACACACACACACACACACACACACACACACACACACACACACACAAATTACCAAAACAATTGAATTGTACACTTAAAACAAATGAAATTTATGATATATAAATCACACCTTTTAGGGGCCGGCCCGTGGCTCACTTGGGAGAGTGTGGTGCTGATAACACCAAGGCCACGGTTCGGATCCTATATAGGGATGGCCGGTTGCTCACGGGCTGAGCGTGGTGCTGACAACAACAAGTCAAGGGTTAAGATCCCCTTACTGGTCATTTTTAAAAACAAATAATAATAAATAAATAAAAATAAATAGAAAATAAATCATACCTTTTAAACAAGGTTTAAAAAATGACCAATAGCCTACTAAAATTTGTTTAGTTTAGTTGGAGTATCTGAAATGTCATCTTAAACATTAACTGTAACAGTTCTCTTGGCTTTCCACTCTTTTAAATATAACCTTCAAATCTGTTTCATTCTTCAACTTAGGGAAAAAAAGAAACAATACTTTAAAGATGGCTCAGGGATTTAGTAAGTCGTTGAAGCTGAAACTTTTTGTCATGTGAGTTGAAATTAAGAGATCGTGATTTAACAATATTTTCCAGTGCCTGTAGACTTCTTGTCAGCACTTCAGATGCTGTAGAATGTTTCGGGCATGTGACGGAGTGATTAGTGCTGACAGCCTTTTTCCATAATTGTGCTGTATCCAAGGCTGGCCCTGGAAGTAAATGGTGCTGCTCAGCCAAGTAAAGAAGAGAGAGAGAGAGAGAGAGTACAAATAAGAAATTTCTTAAAACACTTCCAGAGAGAAACTATAGCTCACCTACAAAGAAATAAGAATCAAATGGCTGGCAGCCCAGTGAACGAGGTTGGCTGGCAATACTGTCAATATATGGAGGGAAAGTAATTTTTTGAAAGCTTAGCTTAATTTAAATTAAAAATATATTGTGTGTAAAATATATATTATTTTCCTTTTAATTCAAGAACATTAGCAAGATTGTTTACTAGAGTTCCTCTTGAAGCCTTTGTTTTGGAAGCTGGAAGCTCTCTAATGCCAGTTACCTAACACTGCAATTGGGATTTTGCATTAATCAAGAAACTTACCTAAAATAAGAATAGTACATATTTTAAAAAGGTCATAAAATAATGACCTTTATCAATGCTGCTTTTTTGGTACATGTTCCAGACTAGCATCGTCTATTAGAAGTGAAAGAAACTGAATATTTTAGGGTTATATAGCCATCAATCATGTATCACATTAGGAAACATTATGTTGAATTCAGAATTCTATCCCGAGTCAAATTATGAATTGAGAGTTAAAGAAAAAGATACTGAGACTTGCAGAACTCAGAAAATGTATGTTTCAGGCTAGCCCATGGCTGACTTGGGAGAGTGTGGTGCTGATAACACCAAGGCCATGGGTTTGGATCCCTGTACAGGGATGGCTGGTTAGCTCACTTGGGAGAGTGTGGTTCTGACGACAATAAGTCAAGGGTTAAGATCCCCCATCTTTAAAAAAAAAAAAAAAAATGTATGTTTCATGTACCTTTTCTAAAGAAGCTGACTATGTACTCCAGCAAAGTTAGAAAGTGATGACCGAGAAAGATGTGCTATACAAGAATGGGTGCGGGTGGTGGCTGCTTAGCTCAGTTGGTTAGAGCATTGTACTGATAACATCAAGGTCCAGGGATCAATCCCCGTACCACCAAAAGAAAAAAAGAAAGACACCTGGGGTTCTAGACAGGAGCCGCAGGCAGCCCCCACCGTCAGGCAGAAGGCAGGAGCACACCAAAAACACCACTTCAGGTGGTGTGCCACTGCCTCCACAAGGCTGGCTTGCTGCCACAGTAGCAGCCACAGCCACCATGCAGGCGGCCCCGCCACCCACTTGACTGGAATTATATCAAACTTTTAAAAGCTTCTGCACAGCAAAAGAAACAGTTACCAGAGCAAAAAGACAACCTACAGAATGGGAGAAAATATTTGCAAACTATGCATCAGCAAGGGATTAATATCCAGAATATGTAAGGAACTCAAACAACTTAGTAAAAAAACAAGTAACCCAACTAAAAAATGGGCAAAGGAGCTGAATAGGCATTTCTCAAAGGAAGAGAAATAAATGGCCAATAGACACATGAAAAAATGCTCGAAATCTCTAAGCATCAGGGAAATGCAAATCAAGACCACATTGAGACATCATCTCATGCCAGTAAGACTGGCCATTAACAAGAAGAGAATAACAAATGCTGGCAAGGATGTGGAGGAAGGAGAACCCTCCTACTGTTGGTGGGACTGTAAACTAGTGAAGCTATTGTGGAAAATAGTATGGAGGTTCCTCAAACAACCACAGATAGAACTGCCATAAGATCCAGCAATCCCACTGCTGGGAATATACCCAGAGGAGTGGAAATCATCATGTCAAAGGGATAGCTGCACTCCCATGTTTATTGCATCTCTGTTTACATTAGCTAAGAGTGGAACCAACCTAAATGTCCATCGTCAGATGACTGGCTAAAGAAAATGTGGTCTATATACAGAATGGAATATTACTCTACCATAAAAATGAATGAAATTCTGCCATTTGTGGCAACATGGGTGAACTTAGAGAAAATTATGTTAAGCGAAATAAGCCAGGCACAGAAAAATAACACATGTCCTCACTCATAAGCAGGAGCCGAAAAAAATAAATAACAGTCACAATAATTTGTTGAACTTTTAAAAGGAGAGAACAGAACTAAGGTCACCAGAGGTGGGAAAGGAGGAAGAGGAGAGGGGTTAGCAAGAAATTGGTAAAGGGCCACAAAAAATGATTACATGTATCATGATAAGGATCAGTATTGCTCACAGGTATTGATATTCAAAACTGTACCCCACAGATATGTACAATCAATTACGTTTTAATTAAAAATTAATTAATTAATTTAAAAAGAAAGAAAAAAATAGTGAAATTAACAAGGAATGTTAGACTGACTTCTGTGCAATAGTCCAAACATCCACCATCTAAATTAGAACAGAAAGAAGAGTGCCCTCAGGAATAATAATAAAATTGCTTTCAAGCTATAGACAAAATGGTTAAAAAGTTCAAAATTTTAATGACAGCATGAAGAAGGTACCTATTTCTTCTTCTAATGAGAAAAAATGAAAGACAATACAAACTCTAGGAAACAACACAAACCTGTAAGAAAATCATGAAACAAATATAAACCAAACAAAAACTAGGTGTATTTTTTTAGAAACCCACCCCCCCACCTCATTTATTTCACTTATAGTGAAATACAAAACTATAAAACTTTTGGAAGACAATATAAATATCTATATGGTCTCAGGATAATGAAAGAGTTCATAAAGTAGATACAAAAAGCACAGCATAAATGAAAGGATTGATAAATTTAACTACCTTAAATTAAGAACTTGTGTTTTTTAAGAGTTACCATAAAGAAAGTAACAAATGTCAATGGTTTGGATCCTTGTACCGGCCAGTTGCAAAAAAAAAAAAAAAACCCCAAAAACAAAAAAAAAGTAAAAAGACTGGGAGCAGATATTTTTGATACATATAACTGACAGAGGGGTAGCATCGATATATATAAAGCAGTTCTAAAAATCAATAAGAAAATGACGGAAGACTTGCATAGGTATTTTATCATAGGGAAAATACAAATTTTATTTCCAACAAAAATAGGAAAAGATGCTTAATCTCATTATTAATCAGTGAAACACAAATGAAATCACAATAAGTTATCATTTGTTAACCACCAAATAGCCAGAAATTATAAAGTCTGAGAATGCCAGTTATTAGTGAGGTTGTAGAGTAACTGAAACTCTGGAGGCATAAATTGATATAATTCTTTTCAAATAATATTGAATGAAGATGCTCGTAATCCAGCAGTTTCACTCCCAGGTGAATATCCTATAACATTTGTACTAGGAGGCATGTACAAGATTATTCCTGGTAGCACTGTAACAGCAAGTAACTGGAAACAGGCCAGGTGTCTCTTAAGAGACGAATGGATAAATAAAATTGTGTTATAATTTTCCATAAAATACTATAAAGTAGTGAAAATAAATGACCTAAAACTGAACAGCACATGATGAATTCCAGGAAGATAAAGTTGAGAGGGAAATCTAAGCTGCAGAAGACCACAGAGTGATTCCATTTAAATCAAGTTCAAAAACTAGCAAAACTAACAGTATACTAATTCAGGATATTAACATATGCAGTAAAATTATAACAAAATGTTTATTTAACTGGGTACTTGCTCTATCATTGTTTTTGATACCTGATGTATTACTTGCATATGACAGTATATTTATATCTACATTTATTTATTTAACAAAGGAAGGCAATAGAGCAAGAATGGACTTGGACACCCTCCATTTCACTCCAAGTAAAAGCCAAAGTCCTCACCAAGGCCTCCAAGACCCTACATGATCCGATCCCCTCCCTCTTATCTTCTGACCTTATCTCCTAGCACTCTTCCTTAGGCCCAACACACCAAACCCTCGCTGTTCTTCCAAAGCCAGGTACTTCACTCCTTAGGACTTCTATAGTAGCTGTTTCCTCCTCCAGGACTCACTACCTATAGTTGCCCTTAATTAATTTCCTTAACTCCTTTAAGACTTTGTCCAAATGTCACTTTCTTAGCGACACCTACCTTAATCACCCCATTAAAAATTACAATTCCCGTTCCTACACACATGCATTCGTAATCTCCATGATCTTTCCCTACATTTGTCCTTAGCACTTTCTAATATTATATATAATTTAGCTATTTATTAAGTTCATGGGTGGTCTCCCCACCATCAGAATGCAAGTTCCAGAAGGGCAAAGGTTTTTGTCCTTTTTCTGTCTCGTTCACTGGTTGGTGCTCAATCTATAATGTGTGTTGAGTCAATGAGTGGAGTTCCTGAAGACTGGGATCAGAATAATACAAGAATTGCAGGGCAGGCCAGGTTCTCTGGTCTTACCTCCAAGGGAGAAAATATTCAATTGGCTGGAAGGACTTGCCACCTTGGGAAAATGTGTAGTTGGCCAATTCCTTCCATTTCAGCAGTACTCCCGAGGCTACCAAGGCTTTTGCTCTAGTGTTTCAGGATCATGGTCTGAATAGAGTCTTTACAGAATATGGAGTTGCTGTGTGAGGAGATATTTATATTGTAAAAGAATTTGCTGGGAGAAAGTGGTGCTTAAATCCAAATCAATTAACATGTGAAAGTAGGGGGGATAACCCATAACCCAAGGTTATGACCTTGGACCTGAAGAAATGGTGCAGCTGATCCATTGGTGGGAGTTGGCATATGGGTGAGGAACAGATTCTAGCCCGTGCTGGATCTAGTGTGTGATGAACTAGATCTTTCAGTAGAGGGTGTTGGGACAACTGACTACCTGAAAAAATAAAGATAGCTAACCCCACCTCACACTGGTCAGGGATATTAATTCCTTGTGACTATAGATCCAAATGTAAAACACTAAACTACTAAAGTATTGGAAGCAAACATGAAGATCATTTTCATAATTTGGAGGAAGACAGAGTCTTTTGAACAAGACACAGAATCCAGAGGCCATTAGGAAAGGACTCACACTTAACAACATAAAAATTAGGGTAAAACTTTTTGGAGTTTTATTGTGATGAATTGATTTCACAGATGTGTATATGTATATATCCTAACAAATCAAATATTACACTTGAAATATGTGTAGGTATTATATGTCAATGATATCTCAATAAAGCTGTTCATTTTTCTAAAGAAGATTTAGAGGGAAAACAGCATAAAATAGGTTTAAAAAAAATGACAGAGTAGGAGAAACTATTTGCAATGAAAATAACAAAGCAAAATCAAGAGAGGGACCAGTAACTCAACAGAAAAATGGGCAAAGGCCTTGAACAAAGAAAAAGGAATATAGTTGATTAATAGACATGAAAAGATGCTCAACTGCCCCAGGAATTAAAGAAATGCAAAATGAAACAACACCAAAATAGTATTTTCTTTTCTTTTCTTTTTTTTAACGATGACCAGTAAGGGGATCTTAACCCTTGACTTGGTGTTGTCAGTACCACACTCTCCCAAGTGAGCCACGGGCTGGCCCCAAAATAATATTTTCAACCATCAGGTAGGCAAAAATGAAATGATTGATTTAACCTTGTGATGGTAGCAGGTGGGGAAGTGACAGGAGTGAGTGACAAAGGCATCCTGAAGGCAAAGTCTGAAGATGGCAGTGAGCTGGGCCTAAGGGGACACAGGGTCTGTGTCAAGCATGAGCAGTTGACACAGTGCTGATGTGGAAAATATCACATTTTCTTGATTGCAAAATTACAGCAAAAATAAGGCACACCATATCACAACACCTTCAATAGTTGGTGGGTTCTATCACCTGTTCCAGGCAACTTTTACCTTGTATACCCAGGAGCCCCTCCTGTGCTTTGATTGTCTCCTCCTGAACTCCCACACCCACACCAGAGACAGAAAGCATGCTTGACCCTGACTGAGGGTGATTGCTTGTCCTGGACACATCTTAACTGCATCTCATGGCCTATAGCCCCATCAGCAGGGAGGCACAGTCTGGGCTCTGGTGGAAATGTGGAAGCTATAGGCTGCTAGGAGCACTCCATTCTCAACTGTATTCATTAGCTAGTGCTGTGTAACAAACCACCCCAAAACTCAAATGATTTAAAAGCAATAAGCATTTTTATTGCTCCTAAAGTTTAGAATTTGGCTAGATGGTCCTTTGGGTCTTGGCTGGTCTCACTCAATTAGAGTGGTCTCACTTTATTTCCCCACCTCTGAATTTGGGCTGGCCACATGACTGGCTTTGGCCAGTAAGTTGTAGAAGTGGCAGGTGCTGATCAGCTGGTGGGCTGGTGTGGGGCTGGCTGGTCTAGGATGGCCTTGATTGGGACAACTGGACTCTCCTTCACATGGTCTCTTGTCATCCAGCAGGCTAGCCTGGGCTTGTTTTCACGACAGAGGCAGGGGTCTGAAGAAAAGGAGAAGTATGCCAGTTCTCTTGAGGTTGAAGGAAACCAGAACATGTCATCCAAAAATATGCCTCTTTGACATAAAAATTATTTTGAGCTGAAGCAGAAAATGCAGGAAACACCTTCTCTGCCCTCCCCCTTTTCTGCCTAAAGGCAGGATATAAATTCTCCTGTCTACTGGAGACAACTCTAAACTCTTATCAGCCCAGAGCTAGCACCAGATGAATCCGCAAGCAAATCTGACTCCATTAGTTTCCTCTTATATATTTACCTTCCTAGTTTCCTGCCCTTGGAAGCCTAAAACCATTTTCCTTTGTTCTATCATTTCTGTACAAATTTATTGTTCTTTTTAAGATGCTATATAAGCCAGGGTTCTAAGCCTCCACTTTAAGTTACTTTTTATTGAAGCTTCTCCTGTATTATGTGTGCTGTACACATTAATAAACTGTTTTTCTCTTGTTAATCTCTTTGTTAAAGAGCCTGTCTTAGTCCATTTTGTGCTACTATAACAGAATACCACAGA
Organism: Cynocephalus volans; assembly: GCF_027409185.1. Lineage (NCBI taxonomy): Eukaryota > Metazoa > Chordata > Mammalia > Dermoptera > Cynocephalidae > Cynocephalus > Cynocephalus volans. Next base: position 125,430,730 of record NC_084469.1, on the reverse strand, counting down.
CTGGGTAATTTATAATGAACAGAAATTTTTTGGCTCACAGTTCTAGAGGCTGGGAAGTCCAAGATCAAAAGGACAGTATCCGTAAGGGCCTTCTTACTGTGTCATATACATGGCAGAAGGCATCACGTGGCAGAAGGGCAAAGAGAGGGTTAGAGAGACAGAGAGAGAGAGAGAGAGCGAGAGAGAGAGAGAGAGAGCGAGAGAGAGAGAGAGAGAGAGAGAGAGAGAGAAAAGAAGCCTGATCCCATCCTTTCATAAGGCACATACTCCCACAGTAATGGCATAATCCATTCACAAGGGAAGAGCCCTCGTGGCCTAGTCACCTCTCATTAGGCCACACCTCCCAACCCTGTTGCATGGAGGATCAAGTTTCCAAAACATGAACTTTGGGGGACACATTCAAACCATTGCAGAGCCCCAGCTGAAAACCTGTGATGAGTAAAGGTAAAGTTTTGCCTCCCCACAAGGCCTGTGCTCAGAACTGGTGCACTGGCACTAGTGCCACAGTATACTGGCCAAAGCAAGTCGCAGGACCAGCCTAGATTTGGAGATGGGAAAACAGACTCCAGCTCTTGATGGCAGAGGTCATATAGCAGAGTGTGGATACAGAGACCCATTATTGTGGCCTCTAATACAACCATCCCCACAACAACCCGGAGGGCTCTCAGGGATAAAACTTTCCTGTTATGACTGCACTCTCAAAGAGTGACTAGGCATATGTGATCAGCAACACAAATGTCCACCTCTTCTGATTCCCCAGCCTTGGCTTTATTGTCTTTATTCAGCTTGAAACCTGATCTGGGTTCACCCCAAGGCTTGCCTGGAGCCCGATGTATCAGGAGATTTGTTCAGGGGCTTGCCCGGGGTGCCTCATGTGCAAGGAGACCTGGGCTCACCCAAGGGCTTGTCCAGAGTGCCCAATATGATGCAGAGCAACCCATGCATACCTGGGGTGCCTGATGTGCACAGAGGGCATGGCTCACCCTGAGGCTCACCTGGAGTGCCCTGTGTGCAGGGAGCAAATCCAGAAGCCAGTCATCCCTGTCCTGGCACTTCGGGAATCAGGGGAGAATAGATGAGTCATATAGCAAAGTACGTGGATATAGAGAAGCCATTAATTGTGGCCATCAATACAATCTTTGACCTGAGCAAGGGCAAATTAAACTTGTGGGATGCCAACATCAGGCTGACCTCTGAACCCCCTATTAAAGTCTTTCTGGACTCCACCAGGGATCAGTTGCTCCCTGTTCTTAGCCTCTGGCATCATGAACCTCTTGCTCACCCTTCTTTGCCTGAACATACCACATTGACAGTGACTATCTGTCCTAGGCTGACTCTTCCACTCAACAGTGGATTCCTTCCAGGCAGGGCCTGCAGTTTGCTTTTGTCCCCAGTGGCCAGCTCAGGGCAGGGTGTGAGGTGGTGGAGGACATGTAGGGAAAGGGGCCAGCAGCAGGGGCCCAATGCCTCCCAACTGCCCATCCCACCTCTCAACGTTCTGGTTCTTGAGATGTTTGTAGCCAAATGCCAAGACATCTCCCTGACACCCAGAGACCTACATCATCACCAGGGAAAATGATCTGGCCCTCCAGTTCTGTGGTGAGATACTTTGCTGCAGTCCACTTTCATCTCCAGTGCAGTTTACTTGTGAGCATCACAAGCACTGAAGTCAAAGATGTGTTTGAATCCTTGCCCATTTGTTAAGCTATGTGGCCCAAGTCTTTCTCTTATGGCCTAAGTTTTTGTGTCTCCTCCTCACCCCCCAAACTCACATGCTTAAATCCTCACCCCCAAGGTGATGGTATTAGGAGGTGGGGCCTTTGGGAGGTGATTAGATCATGAGGGTAGAGACCTCATGAATGGGATTAGTGTCCTTATGAAAAACAAAAAAACCCAGAAAGCTGCCCCATAACTTCTACGAGGCGAGGACATAGCCAGAAGGCACTGTCTATGAGAAAATGGGTCCTCACCAGACACCACTGGTGCCTTGACCTTGGACTTCCCAGCCTCCAGAACTGTGAGAAATAAAGTTCTGTTGTTTTTAAGTTACCCAGTCTAAGGTATTTTGTTACAGTGGCCTTAGTGGACTAAGACACTTTCTAAGCTGTAGAGTACCTATTAATAAAGTTAGGGTTTTAAACGCTTTCCCCATGTTATTGTCAGCAGGGACAGATCCAGATTTTATGTGGCCTGAGGCTTCTAAAGCTTGAAGGATCCTCCAATGAGCTTCAGCTTGAAGACCAATATACTTATGCTTCCTCCAAGTAAAGCAGAAAATGCCAGATCCCCCTTGCCCAGTCTTCTTTGCAGGTAGGATGTGGGTCCACGATCCATGTCCCACCAAACTAAGGCCTGAGATCAGAAGCAAGTGATCACCAGAATCCCTCCTGGCAACTGATGGCAACAGTGAGGGCAACTCCCTCATTTCCAGAGGTAACAGGCTCAGAAGTTCTAGTGGCAACTGTCATAGTCCCCAGACCAGCTCTGTGCCCCCGTGTGACTTGGATTGTTCTGTGTGAATTCAAATCTACTTCCTTGTCCATCCCAGAGGTTCTGTGAGCTTATTTTTCTTTTAAACATGTACTGAGCACTTATTGGCTCTGATTTTCTGAGCTCAGGACTAAGCACTCTACACATCCAGCATCCTTTAATAAGCCCCTTTGTTGCCGAAGCTAGGTTTTGTGGCTTGCAGCTTGGAATCTACCCTGTTCTTCTCCAGGACCTGGCTTGGGAGGACCAAGGGAAGACAGAACCAACTCAGAGACTTTTTCTCTCCAAGCTGTTGCTAATCCCGATTAGTTCCTTCACCCTCTGACCTGCCCCACCTGCCTTCCAGCACAGATCCTCTCCAGTCTCTTGCTCTGCAACACGCTACACCTAGCTTGCTGCCCAGGTCTCCCCAGCCCTCTCTCCCCCAGCCTTTCCGCCTCACTGCCTTCTTCCATGCTTATCCAGAATGCTCTCCAGATTCAGCAGTCTGGACTCAGAATTTACCACTTCCTGTATCCCCCAGCAGTGTCCCTGGCCATAACTCTCCTTGCTCTTCTCTAGAGCAAATAATATGGAAAAATATGTTCCTTCTTCACCCAGGAGACAGGCCTCCACAACCATAATCCACCCTCTTCTCCCCAGTGCAGCCCCAAAACAAAATCCCCCTCTTTCCTTCAACATCCTTCTCACTATGTGACATTGGACCAGTCTTTTTCACTTCTGACTTTTGCTTGTCAAACTTTACAGGCTATAAACTCTAATCTGTATCACACAGGTTAATTGTTATGTTTATTTCTGTAGCTAGGATCTTTTCCATCAGGTCAAACCAAAGGTTCACCTTATCTGGGCAGGGTGATGGGGGCTGGTGGGCTCCTGGGAACCAGGGCAGAGAGAGACTAGTGGGAGACAACAAGACAAAAGGCATCTTCTCTGATTTCTCACTGAAGATACAGGTGAATATAAAATGTGGTCGTCCCCGGGGCATGGGGGGAGTGGAGTTCAGGCTATGTGTGTGTGTGCCAGGCTAGGACACTCTTCTCAGCTCCTGCATGACACTTTCTAAGGGAAAAGAGAGTTGAGGAGAAAGAATGTGCTGGAGTAAGAGCCAAGTCAGGTGAACTGTTTTTTATTTTTTGGCAACTGTCTGGTACAGGGATCTGAACCCATGGCCTTAGTGTCACAAGGCTGTGCTCTAACCAACTGATGCACTGTTAAAAGAGAGACTTTATACAACCAGTTACAGATTTCTTTGTTCCTTCTCCACTCCCAGTGCTTCACTCGACCAGCCTAAAGAAAATAAATAAATAAATAAATAATAAAAGAAAGACTTTAGACAAATTTAGCAGAATTTATTTGAGCAAAGGAACAATTCATGAATTGGGCAGCACCCTGAATCAGTGAAGGTTCAGATAGCTCCACCCAGCAACTTAGACAGGCAGTATTTATAGACAGAAAAAGGAAATGACATACAGAAATAGCTTGACTGGTTACAGCTCAGCCATACCTTATTTGGACATGTCTGAGCACTTTATAGCCTGTGACTATGTGAAAGCTCAGCTGCTATGATCTGCAGAAACTCATCTACTTATAACAAGAATATACTCTCCTTAAGCTGCAGTTTGTTTACATACTAAATTAGGTTACAGTTTGCTGGGTAGGTGGCAGCTTTAGGCCAAACTTAATGTAATTTAACAGAACTTACTCCCTGTGCCCAGAGAAAGTGGGGGCAAGATATTCACCTTCCATGAAGAGTGAGTCTTCAGCTCAAAACGATCCTTTAAAAAAAGAGAGAGAGAAAGAGAGAAAAGAAGAAAAAAAAGTAAAAAAGAAACAAGTGACTCTGATGAGAACCTGGCTCCTAAAGAGGACTCAAAGGAAAACCAAAAATGGGTGGTGGTGGGGGGGGGGAAACATGGAGTGTGGGGACTCAGTCTTTTCCTGCTTCAGAGACAGACCCTGCACTGCTGGCCCCTAGTAGCAGTTTGTTGCCCTGTGCGCCCAGCCCCTCTCCATCATACGCTGGCCTCCTGGCCCTGGCGACCACCACAAGTGAGGACTTCCTCTAAGGACCGGGGTGCGTGGAGGTGGACGACGCCCAGCTGAAACTGCTCGGGCCTCGCGGCAGCACCAAGTCCAAGCCGAAGTCATGCTGCTCGTCCTCCGAGAACACAGGCCGGTAGCCCAGCAGCTGCAGAGCCCCGGCGCACAGCTCCTGCACACGGCGGATCTTGGGGAAGGGCAGCGCCTGGCGCCAGGCCTGCGAGACATTGAGCGCGTTCCTGGACGTGGTTTTGAAGGCCTCGCGGGGGGAGCCGAGCCCCGACCCGTGCGTGATGTTGTGGATCCAGCTCTCGAGCTGTGGCGTGAGGCTCAGGCCGGTGAAGCTGTAGAGTGCGCGGATCTGAGCCAGCGGCTCCCGCGCCAGGTCCTCGAAGCGCACCAGGCGGTAGCGGCCGCGCAGGAAGGGTGGTGGCTTCTGCGTGGCGGCCTCGGCGATGCGCACGTGGCTGCGACACACCTCGCGCACCACGCGCAGACCCGGGTCGGCCTCCACCCACGTGCCGTTGGTGCCCAGCACGATGCCGTTGTCGCGCGCCAGGTCCTTGGCCGTCTGCTCGCGCGAGCGCAGCACGGCCCGCGGGTCGCGCACCAGGTGCACAATGCGCAGGTTGAGCGCGGGGTCGCTGAGCAGAGGGTAGAGCACCTGCAGGTTGAAGAAGCGCACCTCCTTGAGCACCACGTGGCTGTAGGAGCGGCAGGCCTCCTGGGCCAGGCTGAAGGGCCGCCGAGCGCACAGCGGCTTACACACGGTCTCGCTGCTGATGGCGTCGCGCCGGAAGGCGCTGCAGGCCGGGGGCGAGCACAGCGCGCGGCTCACCGCCCACTGGAAGAGGTCCGACAGGTTGCGACGCCAGGGCAGGTAGGCATCGAACACATCCATGTCGCACAGGAAGACGGAGCGCACCAGGTCGCGCACGGCCATGTGCAGCACTGGGGCGCTGCTCTTGGACAGGGTGGTCCACACGTGCCACGCGGGCTCCATCAGATAGAAGACGTCAGGGTGCTGGCTGAAGAGCTGGCCCACGAAGGACGAGCCTGAACGCCACGAGGACAGCACCAGCACGTGCACGTGCTCCTCGCGGCCCGACTGGGACGGTGGCCCTGGCCGGGAGACCAGGAAGAGCAGGAGGCAGGTCTGCAGCAGCAGGAGTGCGGTCACTGCCGTGCCGGAGACGCGTGGCAGCCACATACCGCCGGCTGGGGGCCTGCGGGAGGAGGGTGCAGCAGTTAGGGACTGTGGCCCTCACGCCCAGCCCCTGCCCCAGCTACTACCCAGTGCCCGACCACCCGACTGGAAGGGGCCTCCCCAGACCACGATGGTCTCAGTCGGGCACTGTCCCAGGAATGTAAAGTTAAAACATAAGCCATGATCTAGTCTATGCTGAGAGCAAGTCCAGTTGCGAATACTGTGGGAAGTCAATCAATCTTATCTATCTTTCTGTGTACTTATTGTTTATCTATCTATCTGGAGAGGGATATATTTTTAAAAGCAGAATTCCTGCCCTTTGCTTGAGAATTCCTCTTAGGGAGACACTTTTAGGTTGTTTAGCTAAACAGCTTGATGGGTCATTTGGCTGATGTCAGAGCACCTCCCTAAAGATGAATCCTGGCTCTGCCACTTCCTAGCCTGTGATCTTGGACCAAACACTTAATCAAAAATCTCTCTGTGACTCAAACTCCCATCTTTAAAAAGGGGATAGGGGCCGGCCGGTTAGCTCAGTTGGTGAGAGCCTGGTGCTGATAACATCAAGGACCAGGGCTCAATCCCTGTATGGGTCAGCCAGTAAACAAATAAAATAAAAAGGGGACAATACTGGTACCTGGTTCACAGGATTTTGGAAGATTATTGGATGGAGCATGGAAAGAAGGAGCGTGTAGTAACCCCAATAACTGAGGATGTGGACTTTCTACATAGTGTTCATCTGCACTATATGATTTTTTTTCTCAGTAAGCAGATACAATTTTGATTATTAAAAATAAACAAACAAATAAAATAGACCAAGAACATTGACTGTTGCCATCACCCATGAGGAGTGAAGTGCTGGAGGCAGCATGGACTCCAGAGCGAGGGTGTCCTCCTGCAGCCCTGTGTGTTTGCAGAAGAGACCAGTTAAAGGGGAGGTAGAATGGAGCCAGGGAGGCAGAGAGGTGAGAGTGGCCTGCTGCCTGCCACTTTCCCTGCAGAGGGTACTCACTGCTGTCCAGGGCTGCTGGGAGAGCTGCCCACGCTGATCACAAATCCATGGGAGATGCCTGGAGGTTCCACAGAGCCTGGGAAAGCACGAGGGAGACTGGTTAGAGTCTCACTGGGGAAGATAGCCTCGCACAGAGAAAGCTCCCTATGGGTGGGAGTGGCGCTGCCCTGCCCCTGGCCTGAGCTGGGCATTTTTCTAATGGATGTGAACTGACAGGTGCTCCTGCTGGAAAGAGGAAAGAGCTGGATTTAAGTCCCAGCACTGCCACTTAGGGCACAGGAGACCTGGGTCAAGCGACCTGATTTCTTCTAGGCTCAATTTCCTCCTCTGTAAAATAGGGATTGCAACATCTAACCTCTTAGGGTTGTTGTGAGGAATGCTGCTGTAAACACCTGTGAGAAGAGGGCTTCGTAAAGTATCATACATTTATCTCATGTTACTGCTGCTGTTATAGTGTTGAGCTATGTCCGGAGGGGAGGAAGCCCCTCCCCAAGGGAAGTCATCTACAGTTTGAAGCCCATCATCTTCCAGGCCCACCTCTAGCCCCCAATCATCCCTGCACCCTTTAGATCTTAAGACTGTTATACTTGTTCCACAGCGTGGCAGGAACACTGAGCCTAGCTCTGACACTCCAAAGTCCTAGAGTTTCCTCCTCTTTGCACCTGTTGCTCCTGCAATGATCTCAGGGCTGTATGACTTTGGAAGGGAGAGGCCTGAAAAATTCCTCCCGCTTTTGTGAAAGCATTTCCTTCCCATCTAATCTCCTCCCCATCCATGTCACCACTGTGAGAAACCAGGGTTTAAATTGTGGATAGACCCCATCTCTGCTCCTTCTCCTTACCCTTTGCAGGAGTGGGCAGAGAATGCTCAACAGCTCACCTGCTCTGCACCTGTTATCAGTGCTCCTTGAGTGCTGGCTGATGAATGGTGAGCTCCCCTGAGAACAGCACACAGGAGAGGAAGGGAACTCATATTTGCTGACATAAGTTACCACAAGTGCTAGATGCTTTATGTCCACTCCATGATTTAACTCAATGGCCCCTCAATGCTTGCGGAGATAGCAGGGAAGCTGGGGCCCCAGCCCAGGACTCCTGTTTCTAAGCTCCTGGCACTTCTGATCACAGGCTAGTGGCCTCTCCCACCCCTGATTGCTCCCTGCAGAGTGCAGGATCCTGCTGCTTTGGCCCCAAAACACTTGCCCTCGTCAGCCCAGCCTTCCCCTGGGTAGGGAGGATCTTGAACCCAGGCCAACGTGTTTGTTACCTGTGTTCCAGAAAAGCCAGAGGTCCTCTGAAGTGACTCACACACCACCTGATCACACACTAACTGCTGTCTGATTCTATTATGGGGACTGAAGGACCAGGAAGTAGATTGAAACATCCTCTGCCACTCAGAGTATCCAGAGAAGTCCAGATCCTAGCTGGGAGTTTTCTTTCTTTTTCTTTTTTTTTTAAAGATGACTGGTAAGGGGATCTTAACCCTTGACTTGGTGTTGTCAGCACCACCCTCTCCCAAGTGAGCTAACCAGCCATCCCTATATAGGGATCCGAACCCGTGGCCTTGGTGTTATCAGCACCACACTCTCCCAAGTGAGCCACGGGCCGGCCCTCTAGCTGGGAGTTTTCTGATGAGGAGCCTTGTGTTCAGCACATTGGCCAATTGCCCAAGAGTTCAGAGTAAGAAGAACATGTCAGGTGGGCACTGTGACATATCAGTCTACTTTTATCTCCATGATTGAATTTATCCTCCCAGCGTCCCTAGAGATTATCATCCCTGTCTGTTTTAATTGAGGCAGTGAGGCTCAGAGACATCAACACCCAGCTTGTAATGGCCAGGGCAGGGGTTGAAATCCAAATGCTAGACCCCCAGTGTAGGCCTCTGTGGTGGCCTAAGCCTTTGTCCAGTGAAGCCTCCCATCCTGGAAGGTCTGTTTCCTCCCCTATGAATTCTTTCCTTTTTTGATTCCTTTTTTGGGATATGTATTTATTATATGTTTAATATTTGGAAAAGGTAATACATAGAGACGGCAAAAAAATTCTAAAAGTACAGATAAGGACATTGCAGACTCACGTTTTGTGAAATTAGAAGAGGGGCCCCATCCTCCAGGCAGACACAGCCCCACACCAGAGCGTAAGGGCCAACCAATCAGGCAAAAGGAAGTGACAATCCCTGTCCCCTATGTCTTTCCCAAGCACTGCTCAGAGGAAACCCTACATCTGATTTCCACCAAATCTCTGATGACAATGGTGATGATAATGATGATGAAAATAATCATATATTTCAGGGGAGGTAGGTCAGAGTAAAGTACAAGAGGCCGTAGAAGGAATAGAAAGTTCCCCTCCTGCCTTACTACCTAAGAGCGCCATACAGAGTGGTCTTTCTCAAGTCACTGAAACTTTTGTTTATTATAAAATCTTTTTTTAAAACTTATTTTTGTCAAAATAATACATATAACTTGAATAAGCATAAAATACCCCTTGAAGTTTACACAAGAAAGTGATAACGTTAGTTTTCTTTGGAGAGGAATGAAATAGCTGAGGAATAGATATTTCATGATAAACCCTTTTTTTGCACCTTCAGAATTTTTTTTTTTTTTTTTTTTTTGGCGGCTGGCTGGTCTCGGGAACCCTGTACCTTGGTGCCATGAGCACCATGCTCTACCAATCGAGCTAACCGTCCTGCCTGCACATTTTGAATTTTGACCCATATGAATACATTACCTATTTTAAAATAACTAAAAATACTTTTAAATGTGTATAGTTTAAAAAGTCAAATAGTTATCACGTCATTTTCTTGCTCTACCATACTACTTCCCAGAGGCAACTGCTTTCAAATTTGTTAGCTGTTTCTTCTGCAAATTAATTACCTTCCTACTTAAAAGACAGAGAGAGAGAGAGCTCTAATTGTTACTGTTATAATTTATGGTATTTTTATAGTCACTTAATACAATGAAAGATAAGAATTTATCTTCTCTACACACACACACACACACACACACACACACACACACACACACACACACACACACACACAGAGGTACATTCACACTTCTCTTAGCCTCCTAATATAATTTTTGGTGAAATCAATATTGAAAATTTATATTATATGACTTTCATAAAACAGCTCACAATTGAAGGTGCTGGCCAGTTAGCTCGGTGGGTTAGAGTGTGGTGTTATAACACCAAAGCCAAAGGCTCAGATCCCCAAACCAGCCAGCTGCCAAAAAAACCCAAAAAATAAAAACCAAAAAAAACATATTTGGCTGGCTGGTTAGCTCAGTTGGTTAGAGTGCAGTGTTATAACACCACACCATGGTCAAGGGTGTGGATCCCCAGACAGGACAGCCACCAGAAAAAAAAAAAAAAAAAAAAGATGAAAAATAGAGAAAAGACAAGAAAGGAAGAGGTTCAATCCCAGAAGTCCAATGCCCAAAGTCCCGATCCTGGTGGAGCTGACAATCTAGTTGGGAATTTACAGATACATCCTTGTGATGGTTGATGGACCAGATGGTGGTCCCCCCATGAATTGCCCAGACATCCAGCCACAGGAGGGCCATGCTAGTCCTGGCACACATACTTGTCTCCTGGATTCTGGCAAAGTCCCCCAGCTGGACTCCCCCCAGTCCATCTTGCACAGCGCCACCAGAGCTGCCTGAACCACACATCTGATCATGCCATTCTTCTACTTGGCAACTTCTAGCTTTCCAACCACACTTCCCATGATTCCCATCCAGCATCCAATACTTCAAATGACCAGGAGTCATCACTGTTTGTCAAACAAGCTGCATGCTCCCCTACTCCTCTGCTGTGAGCACCCAGTCCTGACTCTGTTCTCAGATATGCAGCATGGGGCTTGGTACTACATAGGTGTGGACATGGTTGTTTGTGTCTGCTCAGTTCCTATTCCCCCTTCTAATAACAGCCTCTAGACTGTTCCCTGGGGAGCCCTCCTCACCCACTGAAAGTGCATGTCATTTGGGTAGGGCTGGTCCCCTAGTTCCTAAGGGTCATGTGTCCCAAGACTGGCTCATCTATATATTTCACACACTTATCCCCTTGCCACCCATATCTGCCACCCCACACAGAACTATTGGCTTAGGAATGGGACATCTGGCCAACTCCAATCCTAGAATTTTTGTAGGTTCAAAGGGAAGAGAGAAACTGCCTGGATATAGAGCCAACACAGAAGAAATCCTAGCAGAGAAAGAAAGGCAAAGAGTTTATGAGCAAGCTGACAGCACCATCTAAACATCTGGATCCAGCTGTGCAAGATTTCCCATGGACTTCTCAGTTGAGGAGGTATTCCGTTTTTGCTTAAGCCAGCATGAGTTGAGTTTTTGTCACCTATAACCAAGAGTCCAGATGACACAGTGGATACCCTTGATGGGGAGAGGTAGGATAGAAGTGGAAGGGTACGTGGGCAGAGCTTCTGGGGAGCTGGTCATGCTTGATGAGGGTGCTGATTACATGAATGTGTTTGTGAAAATTCATCAAGCTATACTCTTGTGTTATTTTTCCTGGTGGCTGGCCAGTACAGGGATTGAACCCTGGACCTTGGTGTTATCAGCACCATGCTCTAACCAACTGGTGTGCTCTTTTCTGATGTATGTTATACTTCAATAAAAAGTTAAGAATCCTGACTGAATAAGACAGTGTCATATCACAGAATGTCCCAAAGACCAAATGAGCAGATGACATTAATAAATATTTGCTGAATTGAAATTAGATACCCTGTGATTCAAATCTAAAGGGAGTAACTCCCCACTTACCCCACCTTTTTTTCTCTTGAGTATCTTGAAGTTATAGTACCTTCTAAACATCCCTTACCATTTCCTGGCCTGAGAGATACAGGAAGGAGCTATTGTTCTGCCTAATTTGCAGATGAAAAAACTGACATACAGGGCAAGGGATGGTTTGCCACAGCAGGGGTCAAGCTAGAGCCCAGAAAGCCTGGCTCTCTGGGCAGCACTCACTTCTAGCCAAGCTCTGCCCACCCTCAACTCAGCAGCTCCTCCTGTCACCAGCCTGTCCCAGACCTGGCACAGAATCTAAGAGAACAAACTATAATACTAGATACAAATCCCAGGCTCAAATTTTTCTCGGCTTGGTGTCAGCTGTAGTCCGTACTTGTTCAAGAATCGCAGAGGCTGGAAAAAATGGATTCCAGATGAGGAGTCAGTGAACTCTAGGGCAAAACAGCTCAAATGAAGCCCAGGACATTCATTAGAGACAAGGCTGAAATGGAGGGAAAGAAAGAGAAGAAAAGAAGAGGAGGAGAAGAGAAAAGGAAAATGAGAGAAAAAGGGCCGGCCTGTGGCTCACTCGGGAGAGTGCGGTGCTGATAACACCAAGGTCACGGGTTCAGATCCTATAAAGGGATGGCCGGTTCGCTCACTGGCTGAGTGTGGTGCTGACAACACCAAGACAAGGGTTAAGATCCCCTTACCAGTCATGTTTAAAAAAAAAAAAAAAGAAAATGAGAGAAAAAATAAAGCATGGAAGGAGGAAAGGAGGTAGATGAGTGTTTACGGTGGGGCAGGAACAAGGACACAAGTAAATACCATTTATTGAAGGCTTCCTACATGCCAAGCCTTTTCTGTGCATTTTCTTTTTTTTTCTTTTTTCTGCCCATTTTCTGATTGAATCCTTACAAAAACTCTATGAAGTGGACCTGATGATCATTCCAACCTTACAGATGAAAACCTGAGGCTTAGAAAGATTAGGGGACTTGCCTAAAGGATCCACATAGCAGCTGAGTTGGAATTTGAAACTACTGGTCTAACTTCAGAGTTTTTAACTACAAAATGTCAAGTGGAAAAACATGAGTAACAAAACCTAATACATATATACACATACTATATGATACCAATTGTGTTAAAATACATGAAGGACAAGACAACCACAAATGGGAGACAATAGTTGCAAATCATATATATGGAAAGGGACTTGTACCCAGGATACATAAAGAACACTTACAACTTAACAGTAAAAAGACAAATAACCCAATTTTTAAATGGGCAAAGGATTTGAGAAGACATTTCTCCAAAGAAGATGTACAGGGCTGGCCCGTGGCTCACTTGGGAGAGCACGGTGCTGACAACACCAAGTCAAGGGTTAAGATCCCCTTACTGGTCATCTTTGTAAAAACAAACAAAAAACAAAAAACAAAAAACAAAAAAACAAAGAAGATATACAAATGGCCACTAAATACATGAAGAGATGCTCGACATTTTTAGTCATTAGAGAAATGCAAATCAGAACCACAATGACATACCACTTCCCATCCACTAGGATAACTATAATAAAAAAGAGGGGCAATAATAAAAAGTAATAATAAGTGTTAGAATGTGGAGAAATTGGAACTCTATATGCTGCTGGTGGAATGTAAGTGGCACAGTTGCTGGGGAGAACAGTTTGGCAGTTCTTCAAAAGGTAAAACACAGAGTTACCATACGAAGCAGCAATTCCACTCCTAGGTATATAACCAAGAAAACTGAAAACATATGTCCACATTTTCATAGCAGCATTATTCATAAGAGCCTAAAAGTAGAAGCATCCCAAATGTCCATTAATTGATAAGTGAACAAACAAAATATGGTATATCAATACAATGGAATATTCTCCGGCAATAAAAAGGAATGAAGTACTAATACATGCAAAGTTCAACCTAGAAGAACCTTGTGGTGACTGATGCACAACATTGATATACCATAAATCACTATCATAAAATTGGTTATTTTTGGTTGATTCAAGGAGGCATGAGTGGACTTTGCTGCTTCCAGCTTTCATTGCAGTGAGAGGGGTGCCTGCAAATCCATATCTCAGCTGACCTGAGTACCCAGTTAGCCAGAGAAGGCCAGGGACAAGGGATGGAGAATTACTTCCTATGCAGTGAAAGCTGTCAAAGCCTCCAAACCCACCATCCACTTCAGGACTGTAGGCTGTGGCAGGCTGTGGCAGAAGACGTGCCTGGCCCCCAAGCTTTGGACACATCTGCCATGTCTCTGCCAGTCCTGATGATGCAGCTGTATGGCATCTGCCAGAGGCAGGGAGGCTGAAGTTGCACAGCCCAGATGCTGCTGGAGGAAACAGATCTGCCTTCAAGAATCTATTAGGAAATGAATTCAAATTAGTCTGGGTAAAGAGCCTTAAATCTCCCTGGCTTAAAGCCACGCTGGGGCATTTTGGAGCAGATATCAGCACATAAACTCCTTTCTCTGGCTCTGAGCTTTGGGGATCCCCTGGTGCAATTTGCACAGCACCTATTTTGGTCTAAATCATAGGACCCTATAGCTGGGGGCCCTAAAGTCTGGGGGCTCTTCATCTCTTCTCTGCAGCAACACACACACACGGTATGGGGTAGGGATTGTGCATTTAGCATGTTCTCCTGTATTTCCTGAGGTATTGATAGAGACCTCTCATTACAGGGATAATCTGGAATGTTCTGTAGTTTATTTTATTAATGTTTTATTTTAATTACTTTGTTAAAAAAAGTAAATCATTCTTGTTGAGTCAATGAGATAAAAAGAAAAAGGAAGGGACTATCTTAGAAGAAAACAACTAAAAACACATAACAGCCAAATGCAATGTGTGGACCTTGTTTGGATTCTGATGTGAATAAACCAACTACAAGAAGATATCTTGGAGGGGCTGGCCAGTTAGCTCAATTGGTTTAGAGTGCATGCAGCCTTATAACCCTAAGGTCACAGGTTTGGATTCCCATACCAGCCAGCTGCACCAAAAAAAAAAAAAAAAAAAACCTCTCAGAAGTAATCAGAGAAATTTCAATATTGACTGAGTATTAGGTGATACTGAGAAATTGTTGGTAGTGCTATTATCACTACTGAGAATACTCTTGTTCACGCATTTCTGTACCTATCTCCCCTTAGGAGACTAGAAGCAGGATGCTGTCCCTCTCATTAGAGGGAGGAGTTATAGAGCATAGTGGTTAAGAGTATGAACTCCACTTAATCATTTACTGTGTGATCTTGGGCACATTACTTAATCTCTCTGTGACTGTTTTTTAAAAATCTTTAAAATGGAAATAATATAATCCAACTCATGAGCTTGACTTGAAGACTGAGTGAGTTAATATTTGTAGAGCTAGAGCACAAGGTCACGGGTTCGGATCCCAGGACTGGCCAACCACCACCAAAAAAAAAAAAAAAAAAAAAGCGTACACTTAGAACAATGCCTGCTACATGGTACACTTATCAGTATTTGTTCACGGATCTTCTAAATCCTGGGTCACATTTATATTCTATAAATCTAAGGGGAAGTCTTTTCATAAGGAAAACCCAAGGACAATATCCCTGTCAGGTTCAGGTGGCCCTAATGCCCTAGCAATAGAATGTGGCAGGCACAGGCAGGTGTGGCACAAGTACATACAAAACAGAAGACAATGGAGGACAGTGGCTAGAAGCCTGGCTGCTGAAGCCAGACTGGGTTCAAATCCTGTCTCCACTACCAGTGAGGTGTGTGACTTTGAGCAAGTCACTTGTAACCTCTCTGTGCTCCAGTTGACTCCTTTGTAAACTGAGGCCATAATAGCACATATAGCACAGTTGAAGAGGAGCGTATCAAGGCTCACTCAGCAGCAGGCTGTTCTTAGGAGCTCTAGTACTTGAGCCACTCACTCATGGCTTCAGGCCAGCCAAGTCCTTTCTGCTCTTCAGGCCTCAGTTTTACCATTCTCAAAAATGGGAATCTTGACTAAAGAAAAGTCAACATTTGCTGGGAACCTATACTGAGGCCAAGAGTGGCCTCTACTTCTGTCCAAGAGCGAGTGGCCAGAAAAGGTGGGGCAGGACTCCAATGCATCTGACTCTGGTACCAAATTAACTCGCTATGCTACTTTTTTCTCAAGAGTTCTGTGGAAAAAGCCCTTGGAGAGCTTTTTAAAGCCATGTCCCTTGAAACACAAGTTTCAAGAGATAAGGGATTCCCAGCAGTGATTCCATGTGCATGTGAAGCCCCAGTGAGACATTTTCAAACCAGCACCAGGAGCGGCGACGGCCTTTCTACGGTGCTGATACAACAGCCACCCTCGGCTCTTCCCGCCAACTCTGACCCGCCCCCCCACCCCCCACGGCTGCAGGATCGACGAGCCTCTCCAACTGTGCCATTGGCCCAGCCCCAAGCCCTCCCCAGGGTGGGGACATCCCCGTGGAGAGCGGGCGGACCAACCTACCCCAAAGCTTGATGTCTCTGCCCGACCTGGCGCTGCAGGGAGGGAGACACCTCTCTCCCGGGGCTCCGCAAAGGCTCCTGAGTCGTCTCTTCCAAGTTCCACCCCACGGCCAGCTCCTCCTCTTCACTAGGGGAGTCCGCAGGGTCTGATCTGTTCCTTAGGGTCCCAAGACTACTAAGGGGCACCCGGCGACACCGGGGAGGGGGCTCTAAGAGGCATGGACGGAAGTCAGGAGGTACCAAGATATTGGAGACACCTGGAGACCCAAGGCGGACTGGCTCTGGAGACAGCGCAGAAAAAAGAGAAGCTAAAAAAGAACGGAAAAAAGGCAGGGCAGGAAAAAAAGAGAGGCGTCGTCAGAACGGGATGTTGCGGGTGGGTGTGTCCTGGGGCTCCAACACTCCAGCCCTCCTGACCCGGCGCAGGGACCCCCTCGCGTGCCCGCGCTGCCCGCCCGCAGGGCGCACAATGAGGCGCTTTCAGACGTGGCTGCGGTCCCGGCCGGCGGGCGAGAGCCAGGGCGGGCGGACGGGAGGCTGGCAGCGGGTTGGCCCTCGGCTGCCCTCCCCTCCCCACGCCCACCGACCGAGGGGCCACGCCTCGGGGGAGGGGCGGCGGCCCGAGGGCGGGCGCGGGAGGGCCCAGGTGGGCTCGGGAGCTGGGGAGGCGCACCGTCAGCCCACGGATGTCAAAGGGCGCTTGCAAGGTCACCTCTCATCTCACTGCTAGACTAAAAAAGTTGTCTCCCCCTCCAATCCCCAGAGAAGGGAGGCTCCTGGGAGGACAAAAAGGAATCTTGTTCCTCCTCGCTCTTGGTGGCATCCTCGCAGCAGAGTGACTTGGAATTCGGAGCGCTTCCCAAGTCTGCAGCCCCAACCCTAAGCCAAGACCCAGACACCGCGATGCCAGGGGGACCCGCGCTGCCTCGCAGCGCAGTAGCCGAGCTGGGAGGGGCCCAAGAGACTAGGTGGCCTTCGGGAGCTGGGAACCAGACCTGTTCCCCTGCTCCCGTCTCCTCCCTGCCCTGACCTCAACTTAGAGGCGCAGGCTTGATAGCAGATCCGGATAAATACAGGATCTCTCACAAATAACAGAGCAGAGCCCAGGCATCTGAAAGAGAGAGAACACTCTGACGTCTAGTAATCCGGCGTGGGATCTGAAACAAGGCCTCCCTGCTGCTGGGAGTGTAAATTAGTGCAGTCTTTCCTGGATGCGGTTTGGCAAGACGAACTAAGATCCTTAACAAAGATCATAAGCCCTTTGAATAAGTAATTCCTTTCTAGGAACTCTCTTAAGGCAATAAACCAGCAACAAGGATTTACACACAAGGTTCATAGAAGTGTTGTTTATGATAGCAAAAAAAAAAAAAAAAGTGAAAGAGAACACAAAAGATTAGAAAGATGTGTGCCAAGGGCCAGCCTGTGGCTCACTTGGGAGAGTGTGGTGCTGATAACACCAAGGCCACGGGTTCAGATCCTTATATAGGGGTGGCCGGTTAGCTCACTTGGGAGAGCGTGGTGCTGACAACACCAAGTCAAGGGTTAAGATCCCCTTACCCATCATCTTTAAAAAAAAAAGATGCGTGCCAGAATGCCAACCATGATAACTTCTGGGTAGTGGACTTACAGACAATTGTTATTTTCTTTAGGTTTATGTAAGTTTATTTAACATTTTCCTAATAGGCACTTAGAACTTACCTGATCAGAAAAATACGAAACCTTTTTTTTTTTTTTTTTTTTGGCAGCTGGGTGGTACAGGGATGGAACTCTGGACCTTGGTGTTATCAGAACCATGCTCTAACCAGCTGAGCTAAACAGCCAGCCCCCAAAACTTCTTTTTAAAAAGCATGAACATGAAGAGAAAGAAGAGAGAATTGCTTTACTAACCTTACATGATGGGACCAAAGTGCAGCATTAGAAGACTCACTTGATTCAAGCAGAATCTGGATTAACCATTTGGCAAAATTAGGGATTCCCCCCACAAATACTGAGCAATTATCTCAAACCCTGACTTACCTATGGGTTATATAGCTCAGCAGATAAAATCCTGTATGTTTCTCACCTTTTCCCTCTTGCAACTATGCTGTGTGATTCAGGTTCAGAAGCTATCAACATCTGATCTGTAAATAATTTGATATTCACCAGACACAGTTGTAATTTTCCAGCCTGTGGCTTCCACATGCCATGTGGATTCCACTAAAAACTCACATTTACTTGGGGTTGGACCAGGGGACTTTTGCCAAAGAGCTAACAAAAGCTCTAAGGTCTTTGGGCAGAGCCTTGGCAAAGCAAAGCTGCTGGTGAGTAACTCAGAGAAGCGTGTACAACCTCTGCCATCCCTATTCTCCCTGCCTCCAAAACTCTCCTTCTACAAAGCCACATGCAACTTTCCATTTGGAACATTTTAATTAGAAATTTACAAAACATCATGGGTTATTCATGCAAATTTTGTGTTAGAATAATTTAATAAAATGCAAAGCAATGTTTACACATATCCTTAGCCATCTTTCCATATCTCACTACCTTTTTGGGATTTCAACCAGAAACCATTTTTCATTTAAATCTCAAAAAAAAAAAAAAAAAAAAATGTAGGCACATAAATAGCCCTAAATATTAAAAGAAAAGGCAGAGGGGCCAGTGTTGGGGAATTTTTCGGCTTGACTACTTCAAAATAGCTTTGTTTCCAAAACTCTTATTTTGGTCAGCCTGAAAGAAAAGATGCTTTGGAAATAAAAACTGAATCTCCAAGATAAACTGAGGTAACACTAAGGGGTGTGTTTATGAGTGGGCATGAAACATGGCTCCCAAGGGCTATGTCCTTCCAGTGCCAATGACATGCTTGGATCATAAAGCAGATCCATCTTGGCTTTAAGGGGACGGCATGTTGGTTTCCTCAGGAGGGGAATGAAGGTGAATAATCAGCCTTCCCCGTGCACCAAAGGCCCATTCTAGCCATCTCTTCTCCTGTAGACACTTGCTTAGCTATGAGGGTAACCTGGCTGGACTGCTGGTCATTCTAATAGCCAGGCTGGATTGCACTGCCTGGCCTAGCATCCTCTTTAATCCCTCACTCCTTGTATCCTTCCCGAAGCTGCCCCTTCTGATGGGCACCCTGTTCCTCAGTCAAGACAAATACAAGTAGCTGGGCTTCCTGCTAGTTCTCCAAATAAACTCTGTGGTTGTCAGGCAGTGGGAGCCAATACCAACAACAACTCCTCTGTCACCCACATCCTTTCCAGGAAGGGGGAGGGCAGGCAAGGAGGAGGAGTGGCAAATGTCCAGGCTCTTGGGTGAGGGCCAGAGAGAAAGACCCTGTTGTTACAATCCTTACTGCCCCCTCTGTTGCCGAGGGAACATGAATGAAACAGCACTTCTGACTTCAGCCTGCCATCCCAGGGGCACAGACAGAGGGCAAAAGGCAGGGCAAAGAGCCAGCCACAGAAGGGATAAAGGGCTGTTCAGCTGAGCTGATGACAGATGACTGTCTGTTAGACTGAGGGCAGGTGGATGGTGTGAGTTTCTTCCAGTCGCCCATCCTCCCACACATGTTAATGTGGCTCTTGGGCTTGAGCCCCACCCCCACCAGTTCTCCAGTTAGAGACCTCAGTTCTGGAAATCAAAGTTCTGAAAAGAAAAAGTAAATGCTCAGAAGTGGAAAGTGCTATCGATGTGCATATTTGTCACAAGAGAGCCCTGAAAAGAGTAAAAAGTGGTTTACAATAGGGGGAAGAAATGCACAGTGTGTTTCTCATTTCAAGAGAAGAAGTCTTTGCTTGACCAGAGATGGTAGTCTTTCCAAGACATCTGAACTGACTGTAATTTTCTCCTGAAATTCAAGGCTAAAGCAAAACAAACAAACAAACAAAAAACACCCAAAACCTCAAAAATGAATTATAGTCTCCAGAAATGCTCAGACCTTTCCACACACTAGTCCCTGATGTAGGTGCTTAGAAGATACAGAATTTGGGCTGGCCAGTTAGCTCACCTAGTTAGAGGGTAGCCTTATAACATCAAGGTTACAGGTTCGGATCACCACACTGGCCAGCCACCAAAAAAAAAAAAAAAAGATATAGAATTTGTATACAGCAAAATTGGAAATAACTGCTCTTTGTCTCTGAGGAGAAAAACACATAAGTCCGCATGTGCCCACTGGGCTCTTTTCAGAAATGTCATCAGATGGCAGTTCTCAGAAGACAACAGTGAGGTAGCCGTGGTGCTGCTGAGTCTTCAGATTTCTCATGATAAGTGCTCCTTATACACATCTTGCTGGGGCATCCCTGTTACAGGGATTGTGGTCACCACTTGATTCTGAAACACGAATATTTTGATTCTTTCAAACACCCAGAGGAAGATAAGCAGGATACTGACATACTGGATCCAGGCAAACTTTATCATCTCCCAGAATCCTGGTTGATAAGTGAAAGAGTTAAGGAGTTAAAGACAACATGTTTTAAGTATAAGTTAAATCAAGGTTTAGGTCAGATGGGAAATGGCAAGAATGTTTCAAATACCCTTAAGATAAAAGGTTTAATGAAAGATTAGTAAGACATAAATATGGATGATTCTGACCTAGAATTGCTCAGAAAGAAATATGAACAGGAAATGAATTTTTTTTCCTGTATGAAGAGCAGACAGAGTCATTTGTGTGGAGCTACAATGCTGTAGCAATTTCCAGTCTACGGCTTCCCACATCTGTTCCTACTTGGGACCACTGAGGAATCCTTTTTTTCTTTTCGGAAACTGAACTACCATTGGCTCTCTAACAGAAAGGATATGAAATGACTTCCACAGGGTATCGGATGACAGCATTAATCACAAATGGAGCTTCAGCAGCCCTGCCCACCAGCCAGATAGGGTTGGGGTCATTCAGAATGGTGGTAACTGCAATATAATCATTAAACATTAATTAGGATAGCCCCTTGACCCTGCCAATCGAGGGCTATAAATATTCTTTAACTTCTGGGGGATATTCTGTACTTCAGAACTCAAAGAAATAATTCAAAAAGAAAGAGAAATTGCATTTGCAAAGTTTAACACACTGCTAAAATACTTGTCAAAATACTTACGTTAAAATACATTAGAAATGTGGAAACAGGTTGCGTTTTCTTCCACAATTACTGAATGGTTAACTGAAGGAATACTATGCTGCCACTAAAAATAATATCAATTAGAACTTTATAGCAGTGTCAGGAAATATTTACATTACATGGTTTAAAAAATGAAAATAATTTGGATTCCAAAGTGTTTCTACACTTTAATAGCTGTATAAAAAAATCCACATATGGATAAAAAGTGAAGAAAATAAAGAAAAGAAAAGTTGATTTGTAGGCCAATGTTTTCTAGTTTTGTTTTAAAATTTTATTACTGCAATAATGCTGCTAGTGTATTACATAAAATCTGTAAGAAATACCAGAATTGCAGTCTTCCCGCTTGTGAAATGCCTGTGTGTAGTATCCATACCTGGTGGCCAAGTAACACTTTAGATGCTCTTAGAGAAAACCTCAGACCACTGACCAGCCAATGTGCTGAATGAAGCACATGGGAGTGCCTGAGAGCTCTGTAAGGAATGAGCACACCCTGCCTGCCACTCAGAACCCTGGGTGCTTCCATTCTCCTAAGAGGCTGATAATGTGGGGTGAGTCACTAGTAGTATCTAATTAATAAAAAGAGAAACAAATAGAAATAAAAATAGTGAGGGGCAGGGGATGGTCAAGAGTCTGAAGATCAGGACAAAAAGGACAAATCCTAAGTAGTCCGTTTGCCTCCCATCACTGAGCATTCACTGGTTTTGACATTAATTAAAAATAGAAACTACGAGTGACTCACTCCACATTAGCAGCCAAGGACAAAAGAAGGTAAAAGAAGCCAAGGACGGGCCGAGCCCGTGGCGCACTCCGTAGAGTGCTGGGCTGGGAGCGCGGCGACGCTCCCACCGCAGGTTCGGATCCTATATAGGAATGACTGGTGCACTCACTGGCTGAGTGCCGGTCACGAAAAAATGACAAAAAAAAAAAGAAGCCAAGGACAAATTTTTATTAATTTGTCCTTTGTCCTTGGCTTCTTTTATAGGCATCATATGGGGATCAATTAGGCTTATATATATTTAAAAAAAGGAAAACCATCAAGCCAGTGGTGTGATAAATATGGCAATTAATCACTAACCTGCTGGGACATAGGAGAGGTGGGTAGGTGAGGGGCAGGGGATGGTCAAGGGTCTGAAGATCAGGACAAAAAGGACAAATCCTAAGTAGTCCGTTTGCCTCCCATCACTGAGCATTCAATGGTTTTGATCCTTTTATCATGACAAGGGTTCCAGTTCTGTTTGTCTGTTGCCCCCACTAACCTGGAAAGCCCTTGAGCAGTGGCTGAATGATCTCTACCCATGACTCACCATTCCTTTCTCGGTAGGCAGCAACAATTTGGGTGAGGTCGTAGTCGTAGGCAAAAGGGCTGGTCCCATTGATCACAGACACCTGGGACACAGCAGAAGGACATGGTGTGAGCACTCAAAAGGCTTCTCCTCTCTTCCTCCTACCTTCCTGCCTACCCAAGCGGATCCCAGACACCACCCTCTTGTTCTTGGTGGCCTACTCTGATGTCAATAATCTTTTCTTCGAGGATGAATAAACTCTCTTGCAACAATTTAAGCCCATTTTCTCTTTCTTTTTGGAGGGCTAGAAACAATGGGTCAATATCCACCTTTTACAGGTTTTAAAGCTATTTATAAAATATCCCTCTCTATTTAAATGGGAGAAATAATTCCTTTAATTTTTTTAGTAGACTTATTTCCAACTCCCTTGTCTTTTTCTTGCTCTTCTCTAGATGCTCTCTAATTTACCTCTTTTAAATATAAACACGGAAATAGTTAAATGCAAATACTAAGCATACAATCCTTTAAAGAAGGAAATGATTTTTTGCCGTCTAATACCATTTTCCTGTTAAGCTGACATATAGATGTTCAAATAAACTTATCTTTATAACTTTATATCTTACAGTCCCTTATGTTGGTTATAGCCAGGGTAACCATAAACCCCAGTTTATTTGGAACAGTACTGGTTTCCGGCTGTTAATAACTGATAATATTCCTCTTTCACTTTTAACAGCTCAACCCAATTTATATAGTCCTCCTTGTGATAAATGTCAGGGATTAGTGACTGGATCCATGAGTTCTGGACTCAGACAGTTCCTGGCTGTGTTACTTTTAAGCTGTGGGACTTCGGGAAAATTAATCAGTAAATCCCAGTTTCCTCATGTGCAAAATGAGAGTTCCTTCTTTCAACAAATATCAATGCTGAATATCAAAAATTAGAGCTTGTGGGCTGGCCAGTTAGCTCACTTGGTTAGAGCATGGTGCTGATAACACCAAGGTCAAGGGTTCAGATCCCCTTACTGGCCAGCCACTGAAAAACAAAAAAAAAAAAAGAAGAGAGCTTACAATGTGCCCAGTGTTGTTTTAGCCACTGGAGTGATAGTATACAAGATATCAGTGCTTTTAACACTGAAGTAGACAACAAATAAACCAAAAACATATCATTAGCATGTCAGGTGGCAGTAGGGAAAGTAAATCTGGGTGAGGGATGCTGGAGGGGGGCAGGATGCTATTTGTTAGAAAAGGGTAAAGGAAGGCCTGTGCTCAGGGACATTTGAACAAGGACCTGAATGGAGTGATTGAATAAGCTATGTGGACACCTGATATAGGGAATGGCAAGTGCAAAAGCCTGGAGGTGGGAGCTGCTTTGTGGGTTTGAAGAACAACAAAAGGCCAGTGTGGCTGGCATGAAGCAAGGGCAACAGGGATAGGACAAGTGGCTGGAACTGGGAAATAACAAATGTAGGCATCTCATGAGGTTGCTGTGATGATTAAAAGAGATGATGCATGTAAACTTCTCAACTCAGGGCTGGCACACATTATCTGTTCAATAAATGGGGGCTTGTATTCTTTTGGAAATGTTTTACATAAACTGAAAAAGATCACTTGGAACACACCGGGGTTGTGTGCACATGTGCAAATGTGTGTGTGTACCCCACACAGTAAACAATTTCGTTCTTTGATAAAGGCAAAGACAGATTTTTTTCTTTCTTTCTTGGTGCAAATAAAAGTGCACCTTCCCCATATTTTGAAAGAATCCATAGCAAGAATTCTTCAGAAGTTCTTGTGTGTGCCACCCACAGAGAAATGCTACTTCCAACTTTGATTTCTCCCTCTTCAAAAAACTTGATAAACAGTAATATACAGAAACAAAGGAGCTGGATGACGAGAAGCACCCTTACGTTGTATCGGACATCTAGGCCACCATAGCTGAGCGGCTGCTTCTGCTGCAGCCTCAGGTCTCCATTCACATATAACTGGGACCCAGGAACAGCAAAGGAGGACTGGAGGAACGCCATACTTTGCATCATGAATGTTGACATTCTCTGAAATCATGAGAAGGAGAGACAATACCAACTGCTGGTAGATTTGAAAGGCTCTGGCTGGGTTCTAAGAGTCATCTGTCTGTGGCCGAAGCTTAACGGGCCCTCACATACCTGGTTTAGCCATGCGGAAACACTCTGCCCAGAACTCTCTGAGCTATTAATAGCTCATTTAATATAACTCCAGTGAGAAACATTTGATTTGCCTAAGTTAAATCCCAAACTATACCCCAGAAAAGAGCCTTCTACAGTGTGGGTCTTCCTAAAAATCAGACGGAGGGCTCTGTTTTATTAAAAGACAAATGGAGGGCTGGCCCATGGCTCACTTGGGAGAGTGTGGTGCTGATAACACCAAGGCCATGGGTTCAGATCACAATATAGGGATGGCTGGTTAGCTCACTTGGGAGAGCATGGTGCTGATAACACCAAGTCAAGGGTTAAAATCCCCTTACCAGTCATCTTTAAAAAAAAAAAAAAAAGACAAATGGTCCTATACTGGTCAGCCCCCCCCCCCAAAAAAAATCAAATAAAATAAAATAGAATAGAATAAAATAAAAGACAAATGGGAAAGGACGGGCCTCCCCAAGAACTGACTCACATGCAATTGGTAGGAGAAAGTCAAGATGAGCTGCACACCAAGAACATGCTCCGTGGACTGCAGGGGAAGCTCCAGTTTAAAATGTAACATGTCCATTTTCCCATCCTGGTTCCTGTCCTCTTCTCTAGTCTAGGAAACCCAGAGAGGGCCAGCGGCCCTGGTTTTTAGTAAGTCTGGGAAGAATCCGCATCACTTTAGTACATACACAATGACCCATTGTCCTGTTGTACACAGACATTATCTCCCTCACCAAAAGAAAGAGAAAAACAAGCAGGTGTTAAGCGGATCAACATTGGGGAAAGAGACACAACGTACCCTTGAACTTCATATTTGTGCCTCTCAAATGTTCACAGGCCAAAATGAATAGGAACCTGAAGTGTCAATAACAACTATAAACACTTGGATAGCATTTGCCTCTTTCTGCTGTCTCATTGGATCTGTCTGTTTTGTTACTGGATCTTTAGGGTTGTTACTGGTGTTTTTTTTCTTTGTTTTAAAAATGCCTGTATTTGTATGAAAAAAATAGCACATCACAATTGTCTTCCGTTTCTTTAGAAATCAACTTTTTAAAATAGATAAAAACCTAATCCTAATCATTAGGCATTCCCCAAACAAACTCAACAGAAAACCCCAAGCTCTATTCATACTTTTTTTGGCAGCTGGTCGGTATGGGGATCTGAACCCTTGACCTTGGTGTTATCAACCCCACGTTCTAACCAACTGAGTAAACCGGCCTGCCCTACTTACACGTTCTTAAACCACAAGTGTCTTTGCTTCACATTCTTGATGTTGGACCTCATCTCATCATTCATGTCAGGACTCTAAAGCCTTGTGCATCTTTTAGTACCAATCAATAAAATGAAACAGGAAGCTAAGTGAAATCAGCAAGGCATTAAAACTACAGATATTTTATAAATTATGGACATGAAAGTAAGGAAAACAGAGACCTGAGGAGGGAAAAAGACAAATTACTGCTCATAAATCATATGTAGGCAGTTAAAAAAAATTGGTTGCCAGTCCTGCCATCCACCATCTTGCCTCATAGTGATCCTAAAATGACCAGCAAGAAAGGACAGTTACCGAAATGTGACCACTGCTGACATGATTCCTCGACACAACTCTGGATCTTGTTGCTACAGCTGATCCTTTCCCAGAAGGATTCTATGGTATATCAGCACTCCCATCTGAATCCTCCATCTACTGATTCATTTTGCTTTCCACCATCACCATTACGTGCAGAAGAGATTTTTTGTTCTTTTTCAGGCTCATAAGGTCATTTGAGATGAAGATATCTCAGCTTTCAGAAACTTTCAATCATTTCTTTCCTTCTAGACAATAACGTCTTTATCCTAGGCTTAGTTATAGAGAAACCTACCTTCCTTGTTCTGTTTGATACTATTCTCTCTGTCCTGTTCCATCAGCTTCACAGGTGTAGCAGAGGGATATCTGCTACCAGTGCTGATGATCAAGTTACTGAGTCATTATGAGTAGGATGGAAAAGAGGCTCCCTTGTCTTCCTGTGAATTTTCTTTGGTTGGCATCTGGGAAGACTTGGAAGACAATGTTGCGTTAAATCTCTGTAATGGATCCAGGCCTTCTGGATCTTTAGGGTTGGACAGGAAGCAAAGATCAAACTTCTCAGCTTGCAAGAGAGAATAGTGGCCACCAGAGAACTGCCAGAAGAATCCAGACTCCAACAAGGTGGGAGAAAGGGAAGCTCATTTCATTTGATCTTTACAGTAAACATAGAGCCTGAGGTAGGCAGAGCCAGTATTATTCCCAATGGATAGAGAAGAAAAATAAGGCTCAGGGAGATTAGGGGATTTACCAGAAGTTCAGCTAGTAATGGTAAAGACAGGATTTGAGGTCAGGTGTTTTACTCCAAATCTGGTCCTCTTTCCAGGACTAAAATGTCCAGACATTAAAAAAAAAAAAGATGTTGGGTAGGATAAATCTTTTTGCAAAAAGGCAGCATCCTCCAGAGTGTCAGTCTGTATAATTGCTTGTGTGCAGACCTTCACTCCAAGTTCACAGTGGACAGAGATCTGGAACAGCACCATAGTTAGTGTCTACTTGTTAAATTTGCTCATTAATTTGTCAAGTACTTTTTAAGGTCTTACTATGTGTCAGACACCATTTCTGGTGCTGGGAATATAATGGTAAATAAAACAGACAAAGTCCTCACCCTAATGGAGTTTACATTCCCAGCTGGGAAGACAGAAAGTCAATCAATAAATATGTAACAATATCAGTAATAACATCAGTAAGTGCCACAAAGAAAAATGAAGCTGGATAAGATTAGAGAATGATGAGAGTAGAGTTTAACAGAAAACATTCAGGATGACCTGGCTTGCTGGAGACATGAATGAGGTAAGGTGATGAGGCGTGGGAATGTCTGGGGGAAGTGATCCAGGCAGAGCAAGTGCATGTGCTCTGAGCGCAAGTGAGGCCCATGCAGTGTTAGTGAGTGGGAAGGAGAGCAGGGCAGGGGGACAGCCGTGGGATGTGATGACACAAATAGTGAGACTCTCACAAATGACCGGTCACCACCTAGACTCTCCCCCCACAGGGCTGGTAGAGGCGGGCTACGTCTCTGTGTTATCACTTGGATCATTGATGAAATTGGTTATTTAATTACATGTAGTTCAAAGTAAGCTTAACGCATGTGCAACAGCTGTAAAAGCAGGGATCCAAAGAGCTAATACTTTAACACAAATTCTAGGTCAGTATCTAACATCCAACTGGTGTCTAGCTAAGAGAATTCATAAATTACACCATCACCTTATTTTTATAAGGTATATGTATGATTTGGAACAATTTTTTTATATCCCTTATATCCCAGGAGAGGGTAGGTACTACCATGCCCTGTATATGGATGGGTAAACTGAGGCTGAGATAGAGTATGGAACCCAGTGACAGAACTGAGACCAGGACCTGGCTTTGCTGACACCTGATTCAGTGCCCCTTCTGTAATTGCCCATAAGAGCCCTGATTTCAAAGATTTCTGGTGGTTAAAGGAGGATAATTTTTTTGTGTGTGTGTGACTGGCTGGTATGGGAATCCAAAAGGAGTATAATTCTTTACAGATATATGTGAAATCAATACTACTGTACTAAATAGAAAATGCACATCGGTCCACCTGTACCAATCACGATCCAACTAGGAAAACAGAAACTAAAACAATTATGATAAAAGAGGGAATTTAATATAAGGAATATTAGTAACATAGGTGTCAGAGGATAGAGGATTAAAGAGGTAAGACAGGAATACTGTGTAACACAGAGATGATAACTGCAGGGAGCAGCTCCCATGCCTGGAGCTAGAGAAGAAAGTGAAGAGGCTGAGATTATTAGAATCCAGAGGCTTGAAGAGTTGGAACCAGCCCAAATGTCCATCATCGGATGAGTGGATACGGAAAATGTGGTATATCTACACAATGGAATACTACTCAGCTATTAAAATGAATGAAATACTGCCATTTGCAACAACATGGATGGACCTTGAGAGAATTATATTAAGTGAAACAAGTCAGGCACAGAAAGAGAAATACCACATGTTCTCACTTATTGGTGGGAGCTAAAAATAAATAAATAAATTCACACACACACACACACACACACACACACACACACACACACACACACACACACACACACACACACACACACACAAACCGGGGTGCGGGGGGAAGAAGACATAACAACTACAATTTCTTGAAGTTGATACGACAAGCAAACAGAAAGGACATTGTCGGGAGGGAGGGGGGAGAGAGAGGAGGGAGGGAGGTATCAGTAATGGTCCACAATAATCAACCACATTGTATATCGATAAAATAAAATTAAGAAAAAAAAAAAAAAAGAATCCAGAGGCTTGAAGGAGAGGTCTCAAGGAGCTGAGACTCAGACCTCAAGAAGGCAGCACCACTTAGTTGGTGCTAGTAGCTCCAGAGCTTGGAGGAAGGACCCACTACAGGGAACCTGTAGGCTGAAGGAAAGAGAAGCCTCCTACTCTTTCCTGTTTGCTTGCTGTCCCTGTTTGTATCACCCTGGCAATGGCAACTGATTGCAGTTTTTTCCCCTTCCTAGAACAAGGCTCGTCATGCCTCCTACTGGCAAAACTTCATAGGGAACCAGTGGGCAAAGGACAGCATCTCGGCATGAGCATCATAAAGCAGAGCATAGGGCCGGCCCGTGGCTCGCTTGGGAGAGTGCGGTGCCGATAACACCAAGGCCACGGGTTCAGATCCTATATAGGGATGGCCAGTTAGCTCACTTGGGAGAGCGCGGTGCTGACAACACCAAGCCAAGGGTTGAGATCCCCTTACCGGTCATCTTTAAAATAAAAAAAAAAAAAAAAAAAAAAGGCAGAGCATAGGAGAATGGGTGTGGAGCTAAGATGACACCTTGTAATCAGCATACCGTCTGACTGTAACAGTTGCTGTAAATTTAAGAAGTGCCACTGTTTCCAGAGTGGTCTGACTTGCAACGTTTTTTCCCATCAGGGATTCTTCAGAATCTGATGGTTTGTTGGAATTTTGTTTGGTTCATTCTGTTTTCATATCTTTCATTCTTTTTGAGTCAAATTCTTTTATTAAAGGTTAATTTCCTAGTTTATACCACTGTCCATTTCATTATATACTTGCCTCCACAGCTTTTGTCAACATTGGGTATTCCATTTTTTCTTTTTAAGCTGAAAATACTCTTTGGAACCAGTCTGTGGGTCTCCAGAAACGTAGGGATTCCTACTTCATGGTTCCTAGACTCATCAAATCCTTGCTACCCATATTTCAATGAATCTAAGATACCACCAATTATAAAATGCACCATTATTTTATATGCCAGTAAGAAAGAAAAAAATATTTCCAATTAAACTATGACAGAATGCTTTCTAATCACTTATTTATTTTACACTTACTGAGTTTTTAGATTTACACACATTTATATATCATCTTAATTCACCTAGAAAGAAAAAATATAAGCAAAATAAATTAACCCAGGAAGTCCTAAAACTTCTTTACATCCTGATTCTTTTGAACTTAGTCAATGATATCCATACTTTTCCATGCAAATTTGTCCTTTGTACCATCAAGCACATTGGTGATACAGTATTTTTTTTTTTTTTTTTTTTTGTCGTTTTTTCGTGACCGGCACTCAGCCAGTGAGTGCACTGGTCATTCCTATATAGGATCCGAACCCGCGGCGGGAGCGTCGCCGCTCTCCCAGCGCAGCACTCTACCGAGTGCGCCATGGGCTCGGCCCGGTGATACAGTATTTTAAAAAAACAGTTCATACAGGGAACTAAAATCCATTGGTCTGGGCTCTTAAGCAGGGTGTGAATTATATAGAGCTAGCCTATCTTTAAATTCCTCTTCAACTTTCCCTTATTTGCTCTGCATTCGGTTCTTAGGGGTTAAAATAATGTGTGTCTGGGGTTTTCTTTCAATTTGCTGATGCCCCTTCTGCAAGTTTGAGGCCGGCAACTTTGATGTTTGCACAAGGGTAGGCGATGAGAATTCTGCCAAGCCTGCCTGCTGGCCAACAGCTATTGTAAGATACCATAGACAGGAAGACACACTGTGATTTCAAAGATGTGAAAAAGTGGGTGTCTTAGACTCATGGTACTCATGTTAATCTCCACTCATAATCAGGAATCCTCCTGTAGCCTTCAGCCCCCATATTCTCTGGATCCATAAATGTCTTAAACAGCCATGTCAGGATTCATTGAGGGAAAAGGTTACTCTGCTTTTTTTCTTCTTTGTTAAAAATCACAACAAAAACTGGACTTTTAAAGCATCAAAACCATAGCAGCATTAAAGATGCTGTACAGGGTGAGCTGACCAAAGCAGAAGCAAGGCTGCTTGTGACTGCTGAGGCATTTTCCCAAATTAGCAACTGCAAAGCCACCTCCCAGTATTTGGTCAAACTTTGATCTAAAACCACTGCTTCCTTGGCTTCCTGGGCAGTTTCCCAGACAGGTTGCAGCCAGTTTGGCTTTATGTTCAGAGTTAGAAAATAGAAGTATTTTGTTGCAATGAGGCCTGAGTATAAGATATGCAATAAGAAATATTGAGTTCTAGTACAGAGTCTGTTCACTTGAGAGCCACGGCAAATTATCTCACTTAGTTCTGAGTTTGTTTCTTCACCTGTAAAATAGGGGTATAACCTCTATCTCACAGGTTACTATAAGGATTAAAGAGAATATATGTTTTAAAAAAAAAAAAAAGTAATAGCTAACACTTACTGAGTGATTATTACAGGCCAAGTACTTCGCAAAGGACTTTAAATGTATTATCTAATGATAAAATGCTTATCATATGCCTGAGGTATAGTTAACCAACAGTAATTTTTACTACTATGGCTTGTAAGCATATCACCAGGCTATCACCTACCTGCTTTTTTGAAAGTTGAGACATAATTCACATACCATAAAATTCACGCTTAAAATATACAATTCAGGGCTGGCCAGTTAGCCCAGCTGGTTAGAGCGCAGTGTGGATAACACCAAGGCTGAGTTAAAATGTGATTCGGGGCCGGCCCGTGGCTCACTCGGTAGAGTGCGGTGCTGATAACACCAAGGCCCCGGGTTCGGATCCCATATACAGATGGTCGGTTCACTCACTGGCTGAGTGTGGTGCTGACAACACCAAGTCAAGGGTTAAGATCCCCTTACCGGTCATAAAAAAAAAAATAAAATAAAAATAAAAAAAAATAAAATGTGATTCGGATCCTTGTGCTGGCCAGCTGCCAAATACACACACACACACACACACACACACACACACACACACACACACACAAATATATAAAATTCAGTAGATCTTAGTATATTCACAAAGTTGTGCAACCATCAGAACATTTGCATCATCCTAGGGAAAAATCCCATAGTCATGAGTGGTCACTTCCCATCTCGCCCCCACCCCCTTCTCCAAGCCCCTTGCAACCCCTAATCTACTTTCTGTCTCTATAGATTTGTCTATTCTGGACATTTCATATAAATGGAATCATACAGTATGTGCTGTTTTGTGTCTAGATTTTTCTCACTTAGCATAATATATTTGCGTCCCATCCATTTGGTAGTATATATTATAATTCTATTTCTTCTTATGGCTGAATAAACATTCCATTGTATGGATGGATATACCACATTTGTTTACCCTTCCATCCACTGATGGGCATTTGGGTTGTTTCCACTTTTTTGCATCGTAAATAATGCTACTATGAATATTTGTGCACAAGTTTTTGTGTAGACATATTTCAATTCTCTTGGGATATACCAAGGAGTGGAAATGCTGGGTTATATGTTAACTCTATGTTTAACTTTTTGGGAACTGTCAAACTGTTTTCCAAAGTGGCTACACCACTTTACATACTTGGTTTTAAACTTCTACTGTTTTTTGGCTTTTGTTTTATATGGGCACTTGCTAAATTTTTCCTTTAAAAATAGTTGTTGGTGGCCAGCCTGTGGCTCACTCGGGGGAGTGTCGTACTGACAACACCAAGGCCACGGGTTCGGATCCTATATAGTGATGGCCGGTTGGCTAACTTGGGAGAGTGTGGTGCTGACAACACCAAGTCAAGGGTTAAGATCCCCTTACTGGTCATCTTTAAAAAATAACAATAAAAAAATAAAAATAATAAATTATAAATAAATAAATAATAAAAATATTTGTTGTTAACATTTAAAAATCTTAAATATGTATTATATTGTTCTGGTACAAAATTAATAGGTACAAAAAAGGTTTCTCTCCCACCCTAATTTTAGCCTCTTAGGTCCTTCCCCAGGAGCAATCAGTGTTGTCAGTTTCTTCCATGTCCTTCCAGAGATATCGAAAGTCCATATGCGAGGGGTCTTCAAAAAGTTCATTCTACTTATATTATCATTTAATTCCATTAAAGTTCGTATTATTTTAATTCCATTTTTAAATGAATTTTTTGAAGTATCCTTGTGTATATATAGTCTTTTTGTTACTGCTTTCTATTATTTTTATAGAAATGGAAGCATTCTATACAGAATTTTTAGTTTGTATATTTATCAATTTCTCTGGGAGATGATTCCACATCAGTATACATAGATCTACCTCATTAAAAAAATAACAGCTATGTAACATTCCACTGAGAAGATGCACCACAATTTCTTTGAGTCTCCTATTGATTTGTAGATTGTTTACAATCTTTTGCTATTATAGTGCTGCAATGAGCTGCTTTTTCCATGTGCCATTTCATGTGTGCGCACAAATCTTAGGATACCGTTCTAGAAGTAGAAACAGGCATATGGATTTGTAGTACTGACAGATATGGACCCATATATCTTTCCGGGTGCTATTGAGGTCTTTTCCTCCACTGTACCTTCTAACTTGTTTTTCTGATTTCTCACAATTTCAAACAATTCCCAAGCCAAGAGTACAGACAGAAAGAAAGCAAATCATTTACTGAGAAAGACTGTAGGTGATGAGGTCATAAATTACTTACAGACACTGGCCTAGAATGAAGAAAAAAACAAAGACTAAAAAAAAAAGGACCTTGGATTTTGTCTTTTACCAATAGTATAAAATTATCCAGGGCCAGCCCGTGACTCACTTGGGAGAGTGTGGTGCTGATAACACCAAGGCCACGGGTTCGGATCCCTATATAGGGATGGCCGGTTCGCTCACTTGGGAGAGCGTGGTGCTGACAACACCAAGTCAAGGGTTAGGAACCCCTTACCAGTCATCTTTAAAAAAAAAAAAATTATCCAGTATTAAAAAGAATGAATGGTCTGAGCACCATAAAAGCAAGAGGAAGTCTTGGCTCTGTAGATTTAAAATTGGAACCCACACACCAGAAGCAGGGGGTGACCATGGGCAGTGCTCTCCAAGGAGTGGTTTCTGGTTACAGAGATAAAAGGATAACTAGCAGTCCATCAAGGCAGATAACCAGTTGTAGTGAATGAACAAGTAACAGGAAGGAATGAAACCTAATGCTATATCCTCTTCTTCATGATTACTTCTTTAGGCTCAAATAACCAGAAGTGTATGATGGAGAGGAATATACAAACATAAAGAAAAAAACTCCTACCAAAAATTCAATAGGCTCACAGTTTCATAGTAAGAAGGAAAAAAAAAATTCACACACAGAATGTGTATTACTCCTTTTTCTGTTGCTTATGACAATACTTGAAAGTGGGTAATTTATAAAGAAACAAAATTTATTTCTTACAGTTTTGGAGGCTGAGAAGTCCGCAGCCTAGGGGGCACATGTGGTGAGGGCCTTCTTTTGGGTGGCAATGCAGAGTATCACATGGCGAGAAATGGCATAAGCAAGAGAGCTAATCTCACTCGCTCTCCTTATAAAGCTATCAGAATCATGCCCATGATGACTCATGACTCTTTGAATGGCACAGTCCCCAGGATCCAATCACCTCTCAAAGGCCTCACCTTTCAAATACTGTAATTGGATTTCCCACCTTCTTAACACTGTTACAATGGGGGTCAAGTTTTCAATACATAAACTTTTGGAGGACACATTTAACACATAGCAGAATGCTAATCTAAAGTAAAATTAACAAGTTAATTTTTTGTGTTTTGAATAAAAAAGAAACTTTTTTTTCAATTGTGGAAAGGAAATACACAAATGTGCAACACAGGAAGTACAGTGCTGGCTACACAGTGAAAAGTCTGCCTTGATACTGGCCTGTCATCTAGTCATTCTTCCCCAAAGGCATTACAATCATAAATAAGCATAAAATGGGCAGCATATAATGATTAGTGAGAAACAACTGAAAGAAATGTGTCTCCTATTCCAGTTCTATTTTTAAAATCAATTTAAAAAAAAAAAATAAAAAAAAAATAAAAGACTTGATCATTTAACAAATAAAGAGTTCAATGATATTAGAAAAAACATGCAACTTCCATGGCAAATATTTTTATCTTATTTGCCTGATTATTTAGAAATGTAACTCTAGGTCTTTAAATAACATTTTCGGGGGGCTGGCCGGTTAGCTCTGTTGGTTAGAGTGTAGTGTTATAACACCAAGGTCAAGGATTCGGATCCCTGTACTAGTCAGACATCAAAACAAAAAACAACAACAAATAAATAACATTGTCATGGGCACTTCTCGATTTCTCAGTTTTAGGCATTCTCTCCTTCCTACAAGGAAAGATGAAGATTTAGCTTCCCCCCCCCCCAAACTGGTCCCCACCACACACACACTTTTCTCATCCTCCCAATAATAATGAGAGTTAGGGCCAGCCCGTGGCTCACTCGGGAGAGTGTGGTGCTGATAACACCAAGGCCGCGGGTTCAGATCCTATATAGGGATGGCTGGTTAGCTCACTGGCTGAGCGTGGTGCTGACAACACCAAGTCAAGGGTTAAGATCCCCTTACTGGTCATCTTTTTAAAAAAATAATAAATTTTAAAAAATAATAATAATAATGAGAGTTAAACTCATTTTGGTCAGTCAGTACTCAGTGTTTATGTAATTAAGACTATGTAAATCCCATTCACAACTATGATCACTTTTCCTTTCTCACTTTTTCTTACTTTTTATTTCCCTGGTGTTAATAATTACTTTATTTGTTGTTTTGTATTCTATGTGCTTATACGTTTTCAACAAACAGCTTCTATTCCAATTCCTCACAATTTGATGTTTAAAGGTGTAAGATCTAGTAAAAATCTTGTTCACTGCAATATTGTACCGAATAGTGAAAAAGTCCAAGCAAATCAAACATCCACCAATCCAGAACTGGTTAAATACATTACAGTTTTTCCATATCATAAAATAGTTTGCAGACCTTAAAAAGAAAAAGGCGAATTAACAAGTATTTATACATGTACTAAAGTGTGCATTTAATTTTCTGTCATTATATGTACCTGTAACTATTTAATATTTTACAATAAGCATGCACTTTTGTCAGCAGAAAAAATATAAAATTAAAAAGTAGTCAGAGAAAATTAATCTGAATCATATTTTGTTTGTAGTTATTCATAGACCAATCTGATTTAAAAATCTCTTATTTAGTTGCTGGAAAAAAGTCTGAATTTTTTTTTTTTTTCCCACCTACACAAGTTTGGGTTGTAGGCCAATCATCTTAGAGATGTCTGAAGAGATACAACTTTGGAAGAAGGAAAATCAGAAGTTTCACACTTCTAAAGAAAAATGTTTTCAGAAAATGAGTGGAAATTGGTGATAAAGGTAAACTCACTTATCCTAATCCAAATACTAAATTACACAGAATACAATGCTTCAATTTCACCTCGGACAGCTGCAGCGGCCCAGGGTGGCCCTGACTCCGCCATAGGACATTCTGGGGAGGTCGCTTAGCCAATCAGGGCCCGATTTCCACGGGTCAAGTCTGCATAAAAATGCCTGCCCCTTCCGTTCCTACAGTGTCGTGATGCACAAACGCAGCGGCACCGTGGGGCTACTAGCCTTAAGGGCGCTCGGTCTTCGAGGCTCCTAAAGGGACTTTTCACAGCCACTCTTCCATCAGGCCGGGCCCACGGATGCGATGGGGGTCAGTCAGGCTGTCCCCACTCTTCTGGATTCTGTGTCAGGACACACACGCTGACAGCATGGCTAACCTTCTGGGGGTTGTGGACATCTGGGAGAAGCCGAATTAAACAACAGATCTACTCCCGAGTAAATGAAATGTACGTGCAGGCCAAAGAGCCTGCGTATACAACCTCCGTATTCGCGAGTCCTTAAGACCCAAGCTGGGCTCCCCGGGGCCGGGGCCGCAACCACTCACCGAAACCAGCGGGACGCGCAGGTGATCCCCCTGCAGCCGGTTGAAGGCGGGGAACGTGCTCCAGGCGAGGAACTCGCCTTGCTCCGGTCCCAGAAGGGCCACGAGCAGCACCTGGTGCTGGAAGCGCACGGTCGGCTGCTCCTCGTAGCTGCTCCGCTTCAGCCAGAACCCTGAGTTAGAGAGGGCGGTGGGAGGAGGTCAGGAAGGCCGGCTGGGCGTTGCGGGCCGCCGGGAGCTGTGTCGCGCGCCGGCCGGGACAGGCTCACCGTGGCTCCGGAAGGCCACCAGCAGCGGCGGGATGTACGTGAGGGCGGCGGCCAGGAGCAGGAACAGCGCGGCCTTGGAGCAGAGCCCAGCGCGGTAGCCGCGCTCGGCCGGGTGAGAGAAGAGCTCGTAGAGCGCCATTATCGCTGCACGTAGTCAGGCCACGAGCCGGGACCCCTCCGCGATTTCAGACGGACGACCAGGTTTGGCTTCTCCTGGTTGCCATTGTCTTGGTCTCCACGGCAACCGACGGCTCAAGGAAAAGAGCCAATAGCAAGGACGCGGAGCTCTAGTGGGGGTGGAGCTAACGGGGGGCGGTGCCCTCTGGGGGACACCGATCTCGCTTTTCGCTCTTCGTGCATTTCTTTAAAGGCCGGGTAGATTGTTTCCAGGCACCAAAGTTGTAGCCATCGTGTAGCTTAATATG
The DNA here is from genome assembly GCF_027409185.1 of Cynocephalus volans. NCBI lineage: Eukaryota > Metazoa > Chordata > Mammalia > Dermoptera > Cynocephalidae > Cynocephalus > Cynocephalus volans. The sequence goes on along the minus strand of NC_084469.1, from coordinate 125,393,368 downwards.
TGTAAAATATGGGCTGGCCGGTTAGTTCCTTTGGGAGAGAATGTTACTGATAACATCAAGGTCAAGAGATCGGATCAAGGGGCCGGCCCGTGGTTCACTTGGGAGAGTGTGGTGCTGATAGCACCAAGACCAAGGGTTCGGATCCCATATAGGGATAGCCGGTTAGCTCACTGGGAGAGCGTGGTGCTGACAACACCAGGTCAAGGGTTAAGATCCCCTTACCTGTCATCTTTAAAAAAAAAAAAAAAGTGTAAGATGTTCATGAAAATTGACTTAAAGTAAATACTTGCTGATGTGTCATCTCTTAACCCCCAATGTGGTTCATACTGAAGTCTAACCACTGACATAGACGTGGCCGTGGTCCTGGACCTGTCCGGGCTAAGACCAAAGCCAAGTTCCTTTGCCTCCAAATTTTCTGTTGCTTCCACGGTGCTACATAGCAGGACATACAGGGATACAGAAGGACACAAATCCCCTGGCTCTTCGAGGGGTGGAAAGCAATTATGACATAGCTCTCTCTGATATGCTTTGTTACCTTGTATTGGGTACAAGCTTGGCTACAGGTTTTAGAGGAAGCTATGGTCCTCCCTCCCAAAAGATATCTCTCACTTGAGTGCTTTTTCCCCCTTAACCAATATTTCGAACATGGCAGAAGGATTTTTTTTTTTTTTTAACTGTGGTCCACAGCCAAATTCTTCATCCAAAGGCCCTGAAGGATCACACTGCAGTGTCAACAGATAGCGTGAGGTTTGTGCTCAGAATGGAAACCAGTAGTTGATGCCCCTATTTTGGAGGCAACCTAGTTAGATGAAGAGAACAGCTGAGGTCCTAACAACACAGATCAACAGAAAGAGGCTAAGAACTGCCCGTTGGGAAAACCATCCCAGGATCCTTACCACAGTCCTAGATGACAATGTCATCAGCCATAAAATGCTTTTGACATATCATCCAGTCCAGTACTACTCATTCTTGCTTTAAATCTTTTTTAGGGTGGCAACATAAGCCTTAAATACACAGTTGTTAGGCTTAAATCTCTGTTATGATTCTGATATATCTATGCTTCAACTGGATGACTTTCATTTATTTAAATAACCACTAAAATAAGGGTCTTCTGGAATAGATGGATATAGGATAAACCCCTGAGGGTGGCTCTCCTGAGGAAGAAGGTGTCTGCCTCCAAAACTCCCTAAGTCACTGCTGAAACAGAGAGAGGTGACTGCTAAGAGTTTCGGTGTATGAAGTGCTTTAGCCTTCTCTAAATGCCATGAATTTTGCAAAAGTATTTAGTAATAAAGGATGCTAATATTTGCTCTTTGCTTCCATGGTTTTTTTTTTTTTTTTTTTTTTTTTTTTTTTTTTAAAGATGACCGGCAAGGGGATCTTAACCCTTGACTTGGTGGTGTTAGCACCACTCTCTCCCAAGTGAGCTAACCGGCCATCCCTATATAGGGATCCGAACCTGTGGCCTTGGTGTTATCAACACCACACTCTCCCAAGGGAGCCATGGACTGGCCCTGCTTCCATGTTTTGAGGGAGCTAGTCTTTGTGGTTTTATTTCAGTTCTTTAAGAGACAATATTAGATTTCTTAAAATGCTAAAGATCTGTGTATATTGTGTCATTTTCACACAGTCATGACTGACAGAACTGACTCGTTCCTTTCCATTTCCATAATGCTCTTGTGTTTCATACAATTTACCTCCAAGGACAAAAACAGTCATTGTCTTAAAACTATACATTTTCATCATATTCTTCTCCTTTACAAGAGCTCCTATTCAGGGTGTATCAAATCATTTTAGAATTCTAGTTTGCTTCAAAGCTTTCCAACATTTCTTTTACCTTGGCATTTATCTATATCACTTCTCAGTTCCCTCTTGCAACCCCAGGCTTTGTTTTTATCTGGAAAGAAAAGTTTATCCTCTCAGAAATGTACCCTTCTTTCTGTATCAGAACATTCACATTCTCTGTGAAGTCTTTCTCAGTAAGCCTCACTTGGCTTTGGCCTGGTGAACTAGGGTCCCCATTGCCCTAGCCATCCCTCAGTATCCAGGTTTGCATACCTCTCCAATGTTTGAAACCCATCCTGCGTGGTCTATGGGTCTGTTAATGTGTAATTGCATATATTAATTATCCTATTTCTCCTCCTGACTCATTTCCTTAACTAACCACCCCCTCAAGGAAGGCATCTAAGTGTATCTAGAACATTCAATAAGCTAAATACAATGACCCAATAGGTAAAGAAGGTGATGGATATATTTCATCAAGGCAGATCAGAGACGCCAATGAGAATGGTAAACTGGAAAAAGACACCAAGAAAGTAGGTAAAGATAGAAGATAGAAAGACATTACATATCACTGGGACCATCAGTAGAGATACCTATGATATGGTGAGCAGTGGATCTTTCCCCTGAGAAGTGTACTAACTTCTTACACATTCAAGGTGATATAAACATGCCTTGGACTAGGACACAATGATCAGTTCTGTAAAGGGAAGCAGGGGTCTTGAGTCCAATTTCTAACTCCTTCACTGATTCAGTGACTATGAGATGGTGAACAACCATCTTCATTCCTTAGGTTTGATTCTATTTGCAAAATAGGCATTTTCATTTTTTTACCTATTGTCTATTGCTAATCTTCTCCAGTTAAATAGCTTTACATACTTCTCTCTTGAATTCGAGGCTCATAGAGCCATTCACCTCTCTGCATCTTCACTTGATGTATCTTTTGGGCATCTCTTATATCTAAAACCAAACCCTTGATTCTTACCCCTCCAAGCTGGCTCCACCCTACTTCAGTAAATGGCAATTCCGTCCTTCCAAAAACATTGACTTTGAGTTGTCTCTCACACCTCATATCCTATTTATCATCAAATTTTGTCAGCTCTACTTCAAAATATATCCAGAATACAACTGCTTCCCTTCATTTTCAGACAACATCTTGGTCTTAAGCTAATATCATCTTTCACTTGGATTATCACAGTAGCCTCTTAACTATTTCTCTGCTTACACTCTCACCCCCCTACAATCTACTGTCTACACAGAAGCTAGCCTGACCATTTAAAAAGGAAAGTCAGATTTTGTTAGACTTTCGCTTAAACCCCTCCACTGACTTCTCATCTCATTCTAAATAAAATACAAAATTGTTCGCATGGAATTCAAAGCTCAACACAAGTTTGTTCTAGCTCTCCTTGATTTCATCTCCTAACACGCTCCCCCTTGTTTATTCCGTTCCAGCCATAGGGGCCAACCACTTTAATAAGCATTCCATCCCACTATCGCTCTCTGCTCACCTAGCCTGCCTTATTTTTCTATACAGCACCTATCATTACTTGACATATTTTTTTTTGTCTTGTCCCACTAGAATATAAACTGCATGAGAGTAGGGGTGTTGTCTGTTTTGCTCCCTGTTTTTGCCCAGCACCTGGAACAGTGCTCTTGTATGCAACAATACTAATTCAAAGGATTTTTCACTTCATTAAAAACAAACAAAAACCTATTCTGGTTGCTCAGACACAATCTTAAAATAACAAAAATACTTTTAGAATGAAGCTAGATTCCACAGCACTCATCAGGAATTTCAACTGTAGGAAATAATGAATGACAGTGTTCAAGCATACAGGCCTTTCAGATGCATCAGAATCACAAGCATGTGGCCGGGGTTATGTCCCCAATTAAATGAATATTCTCATTACTTGTTCACCAGCTCATAAACAAATGGTGACCCAGACCAGACTGCCCTGATGACTGGTTGGAAGAAAGGAATTACATCACTGATTGGAGAACCTCAAGGCATATGCTCAGGCAGGTGACACAGGACACACACAGCCCAGACTGTGATTGCTGAGCTACTCCCACTGTCAAATAAGGAACTCCCTCTCATGACCAGCTCTCAGGAGAATTCTCCGAGCCTGACAGTCACCTCTAACTCCTCTGCCAGTTAAGGTTAAGGAGTCTCTTCGTGATCAGTGATGTTACATTCCTGAAATGGGTATTTGTAATACCTTTTCTTAAATGTTTATTCAAATATTTATTCATGAATAAAGGAAGGAAATGGGACTTGTTTAAATTCAATTTCTAGGTCAAGTCAGCCTATTATGGCTGTCCCCAGTAGTGGACCTCAGGGTTGTCATCAGTATCCCCCCCACACACAGTGCCCTCAAACTAGTCACACCCGCCCATACTGAGCCTCCGACCTGTCACCACTCCAAACAATACTCCCCGAACTGTCAACGCCCTAAACAGCCCCCCTGCCGTCGCCAATCTCCTCTGTCATTCGTACCCCCAAACAACCTTCTTGTCACCAACGCCCTAAATTTCTCCCATGAACAGTCCTCTATAAGATCTGTATACTATCAGCCGTACCCTTCCCGTCATCAACGCCCCCGAAACCCCACTCCTGCCACCAGTTCCCTGAACATCCCCTTCCTGAGTCGCCAATATCCGGTATCCAATGTCATCGTCTCTACTCCTCACGTAGCCCCTCGCTGGGGCCTCCTTGGCCCCGCCCCATTACGTGCGGCCCACCCCTTGGCGCGGCGTCCGGGCAAGGGATGCCGGAAGCCCCGCCCCTGGCCGGTTGCTAGGTTCCGGCAGCCGGAAGTCCCGCCTGCCGTGTAGTCGCCGCCGCCGTCGTTGTTGTTGTGGTCGGTACGCTGAGCTCTGCGGCTCCGAGAGCCGGCTCCGTCCCCTCCTGCCGCCGCCATGAAGTGGATGTTCAAGGAGGATCACTCGCTGGGTAGGCGCTAGGACGCCGGCGGGCGGTGGGGGGCCGGGAGGCGGGTGGGCCCCCTCCCCCACTCGGGCCGCCTTGGGCCGGGCGGGGCGGATGCCGCGCTCTGGGCTCAGGTCGCCGAGGCCCTGGTGCCCCGGGCAGCCGCCCACAACCCCCGTGCTGCGTTCCGCGGGCCCTTCCGATAGCTGGGGGACGGAGGACCGCGGCTGCGGGGACGCCACGGCGAGGGCCGGGGCGTGCGGAGGTCGCGGGGGGAGGGGGCTGGGAGTAGGGAGCCCACCGCGGGGCAGGCGCGGCCGTCAGCCCGATGTGTTTCTCCCATAGAGCACAGATGCGTGGAATCCGCGAAGATCCGAGCGAAATACCCCGACCGGGTTCCGGTGAGTGTTTGGACTCCCCGCCCCCTCACCTCGCTGTCACCCCTATCGTCTGGGACCTGTGATAGGGTCCTAGGCTACTCAACAGTTGACAAGTTGAGGTTCCAGTTTCAGTTATAGTAGCAGACAAGCCAGACTGGGTTGGGGCCGTTTGGGGCTGAGGCGTGAGGGGTCGGGCTGGTGCTGTTCAGGGTGCCTCAGTGCTGAATCTCCCGATCTAGGCCAGCGAGCTGTCTGCAGCCTCTGGGCTCCCTCGCTAATTATGTAAGGAATGATGTTCTAGGACAGGGCAACAGGTCACTGCTACTTTTGGGAATGGTGGGGAAGGGAGACAGTCACTTTGGTCTTGGAAGTGGTACTTCAGTCTTAGGACATTCATCTTTAACTTTGAGCCTCCATCTTTACCTAACTTCTAGCTCCCTTTCCTCACCCTGACCCTGACATCCTCTGACCAAAAAAATCTGAAAAGCCGCTGAAAATTCCTTCTCTCGTGTTTTCCCCTTAATCAGTAGTAAATGTGACCCTACATTTCTTCCAGGGTGGAGGATATAGTATCTGTAGTCCTTATTGATTTTTAAAGGATATCAGTGTCTGTTATTGTAGGTCTTTGCTTTGGGGAGGGAGCAGGAGGGACAAATTTGATTTGTTCGGAGAGAGGCAACAGGCCAATGAAGATCTTGGTTCTTGGCTGGCTGAGGTTGCCAGGCGTTCCCATTAGTCCATCCATTCTTGTCTTCTGTGTTCCTTGGGATCTTAAATCTGTAGTGTGAAGGCAGATCCCTTCTGGGGTCCTGGAGTAACAGGCTGTAGATGAAACCCTCACCAGATATTCTTGACTCTGCCTAGATGAAATGTGGAAAGCTTAATAGTAAGGACTGTGTTTTTCTTAGGTCTGCCGATCAGGGATTAGAGATATAATTGACCACAGAAAAGCACTTACCGTTTCTCTATAACACATTTATATCAATTCTTAACCTCCAGAGTGTGTGGTTTATTAAGCAAGGGGCATATTTTTTCGTGTTGTGCAGTTTCCCACCCATCTCCTTGCCCACTGTCTCATCCAGTTCTGACCTCTCTTTGCTTTCCTAGGTGATTGTGGAAAAAGTCTCAGGCTCTCAGATTGTTGACATTGACAAACGGAAGTACTTGGTTCCATCTGACATCACTGTGGCTCAGTTCATGTGGATCATCAGGAAAAGGATCCAGCTTCCTTCTGAAAAGGCAATCTTCTTGTTTGTGGATAAGACAGTCCCACAGTCCAGGTGAGAGGTATTTGTTAGATGGGCCCTCTGGTATTAGACATCTGCTTGGCTGCTTACAGAACTCAAAACTTCGGAGGTCTGAAAAGTCTTAGGGGGTCCTGACTGGAAATCTGGACTTTGTGCTCCCTGAAATCAGGAGCTCCAGAAAAATAAGAAAAGGCTGCAGTACATGGGAGTGCACTTTGGGTTAAGAAAATAGAACAAATCCCAGAGCCTCAAGAACCTTTTAAAACAGTTGAGGCCTTACCTAGGCTTAAGCCATAGGTAGAACTGGGCCTGAAAAGAGGTTTTCTCCATATTATCCATGAAATCAGTCCTGTCATACTCAACCAGGAGCCTGTGGGTTCTGCTGAGGCTCAACTTAAGTTAAACACCTTGCTTGCTTGCTCTCCAAATTCAGACAGCTCTTTGCCATTGTAAGAGCCTGAGGCTGCCAGATCCTCAAGTCCGATAAAATGGCTGTTGTCCAAAAAAGGGCTGTGAGGTCTCTTTACAGACTTACACCTCCCTTGGTACCACCTGCTTTGACTGTTAGACTGTTGTGCTGCCTGAAGCCATCTTTGGGATTATAACTCGGGGCCCAAATCCAGGCAGGGGCATTACATCTGTGTAGTTGGCAGCCCAGCTTTAGTCCCCTGTGGAAAGAAGAAAATGGACTGGCTCAGTCTAAACTGCTAGTCAGTCCTTTCCTGTTACTAATTGGGTTCTTCTAGGCCCTGTGCCAGATTCTGGCCCCCACCTCTCCCGAGTATGCATTCATAGCCATCTTTTATCTCAGTGACCTGATCTAGGTCTCATTTGTTACCCTCCTCCCTCCCACCCCCAAGTAATACTTCTAAAAGCTAAGGTAGTACTTCTAAAAGCTAAGGCTTTCAGAAGCCCTGGGAACTAGTCCTTGTTGCTGAAACTTATTCCTGTTGAAAATTCTTGAGAGTTCCAGAAGAGGCTTAAGCCAAGTTTCAGTCTTTATTTCTACTAACAGTGGAAAGCTCTGGCTATTTTTTTATTTCCTCTTTCCCAGTCTCTACTTCCTCCACTTTCTGGTGTTTGATAGAGAGATGGGACAGAGGAGAAATGGAAGCTTCTTCTGTAAGACCAATGTCAAGCCTGAGGAGACAGGCCAGAGCCTGCCTGCTGGGCACCATTGGTCTGCTACAGCTGTAGCTCTGGAAGCTGTGGTGTTGCCAGAGGTGATCTTGTCACCTGTGGATTTCTTCCAGCCTTCCTTCTCAGGCCTTTGGGCAGTGTGTGGCTGGGTGCACTTTTCACTAGGGAGGAAGCTTTGGGCATCTGTGATCACTCTTAGCTTCCCTTAAGGTGGTGGGGGAGGTAAATCCTTTTTTCATACCACTCGCAATTCTTTAGAGCCTTGGCGATCCTGTGTTTCCTTCTTCCTGGAGGTGATGGCTTAGTGGGAGGAAGTAGGTGACTAGGACCCATGGCATTGAGTTTATTTTCCTCAATTCTGATCCTCTGGTACTTGAAGGAAATGAAGCAGGGTTCTGGAGACATTAAGATTACTTTGATGGCTCCACAGTAATCTAGCAATTAAAATGGCTGCAGGTCTTACCAACTGTCCTCTCCCCTATTATCTCCGAGGTATAAATAGAATTAGAAATGAAAAGTGGTTTTCAGGACAGCTGAGGCCGTTTCAGGGCCATTTTTTCTCCAAGTCCCACTTGTCCAATCTGGTGAAAAGCCACCCTAAAGCAGATTACATGTGACACATGTCAGGATTTTAGTACAAAGTAACCAGGAACCCAAATCTAGAGCCTTCAGTATTTAGAGTCACCAGCTGGGGACCCAGGCCTGCATCACTTCTGTCCCTGGTTCATGACTTCACATCCCACACTTGATGCAACCATTCTTTGTTCATTTTGGGGTTTTATTCTTAATAAACAAATTTGTCTATAAACAAAAGAGTCATGTGACATCATCAGCTTTATGCAAATGATAATCACCTGATAGCAACACAAACAAAAGTGTCATAGGGTCTCCTTCTTAAAGCTGGGATGTGACTCATCTTTACCTTCTCAGAGCAATTTAGCAGCCTCTTCCTCAGCTCTTTGCAGCCTCTTTAGGGAAGGAGGGGAGGGGGCCTTAATCTTTACCCAATGCTTGCAGCCTTCAAAGAGTGTCTGGGGAACTCAGAGGAGAGAAAGGATGAATCCAGGCCTGCAGGAGTCCTCTCACTCCCTAACAGACAGGTTAGGGAGTTAACAGGTTAGGTTTATTTAGAAAGGTGCTTAAATTAGCTCTTTTGGTTATTTCTGGGAAAATACCTCTTCAACAACAGGGTTTGTTTATATCAGAGAAAAATCTGATAAAAGGAAAACTAATAGTTAATCTTTATATTTTAGAATCTCAGGGAGCCTTCAGGGCCATATTAACTTTCACTTTGAGGCCAGTGCCTTCCCAGGATCCACTAGTGGTCCTCCCCCGTTGGAAGAGATGAATCCTGGTCCATTGGAAGCACATGGGCTCCAAAGAAGATGGTTGGCCAGGTGTGCTCATCAGTCTAGCCAATTCATGAGTCAGGCTAGATTCCCCCAGCCTCCATGACCTGCCCTTGGGGCCAAGGGCAGGTTCTACAGGGATTGGGCATTCACACAGTTCTAGGTCAGCCTCCCCCAATTCATAGGGCTGTTGAGTAGCTTAAAACTGATGTTTGCCTTCAGCAGCATGGCCATTCCTGGATGTGCATCTCGCTGAAACTTGCCTTTATTATTAGTTTCTCTACCAGAGAAGTGGTTGTGCCTGGATCTGTGACCCTGAATGGAAGAGTAGAGAACAGGGTTTTAGAGGGCATTTACGTACATTTCACTCAGTACTTTAGGGTCCCACCTCACCTTAGGTTGGCTTTATGGCTTGAATCTGCCATTGGCTTTTCCCACATCTTTTCACGTCAAACTCAGAGTTTGTCAGGCGGCAGTGCCCCTGGTACCCGAAGCAGCATCCTTCTCGGATGAGTGCATGTAGTACGTGATGCCAAAGTAGTATGCATTATTGTTAGGGACTGGAGGTGTCTCCCAGTGACTTAGGTAGGAAGCCTTGGGGTTGCAGTGCTGCTTGTGAGTTGTCAGGCCATCCAGCAAGCCTGTGCAGTTTACCTGGGCAGACACATTAGAGCCACCTCTGTCCTTCAGGATCCTTGGGCATTCCAGCAGAGGTCTGCTCAGTGCTGTGTGGCTCGGGCCTCTGAATTCTGAGGGGGAAGCTCATCTTCTCACTTCTTTAGGTCTATGGAATATGTCCTAAACTGACACACCAGCTGTCTGCTATAGACTGCCTGCTGATGAGGGTCACATTTTGCCCCCCCTGCACTTCCACTTGAATATCCTTTTAATGGGACTTTTAAAAAGTGAAGAGGTAATTTTAAAAATTTTATTTGTGGGCCAGCTCTTTCTGGCTCCAGGCCAAGTTATTCTGACTCTGCATATATGTGGTCCAATCCCCTAAGTGCTGTTTTCAAATCATACTGTACAGATGTGCCAGTCTTCATGGTACCCAGTGAAGCCACAAAATCAGGCAGGTTTTTGGCATTGAGCATTGTCAGTTATTGAGTTCCTTGCCCAAGGTGTATCGCAACTATAAGGAAACAGTGCTGCTGCCAACTAAGTGAAATGTCCACATGAGGTTGTGTCACAGAGAAAAGAACAGTGTTGGGCCCTTTAAGTCATTAGACACAACCATCTAGTTGTCAAGTTACAGGACCTGAAGGAGACAGCCCTAAGACCTTGCTGCTCAATGTGTGGTGCACAGACTGGCAGCAGTAGCCTAACCTGGGAGCTTCATGTACAAATGTTTATATGTCTGAGAAATCTTCCTAAGGAAGATCTCTGCTAAAGGTAGAAGGATTTTAATGTGAGGTCATTAGAACAGATCTAGCTGTATATTCACTTGGAGGCAGCACAGCTTAGTGGTAAGAATGCCTCCTAGTTTTGTGTCCTGGGGTGAGTTGTTAAACCTCTCTGTGCCTCAGTTTTCTTGTCTATGAACTGTGGATTATGATAGTACCTACCTCATGAAATTGTTGTGAGGAGAGCAAGGGTTAATATATGTAGTGTATTTAAAACAGTGCTTGGCACGTAAATGTTTGCTGTTATAATTAGGATTGTATTATCAGCCTCTATAGCTGCTAGGGTACTGCTTAAACAAATTGATAAAATGAAGTTTTACTTAAAAGATAATGGAATCTAAAGGCAGAAAGGAATGAAAGCCACATGATTATGGGTCCCCTACCCTGTCAAAAGTCAGAGCTCAGAGTCTCAGAGCCTGCCTTCAAAAGTAGTGGTCCCAGAGGTCATTGTTCATTGTGGGCAGCATACAGAGTCCGGGGTGTGCAGATGGTAGTTATGGAGCTCCTCAAGTATTTCTAGTATTTGGCAGGGAGTTAGAGTCATTGCACTAGAGCTTCTGACTTGCTAGGAAAAAGCAGAGCTTAGTCTGTCAGATGGGACCAAACTTGACATAGGCACCAAGGGTTGGCTGTCTTTGAATTACACACGGTGTCTGCTACTGCATCTAAACCAATATGGTAGTGGCAGTGGGGAGATGTTATGACAGGTGTCATCAAGGTCACTTTGGACCCTTGGACCAAGTGGGGTAAAGAGAGTTATGGAAATAGCTGTATTTGTTTCCTATTAATCTCAATCTGAGGAGTCTCAGAGAAAAGTGGGGTTTTCCTCTGGGCATTCCCAACCACCAGAGTGAAAATAATCTTGGGAGACTCAGCTACATGTTCAAATCCTTCTGCTAGTTACTGGCTTGTCACTCCACTTCCTGGCTTGTCACTCTACTTCCTAATCACATGGTTCTTAAAGATGAGCATCCCCCCACCTCAAAAAAATAAAAAGGACAGGCATCTCACCTTAACCTGGCTGCACATGAAATCATCCTTGCTGATGTCTGGGTCCCACCTCCAGATATTATGATTTAATTGGTCTTGGTTGGGGGGCTTGGGCATGGAGATGTTTTTAAAGCTCTCCAGTGATTCTGATGTGCACACAAGGCTGAGACCACCACTGTAGGTGTTCTCTTGAGTAGGGGTTCCTCCCTTTTCCCACTCTCCCCCAAGTCCTCACATGTTCTAGGGCAGTGCTGTCAATAGAAACAGCATGTTAGCCATATATATAATTTTAAAGTTTTCTAGTAGCCACATTAAAAAAATAAAAACAGGTGAAATTAATTTTAACATATTTTATTTAATCCAGTATATCTAAAATTTTGTCATTTCAACATGTAATCAAAATTGAGTTATTTTACTTTATTTTCATATTAAGTCTTCGATAACTTGTGTTTTACACTTACAGCACATCCCAGTTCAGATAAACTACATTTCAAGTGCTGAATGTAGCTAGTGGCTATTGTATCAGAGAGCAGTGATATAGGGCATCTCTATCACAGCAGAAATTTCTATTTTCTGTGTTGTTCCAGGGAGTCTTTATTTTACAAATTCTAGGTTAAGAGGTCCTAACAGGGAGCACTGTTTTACTGTGCAAGATGCTGACAACAGGCCATTTCATAGTCATGCTCATCCACCCCCACATTGTTAATAATTCTCATCTACCCACACAGCAATCCAAGCTAAGCTTGCAAATGGGGCAGGAAGAAAAGGAAAGGAAAAAAATTCTGCCTTTATGAATGTGGCCTGCGTCCTTGTTTTCATGGAGGTCCCACTCAACCTGCCAGGAGCAAAGCAGCAGGATAGGATAGTCATTGCTTCATTAGCTTGAGGCCCTGGACCCTTCTTTCTCTCTCCCACTAGCCCTTGGTTTACTGAGTCCTGTATCTAAGCATTCATTAGAACCTGTCTGGGCCAGTGACCATGAATGTCTCCAGTTACCTCTCAGACTGAGCATTTTACTGCTGGTTCTGGTTGGTACCACCACTCATGGTCACACTGTTTAGCACATGTTTACACCTCCTGCTCATTTCAAATAGTGCAGTTCCAAGGCCAGAGCTTGCATAGGGGCTCCAGGTGTTACTAGTCTTCCTCTGGAGCCAGTACAACTCAGTTTCATGGCAGAGAGGGAGATCAGGTATCCTCCACTGCAGTCTGTTTTATGGCTGAGGGAAAGCCAGCTTTTCTATTCACGCATGTTTAGTTTAAGGAATATCTATTTCTGGAGGGTTTTTTGGGAGGTTGGGCAGGCTTCTGTGGATCCCAGATATAGTGAGAGCATTTTGCAGATGTGTGAGGAAAATAACTCTTTGATGATGCTCATACAGATTTCTAGGGACACAGGGGTATTGTGGGGCGCTTCCACAAGAATGAACTCACTTGTACCTATCATGTTAAGTACAAATTATAAATCTTCAAATAAACCAGCCCAGAGGAGAAGAAAGCCCAATGTACTCTTCCTTAGCAGGGTCCTTCACCCACACAGGGATGGGCCTCTTGGGCTCTTCATTTTGCTGATTTTTTTTCCCCTTGCTGTTGGCATTTTAAAGGCATTTGTGTGCTTATCAGCCAGAGCCCACTCATGGAGCTGGCTTCTTTATAGGATTTATATGTGAGGGTGAGTCAAATGGCCTTGCCTTGGGCTGGAGGATGGAGCTTTTAATTCTGCTCTTATCTGTTACTCACACCTGGAGGCCTATAATTTATCTTATTCTTTTCTTGGCTCCATTTCTCTTCTCTGAAATAGGATTATAAGTGCCCAGTAATTACTGATTCCTGAATTATTTTACTACCTACCACCAAGGGTTAAGTTCCTTATCCTCAGGCCATCTTTTTCTCCTAACACCTAGACTCCAGTTTTCAATGACGGTTTTTGTTTTTCTCTTTCAAGCCTAACTATGGGACAGCTTTACGAAAAGGAAAAAGATGAAGATGGATTCTTGTATGTGGCCTACAGCGGAGAGAACACTTTTGGCTTCTGAGGGCCAGTGCTGGGCTAGGTGCACCGTTCCTGCTTGTGTATCTTGTAAATAGCCAGCTGTTTTCAGTTATTATACCAGAACCTCTTCACATAGATCTATTAGTGCATTTGTAACTGGATTAATTTCTTAATATATTGGAAGGTTTTGTTTCTTTAGGCTAGTAAATTATCATAAATAGTTTTATTTTGAGTTTTTCTTTTTGTGCACTGTCCTCATGACTGTACTCTCTAGGGAACTTGTTCCTCTGGGAATCATATTTAATGAAGATATTTCCATATTGAAGGTGAGGTAGGTGTGGTATTAAAGTGAAAGGGAAGGAGATGATGCATTTATTCTGTATTATGTTTGAAGTCTTAGATGGCTAAGTATTAAAAGCATCCAAATGAAATCCTTAGCAATCAGAACACTTGCTTTATTAGATTTTGCCAACGGCCAATCATGTTGGACTGAGCTAATCTGTTCCTCTTTCTGAAACTATTAAGGTAAATAATTAACAATAAAACTTCCTCTTAGAAAGGCATTGCAGTGTGACCATGTCCTTTATTCACCTTCATTTGGGTGCATCAGAGAAGTGGCTTCTACATCTGCTGGGCTTGTGGAGGGCTTGTGGGGGTCATGGCAACACAGTCTGGGATAGGAAACAGTGACCAGTGTCATAAAGAGGAACATTTTTTTGAATGGTTAATATATTCAGATGGGTCAGATATCAGGACTCTGTAAAAAGATATACTTTGAGAAGTCTTGCTCCCACTGTTGTTTTCTTACCACCTCTGCCCTTTATGGGAAACTACTTTTGCTGGCTTCTTGTTTCTTTTCAGAATTCATTTTTAGAACATGGATATATATTCTTTTTTTCTTCTATAAAAGAAAACATATATACTTTCCTTTTTTCATTTAACATAATATCCTGGCAATCTTTCCATATCATTTTTATGCATTCATCCTTTTATATGTACCTGCATTCTTTAAAGTGCTGCTTTCCAATCCCTTCCTGAAAAACAAGATTAGGTTTTTCCAGGCTCATGAGTTTCATAATGTCTCACAAATTAGTATAGATGTATTAGTCAGGATTCTCCAGAGAGACAGAACCAGTAGAATATGTATATAGATATATGAGAGGGGATTTATTAGGGGAATTGGCTCATGCGATTGTGAAGCCTGAGGAGTCCCATGATAGGCAGGCTGCAAATTCGATGCTGGTAGTATGGCTTAGTCCAAATCTGGAACCTCAGAATCGGAGAAGCTGATGGTGTGATTTTCAGTCTGAGGCCAAAGGCCTGAGAGCCTGGAAGTCGTGCTGTTTTAAGTCCTGGAATCCAAAGCCTGAAGAGTCTTAAGTTCTGATGACCATGGACAGAAGAGTGTATCCCAGCTCCAAAGGAACAGAGTGAGAGATTCATCTTTTCCTCCATTTTTGTTCTCTTCAGGCCCCCAGTGGATTAGATGGTGCCCACCCACATTGAGGGCAGATCTTTCCCACACAGTCCACTCAGGCCCACATTAATCTCTTTTGGAAACACCCTCACACACACCCAAAAATAATGCTTTACTAGGTTTCTGTGTATTCCTTAATCTGGTCAAGTTGACACCTCAAATTAACCATAAGTGTGCAGGCTTGCCAGGACACAAATACATCTGAGAGGAAATCCTTAATTACTTCCTACATCTTCTACAGATGGACTGTGTTGGCAGCTAGAGCGCTACGTAGACCACAAGAACAAGGAAACTATCATGCAGCAGTCTAAGAACACATGGTTAAAATGATTATCTTATTATGTTAGGGAAGAAATGAAGATCTTTAGCTTTATCTTTACCAAATTATATAAGTAGCCTATCAAAGGAGTCTACTGATGTCATCTTCTCAGTTGGGATCCAAAGAAACATTCTTAACTTGTGAGAAGCATCTTGTTGGTTTTTCTGAAACCTGACCCAATATATCTATGTTCCTTTTTGCTGGTAGTTTCAAACTAGAAGCAGGTAGAAACTGACATTAGAGTGAGCAAGGCAAAGGGAAGTACTCTAGTTACGAGTCTTGTTTGCAGTGACATACACCCAACTCAAAGTGGTCTAAACAATAAAAAGGCAATTATTATTTTAACTATCATAGGGATTGTTCACTGGCTTCAGGCATAGCTAGAACCAGGGATCAAATAATAACTTGAAAACTCTGTGTCTTGGTTTTGTTTTCCTCTATATTGATTTCATTCTCAAGCAGACTCCCTCCATGTGAGGGCAAAGTTGGTCCCATCAGCCTAGCGACTCCAGCGGAAGGAAGAGCATCGCTTCTGAGGGCATTGACAGAAGTCCTGGGGAGGACTCTGGCCTTGCTTGAACTACCAAACAGCCTTGTGTGGGACAGGGAGTGTGGGAAGAAATGGTGAACCTCTCCTTAACCATATGAACAGGATTATACTGTGTTGGACACTGGGGCACAAATATGAATACAGCATTACCCCATCCTTCAGGAGTTTACAATCTGGTGGTAAACCAACAAATAAATAATTACAAAGCGAAGTTTTAAGTGTTACAGTGGAAAGTACTGAAACACAGAGGGGAGTAGCTATTATCTACAAAATAAACCATTGAAGAAAGCAGCCTTATTTGGAATATCAGTCAATAAAAGTGTATTTGTCAATCTTGCCTTTAAAATGTAGCATCTGAGTGAAGTTTTAAAATAAGCACCTAGTCTCTCCCCCCAACCCTAGTCCTTAAAGATACAAGACTTGTAAGATTGTTTATTTATTTTTAAAAAGATGACCGGTAAGAGGATCTTAACCCTTGACTTGGTGTTGTCAGCACCACGCTCTCCCAAGTGAGTAAACCAGCCATCCCTACATAGGGATCCGAACCCATGGCCTTGGTGTTATCAGCACTGCACTCTCCCAAGTGAGCCACAGGCCAGCCCCTAAAGACTTGTAAGATTTTAAAGGAATTTAACCATGGTCCAGGGTTTGATCCCTGCACTGGCTGGCATTGAAAAAAAGAGGATTTTACAGAAATTTTATCAAAGTATGGTAAGGAACCTCTTTCTTAAACTGTTTCAGAGATTGGAAAAAGACAATAATCACAAATTCATTTTGAGACTTATAAAATCTCAATACCAAAACTTTATAAAGACAGTATAAATGGGCTGGCTGGCTAGCTCAGTTGGTTAGAACGTGTTGTTACAACACCAAGGTCAAGGATTAGGATCTCCATACCAGCCAGATGCCCCCCCCCCAAAATTTTAAAAGTATGAGCGAAAAATTATAAATTGATTATTACAGAAAAATCCTAAATAAAGTGCTAGAAAATAAAATTCATCAGTGTATTAAATAAGTCATGACCATACAGGGCTTAGCCTAAGATGGAGTTCTCAGATGAGATACAAAAACACAAACTGTAAAGGAAAAGATTGATAAATTTAAGAACATTAAAATGAAAAACTTCTGCACACAAAAAAGGCACTATAAACAAAATTAAAAGAAGCCACAAATTGGTTAAAAACGTTTGCAACAGATATAATCAAGAAAGAATTAGTATCCAGAGTAAAGAACTCTTGCAATCAATAAGACAAACAATCCAGTAGGAAAACAGACTATTAGAGCATGGCCTTGTAACTCCAAGGTCAAGGGTTTGGTTCCCCATGCAGGCCAGCTGCCACAAAAAAAAAAAAAAAAGGAAAAAAGAAAAATAGGCAAAAGATAACAGGTAATTCCCACAAAAGAGAAAGCCTAAAAGGTCAATAAACAAATGCAACAAAACAAAAAAACCATTACCTTTACTCAAGGCCACTGTGTATGCTGTACATTGCACCAACTCTAGTGTGTGCCATTCAGAAAGACTACCATGTGAACAGTGCCTCCTGGAGTTGTGTAGTATACAGCCTATACTGTGTAGTTGGTGGCCCTGTAAACATACAAAGGAAAGTAAACTGTGGGATATAATTTCACATTCATCAATTTGGCCAAAATTAAAGTTTCAATGTATAAAATGTTGGGGAGGATGTGAAGCATCTGATATTCCCACAAACTGCTGTTGTTGAGTATAAATTGGCACCATCACACTGGAAAGCAATTTGACAATATCTATTAAAGTTGAAGGTGTTTATAATCCATGGTCTAGCAAATTCCACTTCTAGGTATATATTCCAGAAATATCCCCAACAAGAGACATGTACCAGAACGATCACTGAGAACCTTGTCTGTATGAGCAAAATATTGGAAACCAGGGGCTAGTTGGTTAGAGCGCAGTGTTGTAACATCAAGGGTAAGGGTTCGGATCCTCATACCGGCCAGCTGCCAAAAAAAAAAAAGTGGGGAGAGGGGGAACCAGCTATACATCTACCAACAAGAGTATGGAGAGATAGGGGGTACATTCATACAAGGAGTACTATACAGTAGTTGAAATGAATGAACGACAGCTACATGTGCCAACATATATAAATCTCCAAAATAATGCTGATGAATGAAAAAAGCAAGATGCAGAAATATATTCTGCATGATATTGTTTTTATACAGTTTAAAAACATGCAAAAACAATCATATTGCTTACAGATGCAAACTTAGGTAATAAAAGCATAAACCATGCAAAAGAATGAAACAGCAAATTCAGGATGGTGGTTACCTAATTGATTAAGATTAGGAAGGATTAAGGAAGGGTAAACATGGGGTTTCAAGTACAACTAGTCATGTTCTATTTCTCCAAAAAGTAAAAACCTGAAGGAAATATAGCAAAATATTTTCTTTAATTGGGTGGTGGGTGTTTATTCTTTTTACTTTTATGTTTGAAATATTTCATAATTTTGTGGAAGTTACATCAGTGAGAATAGAGATTGGGTCCTTCTCAAAGGAGGCTGGCTTCCACCCCCCTCCATTTCCCTGCCCCCGCATGTGACCGGGTTACCAAAATAACCTAGTCCCCCAGTGGAAACTTTTTAAGTTTTTTTTTTTTTTTTTAAAGATGACCGGTAAGGGGATCTTAACCCTTGACTTGGTGTTATCAGCACCGCACTCTCCCGAGTGAGCCACGGGCTGGGCCCAGAAAACTTTTTTTTTTTTTTTTTTTTTTTTTTGGTCGTTTTTTCGTGACCGGCACTCAGCCAGTGAGTGCACTGGTCATTCTTACATAGGATCCGAACCCGCGGCGGGAGCGTCGCCGCGCTCCCAGCGCAGCACTCTACCGAGTGCGCCACGGGCTCGGCCCGGCCCAGAAAACTTTTAAAATTCTTACCTTCCTTGCCTTTCTTCTAAATATAGTCTGTGCTTTAGATTACTCCCTCCTTGAAGCTCCTGACTGGCTGTCTCCTGATTTCCCTCTGGCCTCTCTTGGTCACATTCATTCCTCTGCTTCTCCACCTGCCCCTGAACTCTCTGTTTCCCCAGGATTATTCAGAATCCTATGGGGTTCCTCACCAGAGAGGGTCCCCTTTTCTTCTCATTCTGCATTCTCTCTGGATGATTTCATCCTAACCCATGTCTTCAATGACCTCTTGTAAATGGATGGCTCCAAAATCTTGATATCCAGTTCATTTCTCTCTCTTGAGCACTGTATTAGTCTGTTTTTGTTGCTTATAACAAAATACCTGGAACTGGGTGATTTATAAAGAAAAATGAAATTTATTGCTTACAGTTTCTGAGGCTAAGTCCAAAGTCCATCTGGTGGTGGCAACAGTGACCTGGGAGTGTCACATCGCAAGATGGTGGAAGCAGAGAGAGCAGAGAGCAAAAGACAGACCTTCTTTTCTTTTAAAGCCCTCAGAACTGCGCCCTTGGCCACCATTTTTAATCCATTCACTACAGCATGGTCCTACAATCTGATCACCTATTTAAGGCTCCATCTTTCAATTACCGTAATAGGATCTCCCACCCTCTTAACAGTCACAGTGGGGGCTGAGATTCTAATACATAAACTTGGGGGACACAATTCAAGCTTGAGTTTTGGGGGGACATAATCCAGTCCACTACAAGCACCAAATCAGTGCCTCTAAAGGCCCACCAGGGTCCTTATCCTGTGGCATCACAGAAACCTCTAACTCGGAAACCATGTGCATCGTCCCCTGCCTGCATCTCCTGCCTGCTCCAAGACCAGCTTCTCTTCCTGGACCCCCTTTCCCATACATGGCACCACGTTCCATCCTGTCATCCATGCAGTGACCTAGGAGTCATCCTTGATCACTCCTCATCCTCATTCATTACCTGCCATCAGCCTCACAGCCTCCACCTGTTTCTCATGTCAGTCCCCTTCCTATGGCTCCTCAAGCCCCTATGGTCAGGGCTTCATTGTTTCTCTTCAAATTACTACAATAATCCCCTACTGTGGTCTCCTCACCACCATCCCTGCTCTTGCAGTCTGTTCTGCATGCTGCAGAGGAGAGTGAACTTCCTAAAATGTAACTTCCATCCCATCACCCCTTTCTCAAAATCCCTGAACTGCTGGGTCAGCAGGATAAAACCATTCTCCCCTGCAGGGCACAAAAAGTCCTCCCAGCTATGACCCAAGTGCCTCTTCAGCCTCATCCGCAGGCTCTCCCATACTCTGCCAGTGTGGCCATGCCATGCTCTCACCTCTAGCCTCTGCATGTGAGGTTTCTCTGCTGCAAACACCTTTCTCTCAACACTGCCCCCAGAAGCACCACCATTTCTTTCTTCTTCCTCACCCCTCATTCTTCCCCTTTACCACTGTGCTCCTAAGAACCCTGTGCCCTGCTCCCGGGTTGGGCATCAGACCTCTCTCTATCTTATCCTCCTCATACTGTGCTGTTCCACTATGAAGTCAAGGAGCACCATGAGGACTGTCCCTTATCTGTGCACCTCAGGTGCAGAGCACAATGACTAGCACGCAGCTGGTGTGCAGGAGGTATATGACAGGTCTTACTTGGAACCGAGAGCCCACTTAACAAGTACTAATGCATCTTCCTTTTGCAGCAGTGGCTAACACACACTGTAGCCACATGGAGGGTATGGGGCAGGCTCGTGAACCAGGGTTTACCAATCTCAAAGAGTCCTGAAGAGAATCTTAAAGAAGGCAATACAAGGGCACTTCAAAAAAGTTTGTGGAAAAATGGAATTAAAAGATAATACGAATCATTCCATGAATGTTTTGAAGACCATTCATATAAATGTTCTTATTCTCAAAAGACTCATTGTTCCTTAGATTGAATGCTAGAAAGCTTTACAAGGCACAACTGACTCACCTTTTCATCTTCATTTCTGAAGGAGAAAAAACAACAATCCTGGTGGTTGACACTGAGGAGGCAAAGCCACAAAAGTAAGGTAGGAGATCCCTGTACGCCTCTGTGATCAACAGCTTTGCTCCTCGTCTTGCCCCTGGAGACAGGCTGTTGCTTCCAGATGTGGGATGGAGTGGTGCATGCAAGCAGGTGTGTGAATGCCTGGTGCACGGCCAGACACTCCACCAGCACGTGACAGCAGGCTTCTCCTGAGGACAGTCTCTCACATTTATTAGTGAAGGCTCTGGAAATCGGGACTGCCAAATTGGAAAGAGTCACTTATGAGCTGAAATGGCAGACCAAGGCTGGTTTCCTATGTGCTAGTCACTGTACATGTGGTTGACAGCCCTCCTCATACCTAAGTTGTACATGACCTCATTTCATCACCACAACCCCACTGCTGAGTGGGTGGTGGTGCCCTCATTTCAAAGGCAAGGTCAGTGACACTCTGAGAATGTAGTTACCTACCCAAGATCACACAACCAGTACATGCTGGGGCCACAATTCAAACTCAGGTCTAATGCCAAAACCCATCCTTGTTCTGCTAGACCAGGTAGTAAGAATTAAAGGCCTGTGTTTGAATGTGGCTCACGGACATATGTATAAAAATCCCATTTTCTTGCTTCTCCTGAAAAAATTCTTAAGCTCTGGCAACAATCAGCTGGAAAAAAAAAAAAAAGGCTCCTCTTTGGACAAGGAATACACTTTCCAGTTCACTCTGCCTGCTTTAAGTTACCTACTCCTGAAAATATTTGGGTTTGCGACCATTGCACCATATTTTATGCAGTTACTTACTTTAGAGCAGAATTCCTCCAAAGCATATGCAAGCAAAATACTAACCTGTGTAAGCCCTTGTCTTAGTCTGTTTGGACTGCTACAACAAAATATCATAAACTGGGTAGCTTATACCTAACAGAAATTTATTTCCCATAGTTCTGGAGGCTGGGCAGTCTAAGATCAAGGTGCTGGCAGATTTGGTATCTAGTGAGGGCCCGATTTCAAGTTTAGACAGTGATCTTTCTGTGTCCTCACGTGGCAGAAGAAACGAGGAATCTTTCTGGAGTCTCTTTTATAAAGGCACTAATCCCATTCATGAAGGCTCTGCCCTCAAGACCTAATCACCTCCCAGAGACCCACTTCCTAATACCTTTGTATTGGGAGTCAGAATTTCAACATATGAATTTTGGGGGACATAAACATAGCAGCTCTCATCTTTCATGAACAAGGCACAGAGCTAGGCTGTGCCATCTGTCTGCTTTGGCACAGGTGAGCGAGCACTGTTGCTGAAGCCAGTTTAGACTGCCCTGCCACTCCATCACCCCAGTGCCTCCTCCCGCTGCCAGCCGGTTTCTCAGCCCAGCAGTTACTGATATGCTAGAAGGACATTCACAGTGGCAATAGATAAGTTGAGAAACAAAAGCACAACAAGAAAATACCAGCTGCATCAAGGTCAAGGGTTCGATCCCTATACTGGCCAGTCGCCAAAAAACCAAACAAAAACCCAACAAAAATACCAGCTGAAAAGGCATTTACTGGAGATCAAAACAGTTTACAAGAGGTAGCAATAAAAAAGGAAGTTGATGAAACCTTGGGAGAGGAGTTATATACATATATACTAGGGGGTGGGGTGGGGTCCTGATTCTTACATCAAGAAGAGCTCTTTTCTTTCTCTCAACAAAATCTAATTCAAAGCAAACAAGGTTGAGCTTGATTGAGTGTGCATCTATTGTTGGGTAAAGGTTGGGTTGCCCAGTGTCATTTCCCAGAGATTTCCCGAGAGGCTGTACATAAAGGTCTTGTTGTTGAACTGAAGAAAGATGCTGAGAATGGGCTCTGTGATCCTGCCCTGCTGTCAGGTTCGCTTCACCAGCAAGGGGCCCGCCGTGCCTCTCCCATGGAGACACTGCTGGATTCCAATGTGCCTTTCATTCCCTTGGCTGCCTGAGCAAATGGCCATCACTGTTTCCATTGTGAGCTCTTCCCCTTTGGGAGATGAGCCAAGTTCAGGGAACATGTGCTTGAGACCAATGTTTGGCAGCCTGGCCCACTTGGAGTGACTTTCTGCCTCTGCCTTTCCTCCTACAGAGACACTTTCCTGCATCTGGACATTGAAGAGCCATGCCAAACAGGCTCAATTCTAAAAGCTGATTCCGAACCCTGCTGGCTCATCTGGGTGAGGGGCAAAAAATCCACACCCCAATTCAGAGTCCAGGTTACTAGATTAAGACAAAAGTTATTTCCATCCCTTCCTTGTCACCAATGTGACTGAGGCCATATGTATCTCACAACATCAATGGGCACAGTCTTCTGGAGAAAATTTCTCTTTTCATTATCTACCCAATTAAGAATTTTTATGAGAAATCTTAACTTACAGTTAAAAGAATTAAGCATCCTAATTACTGGGACCTCATTTTGTAGAACAGATGAGAGGTTAGATGTCAGAGATTAAATACTTTCCTCACATCCACATAGGAAGTTAGTGGTAGAGTTGGTACTAGACATCATTATTTGAATATTCAGACCCAAGTTTATTCTATTATACCAAGTAATTAATAAGGACTATGGTTTTATTTTTTTTACATTTTAAAGTTAAAGTATAATTACATACAAAACAGTGCACAGATCTTAAACGTAGACCTTAGTAAATTTTGACAAATGTTTACACCCATGTAATTAATACTCTAATCAAAGCACAGAATGTTTCCATCATCTAGAGACTTCTCTTTCCACTCAAGCCCCTTGTCCCCCCCTCTACACATATACCAGGCAACAACTCCTGCTCCAGCTTCTATCCCCTTTGACTTGTTTTGGGGCCCCAGTTTTAAGAAATAAAAATTGAACTCAAGTGACTTTGCCTGCAGCCTTGAAGTGTCTATTTGCAGAATTTTCCTCCCACTTTTGGACCACAGGAACTACTTAAGATTTGCTTTGGATCCATCTGGACAGACTTACAGGAAGTCAATCTTAGTCGGCCCCAGTATAGATACATTTAGGTTTAAAGGAATTCACATTTGTAGAATGTAACGTACTAATCCTCCATATGGGGAAGAGAAAGAACTTTATCAGGCAAAATAAAAGTGCTTTCTCCAAAATATCTGCCTCCTTTGCTCTTTCTGTATCCAAACATTTTTTCAGGATAGCTGCCTTTGTTTCCATGGAAAGAGTTGCTTGAGCCCTTGAAAGTGAATACATATACATTCTTTCTCCTTGGAAGCCATTTCCTAGTTTCAGTAACCTTCCTGCTGCAGTGGGACTCATTTTAACAACTCATCTGGCTTTCCCAGACACCATCACAGGAGGGCAGTGGCAGACGAAAAGATAAAACCATCCTGGGCCGGCCCGTGGCTCACTCGGGAGAGTGCGGTGCTGATAACACCAAGGCCCCGGGTTCGGATCCCATATACGGATGGCCGGTTCGCTCACTGGCTGAGCGTGGTGCTGACAACACCAAGTCAAGGGTTGAGATCCCCTTACCGGTCATCTTTTAAAAAAAAAAAAAAAAAAAAAAAAGATAAAACCATCCTAAGCTGAGACTGACTTGAGGTGCATGGCGGGGATGGCGCTGGCGCGGGCCGGGAAGCACATGTCCTGGTTCTACGACGAGTACCTGCTTGTCACAGCGCTCTACATGCTGGAGCCCTGGGAGTGGACCGTGTTCAATTCCATGCTGGTTTCTGTTGTGGGGATGGCCCTGTACACAGGATGTGTCTTCATGGCCCAGCACATCATGGCGATATTGTACTACTTTGAAATTGTACAGTGAATGACCAAGATGGACCGGGATCGAGAGGTTCCTTGGGGAAGACCTACCCTATGAAGTTGGAATGAGACCTCATCAGATGTCATAAGAAACTACTAGAGGTCAACGTAACTAACCTTATAAAGACTAAAATTCATGAGTAGAACAGGAAAATCATCCTGACTCGTGTTGTTCTTTATTTTTAATTATAAAAGAGGCTCTTGTATAGTTGTTTTTGTCTATTTTAACATTGTAGTCATTTGTACTTTGATATTAGTATTTTCTAAACCTTTGTGACTTTCAATATTACCCTGTAAAAGCTTTTCTTAATGTAACTGAGTACATTTTAATTGCCTTCTATTTTTAAAATCCAAAGTCATTAGTTAGGCTTTACTGTTCTTGCTACTGTATGGCATATATATCTGCCTGGGTATATTTCTACTCTTGACCAAAGTTTTGTAAGAAACAAAACAAGATTGGGGCAGGGAGCTGGGGAGGGAGGATATTGTATTGAGAACTACTTACAAAAGACTTATCTGTATGCTTGAACTCAGGAGTAGTTTCAGCTATCTACACTCTAATAGCTTTTGCTTAAAACTATTTAACTGTTTCTTAATGAAAAAGAAAAGATCTTGCTAAAGTTAAAATAAGGAACATTTCACCCTTTAAATATTTAATTCTTCTGTGAACTTACTTCCAGAAAACTTTAGTTATGATTCTTATGACAAAAGGTGGTTAAGTAGCATTATTTATGTAATGCTTATATACCACAGAGTTTTTTTTTTTTTTTAAGATGGCTGGTAAGGGGATCTTAACCCTTGACTTGGTGTTGTCAGCACCACACTCACCCAGTGAGCGCACCGGCCATCCCTATATGGGATCTGAACCCGTGGCCTTGGTGTTATCAGCACCACACTCTCCCGAGTGAGCCACAGGCCGGCCCTACCATAGAGTTTTTAATAGAAGATAAATCAGTTTCCTCTGAAGGCTACTATTAACAGTGTACTTTCATAAATTTAGTTTCATGGTTGTAATGGTTGCTGCAAATGTATTTTGCACATTGCAATAAGATATGAGATGAACTGTTGTTAAAAACTATAGCAAAAAGTGTAAACTTAGTTAAAATCCTTTCACTCTTGTATTTTTTAAAAAAGATTTTTATTCCTTAAATGTAAAATTACTACCTAATTTTTGGATGTAAACTCATTAAATTCAAAGCCAAAAAAAAACCAAAAAAAAAAACAAAAAAAACCAAACTGTCCTAAGCCGTTTAATTAGCTAGGAAGAGAACTGGGTTTTAGAAACTGGAAAACTCTGGCTAAGACTTGCTCAGAACATTGTCTTAAAGCCAAAAAATATCACCAAGGTCCAGGTGGAGGCAGCTTTCTACCAGCCACAGACACTACCAAATCAGACAGGGCCTGTGTTTCTTCCGACCGCAGGCACTGGCAGCCAGGGTGGGTCACTTTCTCCACAGCAGCTTTGTTCCCCCAGACGGTGAGCTCATGCTTGGCACTGATGAATTCCATAAAACAAGGCATTTAACCCCATGCTTTGAGGCAGAAATGACTACATAACATATAGACACAAAGT
This sequence comes from Cynocephalus volans, assembly GCF_027409185.1. Classification (NCBI taxonomy): domain Eukaryota; kingdom Metazoa; phylum Chordata; class Mammalia; order Dermoptera; family Cynocephalidae; genus Cynocephalus; species Cynocephalus volans. The sequence continues at coordinate 125,367,573 of NC_084469.1, read as the reverse complement.
TATTTAAATCAAGCCAAGTTTAATAAGCTCTAAAGAAAATAAAAATTATGTACACAGTCATAACGTTAGAATCCACTTATGAACAACACGGAAGACAGCAGCAGCAATGCTGAAAGTGTAAACTTCCCTGAAAGAGCCAAATTCCAGAGGACATTTTTGTTAGTAAAAATTCTGTGGCACCATGAGCAGAGCTGCCTAAAGCATGCTGTGAGAGTCCCTCTGCCTTATATAACATCACTTCTGAGTGTTTTCTGGTGTTTCTACAGTGTAACAAAATAGAAAAGGTATGCAGTAAAAAGTCTCCCCCCCACTTCTGGGCCCCCAGCCACTCTCGTTCCCTCCTCCCAGGGCCTTTTTCATGATTGGTTTCTTGTGTAACTGTTCTGCTATATTTTAGCTTTATATATACAGTTTTATATATATATTTAGTTTTATATATACAGGCAAAACAGATATATACCTTCCATCCTTCTTTATAGAAACAGCATGTTGTAACGCTGTTCTGTATTTTGCTTTCTTTGCACTCATTTAGAAATAGGACTTGGAAGATATATTTAAATAAAGCAAAATTATATGTTAGCCTTTGACCCAGCAATCCCACTTCTAAGAATCTATCAAAAAGGTACCATGGCAAGAATATGAATTGTTTTATGTAGGCTATTCACAGAATGAAATAAGCCAACAACCAATAAAAATGGTGACTGCTAGAGGGAAGGAAAAACGGGGGGGGGGGGGGGACAAGAATGTAAGACCCCTCTGAATGCACCTTTTTAAAGAAACTATTTGGATCCCTGTACTGGCCAGTGCCAAAAAACAACCAAAAACTAGTTTTAATTTTGGAAGCATATAAGTATTTTACCTTTTTAAAATTTTTAAATATTTTTTTAAGAAAACCATTCCTAAAAATTGAAAGCAAAATGAAGCAAAATTAACTGTGTACAGATTTGGAGCAATAACTAGAGATTAACTATTTCAAATGACTTTAAAACACTAATAATTGCTAGAGCAGGGTTTCTCAACCTCAGCACTACTGACATTTTTAGCTAGATAATTCTTTCTGGGGGTGTTGGGAGGGGCAGTAGTCCTGTGCATCATGGGATGTTAGCAGCATCCAAGGTTCAGGTGAGCTTCCATAATTGGCAACACTTGGCACGTATTGTCACACAGCATTGCTGGGAGAATGAAGTGCTGTCCATGTGACATCACTGGGAAAGTGTTTTAAAATATACGTTTCAATATTATTCAGGTATGGTGAGGCCAACAGATCAGGAGATGACTGCCACTGACAAGAGAGCTACTAACTGCTGTTATAACATGAGATTTAGGTCAGGCAAAAGAAACTCTGATTAATGCAGAATTTTGGAGAGCCCGGCCTTCAGGTAGTGATGTTTTTGCTTTTCCTTCTTTCCTGCTTTCTAAAAGGATTTCTTACAGAAAAAAATTCGAGGATAACTTGTCATGACAAGTATGTATTACTTCTGTAATTAAAAAAAAATTAAGAGCATATAATCACACAAAAACTGTACTTGTATGTTCATAGCAGCACTTATTCACAATACCTAAAAAGTAGAAACAACCCAAATGCCCAACTGATGATGGGATAAACAAAACATATATCCATACAACTAAATATATATGTATATATATTTTGGCAGCTGGCTCGTGTTACAACACCCTGCTCTAACCTGAATATTATTTTCATTCCATAAAAAGGAATAAAGTACTGATTCATGCTATGACATGATGGATCTTGAAAACATTATGTTAAGTGATAGAAGCTAATCATAAAAGACCACTTATTGTATGATCTCATTTACATGAATGTTCAGAAAAGGCAAATCCATAGAGATTGAAAGTAGATTATTGGTTGCCCTAGGGCTGGGGGATTGAGGGAAAACGGTAAATGACTGCTAATAGGTACTGTACTGGGTTAAATAGTATCCCCACAATTTCATGCCCACCTGGAACCTCAGAATGTGACATTATTTGGAAATAGGGTCTTTGCAGATATAGTCAGTTAAGATCAAACTGGATTAGAACAGGCCCTAAATCCAACAACTGGGTTCCTTATAAGGCCATGTGAAAACACGGAGAGACACACAAGGAAGAAGGCCATGGGAAGAGGGAGGCAGAAATCAGTACCATAGCTACAAACCAAGGACTGCCGAGGATGCCGGCAGCCTTTGGAAGTTAAGGAAACCAAGGAAGGATTCCTCCCTAGAGCTTCTGGAGGGAGCATAAGCTCCACTGACAACTTGGTTTTAGACTTCCAGCCTCTAGAACAGAGAGAGAATAAATTTCTGTTGTTTCAAGCCACCCAGCTTATAGACATCCGTAGGAAACTAATGCAGGAACAAAGTTTCTTCTTAGGGTGATGGAAATGTTCTAAATTTGGGCCGGACCGTGGATCACTCGGGAGAGTGCGGTGCTGATAACATCAAGGCCGCGAGTTTGGATCCTATATAGGGATGGCCAGTTGGCTCACTGGCTTGACAACACCAAGCCAAGGGTCGAGATCCCCCCGCTTACCGGTAACCTTTAAAAAAAAAAAAAAAAAAAAAAAAGAAATGTTCTAAATTTGATGGTTGCTCAGTCTGTGAACATACTAAAAACCACAAAATTGTATACTTTAAGTGGTTGAATTATATGGTACGTGAATTTTAATGTCAATAAAGCTATTATTAAGGAATATTTAAAGCTATGAAAAATGCTGAAGAACCAACAAGTACATTGAGTAACCCCAACATGGAAAGTTTCCATTTTCAGCCAGTCATTCAAGGCATGAAGTAGTTGAGAGTTACATATTAGACGTTAGTTAAAACAAAACAAGTTGCAAGGTCTGTTGCAAGTTGCTGATTTGCTGTAGGGACTTTTGGCCTTTTACACAGAACTTTTTCAGTTGGAAATAAGAAAACTGACTCAAACAGGCTTAATCAAAACAACAACAGGAATCTGTCTCACACAACTGAAGTCCAGAATGGGCACTGGCTTCAGGCATCCAAACAGCATCACTAGAGCTTTGATTCCCTTGGCTGTTTCTTTCTTTGTTGCCTTCATTCTCAGCTGGCTGCATCTATGTGGTAGGAAAAGATGACCATCAGCAGTTCCAAGATTATGTGACCCTTACAGCTCTGGATCAAAAGAGAATCTTTCCTGATAGCTCTGAGAACAATTTCAGGACTGTTCAGGCCTGGCTCACAGGCTCAGTCCTGGAGCCAGGGAGTAAGGTTAGCTTTAACCAAGTCTGATGGATTGAGCAGGATCACTGAAAAATGGAAAAAAGAATGGCTCTCCAAAGGAAGAAAGGCTGGGAATACAAAGTATATGTTCACTATGCCAGATGAAGCTATAAAGCTTGCAGAGATTCAAACAACATTTCAGTTCAATAAATATTTGATGGATCAATGCAGAAACACATAAACAGAGCTGCTGCAGAGTATTTTTAAAGTGTCATGTTCCAAACTCTAATTTCATATTTTAGAGAGCGATAAAACACAAATGAAGTCAGATACCAAGGTCATTAGTGAGATGCCATTTTAGCAGAGAGCTACTTCAATCAAGTATAGATTGCTGTATGTTTCAGATTCCATCTATATTACACAAAAGAGATACAGGGCTCTGGCAGAAGGCTTTTTTCCTCCCCCTGATTTATCCATCAGAAAAGCTAAGTCTTGTCCAGTATGAAGGAAGAAGGAAGTTCAATGTGAAGGGTCCTGATACCAACAAGCATTTTGAAAACGTTTTTTCTCATTTAAACTGGTGGTAGTCCGGCGGGTTTCTGATCCAGGATCCAAACACCTGCTTCCGGAGTGTGCTCCAGGCTTCCTGGTAAGCAGACGCAGCCTCCTTGTACTCCTGGTAGGTCTCTGGCTTCTTCACCCTAATGCACACACACCAAACACACAGGTTTTACTGAACAGTTCTCCCCTGGGGCCAACAAGACATCTGAGCAGGCCAACTGGACAGATTTAAAATAAGAGTCAGCAAAAAGGATTTTTGTATGCTTTCCTAGAGCAACTCTGTCACCTTTGTACAGAATTCACTAGAAAACAACATGGACCAAAACAGGTAAGAATGAACAGAATGCTAGTTTTCTATGGTCCTGGTGGAATCAGATAAACAAGAATAACTGTCTACTTTTTTGGTTTAAAGTTTTCTAAGGGTCTATAATTTCCACCAGAGGATCTAGCCATTAGAAACTTCTTGGCTGCATTTTTCCTAACAAAGAACTTCCCATTTTATCCATATTCTCCTCCTCCATACTGCCAGACAATCCCCTTTCCCAAATCCCTCAGCCATCTCTGGCTGCCCAGGAATGGCTGTAATACACCCAGTTAAAAGATTTTCTTCTGACAACGACTCTTCTTTGCCCACACTTGAGTCAGGCTCCTCTGAGTCCTCTTTTTGATTAGGCCCTGGCCTTGGGCTCTAGCATTGGTTTGCTTAGTCCAGTTTTAGCAAGAACACAAAAGGGAGATTTTTTTTTTTTTTTTTTTTTTTTTAAAAGATGACCGGTAAGGGGATCTTAACCCTTGACTTGGTGTTGTCAGCACCACGCTCAGCCAGTGAGCGAACCGGCCATCCGTATATGGGATCCGAACCCGAGGCCTTGGTGTTCTCAGCACCGCACTCTCCCGAGTGAGCCACGGGCCGGCCCAAAAGGGAGATTTTTTAACCACAGCTGTCCTCCCTCTGACTCAAATATGACCCATGGAAGTCCCCCTTGTTCACCTGTGACAAGGCCAGACACAGACCCTCCAAATTCCCATTCTTTGTCTCACAGTGACTAACTGAACTGTCTGTACCTGCTGACCAGTCTCCATAAAACACCTGCTAATGTGACCGAACATTAGTTAGGCTTCTCCTTCCCCTAGACCCTGGTACTTTGGCCCACACTCAGCCTGACCTGGCCTCAGAATGTGGAACAACCCCTTCTTAATGCCCCCTTCCTGAGACAGCATTAAGAGAATCAGCTGATCACAAAGACCTTTTCTGTTCCACGGTCCCATCGCGCCACGTGCTCATCCCACTCCCCCATTCCTGGTTCTTTCTAGCCTTGTTCCCCCTCCCTATAAAAGTACATTTCTTTGAGAAGCTTACAGATCCGTGGCTGGAGTGTTCTCCCTCTTGCCGTAGTTCTCCTCCACCTGTTGCAGTAGTCCCCCCTTCCCTTACTGCAGGAATCCTTTTGAATAAAGTCTCTCCTTACCTACATCCAGATTTGTTATTTGACACACAGAATGTATGGAAACCCACTGTGTTCCAGTTTGATTCATTTTTTTCAGACAAGAACAAGTGAACTGACCACAGATGACTGGAGGGCAGGATGGTGATAACAAGTGGCCAGCCTCTTCATATAGAAGTTTCTAGCCTCTCCTTAGCCTCCCCACTGTGGTATAATAAAGAATTTGGCTGAGTCTTTGTTACCAGTTCCTGGGAGGGAGCCTCTAAACCCTTGGAATATCCCATGTGATAGAAGTGTCTTTGTTATTTAGAGAGGACCCCTCTGACCACACCTGAGTGTATGTTTGATGAGGTGACTCATGGCGGGCCCCCTGGATAGTTTCAGGATGAGGCTGGCCATGGCTGAAAGACCAAACGTGATTAAATGGTTGGGACCTGGAGCCACCTGATACCAGGGAGAGGAGGGGGTTGGAGACTGGGGTCAATCATATCAAATGGACAATGATCCAATCAATCATGCTTATATAATGAAACCCCACTAAAAACTCTGCACACTGAAGCATAGGTGAGCTTCCTGGTTGGTGATACAGTGATGTGCCGGGAGGGTGACGCATCCTGAGGACATGGAAGCTTCGCATTTGGGATGTTCCCATATCTCACCCTACCTGTCTCTCCTTTAGGCTGATCCTGATCTGTATCTTTTGTAATCCAACTTTAATTGCAACTATAGCACTTTCCTGAGTTCTGAGAGATGCTCTAGTGTATTACTGAACATGCGGGGGTAGTGGAAGCCACTGAATTTGTAGCCAGTTAGTCAGACATATGTGTGGCTTGGGGACCTCTTCGACTTGTGACTAGTGTCTGAAGGGAGGGCAGTTTTGTGTGGACAGTGCCCTTAATCTGCAAAATTTGACTTAACCCTTGTTAAGTACCCATCCACTTTGTTCCTGGTACTGGTTTTATAGTTCTCTACCTTCCTGCTTATTTGGAGAGAGAAATTTAAGTCCTGGAGCTGCAAGTTCAAAGGAAAGACAGTAACATTCTTAACAGAATATATTGCTCTTCAAGCACTCATATTTCCATAAAGCTCTCCATCTGGAGGTGGAACCAAAGGAGGGCCTGGAATGGGCCACACCCCAATTCTATCCTTAGTCTTTCATAACTGTATCACCACTCTACCCATCCTAAGCATTTCATATCACACACATATCTGCAAGTAGGGCTGTGGGGATAGATGAGCACATGGTCAGTAATAAGTGACCACTGGCTTGCAGAACCACCACTCCTGCCAAAGTTTCCTGTCATTTGTAAGCCAGAATCAAAACAAACTCTTCCTAACTATGAAGAAACATGGGTTGGTAGCATTACCTGAGGGAATCTGGCCACCTGTCCTCTGCAATACTGCTCAGCAGCTTCTGGAATGATCTAAAGAGTTCCACTTTGCTGATTCGGGATCTGTTTGGAAAAAAAGGGAAAGATGATGAATTAAGTATTTACCATGTACCAGGCCCCCATCAAAGATACCAGGCTTCAGGGCCGGCCCGTGGCTTACTTGCGAGAGTGTGGTGCTGATAACACCAAGGCCGTGGGTTCCGATCCCTATAAAGGGATGGCTGGTTAGCTCACTTGGGAGAGCGTGGTGCTGACAACACCAAGTCAAGAGTTAAGATCCCCTTACCGGTCATCTTTAAAAAAACAAAAAAAAAGATAGATTGGGAATGCTGGGAACCTTTCCTCCTCTGGAGAAGTCTCTCCAGCTAAGTAAGCCTTTTTTTTTTTTTTTTTTTTAAACAAAAGATGACTGGTAAGGGGATTTTAACCCTTGACTTGGTGTTGTCAGCATCACACTCTCCCAAGTGAGCGAACCAGCCATCCCTATATAGGGATTGGAACCCATGGCCTTGGTGTTATCAGCACCACACTCTCCCAAGTGAGCCACGGGCCGGCCCTGAAGTAAGCCTTTCTCAAGTCCTATTTAGCAGAAGAAGAACAGTGACCATACTAGTAACTCTTCCTCTGTCAAAAAGACCTACCCAATAACAACCACTGAAATCTGAGGCGCACGATCTTCTAGGTGGCTGCTAGCTGCTACTCTCCAAGGAGCCCTGGTTCCTTTTAGCAGAGAGGATTACATTCTTAGATATTAGATTATTCCTTGTAAGTTGGTTAACACTGCTGACTGGTGCACCAAAGAGCTAGGAAAGCTATTCTTACATATATCATTTTTAAAAGATTATGCATCTACATTGATATTTTCAATTTAGCCCTATCTTTACTGAAAACTTAGATTTTTAAAAGAATCTCTCATCCTTTTCTAATTCAATGAGCCTTGTAATGATCTCTCTAGGATACTTGGCATGGGAAGATTTGTCTCTTCATGGCAAAGATAATTTGCTTACAAGAAACAGTAAAATTAAGCTTCTTAAAAGTGAGGGCCCTTTATCTGGTTCCTGTTATTAATCCATTGTTTGTAAATTAAAAACCCACAGACTTAAATAAAATATTTCCTTCTAGTGTTACACTAGTGTATTAAACATCTCTAACCATCCTGTCTGAGTTCCTATCCCCATAGCCCTATTCAAGGTGGTCCCCTGATGCCCACCCACAGGGATGAGCAGTGAGAAAACATGCCTACCCCCCAGCAGCTATTGGTCTTAGAACAGAAGTAACTGGGGCCGGCCCATGGTTCACTCGGGTGAGTGTGGTTCTGATAATACCAAGGCCACGGGTTTGGATCCCATATAGGGATGGCCAGTTGGCTCACTGGGTGAGCGTGGTGCTGACAACACCAAGTCAAGGGTTAAGATCCCCTTACTGGTCATCTTTAAAAAAAAAAAAAAAAAAGAATAGAAGTAACTGACTCTTTCACATGTTATAAAACTTCATTTGATGACTATCTTAGTCTGTTTTCTGCTGCTATAACAGAATACCTGAGACTAGGTAACTTATAAAGAAAAGAGATTTATTTCTTATAGTTTTGGAGGCTGGGAGGCCAAAGATCAGGCAATCACATCTGGTTGATGTCCTCATGCTGTGTCATAACATGGTGGAAGCATCACAGGGCAAGAGGGGCACCCTGAGAGCCCAATTGTCTTTTATAACAGACCACTCAGGTGATAACTAACCCACTCCCATGATGACCCATTAATCCATCTGCCCTCTTGACCCAGTCACCTCTTAAAGGCTCCAACTTAAAGCGATTAAGTTTCAACATGAGTTTCAGAGGGGACAAAAATTCAAACCATAGCAATGACTGAAAGGGAAATCAATCTTAACAAAATGTCAACTTCAAGCCCTGCACCATGCCAGATGCACTCTATCTTTTTTAATTCTCACAACATCCCTATGTGACAGATAGTATCAGTTACCCTTGCTTTATAGTGGGGGAAACAGAGGCTCAGAGAGGTTGAATAATTTGCTCAAGTTCATACAACTTGGGGGAAAGGGAGTCAGGAATTAAACAATGGTCTCTTCAACCCCAAAGCTTCTGCTCTTTCACCATACACTTCCTCCCTGTATGGAGACTGCCTTCTAAATGCAGAGACATTCATGTGTCAGAGACCTCAGATTATCTACTCGAATATTCTCATTTTATAGATATGAACACACTAAGGCCCATGGAACAACAGGACTTTTCCCAAGTCACCCAAATAATTGGAGACAGAGCTACGGTTAGAACATGAGGCACTCCCAATCACATAGATAACAATGACATATTGGGATAAGCCAGAGAACAGCTCTATAGGAATTTGGAGAAAGAATGATGATTTTGAGCCAGAAGGCAGTGGTCGTTGAGCTGGACTTCTAAGGTAAAAGAGGGTATGGACTCACAGCAAAAAATAGCATTGCAGTTCTGAGTGAAGCAGCAAATCAAAGCCACAGTCAGCTGGGTGGGGCCGGTATGAGGTGCTGCGAGGCTGTCACTGACTACAGAGCCAGAGCTCAGCAAGAAACATGCAATCTCTGTCCCTCATGACCTGCTCTGCTCACACATCCTGGTCTGTGGCTGAGAGCTGGTCTCCTGAGACGTGTAAAAGGTGGCCAGAAATCAGGAAGGCCCTTGGGGTAAAACTGGCCCAAAAATCACTACCCCCCAACAATTTTGTAAATATTACTCAATTCAACAGCCTAGGCTGGCCAGGAGACAGGCAGGGTCTTGCTTGTCTAGATCGTTTGAAGCCTGGCAGTTAGTGGCTGTGAAGAAAACCTGAAAAAAAAAGTCTAAAAACATGTATAAGGGCTGGTCAGTTAACTCAGTTGGGAGAGCATGAGCATGGTGCTGATAACAAGGTCAAGGGTTCAGATCCCCATACAGGCCAATCCCTCCTGACCGCCCCCCCCTCCAAAAAGATGTATAAAAGTTGGGTTTTGTTTGTGAGGCAAGCAAATAAGCATGTCAAAAAGAAAAGAAATATCCATCTGTGAACTTTAATTACAATACAACTTTTTCTAAGGGCATGACAAATGGAAAAGCAACTTAGAGTAAAAAGAACTACCTATAAATCATGGGAGTCCTACAACATTCTCCTTGGTGGCAGCTCAATCTAGATTGAGATGGAAATGCCTTTGGTGGAGAAGCCCTGTGAAGCTCCTCCCACCCTCAGGCTATTCCAGAACACTTCTAGCTCACTTGGTGGGAAAGGTAGGGTGAAGGAGATTGGCCAAGCACTTAGAAACAGAAGTACCCATGACAGATGCATAAACCTCCAGCGACGAAACCTGAGTCTCACATCCAGCAGCCCATAAGCTCTGCACTTTAAAAAGCCAATCTAAAGATGCAAAGTCCTGTCTCTAGGTACCCTTTTTGCCAGTCCCATCACTATAAAGCTTCACAAATGATTCTCGGGTTCTGACCCTGACTTACTACACCAGAATTTCTAGTGGTGAAGCCCAAGAAAGTATTCTTTTAAAATTCTCCCCTGGGGAAACAGTAGTCTTTCCAAAAAACAGTGCTGGGACAAGTGGATATCCACATGCAAAAAACTGAAGATGAACCCCCACCTCCTATTACATAGAAAAGTTAACACAAAATGTATCAAAGTCCTAAATATAAGAGCTAAAACTATAAACTATTGGAAAAAAACAGTAAATCTTTGTGACTTTGGATTAGGCAATGGCTTCTCAGATATGGCACCAAAAATACAGCCAACCAAAGGAAAAAATGCATAAATTTGACTTCATCAAAATTTAACACTTTTGTGCTTTAAAAGATAACCTGTAGAACTGCAGAAAATATCTGCAAGTCATATACCTGGTAAAGGACTAGTATCTAGAATACATAAAGGAATCTTGCAAGTCAAGAATAAAAAGACAAGCCAATTAAAACAGGCATGGGCTCTGAATAGATATTTCTCCCAAGTAGACAGACTAATGGCTAATACATACATAAAAAGATGCTGAACACCATTAATCTTATTAGGAATGCATATCAAAACCACAATGAGATACCACTTCACACCCACTAGAATGGCTACAATAAAAAAAGACAATAGCTAGTGCTGTAAAGGATGCCGGGTAATCAGAACTCTCATACATTGCTGGTAAGAACAAAATGGTACAGCTGCTGTGAAAAAACAGTTTAGCAGTTCCTAGAAAAGTTAAACATATGGTTGCCATATGACCCAGCAATTCCACTCCTAGCTATATACGAGAATTGAAAACATATGTCAAAAACCCCCCAAAATTTGTACATAAGTGTTCATAACAGCACAATTCACAACAGCCAGAAAGTGAAACAACCGAAATGCCCATCCATGGAAGAAGGATAAACAAAATGTGGTCTATCCATATGTAAAATGTTATACAAGTCATAAAAAGGAAGTACTGATACATGCTACATCATGAATGTACCTCCATAACATTATGCTAGGTGAAAGAAGCCAAATAGAAAAGGTCACATACTATATGATTCTAATTATATGAAATGTCCAGAATAAACAAATCCACAGAGATAAAAAGTAAATTAAGTAAATTAGAGTTTTCCATGAGCTGGGGAGAGAAGAGTGGGTAATGACTGCTAATGGGCATGGGTTTTCTTTTTGGGGTGATGAAAACATTCCAGAATTAGATAGTGATAAGATGTGATTTCACAGCCACCATCTCCTCCTGCCCCAACATGCTGTACCTGGCCTGAAGTCTTCCGATTCCTTTCTTTGTTGTTCCTTGTGGAAAGCCATTAGCAGTAACATCCAGTGGCTGCTCAGGAACTGCACTCCAGCTGATGGCTATGAAAAAAATGAGATTCTGGGGTTAAAACTGTTGTTTCCTGTAAATGCCAGAGGCATTTTATTAAAAGTATTTCTCTGACTCTACAGGCCCAAGAGAGCTAGATATGATGTCAGAGACAGTGACTACCACTTTGATGCTTGGCCTTCAGGGTACAACAGTATAAAGTAGTTCATAATTCATTATAATCATTATAATGGCTAATAATCATTGCATTTATTATATGCTGGACACAGAATAAATGCATTAATTAGAATTTCCTCTTAATCCTCATAATAACCCTGAAAAATGATACCTTCTAATCTGAAGATAAAGAAACAGAGGCCAAGAGAGGATTAGTAACTTGCCCAGGGTCACAGAGAACGTAAACTTGACCCAGTGTGGGAGTCTCCAAAGCTCATGTTACTGAGTGGTAAACTGTCTTCCAGGCTGTGGGTATTTAGACCCTCACAGGCCACTCTCAGTCAGGGGAGAAGTTACTCCAGGGCAAGTGTAACCTGGATCCCTTACCTGCCCCACAAGGAACCAGTCGGTCTGGGCTGTTGGCCCTTTTTGCCTGCACTGCACAGCGGCTCTGTTCAAATAGCAAATCTGACTGCTGGATTTTCAGTTCTTGAACTCTAAAGCCTTTGGGTAAAGCTGAGACATTCTGACACCTAAATGTGAGGGAAAATGCATTCAGTTTAGGCACACTCCTACAGAAAAAGAATATGCACATCATCACCCCCGAGCCTTAGTGGGAGGCAAAGGCCTTAGAAGGTGTGTGGATTTATGTGCTCGTGTGTTTATTGGGACAGGGACAAGAGAGAGTGCCAGAACAGAATCTAGATCTTAAGAACCTTACGGTTGGAGGAAGATCCCTCCCCATCACTCAGAAGAGATAACTAAGAATCAAGTCAGTGTCCTTCAGTGATGTCAATAATACCATACTGCATTCCTGATGTAGGCTTTGAAAAACTTGAAAACTTGAACCAGAAAGTTTTTGTTGGCTCCTGATTCCTAGGGAATACTTCAAACACACCAGAAACCAGAATTATCCTGTAATATAAAAGCTTCATTTTTTTCTCCTGTATCTTTCACACAAACTGGATGCCAACACATCATGCTGGTCTAGAACTGAGCAGATACCAACTTCAAGTCCCAGAAGAGGGAAAACACAGAAAATGTCCTGGGCCGAGTGCCTAGGGCTGACTTTTTTTTTTTTTTTTTTTTTTTTAAAAGAACATCTTTTATAGGCATATAGTTCACATACCATCAATGGTTCAAATCCAGCCATTTAAAGTGTATAATTCAGGGCCGGCCCGTGGCTCACTCGGGAGAGTGCGGTGCTGATAACACCAAGGCCCCGGGTTCGGATCCCATATAGGGATGGCCGGTTCGCTCACTGGCTGAGCGTGGTGCTGACAACACCAAGTCAAGGGTTAAGATCCCCTTACTGGTCATCTTTAAAAAAAAAATAAATAAATAAAAATAAATATATAAAGTGTATAATTCAATAGTTTTTGGTACATTAATAAAATTGTGCAACATGACTTCAATCTTTCTTCTTCTTTTTTTTTTTTTGGTGGCTGGCTGGTACAAGGATCAAACCCTGAACCTTGGTGTTATCAACACCATGTTCTAACCAGATGAGCTAACTGGCCAGCCCCTGAGTTTATAACATTTTCATCACTCCAAAAAGAAACCTTGCACTCATGAGCAGTCACTCTCTATCCCGTCAACCACTAATCTGTCTGTCTCTATGTATTTGCCTATTCTGGATGTTTCACATAAATGAAATCATACAATATGTGGCTTCTTTCACTTAGCATGATGTTTTCAAGGTTCATTCACATTGTAGCATGTATCAGCACTTCATTTTTTTCTTATGGCTGAATAATATTCCATTGTATGGACAGAACACATTTTGTTTATCCATTCATCTGTTGAGGGACATTTGGGTGTTTCGCGTTTTGGTTGTTACAAATAAGGTGCTGCTATGAACATTTGTGTACAAGCTTTTGTGCAGATGTATGTTTTCATTTCTCTTGGATAAGCACCTAAGAATGAAATTGCTGGGTCATATCCTGGGGCTACTTTTTGGAGTCTGCTTCAGGGTCTGTATGTTTGACACGAGGCTTCCCTGGCCATGGCTTTGTCCTGCCCTCATTTACTATAGCATTAATCGGGTCTGGCTGCCTCCTTCAGGGAGACCACACTTGTGTGGTCATCCTTTGTCTTTTTAAAAACTAAAACTAATGCTTGAGGGGTTTTTAATAAAATTTTAATAGCAATATACTTGTGCGCATGCTATAGAAAAATTAGCAAATATAGCAATAACAAAGAAGGGAAAAAGCCACACATAATACCACAACTAAGAGATAATCAATAATACCTTGGTGTATATCCTCCCACAATTTTTTCTATGTGCATATAAACTATAAGACCAAAATGAGCTGATTTTATCTTCTATATCGTTCTTTAAACATTATGAACATTTTCCCACATTAAACATTCATCAATATTATTTCTAACAACAACAAAAAAATCACTTCATTTCCCACTGCTGGGTATTTCAGGTGTTTCCTTTTTCTTTTTAAAAATTACTACATACAAGCTAAATGTCTGAATACTTTCTTAATTATTTTCTTAGGACAAACTCCTAGAACTGTTGAATCAAAAGTAAAGAGATTTTTTTAGGCTCTTTGGATGTACTCTCTGACTGCCTCTCAGAACGACTGTTCCAAGTGAGCCCTCCCCCACTGCCCTCTCACCTCCCCATCAGTGCTCTGTGCATGGCTTCTTGGTTGTATGGGCACTTCCCAATGACCACAGCTGACAGGTAGATGGGCTCTTCCAGGAAGTGCATCAACAGTGCTCCTTGGCATCCGAGGACGTTCCATCGGGCCACCTTGTCACTGCAGGACATGGAGCAAGTCCTGTCTCCCCGGCCTGGCTTTACTCGGAGCAGCCCTACCTGGTGATATGCAGCACCAGGCTTCCCCAAGTCTCCAGTTTCTCCAGGCACACACTTGGCTCCAGTTCTATAAATGTCCACCACTTTGGCACCACTGGAGGCTATTCTGGTGACAGTGGCCAGTCCTTCTACAGCGAGATTAGAGCTGCTGACACCTGGTGGGACTGGGCCACCTTCCCACTTGTCAAAACTCTGATAGTGAGCTGCACCGTTGGTGACCTCCCTTGCAGGAGTTCCAGGCTCAAGCGTCATCTTTTTGGTTACAGGACTGTCAAGGTCTTCACATTTCCTTTTATTTTCAGGAGCTTCCTGGTTACCAATGGCTTCTCCTGATGGGTTGTTGGCCCAATCTCTGCTGGCAGGAGGGCAAGGTTGATCTTCAAACTCAAGCATTGGAATGATGGAGGCATCCCCACCTGTAGAAGAAGGAACCCATTAAACCAGTGATTCTCAAAGTGAGGCCCCTGAACCAGCTACATCAGCATCTCTTAGAAACTTGTTAGAAATGCAAATTCTTGGAGGGCCGGCCCGGCCCGTGGCTCACTCGGGAGTGTGGTGCTGATAACACCAAGGCCACGGGTTCGGATCCCTATATAGGGATGGCCAGTTAGCTCACTTGGGAGAGTGTGGTACTGACAACACCAAGTCAAGGGTTAAGATCCCCTTACCGGTCATGTTTTTAAAAAAAAAAAAAAAAAAAAAAAATGCAAATTCTTGGGACCCACAGTAGACCAGCTGAATCAGAAACTCTGGAGGTGGGGCCAAGTGATCTGTGTTTCAACAAGATTTCCAGGTGATTCTGATGCAAACTCAAGTTTGAGAACCACTGCCTTAATCAAAGATCAATCTATTCTCCCATCTGACCTGAGATAAATTAAGAGCACAAGCCCAAATTTCCCTAATAAGAATCCTGTGTTGAAGACTCTATCCTAGACCCAGTGCGTCAAAATTCCTGGAGGAGAGGGGTCTGGAATATTTTAACAAAGATCCCAGGTAATCTTATCACTAGGAAGTTTTGGAAACACTGCTTTAAACCAGAGCTTCTCAACCACTGTACTAATAACATTTTGGGCCAGATAATTCTTTGCTGTAGGGGTCTGTCCTATGCACTACAGGATGTTTAACAGCATACTGATCCTTACCCACTGGATGTCAATAGTACCCCCCAAGTCTGATAAGAAAGTTCTCCAGATGTTGCCAAATGTCCCATGGGGAGCAAAATTGTACCATTTTGAGAACCACTGGTTTAGAATGAATAAGGCTACCCAAGTGCATTTTGTGGAATGTTATTCCATAAGATGTCTTAGAAAACAAAAGTGGGTACTCTATTTCATAGTTAAATAAATTTGGCAAACATTGCTCAAAAGTTCCCATTTTGGAAATTTTATGATGCGTATCTGCACAGTAAAGACTGCAATAAATCATACAACCTGGTCTAAATCACTGTTTCCAAAACTTGCAGTGTTTCTCCAGGCTCTTTTAGAGACTTCTGATCTCTGTGCTTACAGGGAACCAAAGAAAACCAGAGGTCAGTAAAAAGCACAGCTCTCCCGTGAGAAGGGAACTATTTCTTCAAACTCTAAACTAATGTGTGTTGCTTTACTAAAGTGTGTAAATAATACATCTGTGGTCTTTTTTTTTTTTTTTAAAGATGACCAGTAAGGGGATCTTAACCCTTAACTTGGTGTTGTCAGCACCATGCTCTCCCAAGCGAGCTAACTGGCCATCCCTATATAGGGATCTGAACCCGGGGCCTTGGTGTTATCAGCACCACACTGTCCCAAGAGAGCCACAGGCCGGCCCTCATCTGTGATCTTTATAACCTAAGACTGGGAAAGGAAAGAGATGGAGAAGTGGGAATGTTGCCAGAGAAGGTGGCTGGCTGCCTTCCAGAGACCTCACAAGGTGACTGACAGTGACTTTGGAGAATTCACTGGGGTCTACCTCCCACTCTGCAAGCTCGGAGATTTGATCTTAACAGAAGGCCTAAACACTAGAGGCTGACTCATGCTAACAAAACAAAAATAAGAGCTGAAGTAGCTAACTCAGGCAATAAATTAATTAGTAATGAGAAGTAAATGCCAACGGGAGTCAGAGTCACATTCTCTAGGTAGTGCTCTTTCTTCCTGCAGGCAAAACACGGCAGACATCACATTTTATTTATTATTTTTTTATTGAATCATAATTGATTACACGTATTTTTGGCATTTGATGTTGACATATGTTGATCAAATCAATATTACTAGTATGTATATTGTTACAAATTGTACTTATTCTTTATGCCCTTGTCCAATCTCTCCCTATTGCCCTCTCCCACCCCCTCCACCACCGATAACCCTAGATTTCTTCTCTCCCTCTGAAAGAGTAATGGTTACTCTGTTGATCTGTTGCCTAGATGATCTGTTCAATGCTGAAAGGTGTGTTCAGGTCCCCTGATATTATCATAGAGCAGATGCTTCTTCTGTCACTCTAGAATGTGCTTTGTGGAAAGACACCCTCTTCTTTTCTTTGGTCTCTGCTAGTGACTTTCCTGTGTCAATGCACTCCAGTGGCTGGCAGATCATCTGTGTGGTGGTTGTGACATCTAGCCACTTTTGTGGCAGCTGTGGTTACTGTGGTGGGCCACGCACACGGAGGTGATGTTTGTGGCATGCTCCTTGGCACTGGCAGTGTGCCTGGTTGTGGGCGGAGGGGGGGGGGCCCAGTCCCCACTCCACACCTCAGGTCTCCTGGTGGGCCCCGAGGTACTGGTGGTGTGCCTGGGCTGGAACTAATTTTTTGTCCTTTGCTTACTTCTAAAATGGGGGAACTTCCTTGAGCTGTGTTGTTGAGCTAAATTGCTGCTTTGCTGCTGTTTCCCTAGGGAAGACTTTTTGTGCAGCTCAGGGTTTAATGGTTGACCTTATAGGTACTTCTGGCTCTCCAGAGACCTGGTGCACCTGGGTTGGGTAGAAACTCTGATCTGGGCCTGAATCTTTTCATCAAACTGCACCCCATGCAATTCTGCATTCCCAACCAGTCTCCTCTGAGTGGCCCTGTGCTGACTGGGGGTGGATCGGCTATCCTTGCTGTATCCCAGTGTTCTCCTGGTGGGCCTGTCTCCCCCACCGCCTGTGCTCCAAACACTTCCCATGGGATGGGCCCTGTGCTGGTCCCTTGCGATGACTCACTGGACTCTGAATGGCTCCCCTTTTTCAGCTGTTCTGGCTCCTCGCTCTTGCATGGGTCCACGGGAACCCTATTAGTGGTCTTGCTGTCCTGGGGGCCACCAAGGCCCTCTTCTCTCCTGCCGCCTCCACGCAACTCCATCTGAAGGGCACAGCTGCAGCTTCTGCCGGCTCCTGCTCCATGAGCTCAGCAATTCCAGCCTTAAAGAGGCTGTGGCCCAAAATGCTCCAAGCAGTTTTTTCTTTCATCGTGGCTTCTCCCCCTTCATGAACTCTGTAGGTCTCTCCTCCTCTTCTGAGCTCCAGCGGCCCCAGCTTGGCTGTTGTTACATTTTTACAGTTGTAAATTGGTTGATTTGTGGGAGAGAGTGACGCTGGGGACCATCAATTCTGCCATCTTGACCAGAACCCCGACATCACATTTTAAAAGATTACCCAAGGGCCGAGGGAGTTAGATCCGTAGTTGCAGATTTTTATTTCACAGACCAGCAAAATTCCAAAAGATTTGAAGATCAACAGGTTGCCTACTTTTTATTCCATCAAATAAGATCTTTAAAAATCCCAAATACCATCAATTAAAAAAACCTCATAACCTTTACTTGTTGATTTATTTTTGGCAGCTGGCCAGTACAGAGATCCAAACCTCATAACTTTTAAATTGAAAGAAATTGGGGGCCGGCCCGTGGCTCACTCGGGAGAGTGCAGTGCTGATAACAAGGCTATGGGTTCGGATCCTATATAGGGATGGCTGGTTCGCTCACTGGCTGAGCGTGGTGCTGACAACACCAAGCCAAGGGTTAACATCCCCTTACTGGTCATTTTTTTTTTTTTTTTTAAATTTAATTTTGTCACCTTACTGGTCATCTTTAAAAAAAAATAAATAAATAAAATGAAAGAAATTAGTTTTGAAAAACTCACTGCATAGTCTTGACTTTTCTCATTTTTCCATTGACTTTCACAGATCAGCACCCATCTATAGACCACTAACTATGTAGTTTGATTAGGTTCTCATGCTTTTTATGATCCCCAATGCAACTGTCTCTGCAATAAGGCTATGCCTGCCACTGGGGTCATCCAGGCCTTGGCTGCTTAAAATGTGGCCCACAGACCAGCACCACTGGCATCCCCTGGGAGTTGGTTAGAAATGCAGAACCACAGGACCCACTCCGGACATACTGAATCTAAATCTACATTTTAATAAGATCCCCGGGAGATTCATGTGCATATTAGTTTGAGAAGCACTGATCATGAAACATCCTTTGATCCCTGGACCAGGGAACCCACTGCTAAGAATAAAGCATACTCCTTCTTAAGATATAACAATATTTTCAATTCTAATTACAGTCAAATCTTGACAACTATTCTGCTTTATAGCAATTACCTATCTGCTGTGTTACTTTTAACGTTCAATACTCAGAGGACAATCTTATAGGCTTATTTCAAAGTTTTTAGGGTGAGGAAATTTTATTGCTATCCTTTAGTTGTCTACAAAGTTAGGAATTATTTTCAATTTTCAAGAAAGAAAAATAGGGGATAGAAATGACCCCCTAGGCTAGGTCTGTTCTTCCTAACTTATGCAACCACAGCACCCGAACATTCCCTTATAATTCATCAAAATTTACTCTAGCCATGATTGTCTACATTCCCTAAAAGACTATGAGGGTAAGCAATGTGCTAGTCTTATACACTGCTGTGTACAGATGGCACCTCACTTAGGATGGTTCGACTTAGGATTTTTCGACTTTACGATGGTGTGAAAGCGATACACGTTCAATAGAAACTGTACTTCAGTACAGTATTCAAAAAATTACACTAGATAGTCAACACTTTGAGTATTATCAGATAGTTTTGTGTTAAGATGATTTTGTCCAACTGTAGGCTAATGTAAGTGTTCTGAACATGTTTGAGGTAGACTAGGCTAAGCTATGATGTTTGGTGGGTGTCAAGCTACACAACTACGCCAGTTGTCAAGTAAGGCAAATCATAACTAAAGCCAAAATGTTTCATTATTTTAGTTATACTAAGTTTCCATTTGTATTGTCAGGGTTAGGGCTCAAACTCTTCAAACCCATTGTATACACTAGGTCACCAGACCCCTCACACGCAGGTCCATGCTAGGTAATTGGGAAAGATCCTGGGAGCTGTTGGCAGACGACAAGAGCTCAGTCCTCAGCAACGGTGGGCAGGCAGGCGTGGCCGTGGCAGTAGCGTCCTCCCCATGCCCCCCCCGGGGCATCCCAGCGATGGGGGGTGCCGTGGATCAGAGCCACTCATCTCTTATACTTAAGTCCATAACACAGGACACCCGGGTGCATATGTGCAATTACATTAGACAATAACCAAGGAACACCTGGGCCCACGTGCCTATTTACATCAAACGTTTGACAAGATTCTGAACATGAGGGCCCTGACCATTTTCATATATTTTCCCAACAGTGGGTTAGATGTATTGAATGCATTTTTGACTCACTATGGGAGCATAAGCCATCATAAATTGAGCAGCATCTGTACCCTGTATATCATTGTGCCTGACAAGTAGTAGAAAATTTTTGTTCAATGAATGAATGAATGAAATGTGTTTCAGAATAAGTCACTATAGGAGGACTTTGTATTTCTAAGCCCTATTGTTGGCTTCACATCTTGTGGAGTTTCAGCCTTAAGCTTCTCAATCCTAATTCTCAGCACTGAATAACAGTATGAGTGAGACTCTGTACCCCCTACTTCTGCCCTCTGCCTTCGCCTTATAAGAGAAGTGATTAGGTACACTGGCCTGTCCATAAAAATGCACTGTCACCAACAGCTACACTTCAACCAGAAGTGCTTTTTTTAAAGACACATTATCTATGGATAAGACAAAATAAGGAAGTAGACAATGTAACATTAATCCAAAGGCTTGAATATACTTACAGGGTGTATGGCTGGAGAAAAACACAAAAAAAAGGTCTGGTCTGAGTTTCCACAGTCTTCTTTGAGTTCCTGGGACAAAGATACTATCTTCTTTCAGGGTGGTTGCCAATTGGAGCTGATGGAGCAGATACCTAAGGATTGCAGAATGTTATTAGAATGAACAACCAATCTTTGTGGTAAAGAGAAAGACCCTGACTGGGCAATTACTAGGAAAGAGTTACCATAGACCAATGAGACTGGTAGTGATTTGGAATTATGAGGATGAGCTAGACCAGTGGTTCTCAAAGTGTGGTCCCAGCATCAGCATCACCTGGGAATTTGTTAGAAATGCAATTTCTCAGGCTCCACCCGGGATCTGCTGAATTCAGAATCTTTTGGGGTGGCCCAGCTCTCCAGGTGATTTTGATGCATACTCAAATTTGAGAACTACCCACACACAAAAAGGTAAGTGGGGAGGAAGTCTGGCCAGTTAGCTCACTTGATTAGAGTGCAGTGTTATAACACCAAGGTCAAGGGTTTGGATCCCCATACCAGCCAGCCATCAAAAACAAACAAAAGTCTGAGAACCACTCGTCTAGACAACAGTGCTACTCAAACTGTACTTCACAGACTGATATATCTGTATTATTTGGGAGCTTATGAGAAATGCAAATTCTGGGGCTCCCACCCCAGATCTACTGAATTAGGCTCTCTGGAAATGTGGTTTTTACCTTTGGAAACTCCTTCTGGCTATGATCTCAGCATGGCTATCATTGAGGATATCTCCTATGGCAAAGACAGGACACTAGGTGAAGACATACGGCAACTGGAGAGGCCCTGGTTCCCAGAAGCCGAACACAGCACTTCCCCCACCACCCAAGATGGCCATGTAGCTTCTGGAATGCTTTTCCTGAAAGTATCACAACGATTAATGGCAATGCAGTTACAGCAGGGTTTTTCAACTCAGCACTGCAGACACTTTGGGCCAGAAAATTCTTTGTTGTGGGAGTCTAGCTTTTGTTGTAGGAGGTCTAGCAGCATCCCTGGCCTCTACCCACAAGATACAGTAGCACCCCTCCCCCAGTTGTGACAACCAAAAATGTCTCCAGACATTGCCAAATGTCCCCTGGCGTGCAAAATCAATGGTTGAGAACCACTGATTTACAGAAAAGTCTTTATCTGGAGAACAGGGGTCCAGATCTTTTGTACCCTGATCCCATTCTTGTGCTCATGGTGATACAGTTCCATCTAATTCAATCCATGGTGGTCCTGGAACAGCTTCCTCATATACAGGAAGCAAGGCTAGAAGAATGGGGGAGCAAACTCAAAGAGGGCTTGTTAACTGGAGGCAGAAGGTAAAGATCCCAGATCTCTAGGAGATTTCCATATTCTTACTGGTGTCAAAAACTCCACTGAATTCAAGGTTGCTTTCTGGGGCTTCAGAAGCCACTCAGAGGGCTGGCCCGTGGCTCACTTGGGAAAGTGTGGTGCTGATAACACCAAAGCCACGGGTTCGGATCCCTATACAGGGATGGCTGGTTAGCTCACTTGGGAGAGCATGGTGCTGACACCACCAAGTCAAGGGTTAAAATCCCTTTACTGGTCATCTTTTAAAAAAAAAAAAAAAAAAAAGAAGCCACTCAGGCTGCATACTCTACCCCAACGCCTTCCAGACATAATGTGAAATAGCTGTGGTTTTGAGTATGAAAATACTAGTTTTCAGTTCACTCAAATCAAGTTTCTGGTGGCCTTTGTTTCAATGATGAATTTTCATTCTTTAAATGAGTACTGTCCTTCTAACTGGAATGATAGTAGGAAAGGAAAAGTCAGCTACCTCAACCTATATGGCCCCTCTTCCCTGATAAGGAGAGAAAAGGTTAATTAATATGGACACTGGTTTCCAAAGCTCCCAGAAAGACAGTCTTTGCTTTGGCCCCTGCCCATGCTTACCTTTCTCCCTCATTTTGGACTGGCCAATGCATTTTGTTCCTGTTCCCATTGAGACAACTTCCTTTGTTACTGAGGGGAAAAAAGAAATCATTAAGTGAGCTCTCAGAAGCTGAATGTTGCCCACTGCTCAGGTTTGATAAGTCTGCACATTCCTCCAGAGGATTCCCACAGGCTGATTCAACTGAGGACTGGGTTTCCAGCATGGTGCTCTCCTGCTACCAGAAATACTGTGCTATCTGGTGGAGAACAAAAAAACACGTCTAACATTTTAGTTTATACCTTGCCCATGAATGTCCCTGCATAGAAATGTATAATTCTACCATCTGTGACAGGGCAAGGGAGCATTCCAAGGAGACAGGGTCTCACCTTGCACTGGCTTATCAGGGGTGCCACAGGCCTGGTCAGCTGGAGATTGTATCTTCACCACAGCTGCCAATAATGTCCACTCACGGTTTGGCTCAGGCTTCCCCTGCTTGGGCAGCCTGATCCGATAGTGGTCATAGCACAGCTGAGCAATCTCATCGGCAGTCCACATGGTCTGAGCTGATGCTGAGGCCCTGATTGAAAACCACAACTGTTACAAGCACAGCAGAACCAATGCAAGATGCCACAGCCTCCCACCAGAGCTTCAACAGTCCTGCAAATGTAACCCAACTGCAGACTGAGGTCCTCTATCTGGAAGTCTACAGATCATTTTCTTCTACTACCTCCCTGCCCTCTTTTCATCTTTAATGAAAGATCAAAGATGCCCCAAATCCCCCCAACCCCAGAAGACACCCTATTTCTTCAAGCTGTTTTTTAAAAAAGAAATGTTAGATATCTGACATTATTTCTAATGAATCTGAATCTACTACACAACACAAAGCATATGAGAGGGAATTGTTCTCACTATTCCAATTTCCATGTGGAAATAGCACTTAAAGGGCTGCAGACCTGTCTCCTTTGGGCACACCCTAACCATACATCTTTATCCTGTTCACATATTTATCTTTCCGGACTGATATTTTTCAGGCATTTTATTCTCTTCTTTCTCCCACAGCAGAGTGGTTCTTTATCTCCTCCTAGTAAATCTCCACTGAGAGTTTTCTCACCAGTCAAGTGTTCTCCTTCTAGCAGGAGTGTACTTAAGGGTGTGTGCTGAGTCACCCTTTCAGGGTTCTAATTCCAGCTTTGCCACAAATTAACTGTGTGATATTGGGTAGATTACTTAACCTCTCTGTGTCTCAGTTTCCTCATCTGTTAAAATAGGGACAATAATAGTATTTAACCTACTGGGGTTATTGTGAGGATTAAATAAATAATATTTATAAAAAGCAACTGCTACAATGTTGAACATAATTAACACCAACTGTAATTAATACTACAAAAAATAACATTGATGATTTTCCTGGTTGATCTGCCTTGAGCTACTGGGAAGGTGGGGGTGGGAGGAACATAAAACCGTGAATAAAAAACCATTAAGCAGGGCTGACCAGCTAGCTCACGTGGTTAGAGCACAGTGTTGTAACACAAAGGTCAAGGGTTCAGATACCCAAACGGGAGCCAGCCACAAAAAAAAACCCCATTAAACAGACAGACCTGAAAGAGGCCTAGGATGCTTTGCTGGAAACTCGTCCTTCTTGGATCTATCAATGCTCACTAGATTCATCCTGATCTCATTTGGGCTCAATTATATGAAAAGCTTCTTAGTAGAGGATGAGACCATAAGTGACACACATAGCGAAACACTGTAATAGAGAAACAAAAAACAAAAAAGCCTTTACTGAGCCCCAGTGCATGTAGGCTTCTGGAAGCCGATATTCTTACAACGAAGCCCCCCTGCACTACAATGTGCAGGCCTGTTATCACAAATGGTAACAGTAAATTAGACCATAGTGATTTAAAACAAAACTCTGGCAGGAGCCGACAAATTGTGAGAGCCAGCAGAAGTCTTACATCTCTTTGAACAAAGAAAAGCATGGACTATCCTAGAATATTCCTTTGGAAGGGACTCTCCTCTTATTTCTAGGGAGGCACAAGGCAGTATATTTCATGAAGGCAGATACCCCGTTATCAGCCTGAAATTAAACCAGAGGTACAGAACATCATCTCCTTATTCAGGTAGTTGAGTCCGAATGGGCATGCGCAGTCGCTGAAATGAGTAAATATTTTGATATATTAGTTCCATTATAATTCAAGCCTACACCCCCTCTAGATCTTAAATAACTTCTTCATATGAAACGATAGCTCAATTAAACAGGAACTGCTCTGCCCACAAGACCGCATTTTGTAACAGCTACAACAAGCTGAAGAATCCACACCCTTTTCAAAGAAAAGTCAGAGCGAGTTGCCTGCCAGGGGAGAAGAGGCTTTAGCGGTACTCGGAGAAGAAGCCTACCTTCCTTAGGCCCCCTCCCAGACACCCCCGAAGAAGAGCCCCTTCTCTAGTGCCGCTCTAGAGGCCCGGGCTGCAGCCCCGACTCCGCCAGTTACCGGCAGGAGACGCTACGCAAGGCACTGAGCAGTCAAGTAGGGACAAGGTGAGCGCCTGACTCACTGGGTCGAGCGGCATGCTGCTGGCGAGGCCACACGCCGGGCTCGCCCGCAGCAAGAGTGCTCCACGCGGGGCTGCTGACATTTCCAGGCGTGGAGAGGTACTTTCCCACGTGACATGACCCCGGGAAGGGACGGTCCTCCCCACCTCTGCCCATTCAAAAGGGGGTAGGTAAAGTCAGATCAAAGGTACCTAACCCAAGTGCTCCCGGCCCAGCGACCACAACACCTCCCAGAAGTTCCCCTCCCACCTCCACGACTCGGAGTGCACCAATCGAACCCGCGTGGCCTGGCGGACGTGACATCGCAAGGCGACTTCTCCTTCCAGGTCCCGCCTCCAGATGCGCGCAATGCATGCTGGCCCTTGTAGTCCTGGGGTATGGGGGCAGAGCCAAAGC
The DNA here is from genome assembly GCF_027409185.1 of Cynocephalus volans. NCBI lineage: Eukaryota > Metazoa > Chordata > Mammalia > Dermoptera > Cynocephalidae > Cynocephalus > Cynocephalus volans. The sequence continues at coordinate 125,342,275 of NC_084469.1, read as the reverse complement.
TCCAGAACCTGCGCTTGGAGTGCTGGAGCTTGGGGCCTTGTGCTTAGGAAGGTGTTTTAGTCCGTTTCGTTTTGCTATAACAGAACTACCTGAAACTGGGTAATTTATAAAAAAGACAGGTTTATTTGGCTTACGATTCTGGGACAGCTGCATCTGGCATGGGCCTCAGGCTGCTTCTACTAGTGGCGGAAAGTGGCAGGCCGCCAGTGGGTACAAACAGATCACATGGGGAGAGGAAGCAAGAGAGAGACGGAGTGGAGGTGCCAGGGTCCTATAAACAACAAGTTCTCGCGGGAACTAATAGAGCGAGAATTCACGCATTACCCCCTCTCCCCCAGGGAGAGCATTAATCCATTCATGAGGGATCCGCCCTCATGACTCGATCAGTTTCCAACACTGCCACATTGGAGATCAAATTTCCACATGAGTTTTGGAGGGCACAACACATCCAAACTCCATCAGAAGGTGTGAGACAGCCTCCTGGATTAGATACGGTTTCAATCAGAATGATATATCTTGGAACAATATTCCGAACTTCTAATACAGTGCTATCCAACAGAAATAAAATTCGAGCCATACATGCAATTTAAAATTTTCTAGTGGCCACATTAAAAAGTTAAAAGAGGGCTGGTGGGTTAGCTCAGATGGTTAGACCATGGTGCTCATAACACCAAAGTCCAGGGTTCCATCCCTGTACTGGCCAGCCACCAAAAAATAAAATAAAAAAGCGTCAAAAGAAATAGATGAAATCAATTTTGATCACATATTTAACCCAGTATGTCCCAAATAAAATCATTCCTACATGTAATCTGTATTTTAAAAAATATTGAGATATTTTACACTATTTTACATACTAAGTTTAAGAATATGGTGTGTATTTTATACTTATGATACATCTCCATTTGCACCAGCCACATTTCAAATGCTCAATAGCTACTGTGGCCAGTGGCTTCTGCAGTGGACAGTGTGGGTCTAAATCCTTCAGATTGCCAGGAATAGGTAGTAGAGCTGTGAGGATAGTTCAGGAGCCTTTACCATCCCACAATTAAATACCTCAATTGCTAAAGAAGAAAGAATTCGCTTTTCTTGTTACCCCTCAAAGGTTAGAGGACATAGAGTGCAACTTACTTGACTCCATCCTCTTTAGTTCAAAGGAAAAGGGCCACAGCCCTTCTTCAAGCTAAAAGACCCTGTTCCTCATTTTTCTCCACCATCTTTAATGTGCAAATGACCACCTCTTCTGTCTCTAAAGAAACACCGATATGGGAGGTTGAAGGGAGACCCTCTGTCAGCGCTCTCTCAGGGATTGGATTACTATCGATCTAGTAGTCTAAAAAGTGTCATCCTCCTTGTCATTTCCCTTCTCCTAACCCCCAAATTACAATCCATTACCAAGTCCTGTTGATCTTACTTCCTATTTTTTGAAAACCCCACCCACTTCTCTCCACTTCCATGGCAATACCCTAGTCCAAGTCACTTTTCTTTCCCTCTTGAATTGCTACACTAATCTCTGAACTTTCTCCTTTTGTCTAACTCCAATTCATTTTTCACAGAGTAGCCAGGCTAATTTTTTTTTTTAAAGATGACTGGTAAGGGGGCCGGCCCGTGGCTCACTCGGGAGAGTGCGGTGCTGATAACACCAAGGCCCCGGGTTCGGATCCCATATATGGATGGCCGGTTCGCTCACTGGGTGAGCATGGTGCTGACCACACCAAGTCAAGGGTTAAGATCCCCTTACCGGTCATCTTTTTTTTTTTTAAAGATGACCGGTAAGGGGATCTTAACCCTTGACTTGGTGTGGTCAGCACCACGCTCTCCCAAGTGAGCGAACCAGCCATCCCTATACAGGGATCTGAACCTGTGGCCTTGGTGTTGTCAGCACCACACTCTCCCAAGTGAGCCATGGGCCGGCACTGTGGCTAATCTGTTTCAAACCACAAATGTGATGTTACCCCCTTGCTTCAGTGCTTCAGTGGCTTCCCAACACTGTTAAAATACAAAATCCCAGAGTAGGACTCACAGTCCTGTGTTGCCAGCCCCTTTCGGCCTCAGCTGGTGCCATATTTTTTTTGGTTTCTCTACTTTAGCTAGTGTCATTGGCTTTCTCCATGCTCCTTCCTACATAGGGCCTTTACACTTGTTGCCATACCATGGAAAACCCTTCCCCCTCTTTCTCTGACCTTTTTTCAGATCTCAGATCTAATGTCCTTAGGCAAAGTTACATCCTCTAACTTGGCCTGTGAGAGTTTCTCAATACCCCATGGACCTTTCCTTTAAAGCACTGACTAGAGTTGCCATTTTGTGCCTGGCACAAAGCAGACATTAATATGAATTTGTTGAATAAGATGGCAGAATCCTAAATATTCTTTAGGTCAGTAGTTTGGCAAAAAAGTTGACATTCCAAAGGTAAAGAGAAGAGACAAATGGTTTATTTGGTAACAAGGTGTAAAAAGAAATTCTTAATTCCCCTTCTCTTTTCTGGTGGCTGAACTGAACTGTGGTAGTCAAATGGATGTCAGCACGCAAGAATTCCCTTTCGCAACTTGACCTTCTGCAGAAATGCAAAGATGCCCGAGTTATATGACTTGCAATTATTACTTTCTAGACAGAAGTGCCAACTGTCGTGCTTTCCAATGTATCAGTGGTTGCTACATTCTCCTTCTTGTCTTCAGGTTTCATAGTAGGAAACAGGAGAACTTCCTACAGGAGATAAAAACACACTTTGAAGCTAAGTAGTACTCTGAACACTTTTTTAAAAAGCTATCCACCCATTCCTTTCGCCTGTTTATTACCACTAAAATCTAGCAGAAAAGACATGTGTTCTTTTATTTCAACTCAGTCCCTCTCAGAGGATGGAAAAGAGCAAACACACAGGATTGCCTAGGACACCATGTCAAAGAGTGAATAAACACAAGTTCTATTAAAATTGGATTTCCTACAAAAAAAAAAAAAGAAAAAGAAAATTGGATTTCCTCATCTATAAAAATGAAGTAAGTTTCCACACCTCAAAGGGTTGACTTAAACTAAAAGAGATAATGTAGATGGCTTAGCACTGCCTGGATCCTCAAGTGCAAGTAGTACTTTTCCTGACTCAGGTAGGAGAAACCAAAATCTTGAAAGGTCAGATGCTCTGACCATCCTCCTGTGGAGTGGCACATAACTCCTTTGACTGCTCCTCCTCCAGCCCAAAGCCCTTTCTTTATTCTCTAGGCCCACCATGCCCTGCCTCCAACACAATGGAGCATCTTCAGGGCAGTATGCAATGTGGAGGGCTGCTACGTACCTTGATATTATTGGAGTCTGTGAGAAACATGGTGATGCGGTCTATGCCCATGCCCCAGCCAGCTGTGGGGGGCAGCCCGTATTCCAGGGCAGTACAGAAGTTTTCATCTATGAACATGGCCTCGTCATCACCGGCAGCCTTGGCCTAGAATAGGAAAGAGAACCAGAAGGTGACATTCTTCCAGGAAGCCTCAGTGTCTGAGTGAACACATTAAAACACTCAGAGGGAGTACCATCATGCCAGGGATGTTCCTGGCACTCAGGACTTGCTGGGAATTGGCTTCTGAGTCATTCCAGGATTAAGCCATTTCTTTCAAAGACCTGGCAGTAAGGACTGATTAAATCTATCGCAGAACACATACAAATTTCTCTGATAAAACACCTCCACTATTTGGGTCTCTGAGACTCCAGTGAGACTAATTCTCAGACTCTATGATGATTCCTATGATGCTTCCTAAGAATGTTTCTCCCATTTCTTGAAACCAGCCATCAAAGGCAGTGATAGCCACAAGGCAGCCTATAGGGGCTTCATCTTCTTCATTAATCTGTATCTGCCTATCATCCACCTCAATAAACATATAATGTAAGAAAAATAGAGGCGGCTCCGATTCCCCTGAAGGGAGGAGGAAGCAGAGATGGGGGCCAGCTGCTAAGCTGCCTGCTGCCTGGAGGGGGAGACAGAGTTGTTTTCCAGCCAGTCTGAAGTTGCAGACTCGCAACAAGGCACACACTATCCAGCAGTGCCCTGAGATAAAGACAGGAGCAGAAACCAGACAAAGCCTTGGTGAGACTTCGTACTTGAGACCTCGCATGACACGACATGAGTTGCCCTTGCGACTCATGTCCCCCTCCCTCCCACGTTCCATCCTCTCAACCCCCTCTTAAAAAACCCCTCAGTAAATCTGGGTCTTTGTGATGGCTTTAGCCTGGATATTCTTCAGGTTTACTGGGGAGATGGCTTTCGTCTGACCGTTCTTCTTCAGGTTTACTGGAGAAATGGGTTAGCCCATCTCTCCTTAGTTCACTGGTATTCCTGAATAAAAGCTGATTTCCATTTTCACCAAAAAAAATAAAGGGGGGGGGGAATAAAAATAAAAATAATGTTCTTGTTAGGCAAAGTATTTTGGAGACAAGTGTCATGCTCCCCATATAAATAATCTTAACTAAGCTCCTCTTATATACTGTACCAAAGTCTCCATCTTAAAATGTGACCTCCTCCAGCAAAATCTATGGCTTTACTCTTTATTTCTGCTTAAGTCACCAAGAATGACACACACATCTCCACAGAGCATGGTTAAAACTGATTTTTCTTGGTGAGTCGGCAGTGATGAAATATGTGCCTTTGCTTACCCTCTCCTTCCTTACCTTTGCCTGTTCTTCAAAAAGCTGCCGCTGCCGCATGGGATCATTCAGCTCAGTGTAGGCATTGCATACCTCTTTCTTCATGACAAACAGCTCAAAGCGCTCTGTCAGACCCTCTTTAGAGCGGTGCCTGGGGACAAGAGACCAAGGAGGTGGCTGAATATACAGAACCCTAATGAACTAACACCTGGTAATAGAATTCCTGAATTCTAGTGGACTCAAAACTGTTATTGTTACAGAGTGCAGCCTTGTAACACCAAGGTCAAGGGTTCAGTTCCCTGCACTGGCTAGCCACTAAAAAAAAAAAAAAAAAAAGTTAGATTGCAACCTGAAGCCTGCACGCATTCTCAGCACCAAATCATCACTTGGTACAAGAGCGAGAAGGGTGAGAGAGACCAGGAAGATTTTATTTTCCTATGAAGCCAGTGTGGGAGACCATTACACTGAATCACACCTCCTGTATCCATGCCCTTCCGAAGGCCCTCTCACATGGACTCTGGGCTGACCATATGACTTGGTTTGGCCAATGGGTTATCAGCAGAGCCTTGATATGTGTTTGTACATTGAGATTTATTCTTTTAGGATGTTTCCCCTAGGAACTCGCTACCATGTTGAAAGGAAGCCCAGGCTATGCTGACAGAGGCCAGATGGACAGACCTTGGAGGGCGAGATCCCATGTAGAGAAAACATGTGCCCTAGTAGAATTCCCAGTTGAGAAAAGCTACTTGAGTTACCCCAGCCAACAACACGTGGAGCAGAAAGACCACCCAGTCAACTCACAAAATCTTGGAAATAAACTGTTGTTTTACGTCACTAAGTTTTGGGGTTACAATGCAGCAGTAGGTAAATGAGAAATCATGCTTTGTCTTACCACTTAGCCAAAGGGCTCATTATCTGCGGGTGATCACAGATGAATGTAGGACTGATGCAAGTCACTTCCAAGAACTCCCCGACAAGCTTAATGAGAAAGCAAAGTAGAGCTAGCTAGACCACTTCTAAACAGTATTCGATCACCAGTGTAAATGGAAAATCTCAGCTCCCACCCACATTGGTTCATCCTTTAGGTTTTCAGAGGATGGAAAGGATTAACTGAGATAATACCCATGAACTAACTGACACAGAGCTGGGTATGACAGTTCAGTTTAAGTCTCTTATTCCTCTCTTCAGAGTAGTGGACTGCTCCTCACCACCAGATGAGGACAATGTATAAGGGCGTGGCTTCTCACCTTATCAAGGAGCCTGGCTGTGGTCCGAGGAGGAGGGCATTCAACAGCTTTTGCCACACAAATATCATCAAGAATTTTGCGTGTTTCTGTGATACAAGTGAGGACAGGAGACATCACACTAGGTCAGTAAAAACACATATAAAGAAGAGTGTGTGGGGAGGACAAGAGACATCACACTAGGCCAGTAAAAACATATATAAAGAAGAGTGTCTGGGCTGGCCCGTGGCTCACTCGGGAGAGTGCAGTGTTGAGAATACCAAGGCCCCGGGTTCGGATCCCATATAGGGATGGCCGGTTAGCTCAATGGCTGAGCGTGGTGCTGACAACACCAAGTCAAGGGTTAAGATCCCCTTAACGGTCATCTTTTAAAAAAAAAAAAAAAAAAAAAAAAAGAAGAGAAGAAGAGTGTGTGGGAAATTCTGGATCTGACCCAATCAAATTCAGAGCTGGACTGGAAGGAGGGCCATACAATGGAAGAATGTCCCTCTTTACCTTCAGTTTCAAAGAGATTAGATTCTGGCAGCTTCACCCCCAGGGCCTTCTCAAGCTCTTCTATCATGCTGATTCTCCGGAAGGGCGGGGTGAAGTCAATATCATAGGCTTGGCCCTCGGGGCCATCAGGGTGGTATCTGACCTTGTAACCTCCTGTAATGTGCTTCACCATCCCTAGGACAGAAGCCATTATTAAAAAGGATGAAGCCCAGGAAGCCCTACTCTGAAAGCAGCACACCAGACCCCAAGACAAGTGGGAAAAACAGAGCAGGAGTCACCTGAAAACATCTTCTCAGTGATTTCCATAAGATCGTGATAGTCTGCGTAGGCCATGTAGAACTCACAAGTGGTGAACTCAGGATTGTGAGTCAAATCAATCCCTTCATTCCGGAACTGGCGTCCAATTTCATAAACCCGGTCAATGCCACCAACCACCAGCATCTAACAAAGCATAGCCATGGTCACAGTAATCCTGTCTTAACAGCTTTGGAAAGTTTCTGTCATAACTTGGTTTACACAGTTTAGGCATGCTCTCAGGTCTCTATGCAAAATGCCTAAGTACCCTGCTCTCTTCGGACCCTTATAGACAGTTTTTCTTTTTTGGCTGCCCAAGCCTTCTAAATATTCTTTCTGCAAGCCTTCTAAATATTCTTTCTACGTCTTGCGCTTCCTCCACCTTGTGACCCCGAGCCTTTTCCAGGAAGAAGCCTCTCTTGGGGTTGAGCTGCAGGTATGTGACCAAAGCTCTACCAATCGGATACACCTGTAAGACCTCAACATGAAGCTACTCAAAGAAGATGTAGGTATTCGTCAGAATTCATTCTGGTGAAGGGGGCAGAGATGTCTAGCCTTTGGAGGTAGTAGCAGCAGAGGTCCTAGTGGCAGTGATCTGTGCCTAGTGCCAGGTTGTGAGTTGTGGTAACTGTGCCTAGTGGAAAAGATACAAAGTTCTCCATGAGAACAGCTGAGTGATATAATTCAGAATCAACCCTAGTTGTGTGGTCTCCAAGTCTGAATCTCTGATCCTACTGGAAACTGAGCTTCCTTACACAGCTGAGTAAAATTTTGTTTTTCTTTTTCTTTTGGTGGCTGGCTGGTATGGGGATCCATGCTGAGAAAAATTTTCTTTTGCTTAAGCTAGTTATAACAGGTTCTGTTGTCTGCAATTAAGAATCTTTTTTTTTTTTGCAATTAAAAATCTTGAATGACAGTCTTTCATATTTACTGTGATGATTTGAAGATACATTTTTAAGTGATTTGAAGATATTTACTTCTAACTTCCAGAGACAGATTAAGCTTTTTTTCTACAAAAGAATAAAATCAGAGAGGGTCCAAGAAAGACTATAAACTTAAAAGTACTAAGGGAACCAAAGAGTAAGGAGGACCTGCACACCTGAGAAAGATAATCTTTTTGTCCTCTGCCCTGCAATGTTCTAGTGATCTTGTAAAGAAATTTTAGAAATGTTACTTATACTTGGAAACCCGACAAATAAAAACACTCCCCTGGTTGTTCTATCTTCACTGTTCCTATTATTTCTGACTGCATCTATCTATCCAGTAGTGTTCTAGCCTTTTGCTTCTTTAAGGGAATGGGGTGTCTTATTATTGACTACCTTATGGTAGAGTTCTGGAGCAATTCTCATGTATAAGTTCATGTCCAGCTCATTGTGATAAGTAATAAAAGGCTTGGCCACAGCTCCCCCTGGGATGATGTTCATCATGGGCGTTTCAATCTAAAAAAGGCAGGGAGAAACATTTAGTCCTCAGACAACCAGAGGCCTTGGGAACAGCTCATGCTCTGCACATAATATAGTCTAAGCCTGTTATATTCCAAAGTAAAAGTTAGTAAGTTAAGTAGTAATGTGCAAGTGCTTGACAAAAAAGGAACACTTGATTTTCTAGAACAGTGTCTCAATTTCCATTAATATTAAATATCACTTAACATAGTACCAGAAACTTTCAGAAGCTCTAAGTGGGGATTTAAAGGGATACAGCCTTTCCTGAGTTGGAGTATTTACTAAAAATTTAACTGCTCATATCCTTTGACTTAGTTATTCCACTTCTAGAAATCCATCTTACAGAAACACTTGCACATATGCACAAAGATGTTTATTAAAACATTATAGAGGGCCAGCCCGTGGCTCACTTGGGAGAGAGTGGTACTGAAACACCAAGGCCATGGGTTCAGATCCCTATATAGGGATGGCCGGTTAGCTCACTTGGGAGAGCGTGGTGCTGACAACACCAAGTCAAGGGTTAAGATCCCCGTAAAAAAAATAAACAACAACAAAAAAATTACAGAAGAAAATCAGAAGTTAAAATATCAACAGGAGAAAGAAATAAATCATGCAGGGGCCGAGCCCGTGGCGCACTCGGTAGAGTGCTGCGCTGGGAGCGCGGCGACGCTCCCGCCGTGGGTTCGGATCCTATAAAGGAATGACCGGTGCACTCACTGGCTGAGTGCCGGTCACAAAAAAATGACAAAAAAAAAAAAAAAATGAAATAAATCATGCAGCATTAAGAAGGTATGCACGCACACACACACAGACAGACATGCAAAGGGCTCCAGAATATATGAAGTGGAAAAAAAAAGCAGGTCCATTATAACAGTGTGACATCATTCATATTTAAAGCAAAAAACAAAACCCCTCCAAAACATTTACACACGTATATCCCATGAATGTATGTATGTATACATGCATACTAAATGGCGAGGGAGGAAACATATCAAACTCAAGTTTGGGCAGGGAAGTTAGCTGGGAGAAGCAAAAGAGTACTTTCAGTTTTGCTTAATTTTTTTATTGTTTGGATTTGTTTTACTTGCTTTTCTCATACAATTAAAAAATATTTTTTATTGCTACAAAAAAAGCAAAATTACTTGATAACATATTGAACATGGCATCATTGGCACATGGATGGCCCTACACCTTGTCATCATCTTGGAATTCAGGTCCTGCCTTCCTAATCAGGGCACTAAATAAATAAGGTAGAATAAAGACACTGGCAAGAAAGGGGACGTGCTCATTAAGTATGAAGGACACTGACACAGGACATGCCTTGAAAAAGGAAGGGAAGGGATAATAAGAGGCAGGCATAGCAAAGCAGCTATGTCACTTAAGAAATTCTCTATTACCTCTAGGAACCCCAGCTCATCCAAGAAACTTCTTATATATGTGATGATCTTAGAACGGATGATAAATTTCTGCCTCACAAAGTCATTCAGGATCAAGTCTAAATACCTCTGACGATATCTTGTTTCCTAAACCAAAAGCATCAATTAGAAATGACTGCGATGTTTAATTCAGTGGTGTGATAAAACAAATGGAATGCATCTTTGTTCTACAGCTAGGAGGCCATGAGAGCTTACCTTATCTTTGAGGCCAAAATGAAGGTGAGGTAGCATGTGCAAGCAGGGAGACAGCAGTGTGATCTCGTAAGGTATGATGCTCAGCTCACCCTTCTTGGTTTTCCCAGGATTCCCCTGAACTCCAATTATGTCTCCCCGACGCAGTTTGTTATTGATATGAATAAATTCTTCTTCTGATTTATAATTTCTGAATGAAAAGAAATGTATATATTCAGTATACAATAGTTCAAATCAAAATAGACCTCTGGTTTACTCTGGAACCCCCACTCAGCTGTTAATACATAGTTAATGTGAGCCCAAGAAGAATCTCAGATTCAGGGGCAACTATTAAAAAGAACTGTCTTTTATTTTTACTGTTATACAACTTGAGAGCAGTTATTACTTTCCAGGTGACGAGGTGGCCTTTTTGTCATCTTCTCAGCCTTACCCAATCACATCCCACTCTCTTACCCTAACTTCAAATACCAATGGAAAAATAAGACCATATCAGCCTCTGTCCCCAACTGTGTCGATCTAGACCAGCCTAGGAAGGCCTGTTAACTGGATATTTCTCTATACCTGGAATTGGCCATGACTTGCAACTTGACCCCCTCTCCTCGAAGGTCATAGAAGATGAGCTTTCCCCCAGAAGCTCTTTTGGCATGGATCCTACCTAGAAAAAGAACAGCAAAAATAGTGACTGATGGAACTAGAAGCCACTTCTTGCTATCAGTGCCAAAAAAGCTTCTGCATTTTTTGGTCAGAGTAGAACATAAATCAGAAACTGATTTTAGCCTGAGGTCTAACCACTGCCTTTTTCTTCATGTCAATGATTCCCATTCGAACCAGTTAAAGATGGGCAGGAAGACATGGCTTTAAAGATGTCCACTGGATTTCTAGAAGACAGCAATGCTGGTGGCAGCATAGTCTTTGCAGCTTCCTGAATCCTCACATATAAATAGAATGGCAAAGCAAAAAACCCAAGGACAAAATTTACAACAAAATTATGTGGGAAGATACTCCAGGGAGACCACAAATACAATAGATAGGTCAAAACACCAATAGCCACAAGACCTCCATGTAGGGAAAAAGCAATGGGAAGGAATGGGGCATCTGATGAATCTGAGAACTGGAGAATCCCCAAAGAGAAAAATGTATTCACTGGAAAATGTGAATATTTTCCTTCAGGCTAATTGGAGATAGCTGAAACTGGGAGGGGATGTGACATTTCCATACAGGTGAGGGCTGCATTACAAAGGTCTAAAGGGGATGGATTTTGATCCCCATACCAGCCAGGAGCCATCAGTCAGTCAGTCAGTCAGTCAATCAGTCAGCCAGTCAGTCAGTCAGTCAGTCAGTCAGTCAATCAATCAATCAATCAATCAATGGGATGGAGCAGTGTAGCCCCCAGTAACTCCTAAACTTAACAGCCAGACTCCCTTCTAGGACAAGGCCCTACAAAATTGAACAGGACAAGAAAAACAGAGACAAAGGAAAGAGAAGGCCCGATAAAAGTGAAGAAGGGAAAGACAGCCATGAAAAATCCCAGAAAGCAAGCTGCTACATTTCTGAACACTTCACAAAATCAACAAAAGAAGGAGCTCAGTGAAGTTGGAAAAACTATCTAACCAGGAAACATTCAGGAAAACTAATTTTACGTAAAATTAAATAAGTAACATAAAAATAAATAAGCAACATAAAAACACTGAGGTTAAATACCATACAAGGTTATTAAAAGAGAATAGAAAGAATAACATTGCTATTGACAAATAAAAGCTCATGAGAAAGACATGCTCAGAAAAACAGAAAAAATTCTAACACGATTTCACAATAAGCTAAAAGATATTCAGTATGACACAAAACATGAAAACTAATTAGAATCAGAAAAACTAAGAAACAAGGTGACAACACATGAAAGAATTAAAGTAAATTAAAGAAAGAATTAAAGAGAAAAATCATTTCAGAAATGAATACTAAACTAGAAGGAAATGAGTGACTAAGTACAACAAATGCCTTAAGAGAAACGTAAAGTGAAAAGGAAAATAAAATTTAAAAATCAAAGTACAAGGAAAGAGATAAAAAGGATTTGAGAGAAAGTGACAGTTACTGAAAAGAGTCACCACAGATCCAAAATATGTATAAAAGGAGTCCCAAAAGAAAACCAAGGCAAGAAACAGAATAAACACAAAAAATTAAATTTAAGAAAAATTTCTGAAAATATAAAAGACTTAAAAATACATATTTAAAGGGCACACTAGGAGGGCTGGTTAGCTCAGCTGGTTAAAGCAGTAAGATCAAGGGTTCAGATCAAGGGTCAGATCCCCATACCAGCCAGCTGCAAAAAAAAGTAAAAATAAAGTGCACAATGTATACATGAGAATACTGAACCAGAATGACTAACATCAAGACATATTTTAGTAAAATTATGGGACTTTAAAAAAAAAAAAAAGGAAATCCTTTGGGCATTTAGGTATTGACAGGGGTTCTCTCTGGGTGGTACAATTATGGGTAATTACATTTTCTGGGGGGTGGGAGGGAGTGGGGGATGAGGAAAGGTTGGTAGACCAGTACAAAGTTACAGTTAGATAGGAAGAATAAGTTCTGGTGTTCTACGGTGACAATAGCTAATAATATTGAATTGTATATTTCAAGACAGCCACAAAAGAGGCTCTTGAATATTATAACCACAAAGAAATGATAAATGTTTAGGTGGTAGATATGCTAACTATTCTGATTGGATCATTATACAATATATGCATGTATTTTTTTTTTTTTTTTTTTTTTTTTAAAGATGACCGGTAAGGGGATCTTAACCCTTGACTTGGTGTTGTCAGCACCACGCTCAGCCAGTGAGCGAACCGGCCATCCGTATATGGGATCCGAACCCGGGGCCTTGGTGTTATCAGCACCGCACTCTACCGAGTGAGCCACGGGCCGGCCCTATATGCATGTATTGAAACAACAAACTATACCCCATAAAAATGTACAATGAAAAAAACACTTTCCTCCCTTTGCTTCTTTGAATATTCTACAACTAATAGTTTTATTATTATTTGGGGGTTTTAGGGAGACAAGGAAAAGATAAAATAGAATTATAGTTGCAGTGCAAAGCATTCTCAGGCCAAAGATTGGAATTCTTAGGAGTCTGGGGTCATGGTTCCTACTGAAGGGAAGTCCTTATAAAGGATTATGAACTAGCAGCATCAGGCCAGAAATTCCCCTCAGAGAATGCCTCTTTTTTTCTGGCATCACTGCTTCTGGAATATGGTCCCATGTGTTTGGGCTACTCTACTTCTTTCTGTGAATAAATGTAATGGTACTGTTCCTAATAAATTAACCTCAGACAATGACTATTTGAGAGTAAGACCAACCCATACCTTCTTTAGTGCTACTAAAGAGGCCTGCCCGCTATGGGGGCTCAGCAAACTGTCAGTCTTCCTACCTGCCACCCTTAAGGTGATGTCACTCAGGTGGTCCCCAGGCTGCAGGTGACTATATTCTTGGATGAAGTGAGTAAGCGAGATGTCTACATGGAATTTGTGTGGGTATGGGTCTTCTCCGTTGACCTTTAGTTGGTGAATTGCTTGACTGCGAATTTTATAGTATTGCTGTCAAAGGAAAAAAAGAGCCCTTGAGAAGTTGAACCTGATCAGAGCAGTGGCCCATCTAGCAAGTACTGTATTCTGCCTCAGAGTGGCCCCAACACATTGAGGTTTTCCTTAACCAAGCCCACTGCACTCTTGAAATCAAGGGATTGAATATGGAGTGATATCTGTACTTAAAATATGTAGGATGGCTAAGGCAAGAATTCCAAAATGCAAGATTCAACAAAAAGAAAAACTGGAGTCCTACCTAAAATAATAAAAGTTTAATTGGTATAGGTGGCGATGGTCACCACTTTTGTGGACCACATCTACATGGTGAATAGCTTATCTACTTAACCACTCTCCTATCCCTATTAGACTTTTTTCCAAGGCAGGCCCATAGGGAAACAAGAAATATACTACGGTAGAGGACAACAAGCTTTTCCTGACGCAACTTCTCAACTCTGCTGTTGTAGCGGGAAAGCAGTCTTAGATACATGTAAACAAATGGGCATGGCTGTGTTCCAGGACAATTTTATTTACAAAACCAGGGAGAGGACAATGAGGTGGAAGAGTGGTAAGGTGGATCTGGCCTGTAGAATGTAGTTTGCCAACCAATGGTCTAAAGTAAACTCTGGTCCATCTTTAGGGAGACACTTTCTCTCTGAGGCTGCTACAAGGCCCCGCTAGTTCCAAGGAAGAATAACCAGTCACTTGGGGGTACTGGAGTCTCCCAAATGCCTGTTGGGAGTTGATACAAAAAACACTCCTTTAACCAGATAAGCAGTGACCCAGGACCCAGTGCCTATTCATCTTCTTAGTCACTGATCCCTCCTATTGTTTGGTCTCAAGGAATTTGCCATAAATCTCATCAGAAGCTTTCCTGTGCCCAGCCATGCCAGCGCAGGGGACTCACATTTGGGTCCAGGGTCTCCTCCTCTGTACCCACACCATTGTCAGTAGTGTGGTTAGTGGCAGCAGCAGTGGTCTGGCTTAGCTGTTTCTCACTGAGCTCTTTCTGCCTGGCCTCCTTCTCTGCCACTTTCTTCTCAGCTTTCAGGCGTCTCTTTAGCTCACTGTTGGGAAAATGAAAATATTCAATGTTATAGTTGTCTGGACAGTCCTCTATGTTCTGCCCCACAGCCACTTATCAAAAATATAAATAGCCTGGGAGATATGCTCTCATTCAGTTTTACACCCCCAACTTCACACTCCCAACTCTAGTCTCTTAGTCACTGAACTCTACACATGAACTCTATAAGTGAAAGAGACAAAGGAAAAAGTAAGTTTAGAAAGAAGACGCAAAAGATCACACTCTTTGCTTTCCAGTCTCAGGTCCTTGGCATAGGGCCCAACTAAAAGCAAGATGCACCAGGACAAAGAAAATCCTATGTATTCATTTATATTTTGAATAGAAAAAAGGTTTTCTAGAAAGTGAGCAAGATAGGCTTTTCTCCAGCTAAGTAAGCTAGGGAGCTCCTTGAGGACAGGGAATGAATCTTAGTTGTCTGATACCCCCTGCAGAAGATTAAGTTCCTATAGTACCAGATTTAATGTGTGATAAGGCAACATCTCCAGCTCTGTCTGTCACCTCCTCTCTGCCCCTCCCGGAGGAGTAAATTAGGTTGGGGGTTGGGGAGAGCTGGCTCTTCAGAGTTCAAGGAGACATCCCATGGACAATCTCTCCAAGAATAGCTCTCAGCATTGGTCTCACTTTACCCACTGGAGCCTGACTTTGACAAACGAGTAGAACAGTGTACAAAGCAGCACAGTATAGAGGATAATATACCATCTTTGTAGTCAGATTGCCAAGAACTAAATTCTGACACACATACCAATTATGTGACATTGAGCAAGTGACTTAACTTCTTCACATCTGTAAAATGGAAATAATAAGACAACCCTCACCGGTTGTTGTGAGGATTGAGATAAGGTTTGTAAAGGGATGATCCTGTACATAGCATTTGGTTAGCACTGAAATGTGAGCTATTCTAGGTATCCCTCAGTATCTTAACCCTTCACTCTGCAACTAGTACAGAAACCGTATAGATTTGGAAACATTTCAGGTCAAATCCCTTGCTATCCAAACTCTTGGTACTTGTTACCTGAGACTCAAAACCCAAAGTGATACAGACAACTCCGTACTCCTTATGATCTGAACTTGCTATTTAAACCCAGAAACAAAAGAAATTTGAGTAGAAAGAGATATCCTCATTATTCAAAGAGAATTTATGGATTATTCAAACCACTGATGATAATAGAATACTCTGCAACAGTGAAGCATGGCAAAAAATCCCAAGTCATGCTTGTACATTGTCTGGCTTCAGGGCACATTCTTTATTTAATCCGAATTTAGAACAATTAAGAAAAAATTAATTGGAGATTTGAGTTGATCATCTTTTAAGTAAGACAAACTGATTCTGATGGCTTCAAAGTAGGGAAATCTTTCTAGATATAACCTGTCTTTTAATAGTTGTAAAGACAACCTTTCCAAAACACTGTGCTATCATACTGTAATTCAGATCTGTCATGCTGTGATTTAGTCAGTGGGCATCTAAGGCTATCTAATTCTTCCCAGGATTAAGATAAACCTATTTTCCATTCAACTAGGTGTTCCTCTTAAATCAAATAAATCCTAAGGATAATCTAAAAAAGTCCTAGGGATAGCACCAAGACAAGAAACCAAATTAATCTCAGGAGCAAACGAAATCTCAGAAAGACAGAAAAGGGAAAATAACATTACAAATTCTTTATTCAAACAAGGGTTTTGTTCTCAGCACTGTTCTAGAATAGGATCCACAATTCATCTCAAGGAGATGAAAGGAGAGAATTTAAATTATTAAAGAGAAAATGAGAAAAGACACTAGTTTTAGTAGTAGATCTCTTTGTTTCCTTAGCAAGACTTAGCCAGGGGCTTAACAGATATGGAACAAAGTAAGGAAAGGGTTTTTGCTCCCAGAGCAATAAAGAAGGTAACGGGCACCAACCTTCTTTTACCAGAAAGTGGCTTGTCCTTGTGAAGCGCTGTGAAAGGAGCAAGTTGACCCAGTCGCAGTTCCCTCTGACCCCACTCTGCCCAGGAGGTTTGGCGCAGGGACCCCCTAACAAGCCTTACAGCAGCTTGCGTCAACATGGCAGAACACCCTGGAACTAATGATTACCACCACCTAGCAGGAAACACAGAGATGTGGTGTCAGACGGGACAGCTATTATACATACACCCAACCAACACTCCTATGGGTTGGGGCAAGGGGGCTGTGTTTGCACTACCTTTTAGTGTCCCATTTAACTTAAGACCCTCTTAACTGATAGCAACCCTGTAACTGACAATGTTCTCAGTCTGGCTATGAAAAAAGGTGCATATCTGGAGTCAAAAGTTAACAGCAGGTCAATCAGTAGCTTACAGGTAGGAATGATCACAACATTCTAGAATATGGGAGACAGGATGTGAGGTAGTGTTCCTGAGGTCCCTGAAGTATGTTTTCATCTTGTAGAGAAAACAGTGTTTTACTCTGGCTACAAGATGGCAATGGGAAGCACATAAAATAAGAGAAAAATGTCACTATCAACTGCAAACTCTAGACAAAGTTAAAAGCGAGCCACACAAAAAACACCTCCAAGTCAAAGAAAAGACTTGTTTGAAGTTTTAGGAACAAGGAGGAAAGAATTTCAGGAAGAGTCTTAGACTACATTATTTTTATACATTATTTAACACTGGAGGGCAAAAGAACAGCAGGATCACGCTCTTTACTGTGTTCAAGTAAATTTAAAAGGGATCTTTCATTTGGGAATGAGTCTTTGAGCAGGCAGCCCATCTGTTTTTAAACTTGGGGGTAATATGTGGCATAAAATGGTGCTCACTAAAGATTTCAGACCAAGGAAGTTCTAAGAACAATTAAGAAACAGAAAGAAGAGGGAGGAGAGGGAGGAGGGAGGGAGGTTTCGTTAATGGGCCACAATAATCAACCACATTGTATATCGACAAAATAAAATTTAAAAAAAATTTAATAAAATAATATAAATAAAATAAATAAAATAAAATTTACACAACACACACACACACACACACACACACACACACACACAAACAGAAAGAAATCTTAATCATAAAAAAGTTATTTTAGCCCATGGTCACTAGAAGAATATATAGCATTACCAAGATTCTTTCAGACAATGTGAGGCAGTACAGTGCAGTCAGTATAAACAATATGTTCTGCGGAGTTATGGACTTGATTTTAGACCTCTATTCCAGAGCTTTGCATCAGTGCTAGACCATACTTGAGGCACACACACTTTAGCAATTCATTTAATCACCCAGGGCCTCAGTTTATTAATTGGAAAGACGGACATTAATGCTTCTCTTGCAGAGTTATTATTCAGATTAGACAGAAATCTTGTAGAGAGGTAGCATTGTGCCTGGCACATAAAAGCTGCTCAAAAAAGTGGCAGCTGTACTGAATCTAAGAAAAGTCAGTAGAAAGGAATTGAACAGTTTTCTCAATTTATATTAAAATTATACTCTCAACTGGAAACTTTGCTTTCAAGGCATCTGTTCTTTACAACCCTAAAATTCAATTACTGATGTACTACATCAAAGTCCATTCAATTTTCCCTAAGGTAGAAGTCCAAAACCAGATTCCAAACATTTGTAGAAATCCATCAAATCATTCTAATGAAGAACAACTTTTTATGATGATATCAAACAATACTTCCAGACATTCCTCTTCTCATTTTTCTTAAACATTAGAAGCAAAAACCCAGAGAGACACAGAAAAATGTGTCAATTCTTATTCACTAAGAGACTAGAGCAATTTCCTCAGGGTTCAGCAAGAGGATTAAGCCTTAATGCACTAAGGCAGCCATGGTTTGTAATAATGTCACTTTTCTGCCATGACTCTGAAATGATACTAATTGCGTATCATCCTTCAGAGACTTGAGAAAACACTCAAATCATTGCCCGTGTACTGTGGTTATTTACAGAATATAAGACAGACAGTTAAAGGGCGGCTAATTTCAATATATTTATGTTAACCTACACACTCCAAGGAATTGAGGTGGTTAACAAAGATATATCTGGCAGTGCTAAGGGGAGCATGGTGTACTCGGTTGAATAAGACAGTATCAACTGTTAGACATTGATCACTAACTTAATACTCACAGATCCTTTGAATAACCCATATGGGTAGGTGCACGACAGTTTGAAATCTGATCCCTTTTAATAAGTTATGCTCAGAATGATGCTGGTGAGGCCAACGAAATTTTCAAGGTCTTTCTGAAAAGCTAGGATATTTAAAGTTTCTCCAACCTTCTCATTGGGAAGTGCCTCAATAAAAGAACGCATTTCTCAGAAGAAGGGAGGGAAAAAAGAGTAAGTTTCGCTTTCATTTTCTGTCACCTCTCAGTTCTGGAGCTCGCATTCTCCAACTCCACGGCCGCGTTTTCTTACTTGGCAAGTACGATAGGAAGGACCCTGCCAGCGCCAGCCGGAAGCCCCGGGGCATCCCAGATAATGCAGTTTCCGGGAACAGCGGCTACGTCCCAACGTGTGCGTACCCACAAGAGCCTGCAGAAAGGTCCCCCGACACGGCCGAGTCGGCAGAAACCTCGAGGCGCTTCCCAGCCCGGACTGTCATACCGCAAAGGCTTTAGTGACCCGCGGCAACACTTACTTCTTGCTCAGTTTCGGCTCGCCGTCATCCACTGTCATCTCAGCCCCCTCCACCGCGGCCATCCTCCCAGAGGCCCCGAGCAAAAAAAGACGAGAGAAGCACGACAATTTTCGGGTCAGGGTGGAAGCCCCGCCTCTTCCGGGTGTGGGGGTCGCCTTAGGCGGGCCTCATTATCTGCTGCGCAGGCGCAGTGCTGGGCTTACCGGTCTCGGGTTTGTGGGTACTTCTCCGTCCGTTGCGTACTGTGTGCCAGGCGTTTTTGGTGGGGCTGCTTCTCTTACGCCCGGTGTCAGACATGGCGGAGGCGATGGATTTGGGCAAAGACCCCAACGGGCCTACCCATTCCTCGACTCTGTTCGTGAGGGAGGACGGCAGCTCCATGTCCTTCTACGTGCGGCCTAGCCCGGCCAAGCGCCGGCTGTCGACGCTCATCCTGCACGGCGGCGGCACCGTGTGCCGGGTGCAGGAACCGGGGGCCGTGCTGCTGGCCCAGCCCGGGGAGGCGTTGGCCGAGACCTCTGGCGACTTCATCTCCACGCAGTACATCCTGGACTGCGTGGAGCGCAACGAGCGGCTCGAGCTGGAGGCCTATAGGCTAGGTCCGGCCTCGGCGGCCGACCAGGACCCGGAGACAAAGCCCGGGGCTTCGGCGGAGGGCGCCGCGGAGCTCGAGCTGCAGCCGCTCTCGGGGCGGATCGCCTTCACGAACGCGGACGACGTGGCCATCTTGACCTACGTGAAGGAAAATGCCCGCTCGCCCAGCTCCGTCACCGGCAACGCCTTGTGGAAGGCAATGGAGAAAAGCTCTCTCACGCAGCACTCGTGGCAGTCCCTGCGTGACCGTTACCTCAAGCACCTGCGGGGCCAGGAGCATAAGTACCTGTTGGGGGACGCCCCAGTGAGCCCCTCCTCCCAGAAGCTCAAGCGGAAGGCTGAGCAAGACCCCGAGGCTGCGGATAGCGGCGGTGAGGCCTGTCGCTGCGCGGGTACGGGGTGTCGGCGGACACCTGCGCTGCCGGGGATGGGGGTGGCTTTGTTTTTACGTCAAGCGTCCATTTTGGCTCGGCCCCTCCCGCCTGTTGACATCCGGGTAACACTGCATCATTTTCTTTTCTCGCTTTCTCGTTTTGATTTGCTTGCCCGGTAGCTAGGATATTGACATGATTCTCTATTCGGAAAGGACAAAAAGAGCAAATAGGAAATCCTCCCACTCTTCCTCCGCACCAGCCACCCAGTTTTCTTCCCCAGAGGCAACAGGGTAACCAGCTTCTTGTGTATCTTTTAAGAGGTTTCAGAGACTTGTTTTTTAAAAAGATTTCTTCTATGTTGGGGTAGTTTAAAGGCATGCGAGACAAGTTTATTTTCATGCTTTGGCTTAATTGAATGCCTGTTCACATAAGATTCTGTCAGTTGGAAGGTCTGTTCGGTCTTGCTTACGTGAAAAGTGAGTTTTTGAGGCAGTTGAATTGGTAATTGGGATTCAGGTATGGTTAGGACACAGGGCAAAACTGTTTAAGACGTTTTAATTTTGTTATTAATGGCATTTACAGCTTAACTGACAGACCCTTTTGTTTAAAGAGGCATGCTTCGCCCCACACCCACTTAACTTTTCTTTGCTTATGTGGCTGTTCCATGTAAGTTTCTCCTGTTCAGTTTGCTTAGTAGGAATTTTGTTTTTGGTAAAAGTGACATTTCAGATTCATTCATTCAACAGATATTTGAGTGCCAGACAATGTTGTCCTGCTGGGATATAACAATAAATAAAAGTCCCTGCGGTCATGGAGCTTAACATGCTAACTGGGCAGTGGTAAGTGCTATAGAGAAAACTAAATCAGGGTAAGGGTTGGGGAGGAAGCTTTTTTCTATAGGATGATACGGGAAGGTTACTCTGATAAGCTGATATTTGAACAGAGACCAAAAGGAAGTGAAAAAGCAATTCAGGTGGAATCTGGGATATTCCAGGCAGAGGGAAGAGCAAAGGCAAAGACCCATGAGAGTATGGCTGATGTGTTCTTGGAGCCACAAAGAGAACAGTGTGTCTGGAATGGAGTAAACAAGAGAGAATTTTAGCAAGTGAGGTTAAGGCTAAGTGAATGAGTGAAGTAGGTCATCATGTAGAGCCTTACTTTTGAATTAGTGATGTCGAGACTACTGGCAAGCCATTTGGAACTTGGGACAAAATTAAGCTGGATTCACCATACTCATCAAAGTCAGATATTTAAATGTAAATATTAAAATCCTAAAATAACCAAGAGAAAATATGGATGAATGTATTTTTTAATATTAGCATGGTGATATGAAACCAAAAAGACTAAGAAAGAGTTTTATATATTTGATTACTTGAAAATTAAAAAGTACTCACGATAAATAAAGGTAGATGGCAAACTGGAAAAATATTCCCAATACATTGCAGTAGACAGTTTCCTTAATGTCCAAAAATCTCTTAGAAATCACTAAGTGAAAGGTAAACTAACAGAAAAACAGGCAAAGGAAGTACAAGAAGTTTCCAGAGAAGGAAATAAATAACCAATAAATAAATGCAGAATTATTCTGTTATTAAGTAAAAGTAAATAAGATCCTGAGCAGAGGACCAGTATGAGCCATACCTGGACTTCTGACTCATGGAAATTGTGAGATAATAAGTTTATGTGTGGGAGTTCTTGTTCTTTTAAAAAGTAAATCAGAGCAAGGAAGTGTTATATTTTGTATATAAGACTGGCCAAAATTAACAAAATGGGCAATAGCCAAAGTTAGTGAGGTGTAGGAAAACAGGTACACTCCTATGTTGTGAAATTGATAGTTTCTTTGGGGGCATTTGACAGTACTTGGCATTTAAAATGTATGTTTTCTTAAACATGGCAATTTTGCTTCTAGGAATTTATTCTACAGATATACTCAGAGTACGGAAGGGTACATAGTGAAAAGTCAGTCTCCCTGCTATGTACCTCTTTCCCCTGTTTCCTCTCCCAAGAGGCAACCACTATTACCATCCCTTGTCTGTTGTGTTCCTTTTGCTCACAGTGGTACTAGAACACTAGATAGACACCAGGTTGTTCTGCAGTTTGCTTTTTATTTTAATTTAATGATTTATCTTGAAGTTTCTGTGTCTGTGGACAGCTTTTTTGCCTCATTCTTTTCTCATCGGTTGCATTGTATTATGTGAATGAACCATGATTTGTTTACGTATTATAGAAAATTTTAAACATTTACAAAAATAGAATAATATAATGAACTACACTGAATGTTCCCATCATCCAACTTCACTTGATTATACTCTATGGTTAGTTTTTTTCATCTATAGCTTTCATCCCGACTTCTTGGACAGTTTTGAAGCCAATGCTAGGCATAATATCATTTTATCTATTTTAGCACATATCTCTAAAAGATAAGGTTTCTTTTAGTTATTTTAAAAATTTATATACAGTAAAATTGACTTCTTTGGTGTACAATTACATGCATTTTAAATATTTTATTTCTTCATTGTGGTAAAAAATATATAAAATTTACCATTTTATCTGAGACGAAGGCAAATTTGGTAAAATTTTTGTTTTTTTAACCATTTCAGCTGTTTCTTAAGTGTTCAGTTTGATGGCATTAAGTGTATTCCCATTTTTGTGCAACTATTACCACCATTCATCTCCAGAAATTATTCATTTTCCAAAATTCAAACTCCATACCCATTAAACACTAACTCTTCATTCCTCCCTTCCACTAGCTCTTGGCAACCACCATTCTGCTTTCTGTCTTCATGAATTTAATCTCTTTAGGTGCCTCATATAAATAGAATTATATATTTGTCCTTTTGTGTCTGGCTTATTTCACTTAGCATAGTATCTTCAGGGTTCATCCATAGTGTAGCATGTGTCAGAATTTCATTCCTTTTTAAGGCTGAATAATCCATTGTCTGTAAATACTACATTTTGTTTACCCATTCATCTATCAGTGAATACTTGGGTTGTTTCCATCTTTTGCCTATTGTGGATGATGCTGCTATGAACAGATACTAATATCTAATTGAGGCCATGCTTTCAGTTCTTCTAGGTATATGCCCAGAAATATAATTGCTACATCAAATGGTAATTTTGTATTTAATTTTTTGAGGAACTGCCATACTTTTTTCCAGTCATGTGTATTTTAACACATGTAATGGAAACCACCACCAAAATCAGAATACAGTACAGTTTCATTACAAAAAACTCCCTCTTGCTGCCCCTTTGTAGTAAATTTTATTAAGTGGAAAAGGAGCAGAGTTAAATCCTTAGAGAACAAAATGTAAAGAGAAATGAGGATATTTAAATTTAGGAGGCCCTTCTTTTTGTAGATTGTATGTGGTGGATTGTGATGCACCACCCAGATCTGCCTTTAGCTGCTGGGAGAGCTGCCTTGCCCAAAGTCTTCTCTTAGGGCTGCCGGCATTCAAGGACTGATTTATGTGGAGTTATAAAGGCCCTATGCCTTTGCCTCAACTTGGTCAACTCCGAAGGGTTTTCCTAGCTCCAAAGTTCCTCGTGGTTTTGGCTAAGGCCTTGTCAGAACTCTTTCACAACTCACCTTCTTCTCACAAGTGTTTTCCAAGAGCAGTCCCTAAAAATGCCTTAAGGCTGGCCCGTGGCTCACTCGGTAGAGTGCGGTGCTGATAACACCAAGGCCACGGGTTCGGATCCTATATAGGGGTGGCCGGTTTGCTCACTGGCTGAGCGTGGTGCTGACAACACCAAGCCAAGGGTTGAGATCCCCTTACCGGTCATCTTTTAAAAAAAAAAAAAAAAAAAAAAGCCTTAAATGTTAGTCTCTGTCTTAGAATCTGCTTCTCAGAGAACCAAGTTTTTGACACATTTTGGTTAAGTTGCAAAATCTGTAAATACAAAGCAAAAAACTTGAATAGTATTTTTATGTGTTAGAGCTTAGGAATAGTATCACCTATTGGATAGTACAACATTGTAGAAGCAGGCATAGAAATTATTGAACATGCATGTCTTATGTTCTTCTTACCCTTCTGAATCAAAAAACAGTATCTTCTAATGGAAAGAAAAAGTTCAGTCTCACCATTGGCCCAGAGTGCACATAGCATACACTATAGTTTTGGTTTATGCAAAAGAGGCTAATGCTACTTTGTGTTGTCTTCTTTTCAATAGAACCACAGAATAAGAGAACTCCAGACTTGCCTGAAGAAGAATATGTGAAAGAAGAGATCAAGGAGAATGATGAAGCAGTGAAAAAGATGCTTGTAGAAGCCACCCGGGAGTTTGAGGAAGTTGTGGTATGTTAACTATATTTACTCATTTTTTTCCCCTACTTTCATTTTCTTCTTTGAAACTGGTTAATCCCATCTATACTTTTCATCCACCTGAGGCCCGGGAAACTAAATGAGAAGTTCAAGATAGAAGAGGAAAATGCAAAGTGGTATTGATTTGGGCTTCAGGTGTTTTGTTGTGAAGCTTTGCTTCACAAAGCTTTTAGTTTTTGACATGAAGTTGAGGAGAGGGAGAAAAATCAGGCAGAATAGGGACAGTTATATCTCAACCAAGTAAGGCATACCTTTTAGTACTTTGATGTTAGTATAATTTTTTCAAAGTTAGGATGGTGGATTTATCTTTTTAAAATGTCTTTATGCTTCTCAGGAACATAATTTTAATTTTTGAAAAAGTTTATAGTTAAGGGCCAGCCCGTGGCTCACTTGGGAGAGTGTGGTGCTGACAACACCAAGTCAAGGGTTAAATAAGATCGCCTTACCGGTCATCTTTAAAAAAAAAAAAAAAAGTTTATAGTTATTTTTTATCAAGCAAGTTTAGCTTTTTTGTGAACTTAGGGCTTTTTTGGAATGTTTTAGCTCTTCCATATTCAGTCTTCTAATACTCTGAATCCCATATTTAATAAAAGCTATTGAGAAAGGTAGGAGCCATAAAATAATGATGAATAATTAAAAAAAAATCTATATATTTTCTCTAAGAGAAAGGATCTTGTGAATTAACTTTGCTTATTATCACAAAGAAAAATGGCTAGGCTTCAGTTTAAGAGAAGGAAGTAATTTAAAGTTTCTGTAATTGGTGAGTGAAGAAATGCACAGGATTTGGCAGAATTTAAGGATTGTTGCTTTTTGTAGTCTGCATTTCGTTTTATTATTTGATATTTGATATATTTTCCATAAACAGTCAAACACTCTCAACAGCTCTCATACATAACCTACATAGTTCTCTTCTCATAAAGCATGCTTTATTGTGTGCCTAAATGTAGTATAGCTTGGAAGCCCTAATATATTGAAACAGCAATTATTTTGTTTTCTGTTTTTAAATTATTTTTAATTGATATGTAATAATTGTACATATTTATGGGCTACAGTGTGATATTCTGATACCTGTATACAATGTGTAATGATCAAATCAAGGTAATTAGTATATCCGTCACCTTGAACAATTATTTCTTTGTGTTGGGAACATTCAAAATCCCATCTTCTAGCTATTTGAAAATATAGAATAAATTATTGTTAGCTATAGTCACCCTATAGTGCTATAGAACACTAAAACTTATTCCTCCTATCTAGCTGTAGTTTCATATCTGTTAACCAACCTCTTCCTTGCTCTCTTCCCCCCTTCCCAATCCTTCACAGCCTCTAGTTACCACTATTCTACTTCCTACTTCTTTGAGATCAATGTATTTAATTCCTGTATATAAATGAGAATATGTGGTATTTATCTTTCTGTGCTTGGCTTATTTCTCTTAATATAATGTCCTCCACATTCATCCATGATGCCACAAATGACAGGATTTTACTCTTTTTTTTTTAAAAGATGACCGGTAAGGGGATTCCAACCCTTGACTTGGTGTTATCATCACCACGCTCTCCCAAGTGAGCTAACCGGCCATCCCTGTATAGGGATCCAAACCTGTGGCCCTGGTGCCATCAGTACCACACCTCTCCCAAGTGAGCCACGGGCCGGCCCTGGATTTTATTCTTTTTAAATGGCATTTCATTACAGCAGTTTTTTTTTGAGTACTTATTCTGTACAGGCATTTGGTAGACATTGGAGATGCAGTGATGAGCAAAACATGATTCCTACCCTTAAGTAGCTTACAATCTGGGAATGAAGTCAAACATTGAACAAATAATCTAATGAACACATGTACACATATATGTGTTTATGTATATATGCATATATTTTCATATTCATTGTAGCTTCTAATATTCTGGTGGAATACCATAATCAATTACACACATACACACAGGAGGGTCCTTCAAAAAGTTCATGGGAAAACAGAATTAAAAGATAATACGTAGAGCATAGCCTTATAGCACCAAGGTGATGGGTTCGGATCACCATACTGGCCAACCACTAAAAAGAAAAGGAAAAAAATATGAATCTTCCTATGAACTTTATGAAGTAACTTTATATATTGTATACACCCTCCATACCTACACACACTTCCTTCTCACCTACATACACACATATATACACATAACTTGTATACTCATATATCCAATGCAAGTAAATGTAGGAAGGAACATAGCATATTAGAGAAACTGAAGGAAGTCCAGTGTGATTGGAGTCGAAGGGCAAGTGGGGGGCTAGTAGTTGTAAGAGACCAGATATTGCAAGTGTTCAAGACTTGGTGATTAGGAACTGGTCTAACTCATTCTCTCTAGGTGGACGAGAGCCCTGATTTTGAAATACATATAACGATGTGTGATGATGATCCACCCACACCTGCGGAAGACTCAGAAACACAGCCTGATGAGGAGGAGGAAGAAGAAGAAGAAGAAAAAGTTTCCCCACCAGAGGTGGGAGCTGCCATTAAGATCATCCGGCAGTTAATGGAAAAGTTTAACTTGGATCTATCAACAGTTACACAGGCCTTCCTAAAAAATAGTGGTGAGCTGGAGGCCACTTCCTCCTTTTTAGAGTCTGGTCAGAGGGCTGATGGATACCCCATTTGGTCCCGACAAGATGATATAGATTTGCAAAAAGATGATGAGGATACCAGAGATGCATTGGTCAAAAAATTTGGTGCTCAGAATGTAGCTCGGAGGATTGAATTCCGAAAGAAATAATTGGTATGATAATGAGAAAAGAAAGAAGGCATGGCAGATGAGGCGGGTTAAAAAAAAAATTTGTGACCATTGAACTTTAAAGAGTTCTTATATTAGAACTGACACTTAGCTTTTGACCAGTGTTGTTGTTGCTCTGTGAGTCCTAGATTTTGTAGCCAAGCAGAATTATGTAGGAGGATAAATAAAAGAAATTGGATATATTTTGAGCTGTTCCTGGCAAATATCAGTGTGTTTGTGAAAGGAAAGTCTGTACTACAGAGTGGTTGGTCTTCTTAGTAGTAGCTCTTTGCTGGAATGAAACTCCTGCTATATATTGTTACCAGGAGCTAGAGACAAAGGAGGAAAATTAGGAGGCCTAGTTCTTTTCAGGCAGCATGAATAAAGAACCTCCTATCCTTTGGCAGAAGCTCCTCTAGATTGTGATAGATTCTTAATCTAGAAATATGGAAAGATTTAATTACAAAGCCTTGAACGTGGACTATCCCGATCCCTTACATCCCCCAGTGAGCTCTGATTTCTAGACTGCTTTGAAAATCGTATATTCCCTTTGCTAACTTAATATTTGGAGACCCTGCTACTTGGCTGTTCTTTTCAAATCCTTCTAAGTCAAGTCTCTAGCATGTTTCTGTACCTACCACTCAGCTTTGTTCAAAAGACAAAAAATTCTAGTCTTATTCTATTAATAATAATGTGTTTTTATTTATTGAGCATAATTTTGTGATAAGAATTGTATTAGATTTAAAAGTGGATTGATTCCACTTTGTTGTGTTGCTTTCATTATTGAAAATAAATATAACTTTGTATTTGAGTCTCATCAACAAGTGTTTTCTTTGTGCAAATAAAACCTTTTAATACAAAAACCATAAAGGTCCTAACATTTTTGGGTATTGTTGATTAAAACAAATAAACAGGTTCCATTTTAGAAGTGATAGGCTGTTAGATGCTAGTTGTTCTGGATGGAGCAAAAAGATCTACGTGAAGGACTATGAGAAGTGGCAACATAAGGTGAACTGCAAGAGCCGAAGGGGAGAGAAGCTAGTCAGGAACCAGCAGATATGTAGCAGGTATCAGTGCAATCACCATTCCAGCACATGCCACTAACAGGAGTCCTACTGTAAACCCCTGATTGAGGTTTGCTTTCTGTTTGAAATGCTGTGGAGTTAATGCCCTTGGGGGCATTAACTTTCAGCTAATGGTGAGTGGGAATTAGAGAATGCATATCCAGGTTCCTTGCTGACCAGAGAAATTACACAACCGGATATTTGAAAGTTTCCCCTCGAGTGGGGCAATGGTTCCCATGTCATCTTTTAGACGTCCTCAGCAGAATTAAGCATAGTTGCCCACAGTCTATGAATCTCTATGAATGCACCCTGTGTAGGCTTTCTTCTCTTTTCCCACTGCCCACTTCCCTACTAGTGCATCCTGGAATTACCATTTGCACTCAAATTCTTTCCGTAGAGTCCACTTCTGGCATAACCCAGCCTAAGTCAAAGTGCTTAACCTTTCCCCGCTACTGAATATGTTGGAGACATACAACGTACTTCCAGTAGTATAGCTATCTTACTACAATAGTAATTCTTAAATGGAGATTGGAACGGTTTCCATGGTGGACATTTGTTTAAAATGTGTTCTTCATTCTGATAGGACTTTTAGGTGGTTAAAAGTTATTGCTTTAGATATGAAATGGAGATGTCATCTAGGATGTCTATACTACTGATTGTACAGGACTAGAAATTCCAGTTTTATCAAATATTGTGCAAAGGGGTCTCATTTATTATACCTGGACTCTCAAAAGACGTATTTAAGCCAAAACACACACCAACTTATCGTGCTCATTATAAACCAGTGTATTAGTCTGTTTTGTGTTGCTTATACAAAATACATGGAACTGGGTAATTATAAAGAAAAACATTTACTCCTGGGCCGGCCCGTGGCTCACTCGGGAGAGTGCGGTGCTGAGAACACCAAGGCCCCGGGTTCGGATCCCATATACGGATGGCCGGTTCGCTCACTGGCTGAGCGTGGTGCTCACAACACCAAGTCAAGGGTTAAGATCCCCTTACCGGTCATCTTTAAAAAAAAAAAAAAAAAAAAAAAAAAGAAAAACATTTACTCCTTATAGTTTCTGAGGCTAGGAAGTCCAAAGTCCCATCTGGTGGTGGCGACAGTGATCCAGGGGTCTCACATTGCAAGATGGTGGAAGCAAAGAGAGCAGAGAGAGAGAGAGCAAGACAGACTCTCCTTTTAAAGCCCTCAGAACCATGTCTGACCACCATTTTTAATCCATTCACTACTGCATGGTCCTACAATCCAATCACCTCTTCAAGGCTCCACCTTCCAATTATCATAATAGGATTTCCCACCCTCTTAACAGTCACAGAGCTAAGTTTCTAATACATAAAATGTGGGGGACACAATTCAAGCATCAGTGAGTTTTATGGGGATATAATTCAATCCACTATAACCAGTAACTTTCAAATGTCTGGTTGTGTAATTTCTTTGGTCATTTCATCTCCCCTGGGAGATATATATTGGAAAATAAAATTTGAAAAGTATTTTTGGGAGCACAAATATAAGCAAGGAAAATGAGTCCGATCTTAATGGGCTTATGACGTTTTGCTGTGGCAGTGTCTGTTCCATAAAGCAGCTGTTGTCTTGGAGTCAGGATACTTCTCCCTTGAACCCCCAGATTTCTGTTCTTTAGGTCTTTCTTTTCTAGACCATTGAGTCTGGTGCTGCTTTTCTACTTGTGCTCAAGGAGACACCATTTCTTACCCATTTTAGTGCTGAATTCTGGGACTTCCTCACTACCACCCCCAGCTTTTGAAATTTTCTAGGTCTTAAATAACTTGTACAGCTTCATTAATGGCAGAAACATTTTCTTTTCCCTCTTTCCCTGCAGCAGTGGGCTATGCTCCTGGCATTCAGTTTTCCTCTGTGTGCTTTCCTTTGCCTGTTCCCCTTAAACAGGTGCAGTAGAATTTTGTTTGTTTTGTTTTGGCAGCTGGCCAGGATCGGGATCTGAACCCTTGACCTTGTTGAGTTTTAAAAGTTTAAGCTGCTGCTTGAATTGTTCTATTCCTCTCTTGCTTTTGGTCTAATGCTATTTGCTGGATCATAAAGCCTACCTGTCTGTATATCAATAGGTGTATTTAGTTGCATGTAATAGATAAACCTAACTCTAAAGGATCTTGAACAACAAGAGGATTTTGTAAATATAAGAAGTCCTGAGGTAGGATGGTGTATTAGTCAGGGTTCTCTAGAGAGACAGAATCAATAGGATATGTTATAATTATATGAGAGGGATTTATTAGCTTACGTGACTATGAAGAAAAGTTCCACAATAGGCTATCTATAAACTGGATGCCAGTAGCATGGCTCAGTACAAATCCAAGACCTCAAAACCAGGGAGGCTGATGGTGTCCTTGGTGTAAGTTCTGGAACCCAAAAGCTGAAGAGTCTGGAGTCTCACAATAGGCCGTCTATAAACTGGATGCTGGAAGCGTGGCTCAGTCCAAGTCCAAGGGCCTCAAAACCAGGGAAGCTGATAGTGTTCTTGGTATAAGTTCTGGAACCCAAAGGCTGAAGAGTCTCGAGCTTTGATATCCACAGACAGGAGAGAAGTGTATATCCCAGCTCCAGCAGACTGAGAGAAAGCTTCACCTCCTTCCTTTGTCTTGTTCTCTCCCAACCCCCAGTGGATTGGATGGTTCCCACCCACTTTGAGGGTGAGTCTTTCCCACCCATTCCTATCAGACTCTCATACTAATCTCTGCTGGAAACACCCTCACGGACACACCTAAAAAGATAGCTTTACCAGGTTTCTCAGCATTCCTTCATCTAACCAAGTTGACACCTAGAATTAACCTTCACAGATGGCTTCAGGGTTCTTCCTCTTTTTCTGCTCTGCCATCCTCACCTGTTCCTGTGCTGCACCCCTTATGGTTCAAAGATGTTTACTATAGTTCCAGCAGCAGAAGAGGAATAGTTTCCACCTAGGTGTCTATTGGTGGGAAATCTTTTTCAGAATCCCCTCATAGACTTCTTATTGGCCAGAATTGTGACACATGCCCCTTCCTAACTCAGTCTGTAGCAGGGTAAATGGAATTGCCTTGATTGACTTAGGTTAATTAAGGTTTATCTTCCTTCAGCTCCAGATCATACAAGGGTACTTTAAAAAGTTAGTGGAAAGTAGAATTAAAAGATAGTATGAATCTTTCCATGAACTTTTTGAAGACACTTTGTATAACTTTCCCTGAGAATGTGGCCTGGAAGGAGAGGGTGAATATCCAAACAAAAGTCAGGGGGTTTGGGATCTGCTGAAAACTTCATTGCACAGACTAATCCTAGTCATCTTCTCTAGGAGCAAAAATGCAGTATTCCACCCAGGGCCCCTGCCCTGTGAGGCTCTGTCGGTACAGCTCCTCCTTGTGGGGATGGGGTATCAATAACCGTTACCTTGAAACTCACTCTGCATATCTTCCTGGTCTTTTCCTCTCAGGTTCTACAGCTTTCAGTATAGTTGTGCCTGTCAACAAGGAGCGCTTCCCCAGTTCTTTCTTTTGATTCACTACCTGCAACTTTCAGAGAGTGTCTTTGTATAGTTTACTGAGTTTGGGGTCTTTCTGGGGGAAATAACATCAGGTGGTGGTCTGATATCATCACTTGGCACCTTGGGCTGCCTCAGACGTGTAGTCATAAATTTGTGTCTAAAGGTTTGAATAGCTCATCTGGACTCTACAGAGAAGCTAGCTTATAACTGTATTCTATCCAGTGGTTTGTGTATTTAATTCATAGCTGTTGTCCATGATAGAGATTTAAGTAAATTAAATTATTCTCTAACATTTTAAGCAGACAGTGGAAACTCTGTACAAATAGATTCTCAACAGAACACTCTATCAGTATGGAAGCTAGGTCCTGGGTAGTAGGGAAAGAGAGACCACCTGGTATCTCACTCACCCTTTTCCAGCCTGCTAGGGACATTCAAAAAAACTTGAATAAACCCAACTCAAGTGTCTTCAGAATCTTCACAGGCTTCTTCTGATAGTTCCGTGTGCCAGTAATGACACTCAAAGTTCTTTTGTGGTGTAGTTATTCCACATGTATTATTTTTTGCTTCCTTAACTTATCCATGTGTTTCTCACTCATTTTAATAACAGTTACCTTGAGGCTATTTGAAACAATAGGGTTGGTGGAAAGACAACAACTTTATCTGCTGTTTGGGATCCAGGGTTAGCTGATTTTTCCAATCTCATGAGGCCCTAATCTCTGGACTCTGTACTCACATCTTTGCTTGCCAACCAGTCTTTATTTATTTATTTATTTTTATTTTTAATTTTTTTTAGAAAGAGGTAAGGGGATCTCAACCCTTGACTTGGTGTTGTCAGCACCATGCTCTCCCAAGTGAGTTAACTGGCCATCCCTATATAGGGATCAGAACCCATGGCCTTGGTGTTATCAGCACCACACTCTCCCAAGTGAGCCACGGGCTGGCCTGCAAACCAGTCTTTTCTTGTCCAAACTCATTTGTTTCCTGTAATCCCTTGTAAAAGCAGGCAAAGAGCAGCCAACATCTGAAGCCATGGAGGCCCTTTAAGAGGTAAGCCTCCCAGGGCCCAAAGCAGGATGGGAAAGGGTCTGGAGGAAAGAACAGACTCTCCTTATTTGCAGTGACAAAGCCTTGGCATTGTGAGTGTTCATAAAGGTTAAACAAATGCCTGGACCTGGTGGTAGACTGAGGCGAGGCACATCAAAAATCAACAACTATGTGGGTGAGGCTAGAGAACATTAAAAGCCTGATGGGGATTGGGATCTGGATTTAAAATGAAAGTGCTTATCCAGGTCACATGAGAGTATACCTCTTTGCTTGGCTGGCTACCGCACAGCTTTGTCAGGGCTCAGGTATCTTAACCCTTTTCACAGTAGCCCATCTTTGGCTTGGCCACGGGATTCTGTGTCACGTGCCTGGACCCAGCTCAGTCATGCCAGGTGACCAGATCACGGCCTGGTATAAGTGCTGTGGCAAACCCCTGGCCCTTGGGCAATGCTACGTTCCTGGGTGGAGCTAAAGCCATGTTCCTGTGGAGAGCTGACAAGTGTTGAGATATCCCCAACACCAAGGATGGCAAGAGCTGTTTGATTTTGTGACTGGTCTTGGGCTGGGCCCTGGTTGTGTTGCCAGCTCCCTCGGTACTGCCTTGGCCTGAGGCCACCTTCTCTGTGCTGTGGCACTGATGCTTGTGAAAAAAGCTGTTGAGAGGAGTTTCTTTCTATGACTTGTCTCTGACCACATGAGGACTTGTTCATGGGGGTTATGGGGCCTGGAGAGTGTAGAGAGGGTGACATATCTATGGTTATGTGAAAAAATAGGAGAGAAACTGAAGGTTCGGATGTTTGAATAACAGATTGGTAGTGACGGATGGTCAAGTGGGTGTAGAGGGGAGAGAGAAGAGGATGGATTTGTATATAGATGCATAGAAATTTACCTAGGGGCAGGACTATACCACAGACACTGGTATAGGTAAGTAAGTGTACTCAGAAGCAAACAGCTACATGTACATGCTGAGACACAGCTGGGCGTGACTAGGTACAATCAGCTCCACAAGCTATGGGCAGCAGGTGATATCGAGGTCCATTATTCCAATATATCTTTACTCCAACCACCTCTTTTGTGTTACTGTCAACACATATTAAATTTCTATGTTATAGGACCAACTACACATTATATACGTATTATTTTATACAATTTAAAAAAATCAGTTAATAAAAAAAATATGGTGTCTTTCATAATGACATATTTACCTTTACATGCTCTTTGTTCTTTGTATGTGGATTCATATGATCCTTTGTGGTCACTCACTTTTGGCTTTAAGAACTTATTTAGTTTTTCTTGGCCTTAAGAATTTTTGCCTTAAGAATTTCCTTTAGTAAGGTGGATTTGCTAGCAAAATATTCTTAAATTCTTAAACTTCTCTACAAACTGATTCAATCTGCATCATGGCTCCTTTGAAGCAATAGTTTCTGAAATATTGTTTCATATTTGTTTTGACCCTAGGAAGGGTATTCCCAGCCGTCTTATTCCCTGATTTTCTTCTGCAAACGAGCTGGCCTAGAGAATCTGAACGCTTGACCTTGGTGTTATCAACACTGCACTCTAACCAACTGAGCTAACTGTCCAGCCTTGGGGCCGGCCCGTGGCTCACTCGGGAGAGTGTGGTGCTGATAACACCAAGGCCACGGGTTCGGATCCCATATAGAGATGGCCGGTTGGCTCACTGGCTGAGCATGGTGCTGACACCACCAAGTCAAGGGTTAAGATCCCCTTACCGGTCATCTTTAAAAAAAAAAATAAATAAATAACTGTCCAGACTTGTCTGTACCTTAATTAAATCTATGAATCTCATCCCAGTTGTCTTTCATCACAACCTCTGCCATTCTTGATTACACCCATAGGCTTGAACTTCTATCTCTGCTGCAAATAAAGTCATTTTATTTGGGAAGAGATTAGAAGATAGCTGTTTTATGGGCCCACCAGGCAAAATCTCTGAGTCAGGGTTCTGGAGGTGGGTGTGGAGACAATGGCAAGCTTCTGTCTGAGTGACACCCACACTCTTGGAGCTAAGTGCTTAGTGAAGAGTGGTACAACAACTGAAGTCCTCATCCCACTTCTCCTGGTGTGGAACTTCCACCTCACAAGCTGTGGCAAGGGCATACTGGCCCCAGGATTTTCAATACCACTGTGCCCAAGATAAAACATCCATTTCATCAGGGAAGGCTGGGCAGAAGGGAACACCTACTTAATTACTGCACTTGCCCGGGACTTAGCTTCAGCAACAGGTGCCTGGGGGAAGGATGAGAAATGCTGATGTGCCGCTCCTCTCTGGAAGAAGGCCCTTCTGTTGCGGGCTGAGGAGATAGGTAGCCCTGTGCTCTTGATTGAAACTGTCTATAGATAAGTTTTCACCTTGCTGAACTGGGAATGAGGATGGAGGGAGCAATCTTAGGTCAAATACCTCTCAGACTCTTGCCTTTTGTGTCAAATTTTTATAGTTCTTGAATAGATGTTTTTTCATTTTCTATTTTCTCTTAAGGCTTGAAATGTTTTCTTTCTTTCTTTCTTTTTTTTCTGAATAATTTTTATCCATTTCACTGACCAGTGGGATAGTGGAGCTCCTCAGATTGTCTTAATCAGAAACCATAAGTCTTTTTCCTCCCCTTTTTTCAATTGAATAAAGTTTGTGAAATTGACAAAGGCATGATATACATTTTCTAATGAAATTGTCCACGAGGCTTGTCATTCTCTCAGGCTCAAGCCTAGAACAAGATGCAGTCATGTGGACATCATGGGCAGATGTTTGCTCAGCTGCTCATGTGATGGCAGAAACTAAGGGAACTTCCATGGGACTAAAGAGATGAAGACTCAGAATATTTCCTACATGTGGAAAGGCAAGGAATCTACCCAAGTTCATTCTTCACCCTTGAGAAGGTAGGTTATTTGGATTTTGGGAGAAAAGGATAAAAAGGAGTAAAGCAAAGACATCTCTGGATTTGGCTATCCAGGTTCTAAATCCATTTGTCTTCTACAAAGTGGAGACCAATCTACAGTCTTAGGGCCGATATAAGGCATATCACTTTGATTCAGAGAAAAACTGAGACATCACAGATTTCTGCCTTATCAGTGAGGTCAGATACTCTAACTCTATCAGCAGATGGGACAAAAGAGATATTGAGAGAAAGTCTTTTTAAGAAAACACTACCAGATTTCCTTCCAGCACTGGGTGGATTGGTATTCTTAAAGCGTAACTGTAGTGAACTCTTATGTGTTGCCTTGGCATCCATTTTGAATATAAGTTAACTTTCTCATACCAGAAGCAGGGCTCAGTAGCCCTTGAGACAGTTTCCACTTCTATACCCCCTCTCTACCCCCCATCCCCCAATCTGTTCCTCAATGTGGTTGATCCAGATAGCTGCCATATACAACTTCTTCCTGGTGACCACATCCCTATGGGACAGCAAGATACAACCTATTTGGCTGACCCTGTGACCCCTACACCCTGCACAGATTGTACAGATATGCCACAGTAACCACCTCTCAGTCACAGCGTAATATCCTGGACCTTGTGTCTGCTTGCTTTAAGTCCCCCTATTAAAACTGACCAAGGGAAACCTGTTTAGATAACGGCCTGAAATCTCCCCTCCCATGCTGATTGACCTCTGCATCCCCTTTGGGCAAGCCATGTAGACCCAGTGCTGTAAGTAATAAAATCATTTCCATCTTGTGTCTCTCCTAATCATTGAAGGGGTGCTCTTTCTCTTAAAGATCCTAAATTAAAACAATAACTGTGTACTTCTAAGTATATTTCTACTATTAAAGGTAGGAAAGAGAGATGTCTCAATTTTACCTTATGTCACTAGGCCCACACCCCAAGAGGGAGGACCAAAGCATCAGCTGTTCTTCATAGAAGAAACACCAGGACCCAAATCAAAGGCAGCTGTTTTTCCAGGTTGTTCAGATATCCTTTTCCAAACAAGGGAATGTCCCTATAATATGCTAAGTCGTTAATCATCTTTGAGGGGCCGGCCCATGGCTCACTCGGGAGAGTGCGGTGCTGATAACACCAAGGCCCCGGGTTCGGATCCCATATAGGGATGGCTGGTTCGCTCACTGGGTGAGCGTGGTGCTCACAACACCAAGTCAAGGGTTAAGATCACCTTACCGGTCATCTTTTTTTTTAAAAAAAAAAAAAAAAAAAAAAAAATCATCTTTGACAAGGAGTAGAGGGTGAGGCCTCACAATTTCTTTTATCAATATTGTGGATTTGAATGCTCCAGGGTGTACACCAGCAGAGGCATAATGGCCACTGCTCATTAGTAAGGCTTCACCAGGACCCAAGCCAGAGCCGCTGTGTGGTATACTGATCCCTTTCTGCACACAGATATTTAACGATAAATCATCATTGTTTAAAAAAGCTTTGGTGGCAGATTGTGCAGACATGCTCAGGGAGTAGACCCATGACTACATGGGTAAATGGCCATCGTGAAAGCACCATGTGGCACATGCCAAAGGCCAGGCCACTGTGGTTCCCCAGTTTATCCTTTGAGACTTGTGTTGAACTCATGCATTCTCTGAATCATTTCTTGTGAAGTCTCTTCATTTGGGAGCAGATATACTGCTCACCCAAGTCCATTTTCAGTGAGAGAAACAATGTCCCAGTGATGTCAGGATGTGGTCCCAAGAAGTAATTTTATCAACCATTGAAGCATTTTATGATTTTTTTTGCCAAATCTTTTCTGTAGGAAAATAATCATTAATTTTTCAATTAGACTTTGAACGTTTTATTATGTAATATAATGTACAGGGGAATGGATAAAACCTTTATATAAAGCATAACTGTTTGCTTCCTTATTCTTCTTCCCATATATCTATTGATGCATTTATAAAACTCAGTTTGATCTTTAAAAATTGTAAAGTGGACATGCAGATAACCAGATATCCCCCACGGTATTTTCTCTTGTGGGTACCCCTCAAAATCTTGTGTTGGCTTCCCTTATACTGAAGAAGTGAAAAGCAGATCTGTGGCTGTCATAGCAACCATATTGTGATGGGCCACCAAGGGTGTGAAGTGAATGAAGATCTAGGATCCAGGTGGAGCACTTACAAGTTGTTAGAAATATCTGTGAAATTTCCTATATGAATTTGTTTTGAACACATCTTAATGGAATCAGGTAATACACTTTTCAAGTGGTCTGATTTTTGAATTCACCTGAAAACTATTGTATAGCTGCTAGCCACCTGCCTCTTACATGTTCCCACTCTTAAGAGGTCGCAGAGATACTGTTACCTGGCCAACAGGGAGCCTCTGGTTTAGTTTTCAGAGGCCTTTGACAAGAGCCCTGTGGTGATCAGGGACAATCTGAAGCCCTGCACCCAGGTTCCCCTCTGTATCATCCTGTTCCTCTTAGACGTGGGTTGTCAGCTGAGGCTGGTTAGGGAGTGATGTGATGGCACCTAGAGGCCTTGGTAGGTTCTGTGGAGTGTTAGGCCATTGTTTGGGTACAGGCACTAATTCTTCTGTCTGAGAACAAGGTCTTTGTTCTGGCACTGATACTGGATTCCTTGCACCAAACACCAAACACCATAACTTCCTCTGCCAGGGAATGAGTTCCAACTCTCCTGCTAGAAACAGAGCCCAAACTTTCTCTTCCAAGCCTGCAATCTGACCTGTGATGCTCTCCGCTAAATTCCCAGTTCCTCCTTGTATTAGTTTGCTAGGGCTGCCATAACAAAATACCACAGACTGGGTGGCTTAAACAACAGAAATGTATTTTCTCACACTTAGACATACAAGATCAGTGTGTGGGCAGGTTTAATTTCTCCTGAGGCCTCTCTCCTTAACTAGCAGATAACCCCCTATGTCCTCCCCTGGCCTTTTCTCTATGCTTCTGGCATCCTGGGTGTCTCTTTGTATGTTCTAATATCCTTTTATAAGGACACCAGTCAGATTGGATTAGGCTTCATTTTACCTTAATTACCTCCTTAAAGGCCCTATCTCCAAATACAGCTGCATTGGAAGGTACTAGGGGCTAGAGCATCAACATATGAAATTTGGTATGGACACAATTCAGTTCATAACACCCCTCTG
The DNA here is from genome assembly GCF_027409185.1 of Cynocephalus volans. Classification (NCBI taxonomy): domain Eukaryota; kingdom Metazoa; phylum Chordata; class Mammalia; order Dermoptera; family Cynocephalidae; genus Cynocephalus; species Cynocephalus volans. Next base: position 125,303,625 of record NC_084469.1, on the reverse strand, counting down.
GGGGCTAAGTCCTGATTTTGGCTCCTGCATTAAAGTCTCTACTTCTCCCTCCTAAAGACTGGTGGTGCTCAACAACCCACGTGACTATCCTGGATGATCCCGCACCATCTGTGACCTGAGGGCTCAGGGCTTCAGAACCACAAGCAGCTTTTGTTGGGTTTCCTGGGCATTCTGGTGAGTGCAGATGTCTTTGAGGAGGAACCCAGAGTAAACAGGGCCATCCCGGCCACACACTGGTGGTCACTCTCCAGCCAGCTCTGCTTCACCTCCGCTCCTTGGAGGGTGAATCAGAAAGCTGCGGGAATCTTTTGTGCAGTGACATGGCCTCCAGGGAGTGCGCAGATGCGTTTTCGCAGAGGCATTCACTCAGTAGACTGGGGACATGGACATTCACTGGCAGGGCCCTGAGCCCTGAGCCTCCTCTGGCCAGCTGACCTCTTAGCACCTTAGTGGGACTGCCAGAGGAAATCCTGTCCTCAAGGAGCCTTAAGGCCTCCATACTACTTAAATCTTTCCCTCAGGGCCGGCCCGTGGCTCACTCGGGAGAGTGTGGTGCTGATAACACCAAGGCCCCGGGTTCGGATCCCATATACGGATGGCCGGTTAGCTCACTGGCTGAGCGTGGTGCTGACAACACCAAGTCAAGGGTTAAGATCCCCTTACCGGTCATCTTTAAAAAAAAAAAAAAAAAAAAAAAAAAAAAAAAAAAAAAAAAAAAAAAAAAATCTTTCCCTCAAATACTGGTTCTTTGAAAAGATGAACGTCTGAAATATAAAACATGAAAAACAGCACACTACTACATATACTGTAGGAGTGAAAAGAGAATATTGAGAGCAATTTTATGACAATAAATTTGAAAATTTAGGTGAAATAGGCATATTCTTAGAAAAATTCAACTTCTCCAAACTGATCTAAAGAGAAATGATTATCTCATAGTAAAAGTATGGAATCAGTAGTCAACAGTTTCCCACAAAGACAATGTCGGACCCAGAGTCACTTCAAAATTCAACCAAACATTTAATAATGGAATAAATGAAGTCAATGTTACTCATGAACATATATGCTGAAATCTTACAAAAACTACTGGCAACTCTAATCCAGCCGGTAAGTAAAAAGGGTTTCTTGACCTAGTTGGGTTTTTCCAATATCACAATGTTCTTTTACACGGAACTCAAAGAATTTAAATCACCACATAAACAGATTACAACAGAGAAGTCATATGATCATCACAGTAGATGAAGAAAAACATTTGAAAACAACAAAATTCATTGGTCCACCAGTTAGTTCAGTTGGTTAGAGCCGGTGTTATAACACCAAGGTCAAGGGTTCAGATCCCTGTACTAGCCAGCTGCCAATAAATAAATGAAAATTTCAAAATTCACAGAGAGGGCCAGCCTGTGGCTCACTTGGGAGAGTGTGGTGCTGATAACACCAAGGCTGTGGGTTTGAATCCCATGTAGGGATGGCTGGTTAGCTCACTTGGGAGAGCCTGGTGCCGACAACACTAAGTCAAGGGTTAAGATCCCCTTACTGGTCATCTTAAAAAAAAAAAAAAAATTCACAGAGAGAGAGAGAGAGACAGAGAGAGAGCAAGCTGGGCATAATAGAAATAAAAGGGAACTCCTTAAGGCCATACTGGTATGTATATTTGTAAATATACCTGATATGAAATCTGGGAATGTGACAATGATGCCACCTCTCACTTTACTGCAGTGCTCAGCCAATGTAGTAAAGTAAGAAAAAGAAAGGTAAAAGGATTAAATAGAATAAAAATGCCATTATTGGCAGATGATGTGATTGTGTACACACAAAATCCCATGAATCCGCAGATAGACAGGTTGCATTTTATCCACATTTCTGTTTATGTATGCTGTGTTTCATAACATAGGAAAAAAGGTATTCTTTTCTTCCTTGTTCAAATTCAACTTTCAGTAATTTAATATCAATGCAGTCTGTCTATGCTTTTAAATACTTTTACAGTGTGTATGTTTATATTTGTGTGTCCAAGAATAATCAATAGTAATGCTTTACCTAATTTAATTTTCACAATTATTGTACTATAAAATTAGACCACTTGCTTTAAAACTGAACATTGTAGGGCCAGCCTGTGGCTCACTTGGGAGAGTGTGGTGCTGATAACACCAAGGCCACGGGTTCAGATCCCTATATAGGGATGGCCGATTGGCTCACTTGGGAGAGCGTGGTGCTGACAACACCACGTCAAGGGTTGAGATCCCCTTACTGGTCATCTGTTAGAAAAAAACAAAAACAAAAACAAAAAAATGAATATTGTGTTCCATAAGTCTCTCATAATATCTGTAGACCTAGTCTAATTTTTTTTTTTTTTTGGAAGCTGGCTAGTAAGGGAATCCAAGCCCTTGACCGTGGTATTAACAACTAACTCTAGCCAACTGAAGTAACCACCCAGACCTTGTCTAATCTTTTTAATTGTTCTAGCTTATTACCTTATGCAATTTCTTATTTAAGGCTGTGTATTCTGTTGGGACACATCTAGTAGCAAAACTGGTGGGTATTTTTAGCTTCAATAAATATTTCCAAGTGATTAGAATTGTCAAAAGTGACAATCACCTCTTATCACTTGTGTTTGAGAGTTTCTATTTCCCCACCTCCTCTCAATCTTGTAATAGCAACATGTGGAAGATATTTTACAAAATGAGGTAAATCTGTATACTATATTGTTTTGGAAAGATGAATGGGACATGACTGATTCTTCAAATTAATGTGTATGATGACATTTAGATTACAATATAAAATAAACATGTACAATATATTATACAATATGGGAGAAAGCACACCAAACTGTTTACAATGGTTAACTCAGGAATATGAACTTGGAGTGTGTTGTGAAAATGTATTCTGGGTAGAGGACTGTGAAGTGAGTTCTAGGACGCAGCAACTGGAGGACCAAAATAACTGCTGCTGCTCGGAACATCCCCTTCCTCCCTAGGAATGTTGACCAGATTGTAGGGAATCTAAACAATCTCCTTAAGTGAAAAGTAAATAGATTAAGAAAGCAACCAGATGGTTTAACATGCCATCGGTGACTTTTTTTAAAGATTTTTTTGGTAATAAACTATAACCATGATTTTTTATTTTCCCCTTCCCTTTTCTTTTCATGGTATAAAAAACTAGACAGGTGTGCACTGCAAACACAAAGATCTACCTCGTCTTGCTGCACCCTAGACTGCCCAGTGTGCAAGTTCCCCTAGAATAAATCTTTGACTACGTACCAACCTAGAGTGGTCTGTCTCTTTCTTTGATCTGAGCTTGCCCTCCATAAGTGATTCTTGGTTCTGGCAGGGTGTTTTCCCAACAGAGTGCAAGAATAAATGTCCAAAGTTTTATAACTCTCTGTATTATTGCCTGATTTTTATAGTTGGCATGCAGTACTTTGTAATTAAATTATTAAATTTTGTCAAAAAAAAGAAAAAAAGAAATAACACAAAGAGCACTGTATTAGTCAAGGTTTGCCAGAGACAGAACCAATAGGATACATATGTAGATATATGAGAAGGGATTTGTTAAGGGAATTGGTTCACTTGATTATGAAGGCTGAGAAATCCCAAAATAGGCTGTCTGCAAACTGGAGACCCTGGGGTGCCAATTGTGTGGCACAGTCTAAGTCTGATAGCAGAGCTAGGGAAGCTGATGGTGAAATTCTCAGTCTGAGGCTGAAGGCCTGAGAGCCTGGAGGTGTACTAAGTGTAAGTCCTGGAACCCAAAGGCTAAAGAGCCTGGAGTTCTGATATCCACAGACAAGGACAGAACAATGTATCCCAACTCCAGATGATGCAGAGATTCACCTTTTCCTCTGTTTTGCTCTCTCTGGGCCATGAGCAGATTAGATGGTACTCACCCAGATTGAGGGCAGATCTTTCCCACCTAGCCCACTCAGGCTCACATGCTAATCTCCTCTGGAAACACCCTCACAGTCACACCCAAAAATAATGCTTTACCAGGTTTCTAGGTATTTCTTAATCTAATGAAGTTGACACCTAAAATTAACCATCACAAGCACTTTATTGTTAGTATACTTTTACATAAAACACCTCAAGAGGCAACTCTGTTATTTAGGAAGACCTGGTTCTTGTACTAGAAGACTAAACAACTGCTATGTGAGTGCTGCACACAGTGTTGAGGACACAGCATGCTTGGCTGTATATGGCAGCCCTGGCAGGACCTGCTCCAACTGACAGAAAACTCTGGAATCTTTGAGAAATAATTCTGCATGCCAAAACTCAAAACTATGAAAAACATTTCAAAAGCTGGAGGTCCGAAGACGCCAGGTCTTTCCTTAAAAAAAATCAGGGCAGCACGTGGGAGCAGAGGCTGGGTACATCAGACCTTTGTTGACCTGGGTCCCACATCCACAGGTGACTCATTCACAGTACTCCAGATTCCCAAGCAGCAGTTGTCAGCTAAGAGGACTAGCGGGGCTGCACACCTCCTCCAGCGCGGCATCTTCCTGGGGCTCTTCAGAGTCATCTTGTACTGTGTCTTTAAATGCCTTTAAGTTAAAAGCTCTTGCCTTTGATAGTGCTGCCTTTGAGATGTACGGAGGCCAGGCTGATGATGTTGCAGTACCCTTCACAGTCAGAGCTTCTTTGGTGGGGCTGGCTCCTGGAGGAGATAAAGCTGCTGCCCTGCCAGGCCATGCTCTGTGTGTCCTGGAGATGCTGCTCTGGTGTATGGAGTCAAGAGCTTCGCAATAGCACCTTCGGCCCTCCCATTTAAAAGCAGCTGTGGTGGGGCACCTTTGTACACTTGTACTTCTTGTTGGCTATCTTGCCTTTGAGGGGAACAATGTCCAGAGCAGGGGCTGGGCAAGAGTCTCCTTCTTCTGAAGCAGAAACTGCTTTAGATTTTGCAGCTGCCATTGTCTGGGGGATACTCTTGCCACCTTTGTGCTTGTTGGTTTTGCACACTGTGCTGTAGGTCAGGCTTTCCCAGGCACTATAAACTATATGCTTAGGGGCTGTAACACAGGTGGACACTGGTTCCTCTATCAGAAGGAACCAACAGCTCACGGAGCCTTCCTGAAGACAGGTTTTTTGTTTTGTTTGTTTTGTGGCTGGCTTGCTTGGGAATCCAAACCCTTGACCTTGGTGTTATCAGCACCCCTTTCTAATCAACTGAGCCAACCAGCCAGGCCCCCGCTCCCTTCTTTCTTTCTTTCCATATGAGGCTTCTGAAGAGGCATTTGCCTGAGGCTGCTGTGTGGTGACTGTGGGCTGACCTATGCCTGTGGCTCTCTGAAGCTTAATTCTACTTCCTGGAGCTGCATCCCTGGTCCCCGAGGTGGACTCTTGCAGACCCTTCATCCCAAAGATGCTGCACTGGAGCCCTGGCTTGCTGTGAAGACCATTGCTGCATATCTTGGCCCAGAGGCAGTGGTGGTGAGCTGGCATCTATTTGGGGAGGCGCCTGCTGCAGCTGCTCTTGAAACAGCATCCTCTCTTGATAATTCTGAGGATGTTGATGCTGCTGCAGGTGACAATGCCAACCACTCTGCTGCTTTCCTTGTAATAGTGAGCAATGACAATGGGCTGTCTTTTGTTCCTCTTGTTGCAGGCTCACTCCATGCTTACTATAAGCATAGCACCAAAGGAGGGGACTTTCATGCTGGCTTTCCCTGGTCTCAGGCCCATCCCTGTCAAAATACTGCATGGGAAGATGAAGGCATACTACTGAGCTGTAGCGGGAAAAAGGACAGATAGGAGAATGCCCACTTCCTGTTTCACCTTGATACTCCAAAGCACAGCCTGGTTGCTTTTTAGTGCCTGCAACCACAGAGTTGCTGGAGCCCACCTGTTCACTGGGAATTCCCTGTTTCTCCAGAGAGGGGCAACCAGCTCTATCCATCAAAGCCTTCTGGGCACAAGAGAAGCTCTGCTCAGTGATGTAGTTGGGAGCCACAGCCTGGGTATCATGGGGGCTTAAAAGTGGGGGGTCTTGGATGAGGAAATTTTGTTGTTTCCAAATAGCGAATATTCTGTGTCTCTGTTCAGGTGGAAGTCTGGCTCTATTATTCTGGAACCAGTTCTAAAGGGAAAAGATAATATTGCTTTATTAAACATACTTATTTGATTATATTCCCCAATGAATTCCCTTAATGTAGAAGGATTTTCTATTTAAGCCTCTTCCTAGCAGAGTTCCTAACTTGCCTTCTGACATTGAGTAAGGCATGTAAAAAAATAAAGGTAATCTTTTCCAGGACCACATGAGGTCTTGCACTGTGCATTTCCAGAACCATAACCTTCTCCGCTGGAGACAGTGACCCTATGGTTTATGTGCAAACCAAGGCTGTCCAGATTCTGCCCTCCCCTCAACCTGTGTGACTCATTTGCAGTCTTCTCTCCCTTGTTAACTAAGAGATCCCTTCTGTTCTACAGAAGAGATTCCCAGCCTTGCCACCTGTATAGACATAGATCCCACACTCTGCCACTTTACTCACGCTGCCCCACCAGAGTGAATTAATGATGTACTTTCTGACACCCCACACTTCTGTTTTTTACATGCACATAGTTCTTACACATGTTGGGTTCAAAGGTCACAAGTAAAATAAGCAATTGTTTGGGTCATGTTTGCTATATGACCCTAACCATTTAATTAGACTTCTCTAATCCTCATTTTTATCCCTCCTAAAAAGAAGCTAATATGTGGCTTCCAAATTCCCAGAGCTTTGAGGGAGGCAGAGATGAGAAAATGCTTTTTTTGTGCAAGCTATCCCAATAAACCATGGTTTGAATAAGAGAGGATGATTCTTATAGTTAAGGCAATAGGATCAGTTAGTTGTATAAACTAAGCCCCAGGAATCTCTTGTTTTTATATTTTCATCACCTGTGCCACCAAGTTCAGAATTGCTTTAGACTACTAGTACATTGAAACTATAAGGATCTTTTATCCACATACAAGATGATTTTTTTTTTTTTTTTTTTTTTTAAAAAGATGACCGGTAAGGGGATCTCAACCCTTGGCTTGGTGTTGTCAGCACCACGCTCAGCCAGTGAGCAAACCGGCCATCCCTATATAGGATCCGAACCCGTGGCCTTGGTGTTATCAGCACCACACTCTACCGAGTGAGCCACGGGCCCGCCCTACAAGATGATTGTTTGAAGCAAAACTATGACTATGCAAACCAGGCACCTCAAAACACACTTATTTTCTCCTCACAACAACTCCGTGACATAATTACACATTCCATGGAATCATTTACTTTAGAGAAAACTGAAGTGCAGGAATTACTATCTTGTCAGAGATTACAGAGCCAGATCTCATGAGGATACAACCAAAAAAATGAGTGCTCATTTTCTCATATCCCAGGGCCTCCTGTGTTCTTTTTCCTCATCACGCTTGCTTCCTGATCACACCCAGGGGCACTTTGTGTAAGCACATGCAGCTCAATTCAATCCAACACAACTTAATTTGCCAGTTTCCATGAACTTCCTTTCATGAGATTGTCCTTTGACAGTCATGGAAAATGATTAAAAAGCAGCAATGAAATGGAGAAACCCAGTAGTTAGAAATTCAGAAATGTAAAGAAACTAAGTGGTAACACTCTAAGAATGAGTATTTACATACAGGGCTACTGTTTCAATTTCTTCCCTGGTCATTTACTTGCTTTTGATAAATTATTCCTTTTGATAAATTATTGATCATTTACATTTTCCCATAAATGGTTTTTATTAATTAATTAATTAATTAATTAATTAATTATGGCAGCTGGCCAGTACAGGGATTAAACCCTGGACCTTGGTGTTACCAGCACCGTGCTCTACCTAATAGAGTTAAACAGCTTGCCTCCTATTTCTTACATTTTTTATAATCTAGTAGCAAAGTCACTTACATAATATTTTTCTGTGTTTTTTCTTTGAAACCTGATCTTTAATCCCCTTCTAGCTTATATTAATGGTAGTTTCTTCCAAGTTTCAAGCAACCAATAAACCCAATGATCTATGCATGATTACAGAACAGAAAGCAAGGGAAATCTTCATAATCCTGTTTACAAAATATAACTCTAATTTGATCAATTTACAGTAATAGACATTTTCTAAACTGATTCTATGATATCAGAAAAATTTCCAAAAATATTGGTTTATTCAGCAAATAGTTATGAAGCACCTTTCACTCTGCTAGGAAGGGCCTGTGTCAAGTACTAAGGGCACTATCAATAAACAGACAGGGAACTCTCAAATTTATAGCTCCAGCTAAGTGTTCTTTCCTGAACTTCAGACTTGCATATTCCACTGTTCACTTAGATATTTGTCTCCAACTAGATGTTTATCTGGCATATAAAACTTCACATGTCCAAAGTGTAACTTCCGATTTTTCTGACACACACCTACTTCTCCCTAGGTTCTCTCCTTAATAAAAGGCATCTCTCATCTTCCATATACTCAAGTCAAAACTTTGAAGTCATCTTTGAGTCCATCTTATCTTTCACTGCATGTCCAGTATGGCAGTAAACTTTGTTAGCTCCATCACTAAAATGTACTCAGATCATTAGTCCCATTCACCTTCACAGCCAGAAAGTTGGCCCAAACCATCATCACCATCACTAACTACAACAGCATCAACTTAACCATTGCTTCCAAATTTGCCTCACTTCAGTCTAGTTTTCACAATACATATTCATTGTATTTTCACACCCACATAATAATACTATTTTCTTATGTGATGGAATGCTATTATGCTGTTTCATAATTCTTTACATTTATCATATTGTGTATGTGTCTATGTTTTTATTTTGATTGATCACTCCTATCTTTTTGAAATCTGTGGCTTTCTATCCAATCCTCTGGCTCCTACCTCCATCTGTACTTGCCCTTTAATTTTCCAGGAAACATGCATAGGAAAAAACTTACGTCAATTACATTCACCTGACAATCAAACATTTTGGCCAGTTCTTCTCTGGTTGTAAAATCAGGGTAAGGGTTCTGTGTAAATATCTTATTGAGTTTGTGCGATTCTTCCTTAGTGAACTTATGTCGCTGTTTCGTTTTTCTTTTTCTTTTCTTTGTTTCTCTTACTTCATTATGACCATCCTCTTCAGCTGGGAAACCTGACAAAAGTGGAGAGAAGAGCATTGGAGAATATTGTCAATAACCAGACCAAAGAAAGACATTAAAAGTGTTAGCACAGTCGACTACCCATTTGTAAAATAAAATCAAGGCCCGACCTCCTAGCCAATCAATGTAATAAAATTACAAATGGAAGCAGTGATTGGCAAGCTATGGGTCTATGGGCCAGTTGCCTATTGTTGTAAATGTAGTTTCGCTGAAACACCAGACATGTTCATTTACATATATATTGTCCATGGCTGTTTTCAAGCTACAATAGCAAAATTGAGTAGTAAAAACTCAAGTTTGTCTATGGTCCACATAGCCTAAAATATTTGCTATCTAGATTAGAGAATTTATCTTTAAAGTTAGGAGTAGGGCCGGCCCGTGGCTCACTCGGGAGAGTAAGGTGCTGATAACACCAAGGCCCCGGGTTCGGATCCCATATACGGATGGCCGGTTCGCTCACTGGCTGAGCGTGGTGCTGACAACACCAAGCCAAGGGTTAAGATCCCCTTACTGGTCATCTTTAAAAAAAAAAAAAAAAAAAGTTAGGAGTAAACATAGGAGAATATCTTATAATTCCATTACTATAATGTATAAAACAGGCAAAACTAATCTATGCTGCTTAGAAGGCAAGATACAGGCTACAGAGGGAAGGGAGCCAGAGCCTGAAAGGAAGCATGATGTAAGCTTCTGGGTGCTGTTAATATTCTTTTTTTATCCAAATGCTTGTTCCATCAGTGTGGCTGGTTTGTGAAAATTAATTGAATTGAATATTTATGGATATGTGCTTTTTTTGGTATGTGCACTATATTTCAATAAAATGTTTATTTTTAACAGCCTTCAAGCCTTACTTAATCTGTACCCTCCCTCTTTCCTTTCTGACATTTCTAATTATGTTCCCCCTCACTCAGGCTCCTCCAGCTACATTGCTTGTCCTCAAATACCTCAGGGCATCTCCCTCAAGGCATTCCCACCCAGGTGCTTCTCTCTTCTCCGGAAGGTGCCCACCTCTCCCTCCCATGATCTCCATGACTCACTCCCTTACTTCCCTTCCAGCCTTTGCTCAAAACTCGCTTTCTAATGGAGTCTCACCCAACCCACCCTATTTAAAATTAGAATACCTTCCCAGAACTCTTAATCTCCCTTACCCTGCTCTATTTTTTTTCTTTATTATTTCTACCCTGCTGTATTTTAATTTCTTTTTTTACCATAACACTATCATGATCTAAACTACCAGTAAATCACTTATTGATGACAACTTTCTGTTTTCCTCTTCACTCTTTCACAAACCCACTAGATTGGAAGCTCCAGAGAGCATGGGTTTTTGTCTATCTTATTTACTATTTCTGAAGGCCTAAAATAGTGCCTTACAAAAACAGGCACACAATAAATATTTCTTGAATGAGTGAATGAAAACAACAAAGCTGGAATGTTCCAGGAATAGCAAGGCAGAGAATATGAAAGGAGTAGAATGAGTAAGTAGATGAGAGAGGGGAGGCAAGGTGAGAGAGTAAATGGAGGCCAAATCATAACGGCCTGGCAGCCAGGTGAGGAGGGCTTTTGTATGAAATTGAATGCCATTGGAGGGCAGGGCAGTGGTGAGGGTGAGGCGAGGCATGCAGTCACCTGGGATGTGCCAAAAAACTCAGTAATCAAGATAAATAATATTTTAATGCAATATTTAAAAACCAAATTGGTAACTGTTTACTGTAAATAAAGTTTGGCTGGAACCACAACCCAGATAGGGTGAGGTGAATGAGGCAATTTTGTGCAAGTGCAGTGTTGGATCCTATTATTATTTAAAACTTTGGTGTTTTGTTTATCTTGGATTTTTTGCACAAATTTTTATTTTTATTTATTTATTTATTTATTTAAAAAGATGACCAGTAAGGGGATCTTGACCCTTGACTTGGTGTTGTCAGCACCACGCTCAGCCAGTGAGCTACGGGCCAGCCCCCAAATTTTTATTTTTAAATCTTGCATTACAATATTATCTATTTTGATTGGCCTTGGTTTATAATTTCAAAATAATTTTGCTCATATTATGGGGTAGAGCAAATAAATTGAACCAGGACATTCACTGTAGGAGAAGGGAAGCACATATATAGAATAGGAAAGTTGAGAAAGAACCCTGTGTGGTTAAGTCTGAATTGGAGACATCAGTCTAATTTCATCACCTAAAAATGATTTCCTAGCTCTGCTACCTAAAAGATCTAGAAGTCATTAAACCCCACTAGAAACAAGGACACTTAGGGCCTAAACTGTAGTTTGAAAATACGACTTCCTACTAAAAGAAATCAGAGTCTTAAGTAAATGGCTGATTCTAGGTCTGGAGCAGGTAAAGGCACAGGCAAGATTAAAACATTGTGTTTTGCTATAAGGCAAAGAACCTACTCAAGATAGTTGGAATTTGTACAAGGAGCCAATGTGAATGTATAACTAGCCAAGAAAATAAAATAAAGGCATCTAGATTGGAAAAGGAGTAAAAATATCTGGCAGGGCTGGCCAGTTAGCTCAGTTGGTTAGAGCATAGTGCTGATAACACCAAGGTCAAGGGTTTGGATCCCTGAACTGGCCAGCTGGAAAAAAAAAAACAAAAAAACAAAAAAACCCCAACAAATAAACCTGTCTCTATTTGCAGATGATTTGTTTTTACATATAGAAAATGAGGAACACAGGGCCAGCCTGTGGCTCACTCGGGAGAGTGTGGTGCTGATAACACCAAGGCCATGGGTTCGGATCCCTATATAGGGATGGCCAGTTAGCTCTCTTGGGAGAGCCTGGTGCTGACAACACCAAGTCAAGGGTTAAGATCCTCTTACTGGTCATCTTTAAGAAAAAAAAAAAAAGGAACTAATAAACAAAATGAGTAAAGTTACAGGATACAAGATCAACTACAAACCAATTATATTTCTGTAAACTTAGAATAAAAAAATATAAAAATGAAATTAAGAAAAAATTCCATTTACAATAGCATCAAAAAGACTAAAACAGAGCTGTCTGGTTAGCTCAGTTGGTGAGAGCGTGGTGTTGATAATACCAAGGTTCAGGGTTTGATCTCTGTACTGGACAGTCACCAAAAAAAAAAAAAAAAAAAGACTAAAATACTTAGGAATAAATTTAACAAAAGAAGTGCAAAATTTATACACTGAAAATGACAAAATATTGTTGAATGAAATTAAAGTAGACCTATTTCATGAAATGAAAAGATATCCTATGTACAAGATTCAGAAGACTTAATATTATTAAGATGACAATACTCCCCAAATTGATTCACAGATTCGAGGGGAAATCAAAATCCTTATCAAAATCCCAGCTAATCATATCAGCCGACTGCAAAAAAAAAAAAAAAAAAAAAAATCCCAGCTGACTACTTTGAAGAAATTGATTGAGAAGCTGATTCTAAAATTCATATGGAGGGGCCGGCCCGTGGCTCACTCGGGAGAGTGCGGTGCTGATAACACCAAGGCCCCGGGTTCGGATCCCATATAGGGATGGCCGGTTCGCTCACTGGCTGAGCGTGGTGCTGACAACACCAAGTCAAGGGTTAAGATCCCCTTACCGGTCATCTTTTTTAAAAAAAAAAAAAAAAAAAAAAATTCATATGGAAATTCAAGAGGCCCAGAATATCCAAAACAATCTTGAAAAAGAACAAACTGGACAATATACTTCCTGATTTCAAAATTTACTACAAAGCTACAGTAACCAAGACAGTGTGGTACTGGCATAAGAATATACATATAGATCAATGGAATTGAGTTGAGAATCCAGAAATAAACTCTCATTTTCCAGTTGATTGATTTTCAACAAGGGTGTCAAGACAATTGTATAGGGGGAAAGAATAGTCTTTTCAACAAATGGTGCTTGGACAACTGGGTTTTCAGAAGAAGAGAAGGGAACAACAATTCACAGGAAGAAAAAAATTTTGGAAATCTTGTTCTAGAGAATAAAACATTGGCGAGCCACTGAGGCTACCTTCAGGACATACTCCAAGTACTGGGGCTGCTCCCAGGTCTGAGATGGAGGCTATCCCACAGAAGCTTTCTGGTGGATCTCTTATCCCAAAGTCACTATGGTTGGGCCAATGTCACTCTGGCAGCTCTTTGCTGCAGATTTTGCCTCCAAGACAACTATAGTGGTGGGGCCAGTGGCCTCTTTGGTCCACAATAGCTTAGACACAAGTCTTAGATAACTCAAATATCACTCAGAGGAGCAAGATGTGAAAAACACAAAACACAGAATGAGTTAACCATATCTCCTCATCCAGCGCTCACCACTAATAATAAATCAAAGCCTAAACCAGGAAGCTTTAAGATTTTGACTTTTCAGAGAAGAGTGACAAGCCTCTTCCACACTTTAGATATAAAAGTTTTCATAGTATTTCTGAAAAAAACCACAGAATATCAAACTGCCACATTTGTGAACTAGAAAAAAAATACCTGAGACATTTCCACTTCTAGTAAACTTCCAAGATGACTTACAGTTCTTTTTAAAAAAAAAATTTTGTTATGTTGAACTTTATACATATGCAAAATAGAATTGTATAATGAAACCAATGTATTAATCACTAAGCTTTAGTAATTATCAATATATGATCAGTCTTCATTGGCTTAGGCCCCACCCATGCCAATTTCCCCTCAAGATTTTTAAAATCTTTTTATAGAGTTAATTTAATCAGCAGGTATTTCTGTATGCTTGCCTAAAAGTTAAAGGATTTTATAAACAACAACTGTACTTTTTTTTTTTTTTTTTTTTGAGACGGGGTCTTGCTGTGTTGCCCAGACTGGCCTGCGGTGTCTATTCACAGGCACTTCCCATTACTGATCAGCACGGGAGTTTTAACGTGCTCAGTTTCTGACCTGGGCCGCTTCACCTCCCTGTATAGATGCCGAACTTAGTGTGGACACCCGCTCAGCACTGCCCACTACAGCCTGGAACTTCTGGGTTCCAGCGGTTCTCCAGCCTCAGCGCCCCACCGTGCCTGGCTGCTATCGGAGTTTAATTTTTAAATGCCTAGTCCCATTAGAAAGTCCCAATGCCCAATTTCATCCCCAGTGAATAACACCCCAGTGAAACTTACTGGTCAGAATCCTCACTACTAAAAGATAAACGATTAAAACCTAAGAAACCCTGTTAATGGAAACCGTCCTCTCATAAACAGGCTTGAGTTCTCCACCAAAGGCACTCACCGTTGGAAGCCATGTAGAGCCTCTAGTCCAGGGTCTCTCCAAGCAACAAAACAATGAACTCTGGAGCTGAATTATTTAAGTATATTCAGTGGTACCCACCCTAATCACACCTCCACCCTAAGCATCACTTTCTGATTTCTTTACAGAGCCCGCCTTTTCAAATCCTATCTTCTGCTCATTGAGCATCCACAAAGGCTAGATTTCTTCTTTAATGCTCTAATACCGCATTTGATCCCCATTTTACAGCTGAAGACCTTTGGGGCAGAAGGGTTCAGAGCCTGGAGTCAGTCTCTGACCCTGGCAGTCTGACGGCTGACCCCACGCCCATCACCACGCGCTTATGATTCTGCACACCCGGTGTTTGTTTGATCTACCAGTGAGTACGATCTGTGTTGAGAACGGAGTGAACCACAAAGCGAAGGGCAGCTCCAGGGTGGGGCCACGAGCTGAGGGCGCACGTCACTCTACCCTAAGTCCCCTGGGAAGATCTGAGACGAGGGCCAGAGGCGGCTCCAACAGGGTGCTCCCCGAGTCAGGAGGTGAGCTCCCAGACAGCGGGGCTCCTCGGGAGGCACACTGGGCAGGAGCCCCGCGGATGCCTCCTCAGCCGGAGCTCGGAACAGACTCACTGCGGCGAGGTGAGTTCAGGGGCCGGCGTGAGGACGCCACACGGGAGCCTCGTAACCCAGTTCAGACTCCTCTCTCTTGTCCTGTACGTGCACACATATATACGTACATACATACATACATGCACGTACATACAAACATACATACATAACGGAATAAAAATTAAACCCAATAGGACCGACCCGTGGCTCACCTGGGAGAGTGTGGTGCTGAAAACTCCAACGCCACGGGTTCGGATCCCCTTACCGGTCATCTTAAAAAAAAAAAAAAGAAACCCAACACAGATAGATCTAAATGCCTACATTAAAAAAGAAGAAAAGTCAAATAAGTTACCTCAGCTTCTACCTTAAAAAACCAGAGAAATGGCCGGTTAGCTCACTTGGGAGAGTGTGGTGCTGACAGCACCAAGCAAGGTCAAGGGTTCAGCTCCCCATACAGGCCAGCAGCACCCCCTCCAAAAAAACCCCCCAAAACAAACAAACAAAAAACAGAGAAAGAGGAGGAAATGAAATCCAAAGTAAGCATACTAAAGGAAATAATAAGGTCAGAGAAGAAAACAACAAAATAGAGAACAGAAAAACAACAGAGAAAATCAATGTAACCAGGGCTGGCCCGTGGCTCACTCAGGAGAGTGCGGTGCTGATAACACCAAGGTCACGCGTTCAGATCCCATATAAGGATGGCTGGTTCGCTCACTGGCTGAGCATGGTGCTGACAACACTAAGTCGAGAGTTAAGATCCCCTTACCGGTCATCTTTTTTAAAAAAAAAGAAAATCAATGTAACTGAAGCTGGAACTTGAAGATCAATAATATTGATAAATCTCTGGCCAGATTGATCAGGGTATAAAAAGAGAAACACAAATTACTAATATCAGGAATGAGAAAACTAACATCCCTACAGCTTCTAAAAATATTTAAAGGGTAATAAGGAAATATTAGAAACGGCTTTATGGCAATCAATCCTGCAGCTTAGATGAAGGTGGTCTTTAGCTGCATCATATGCTTGCATAGCTTTCCCTTCCCTCCCTGCTTTATTCCACCTCTCTCACTCCCCTTCTTCGGAGAGCCTACTCCTTGTAAAATCACTTACACAAGAGTCTCCACCTCAAGTTCTGCTTCTAGAGAACCTGACCTAATACTCTCCTCTTTTGATTCCATGGCTGCTCCCCCATACTTATTGAGCATCTGGGCACATGGATGCCAGTGGCAGAAGGCATCAAGTAGGAAACATAAAGGGTACCTAATGTGAACTAAAGGAGGTTAGAGGCTGTACGGAATTATCAGCAACAACTTAGGTCTACAAGAAAACAATTTGGCTGGCTGTGTAGCTTGGCTGGTTAGAGCGCAGTGTTACAACACCAAGGTCAAAGGTTCAGATTTCCATACCAGCTAGCCACTACAAAAAAAAAAAAAAATCAATATGGTGAAAATTGGAAGATTATCAAGTAGTTACTTGCTTCT
Organism: Cynocephalus volans; assembly: GCF_027409185.1. Classification (NCBI taxonomy): domain Eukaryota; kingdom Metazoa; phylum Chordata; class Mammalia; order Dermoptera; family Cynocephalidae; genus Cynocephalus; species Cynocephalus volans. Next base: position 125,287,261 of record NC_084469.1, on the reverse strand, counting down.
ATCATATGTTGTAGTGCTACTATATAGAGTCTATGGGTCTGCATTAACTCACTTTATTTTAGTCACTTCCTGTTTTTAGCAAATAGGGCAGTGAGAAAAGGCGCACAGTTTAAAAGCAAAACATGGTTAGCTCAGTTGGTTAGAGCATGGTTTTGTAACACCAAGGTCAAGTGTTTGGATACATGCATATGCCAGCTGTCAAAAAAAAAAAAAAAAGGGCAAACACATATGTATTATGTACAGATCGCTCATATAAATGCAGAACGACTTCTTGAATAAAAACACCCAGAAGCAACCTGGTTTTACATATGATAAACGTATATTTAGATAAAATTTCTTGTTAGTCTCACCATCCTCTCATCTCTGTATTCCTATAAAGATATAAAATGTCACTTGGGAGTGATTTAAGTTAAAATTGCTATTCCAATTATCTTTTGCTACCCTAAAACTTAGTGGCTTGAAACAATTTAATATTGTTCCTGACAGTTCTCTAGGTTGGCTGGGATCAGGTGATCAGGTAAGGAGTTCTCCCTAGAGGTCTCCCATGCCCCCAAGGAGTTGGAGGTGAGAGCTGCAGTCACCTAAAGCCTCAAGTGGAGGGTAGGGTGTCCTATATGGTTCACTCACGTGGCTGGCTCTTGATGTCGGGCTATCTATAGGGAGCTCAGCTGGAGCTATGGAGTCAGATGTGGGGCTTTGGAGAGGTGTTATGGCTGGGTGCTGGGGAAAGGGGCTGTGTATTGTCATGGGGCAGACACATGGGAAAGGTAAGAATGTGTGCACAAACATCGCTGAACTTGCCTAACATTTTAATGCCTGTGGTTTAGACAAAACTGGCCACTTCACCATATATCCCTTATCAGGCTCTCCTCAAGAATTAGGCCATATGATTTTTTTTTCTGAAACCAACTTATATTTTTATCTGTTCATTTATTCCTTAAGGAATTCTTTATATTATTACCCTTAAGTAAAACGTGTGTCTCTTGTGATTAAAAAAAAAGCAAGAAAAAAAAAAAATGTATTTTATGAAAACAATGTTACCAAATTGAAAAAAATATTAAAAAGACACCATCAAATACAAATAGTAAATCTAAGCAATTTATAAAGGAATTCATACTGAAAAATAAAGTCTTCTATATAAATAATTGAATTTGTTTAACATCAGCAATTAATTTCCCTCTCAAATATGTTTAAAAGTAGGAATTAAATCATGTCTTATTTAAAAATAAACACAAATTGAAAAATTACTGTTTTAAGCAAAACATCCCTTTCTACTGGTAAATCATAATTTAATTTTTGTCTAAATAGTTATGACAAGACTTCCAGTCAAGATGCTGGAATAGACGGTCCTCAGTGTCACTCTCTCCTTCAAATCAACCAATTTGCAACTATAAAAAAGCAACGACAGCCAAGCTGGGGCCACTAGAGCACAGGGGAAGAGGACGAGAGACCTACGGAGAGCAGGAAGGTGGGAGAAGCCATGATGAGAGAAAGAAAAAACCCCTCCGAACATTTCAAATCCCAGCTACTTCCAGGCTGGAGCTGCTGAGTGCACGGAGCAGGAGCTGGCAAAAGCCATAGTTGTGCCTTTCGGATGAAGTTGCTTGGAGGCGGCAGGGGAGAAGAGGGCCTTGGTGGCCCCCAGGCAAGCAATACCACTAATAGGGTTCCTATGGACCCACATAGGACCAAGGAGCCAGAACAGCTGAAAAAAAGGAGCCACTCAGAGGCTGGTGAGTCATCACAAGGGACTGGAGCATGGCCCATCCCATGGGAAGTGTTTGGAACACCAGTGGTGAGGGAGACGGGCACACCGGGGGAACACTGGGGCACAGCAAGGACAGCTGATCTGCCCCCCAATCAGCACAGGCCCACTCAGAGGAGACTGGTCAGGAATATAGAACTGCAGGGGGTGCAGTTTGATGAGAAGACTCAGGCTCAGATCAGAGTTTCTACACAACCCAGGTGCACTGGATCTCTCTAGACCTGAAAGTTTCTATAAGGTCAACCATTAAAACCTGAGCTGCACAAAAAGCCTTCCCTAGGGAATCAGCAGTAAAGCAGCAATTTAGCTCAACCACAGAGCTCAAGTACTGGTCCTCACAGGAAGTTCCCTCATTTTAGAAATAAGCAGAAGACAACAAATTAGTTCCAGCATAGAGTTTGAGTGGTGGGAACAACAAACAATCCAACACAGAACTGAAAGAAAAAACAAAGTACCCACAACCAGAGACAAAGTTTGATATCACCAAAGAACACCTATAACACCTAGAAGGACCAGAAGTCCCCTGGGCTACCACGCCAGAAAGTGGGGGAGGGCCAGGGGCTTCAGCCATGCCCCCCTACACCCGCAACCAGTCCCAAGGGTGGGGGTCTCGGGCCTCGGCCACACCCCTCTGCCAAGCGCAACCACCCCAGCGACAACCACTGAGCTGTAGCAAGAAGAGCCCTGGGTTTCCATGCTGGGGTGGTGGGGGGTGAGGGCTTTTGCAACACCCCGCTGACATCTGCACCCAGCCTGGCAATGACCAAGCCACCACTGGAAGCCCCTCCCCTGTGGGAACGAGGGGGGTGCCATGGGCCTCGGTCCTGCCCTTCCTCCTTCCATTCCACTTCCTTCCCCTTTTCCCCTCTCCCCCACCCTCCCAACTGCTCTGCAACAACATCATAGAATGTAAAAAAGAAAAAATATTAATAATAATAATAAAAAAGACTAACATGGCCATAAGAATGGCCTGTGAAGAAGAGCCCAAAGTGTTTCCCAAAGAGAAAATCCAATCAGAGTGACTGATTTTAGGAGGTTGTGATTGCTTGGTGTTCTGTTTTTGTTCCACGCTCTCTATATAGTCGTCCCTCCATAAGGGTATTTGCAGTTCACATGACCCTGTCAGGATACGAATTTGCATTTGGTTGAGAGGTCTAAGTAGCCCACTTTTGACAAGCCCTGATGCAATATAGGAAGAGTTGGAGGGAGGAAATTGGTTTTTCTGGGGCTGGAATTGGGTGGTTGAGTCTAGATATATGCCTTCTGGGGAATCATACCTAGAATATGGGAAGAAGTGTTGGGACACTTTGGAGTGGGAGAATCTTAGAGTGGGAGGGTATGGAGGAGCAAGGTCCCTTCTGGGCTCTAGGCTCTTCTCAGGGAGACTTCAGGCCCATCAAAAGTCCCTCCAGTTATCTCTTATGAGGGGGCAGGTAACTAATGTAATTGACCCCTTATGGAAAAGACAAATGGAAGTCAGTATTCTGTGGGAATACCTCATGGCTCACAAGGGTGACCACTGTCCCCAGTGTTCCTTGGGAATTCATCTGGGGATGAATTGGGAGAGTGAGGGAGGGTGAAGAGCCAGGACTGGGGGTCAGACTTCACCCTGCCTCCAGGTGGGTGCCAGCAGATGGACTTGCCTGTCTCTGGAGTGGAGCCAGGGAGAGGTTGGAGTTCTTGGTCCTTTACCCTGGAGCTAGCTGTCTTCTTCATTCTGTGGACCAATGTGGCAGCTGCTGAGGAAGAGAAGTTACACTTCCCATGTCCACTTCTACCAGAAAATTGGGTGAGCTGGTGGGGAACCTGGATCTTAGTTCTAGATCCAGCTTTTCTCACCTTTGGGTTAATCACATCACCATTTTTATCCTTTTTGCTTCATCTGTGAATCTTGGATAATAATATCACTCTACATCCTTTTTCATGATGGGTATAAATGTGAAGGAAATTAAATATATTCTCAGAAGGTAATGAATTTTCTCTATTTTCAGCCACTATCCATTCACCTAATGCCTTTGGCTTTTGTTTCTCTTAATATTTCCTCATCTCCGAATTTTTCAACATTGGCTATTTGTCCACTAATCTCTGACTAGGAATTTTGAACTTTTAAAATTTTGATATCAGACCTTGTTCAATCTAGCAATAGTTTTAGTGATACAATGCTATCATGAATTCTTGATAATTTCTAACCAATAAAAATGAAATTTGGCAATTAGAAAGGTTTTAACTTGTATCATATGCATAAGAACAATATTCTCACTCTTCTATTAAATCAATGTTTTGAAAGGACATGCTTTCTCTTTTCAGTTCTACTATAATATATAGTCTATTATGTTCACTTTCTATAACTTTGTAAGTTTTTTTTAAAATTTACAGACCTGACTCTCTGTTTTCCATGAAGTTAAACTGGGATGGCATAGAAACTTTGATTCAGGAGTGAGGACCAGTTAATACAGTCTTGAAAAGCCCAGGATGGTTTACACTTATATAAGCAGGGTTAGGTTCAGAAGTATATTTGGATGTTTTGGAGCCACGACTGAGTGGTTGGTGTATTTGTCTGGGTTTTCCAGAGACAGTGGCAGTAAAATATCCCTTAAATTTCACATTTTCCTTATGGTATCATTTAATTTCACATTTTTATTATGATAATTTAGTATTCACCAAGTCAGGGCTGGCTGGTTAGCTCAGTTGGTTAGAATGCAGCCTTATAACCCCAAAGTCACGAGTTCAGATCCCTGTACTGGCCAACGCCAAAAAAAAAAAAAAAAAAAAAAATTTACCAAATCACATGCAAATATGAGAGGTCTTCAAAAAGTTCATGGAAAGATTCAGATTATCTTTTAATTCTATTTTTCCATGAACTCTTTGAAGTACCCTCGTATAGCAACTGAAGTAATGAGATATACATAATTGGCTCACATTCCATATAAGTACAGTCAGTCCTCTGTATCAGTTGGTTCCACACCCATGGATTCAATCAACTGCAGATAGAAAATACCCCCCAAAAAGAAAGTTACACAAAGTTCCAAAAAGCAAAATTTGTGTGGATTCCCATGTCCCAAGCACATAAAGAAAATAAAAAAAGTATATTTTAAACTCTAACTTGGGAACTGTCACAGCTCTTTGTACTGGGTTCCTTCACACACCACAGATATCACTCCTCTTTGGCAGAGCTACCAAGTATATGTAAATTAATGGGGATGGAATTATGACTGGATTATTTGTAGCTATTACAAACAATTCTGAAATTCAATAGTTGTGAGAGTTTGTGAATATATAAACTTTGTGAATATATTAAAGAACTATTGACTTATATACTTTAGAAGGGTTAAATTTATAATACTGGAATTTAATCTCAATAAATCTATTATAAAACAGAAGTATACATCCAACAAAGTGAATTTAGGGGAAAGTTCATGAAATATTTCACTGTCTGCTTAAGTGAATATACAGAGGAAACTTTGAGAAATACAATTAATCTTGCAAAATTCCAGAAAATGGAAAGTGAAATTTAAATGTAGTACACTGTTAAGAAATTTAAAGTCAACAGTATTAACAATAATTAACATTCTATAGGATTTAGGCCACAGGTTTTTAATTAAAACAGACTAGTTTACTATGGAATGAATATTCAAATAAATGAGCTTTGACCAGCAAAGAATATATTTATGATATGGAGTTGATTTTGTGAATACATCGAATTTGATGAATATAAGTTTACTAACAAAAGTGGGGATTTCTTCATGAGTAAAGAATGAATCTGGGCCGGCCTGTGGCTCACTCGGGAGAGTGCGGTGCTGATAACACCAAGGCCCCGGGTTCGGATCCCATATACGGATGGCCGGTTCGCTCACTGGCTGAGCGTGGTGCTGACAACACCAAGTCAAGGGTTAAGATCCCCTTACCGGTCATCTTTAAAAAAAAAAAAAAAAAAAAAAAGAATGAATCAATAATGTGCACAATGAAAAGATATTAAAATATAACTTGAAAGTATTCATTCATTTCTAAATGTTCTCTGTCTTTTCTCAGTTAATCAGAAAATTCCAACCCTTTAATGGGCATCAATTTATGTGTTGGCCAAAAGATATGATACAGAATTTCTATATAAAAATTACTAAGAACTTAGAAAATATTTCATTAAGGGGCCGGCCCGTGGCTCACTCAGGAGAGGGTGGTGCTGATAACACTAAGGTCATGGGTTCGGATCCCATACAGGGATGGCCAGTTAGCTCACTGGTTGAGCGTGGTGCTGACAATGCCAAGTCAAGGGTTAAGATCCCCTTACCGGTCATCTTTTAAGAAAAAAAAAAAAAAGAAAAGATTTTATTAAATAATATAATAAAATGATTATTAAGATATATTTTATTAATTGCTAACATAATAGACAATGTTTTTACTCAAACCTAAGATTTATTAATAAATACTACTACATAATTATTATATTATAAATATACTTGTTTTATTATTATTATTATTATTTCATAACATTAAATTAAGGGCACAAGCATGTACACAGAAATTTTAATAAAATTGGGATTTATTAATGAATGTGTATGCATTAGAATCCCAGTTTTATTAAAATTCCTATATATGTGCTTCTGTTCTTAATTTAATGTTATGAAATTATTATTAATAATAAATTATATATAACTGGCCAGCCACACACAAAAAAGAAAAAAATGTTGATAATTTTGAGACTGTGATATTACGATATGTATATTTTGTTTTTCATCCATGGTTCCCGCCTTGTTCTAACTTTCCCCTGCCTCTGTTTTGGAGCTGGCCGTAAAGAAATTCTCTGACCTACCTTATCTGATTGTAGGTCATAAGACCCCCATTCCAGAAGGGGTCCTTCCCCACACCTGGGTGGAAGAAATGCTGCGCTGAGAGGCCAAGAAGAACCCGAACAAACAGTCCTTCCTAGGTTTCCCAACCTGGAATGTTAGTGCTAGATCACACCCTTTCTGTTCAATCACGTTTCTACACCGTAGTCCATGCTTCAATCATGCCTATGTAATGAAGCTTCCATAAAAATCTAAGGGCACAGGGTTGGGGAGCTTCCGAATAGCTGAACACATGGAAATTCCTGGAGAGTGGTGGGCTGGGGAGGGCATGGAAGCTCTGCTCCCCTTTCCACATACCTTGTTGTATGCAACTTTTCATCTGTATCCTTTGTAATATCATTTACAAGAAACAGGTAAATATATATACATGTTTCTTGAGTTCTGTGAGCCACTCAGCAAATCAGTTGAACCTGAGGAGGGAATCATGGGAACCCTGATTTATAGCCTGTCAGTCAGAAGTTCCAGATGCCTGGGCTTGTGACTGGCATTTGAAGTGCGGGGCAGTCTCGGGGACCGAGCCCTTAACTTGTAGGGTCTGACACTGTCTTCAGGTAGACTGTTAGAAGTGAATTGAATTAGAGGACATCTGATCAGAATGGCTGATTTCAAGAGGTGGTGAACATTTTGGTGCTCTGTTTTTGTTCCAAATTCTTTATGCTTACAAGAATTTGAGTGTGAGCCAGTTATTATATATCTTGTTAATCATTTGCTACATACGTGTTATATATCTTATGCAAAGGATCTTTAAAAATTTCATGGAAAGATTCATGTTATTTTTCAATTCTATTTTTCTGTGAACTTTCTGAAGTACCCTAGTATATTTATGAATATAAAATACAATGATTAAGGCCTTTGCCCTTCCTTCCCTATCCCCATGTGAGGACACAGTGTTTTCCTTCTGGAGGATGCAGTAACAAGGTGCCATCTTGGAAACAGAGAGCAGCCTTCACTAGCCATCAAATTTGCTAGCACCTTGATCTTGGACTTCCCAGCTTCCAGAACTGTGAGAAATAAATTTCTGTTATTTATAAAAACAAACAAAAACAAAACAAAAATAACCAAAACGAAAAACAAACAAACAAATACAATGATTAAAATAAATATGGGAAGAGCTGGCTGGTTAGCTCAGTTGGTAAAATAAAAATAGGTGACAGTGGATAGTGTGGAAATATTTTTATGCACTGAAATAGAAACGTGGCCCCTGTCTGTGGATTAACAACATATGCCTTAATAATTCCTCTTTCCAAAATACACTCTATAGTTGACACTCTGATTAAGACGATTACCAAAAACTAATTAAAGATTTTACTCTCTAGAAATCAATAAATGTCAGACTCTTCCCATCCTTATTGTGGGAACTAATTTCAAAAGAGCTGGGCTGTTTTACCTATGGCTTTTAGCAGTCTGTGCCACATTACAAGTTCTAAATAGTGCAAAACTATCACATTACAAAACAACTTTGAAGGATACTGGTATAAATATGGAAATATGGCTAATGTGGCTGTAAACTGCAATGGAACACCTGAATCATTTTCTGTAGTTGTGCATACAATATATTCATTTGTAACAGCCTAATTATATCTGCATAATTTCAATTAGTAGTATAATTCATGATGAAACATTTTAATTTTTTCACTTAATACTCTACTAATAATCTTTAGTTATTAAATTATATATACATACATATATATTATGAGAGAAATATTTAGAAGGATTAAAACAAGTGAAAAATATTAAGAAAAAAATACCTCTATGAAAATAAAATCAGACCTACAGCCATAACTCACATTTTAGATTAGCATTCTTATTGAAGCTTTTCTTTTTGATTATTTTTGTTGTTTTTAATTAAGGCTAATTCTTCTCACGTACACAATTTATAAAGCTTCCTCAAAGGATGGTCACTAAGATTGGCAATGCTGCCTGTACTCACTTTAGGACACAAGGTGCACTGTATCAGGAGTCAAAGCCCAGGCTCCCTTCTGGGGTGTGTTTTTGTGGTTGATGGGCAGCTGTGGCAAGGACTGCATGTTCCAATCTCTCGTACATGCAGTTGTGGCTCTATGATAAGGTCTTGCCCATGGTATGGGCACCAAATTATCTAAATTTTTACTATAAGTGGGTGAGTCTTTGCCACCCTCTGTGCCTCCTTCAGCCAACTCAAGGGCCCTGCAGGATGCTGGAGCCACAAGATGGGAAGAGCTGCTGTTCGGAATCTGCACTTGGAGAAAGTTGCCTCCTGACCTTTACCTGGCCAAGAGCACACTTGATCTTATATGAACAAGAAACATATGTTCAGTTTGTTTAACTACTGGAATTTTGGGGTTTGGTTAATACAACAGATACGGTTATCATGACATAGTTGCGGGCCAAATTTATTTTAAGAAAGCAGTAGACGACACAGTGGTTGTTTCAAGTTTAGTTTTGAACTCTGATAATCAATGTTTACCGTACTGGATATAAACTCCTATCAATGAATTTTGTTGTTTTTCATGACACAGATTTCATGGTTGTTTTTTTTTAAAGATGACCAGTAAGGGGATCTTAACCCTTGACTTGGTGTTGTCAGCACCACGCTCTCCTAAGTGAGCCACGGGCCGGCCCACATTTCATGTTTTCACAATAAGGTCCGTGGCTCTGATTTAAACCTTATTCTGTAGGTTTTACTACATAGTTTGTATTTGCACAAATGAAGACCTCTGATTAAACCCTAATATTTGAGGAAAGTTCTATCTCCCTATGTTATTCTGTTGAAATGCATTCTGTATATATTAAGAGAATAAAAGGATTCAAGGAGGGTTGTTGAAAGGAAGAGTTGACACCAGTTGACGATCCACCGGAGAGAGCCCGTTTATTAGGCAGCACACACACATATATATAGGGCTTTAAGGGGAAAGCTGATTGGCTTAAAATACAATCCCTACTTAGCATACCACATGGGGTTTGGGGGGGGCTGATTGGTGTGTAATTCGCGCTGGCGGGAAGGAGAATACGGAAGAGAAGGGCAACCAGCGCCATGATGGGGTGTGGCCGAGAAGGGCTTATGTGATGGGGTGTGATCCCTTGGGGCATTTGGGTCCCTACAGTTGTCAGAAACATGATTTCTTGCTTTCTTTCCTTATTTGTTCAAAAGAATTTAGAATATGTTTATCATTGAATATATTTCAGAAACCTATTTCCTGATGTGTTTATGATTTTAAGATTACATGCAACTCTTAAGTAGTTTTTCATATTGCAGAAAAAAGAAACTACTAATAAATGTATCAAAGATATTTAAGAAAACAAAAAATTTTTGAGGTCAGCAAGTTACATAGAATATGATTTTTCTATTAATTATTATATTACTTGCTTTAATTTTTTATTGCAACATAATACTGCACTTTTTAAAAAAGGACTCAGGGCTGGGTGGTTAGCTCAGTTGGTTAGATCAGTTGGTTAGATCATGGTGTTATAACATCAAGGTCAAGGGTTTAGATCCCCATACCAGCCAACTGCCAGAAAAAAACAAAACAAAACTCAGTTGGTGAAAGGGATTCCATAGATAAAAGATTTTAATGTAGGAAGATATTTTCACTGAGTTCAACTATCTACTGATGTATATTTTACTCTTAGGAGATGTCTGTACCATGCCTTTTCCACTCTCAATCTTGCTCCTCCCTCCCCCACTCCTAACTACAAGTGACCCAATTCCATCCTTGCTACCTGATTTCCCAGAGGAATTCCCATATATCCTTCAAGAATAACAAAATATATCGGGGCCGGCCTGTGGCTCACTTGGGAGAGTGTGGTGCTCACAACACCAAGGCAAAGGGTGAAGATCCCCTTACCAGCCATCTTTATAAAAAAAATAACAAAATATATCATTTTAGTGAAGACAATGTGATCAGAGAAAGAAATAGAAATCACTCAACAGGCTCCAGAATCGTCTAGATCTCACAATTCTCAAAATCAACCAGCCTCTTTTGTTTGAGTCTAGTGCCCTGTAAGCAACACTTTGATAATTAATGTTATTTCTCTGGTGCCTAATTTTTGGTAGGTGTGCACCTGGCTACCCCTCAGGGTAAGTAACTGCTTCCAACATTTGGTTACTCTGGACAAGTGGACTGGTCGGATATTGGGTTTCTAACACTGAAAAAACAAATCCTGGCCTCTAAGAAACCATCACAATGCAGAAGTCATCGAAGTCCAGTTTAAGGCCGTCTTCCTTCAGCTTCCTGCAGAGAAGCTAACAGAGGTGAGCCGGGGAAGAATGGTGAGGTGCTGTATTACAGTCAGGGGAGCTGCTGGGTCTGATGTCACAGACGCTGTCACTGACTACGCAGAACCTTGGGAATTTATTTCATCTCTCCCAGCCTGTATTCCTATTTGTGAAGTGAAAATAAAAATATCTTTCTCTCAGTGTTTACATGAGTGTCATGAGATAAAGTAGGTGCAAACACTTCTTGTAGTGCCTGGTTCTTGATTAATTGTTAGTAAACGTTTCTTGAATGAAACAAACAAACAAACAAACAAACAACTCTATAGCTTACTTGGTTAGAGTGTGGTGCTGATAACACCGAGGTCAAGAGTTCAGATGTCGGCAGGCCTGTGGCTCACTCTGGAGAGTGTGGTGCTGATAACACCAAGGCCAAGGGTTTGGATCCCATATAGGGATGGCCAGTTAGTTTGCTGGTTGAGCGTGGTGCTGACAATACCAAGCAAGGGTAAAGATCCCCTTACTGGTCACCTTAAAAAAAAAAAAAAGTGAGGGAAAGAAAAGTCCCCGTGTATTGATTGGAATTAAAGTTATTAGCATAAATTCATAATGTCTATATATACATTTGTGTGTTAATTTAGTAGCTTTGTACACTAAAAGGGTATGGAGACAATGATACCTCAGTAGCAGCACAGTTAATGCTCAAATTTTGGTTTTTAAAGTTCATTCTCCACTCGAAGGAACCAAAAGGAACCTTTTTCCTCCTTGGAAAAAGGGTAAATTGAGCTCAAGATTGAGGCTGGGGTTGTAGAGGTAGAGATAACCCCCAACCTTTTTGGTAAACAATACCAGATACTTAGGACTTTCTGTTACCAGGTGCTTGAGACTTTCCGTCGCCAGAAGATTAGGACTTTCCACTGCCAGGGGGAAGGGACTTTCCAAAGAGCCCAAAGTTCACCCAGTTCCAGGAGGGGCCTAACCGCAAAAGGGGTGGGCTATTAGTCAATTCCCCAGTTCCTCGTCTGTGTACCACCCCACTGAAGGCCACCAATGAAATTAAAAGTCACCCCAGATGGCCAATAAGCTGTGTACAACTCACCCTGTTGCCAAAGCCCGCCTACCAAACTGTATAAAAAATGCTTGAGTTAAGAGCTCGGGGCCGCTTCTGTCCTGAAAACGGAGCGACCCCAGCATGCTCGAATAAAAACCTCTTGCTTGATTGCAGTGGTCTCAGTCTTGTGGTCTTTGTGAGGTGAGCCATCCTGGTGTGTGTGGGATTTGTGCATGGTGCATGGGTCTTACAGGGTAAGGAAAGTATGAGATGATATGGGGGGTGGGGGTGTTGATGGAAAGTAAGTACTTACAAATGTATAGGACCATGTCAAAAGGACATAGGAGACAGATTGAAGGAGCTCCCATTGGCCAGATTTGGGCCAGCTACATGAACACTAAATCTAAGTGTTGCTGTGAAGTTATTTTGTAGGTGTGATCAACGTCTAAAATCATTTGACTTTAAGGAAAGGAGATTATCCTTGATACCCTGGGTGGGCTGGATCCAATCAATTGAAAGGCTTCAAGAGCAAGATTGAAGTTGCCCTGGGGAAGAAGAAATTCTGCCTGTGGACTGTGGCTTTAGCCTGAGGGCTTTCAGACTGCCTTTCCCAATGGTTTGCTCCACAGATTGGATTTTGGACTTGCCCTGGCCAACCTCCATAAATGCATAAACCACAAAGTAATAACTCTCTTTATATGTAAATCTTACTGTCTCTGTATCTCTAGTGGAACCCTGACTGTTGCATCTGTTGAATGAAATAACCCAAGACACCATCCTGATAATAGATAATTATAATTATATGTGCATATACACAAGCACATATGAGGGTACTTCAAAAAGTTCATGGAAAGGGCCGGCCAGTGGCTCACTCGGGAGAGTGCGGTGCTGATAACACCAAGGCCCCGGGTTCGGATCCCATATACGGATGGCCGGTTCGCTCACTGGCTGAGCGTGGTGCTGACAACACCAAGTCAAGGGTTAAGATCCCCTTACCGGTCATCTTTTAAAAAAAAAAAAAAAAAAAAAAGTTCATGGAAAAATAGAATTAAAAGATAAACATCTGTCTATAAACTTTTTGAAATACCCTTGTACATAAGTCATATTAAGATTAATACATATACATCTACAATCATACATACATGGGAGAGACGGAAAAACATACTCTCCCAGAACACCAGCTTCACAATGTAAAATGAATGGTAGAATAGAAATCACTATTTTGCAAAACAACACAGGTAAAAAGAATACCTTGGTAATGGAGAAATTTGTTGGGTAGCACTTTGCGTGATTCTAGTTCACCCGTCAGTACTGGAAAATGGACATCATGTGCCTCCTGCTGTGATGCACCGAGAAAGACCGAACATACTTTCCTGCAGTGCTGTTAATGAAAACCTGAACCTCATCATAGGGAAAGAGGAAGAGAAAAAAAACATTTGGGGAAATTCCAGGAAACAAGTGACAAGTATTCTACCCAAAGGACAATGTCATGAAAGACAAAGATTGAAGCTGTTCTAGAAAACAGGAGACTAATGAAGATACAACTAAATGCAATGTGTGGTCCTGGTTTAGATCCAGGAGAGTGAGCAAAATTGCTACAAAAGGCACTGTTGGGTGAGTTGTTGCAATCTGAATACTAATAAAATATTGCTAAAGTTTGAACGTGTCTCCGAAGGGTTCATGTGTTAGAAACTTTTGCAACAGTGTTGAGGTGAAACCTTTGGGATCATGAGGGCTCTGTCCTCATGAATGGATTAATACATTCATGAATTAATGGTGTTAACCTAAACCGAGGGAGGCTCTCTAAAAGAACAAAGGGTTTAATTGGGAATATAACATTGCAATGGGAATAAGCATGCCATGGTAAACTATGTGCATATTCAGGAAAGTAAAGGAAGACAGAGAGTTTTAAAGGAAAAATAATAGAGGATTACCTAATGGTTTTGGATAAGTTTCCTTTACTATAAGTATCAATAACAAGGGTGATGCCAGTCTAAGGTTGGACAGACAGTTATCAGGCAGTTATCCTCACAGAAGTATTTTTTGTGTAAGATTGCGATGGCCTTTGTGCAAGGTTGTGGCTTTGCACAGTCCTTTGTGATCGTTCCTGTTATCAGGTATAAATTCATGAGAACCCCCTCTCCCCCCATGGCCTTTCTCTGGCTTTATTGTCCGGTTTTTTTTTTACTTTTAAAACACAAGTGACTCCATTTTGATTTTGAAAACTTTCATAATGGATTAATGGAGATTAATGGGTTATTGAGGGAGCAGGATAGTTACCACAAGAGTGGATCTATTATAAAAGCTGATTTGGGGCTGGCCCGTGGCTCACTTGGGAGAGTGTGCTGCTGACAACACCAAAGTCAAAGGATTAAGATCCTCTTACCAGTCATCTTTAAAAAAAAAAAAAAAAAGCCGATTTGGCTGTTTCTAGTGAGCCCTCTTGCCAGGTGATACCCTGCACTGCCTCAGGACTGTGCAGAGAGACACCACTAGCAAGAAGGCCCTCACCAGATGTGGCCCCTTGACCTTGGACTCATAGTCTCCAGAACTATAGGAAATAAGTTTTTTTTAAAAAAAAATTAAATAAATCACCCAGTCTCAGGTATTCAGTTATAACAACAGAAAACAGACTAAGATAAGTACTTTGTATTTTGTTGAGGTTTAAAAATAAGTTTCCTGGGGGGGGGGGGAAGAAGATATAACAACCACAATTATTTGAAGTTGATACAACAAGCAAACAGAAAGGACATTGTTGGGGGGGAGGGGGGGAGGGAGAAGGGAGGGAGGTTTTGGTGATGGGGAGCAATAATCAGCTACAATGTATATCGACAAAATAAAATTTAAAAAAAAAAAAAATAAAATAAATAAATAAATAAATTAAAAAAAAAAAAAAAAAAAGTTTCCTGGGCCGGCCCGTGGTTCACTCAGGAGAGTGCGGTGCTGATAACACCAAGGCCACGGGTTCGGATCCTATATAGGGATGGCTGGTTTGCTCACTGGCTGAGCGTGGTGCTGACAACACCAAGTCAAGAGTTGAGATCACGGGCCGGCCTGTGGCTCACTCGGGAGAGTGCGGTGCTGATAACACCAAGGCCACGGGTTCAGATCCCATATAGGGATGACCGGTTTGCTCACTGTGTGAGTGTGGTGCTGACAACACCAAGTCAAGGGTTAAGATCCCCTTACCGGTCATCTTTAAAAAAAAAAAAAAAGAGTTGAGATTACCTTACTGGTCATCTTTAAAAAAAATAAAAATAAATAAAAATAAAAATAAGTTTCCTGAATTTGATAATTCTTTTGTGGTTAGGTAAGAAAATACCCTCCTCCTGGGATAATACATGGAATTATAGAAGTCAGAGAGAACAGGGAGGAGGACCAGGTGAGTACGAGAGAAGACCAGAGCCTCAGAATGGGGAAAAGGCAGCCAGGGGTGGGGGTGCGGAGCTGAAAACCACGAGCGGGAGAGAGCAGGGCTTCCAGCAGGAGCAGTGACTCCAATGACTGCTGACAATGGCATGACCCAGGTGCAAGGACAAACTGAGCTCAGAACCACCACCAGGTGACCACCAGGGCCACTGAATGTCCTACTGTGCCCATCCCAGGCACCTGCTAAGTTTTGTTTGATTTGAGGAACTGTTGATGATTTATTACAATTTAACAAACTTGCCTGTTAAGGACACTTAATGCTACCAGGGGCTGGATGAGGGGCCTCAGATGAGGGGGTGTCAGAGGCACTTACTGGAAACAAATGGGGGAAAAGAGTCAGAGGAGGTGAGAGTGGAAGACAGGCACCTGGGATGGGAAGAGGTGAGAGAGACAGAAAAAGAGACAGAAAAAGACAGAAAAGGGAACTAGGAACCAACAGAAATAGAAGGGATTAAATAAGAGACATGGGGGTGAGTCGGGTCCAGCAGCACCTGCAGCAGCTGAAAGGGTCTGACTTGGCAGAGGGAGGGAGATCCCACTCCTCCCCCTCAGCCCCCGTGGTTACTGATAGGGTGTGTGTGTGGTGGGGGTGGGGGCAGAGAAAGGAGGTTCTGCCCCTTCCCAGGGGCCACCCTGAAAACATGTACTTCCCTCCCTGTCCCAGCTGCTGGGGTCCTTGTGGCTCCTCAATGTCATTCCTTCTTCGGCTGCCTCAGGTTCCCTCTTGCCCCAGCCTCTCCCCTGAACTCATGGGTCTTCCATGTCCTGTCTGGCCATTTCCTGCACTAAGTGGGGCACAGGGCAGGGGAGGAGAGGGTTTGCTGGAATATGAACTGGCAAAGATGGGATGGATGAGGGAAAGCCTGGGGCGAGCCCACCCCAGCCCCTTGTACTTGGGAGGGACAGATCAGCTTGACAGGGCAGCTTGTCAAGGGTGGCCAAAGGCACTCAGGGTAGGGCTTCAGAAAGCTTGTGTTCTGCAAAATCTTTGCATGCAATGTGGACCTGGGCAAGTCACCTGCCTCTGGTCCCACTTCCTCCTATTCCAGAAGAAATTAGACCTTTGCAACCTGGCTCATCCTTTGGTCTCCATTGCTCCCTTACCTCCTTCTTACTAATTATTTTTTCTTTGGCGGCTGGCCAGTATGGGGTCCAAACCCTTGACCTTGGTGTTATAACACCCTTTACCTCCTTTTTAACCCTCCTCCCCAACCCTGAGGTCTTTAGTCCATGTACCAGCACCAGTCTAACTATTAGCAAATGAGTGTGCGGGGGTGTGATGGTTAATTTTAGGAGTCAATTAAGAAATTAAGAAATACCCAGAATGAGGGTGTTTCCAGAAGAAATTAGCATGTGAGTCTGAGTGGACCAAGAAGGGAAGATCCACCCTCAGTATGGGTGGGTACCATCTAATCAGCTGGAGGCCAGGAGAGAACAAAAACAGGGAAGAGATGCACTGGTCTCTGTCTCTGGGAACTGGGATAAACTCTTCTCTTGCCCTGGATGTCAGAACTCCAGGCTCTCTGGCTTTTGGACTCCAGGACTCACAACAGCAGCCTCCTGGGTTTTCAGGCTTTTGACTCAGACTCAGAGTTACACCATCAGCTTCCCTGGTTCTGAGGCCTTCAGAATTGGACTGAGCCAGGCTACTGGCATCCCAGGGTCTCCAGCCTGCAGACAGCCTGTTGTGGGGCTTCTCATCCCCCATAGTGGCAGGAGCCAATTCCCCTAATACGTCCCCTCCATATATCTATATCTATAATCTATTGGAGAATCCTGACTGATATACCTAGTTTCAGTGCCCAGAGTGTGTAGGTGGCTCATCCACCCTCTTGTTTCCAGGAGCTGCAGCCTGGAGGATCTCAACACTGAGTTGGGGGCAGGCAGGCAGGAAAATCCTCCCCAGACTATAAGCAGGAACTGCAGCCCTACTCAGCACCTTCAGGCCCAACCAGGTGGGAAAGATGGCACTGTGGAGCATGTTCATGGTGTGTGGTCATGGGTGGCTGCAAAAGCCTGTGGTGGGCATGAATCTGCAACATGGTGGTCAAGAGCCACAGATGTAGGGAGGTCCTCGGGAGTCTCGCATGTGTGCAGGCCATGCGGGGTAATTGCGGATCCAGCACCACTGTGCACAAATTCCAGATAGCCTCCTGGTGACAGCTTTGTAGCCTCAAGCTGGAGAAAAATGTACTAACAGTGGCTACCACAGGATGCAGTTTTCATTGAATAAGCTTGTCTCCTGACTTCCAATCCTGCTGCAAGTTAGGGGCCAATTCCACCTCAATCCACAGATAACTTACAATGAATAAGCAGAGCCATGCATGGGAGGACCTTTGATTCTATTTCTCCATGAACTTTTTGAAGTGCTCTTGTACAGCACAACACTGAATGGCAAGCCTAAATGCACCCCTGCCACAAAAGCAGGAGGGTCCCAGGACACATACCTGTATGACCCAAGGAAGATTCCTTAGCGGTGCCACATGTTGGGTGCCTCAGGAAGCAGAGGCGGCCAAGGACACAGCCATTGAGACAGCCGAAGCCACCATCATCTCCCTGCCTTGCTTGTGTTCTAATGATGCCATCCTTTGCTGCACAGGGATAGGCAAATGGCCTCGCAGCCGAGGCAGCAGCAACCTGGGTCCCTAGATAGCACTGAGCAGGTCAGGAAGGGTTGCTGGACACGCTGTCCTACAGGTCACTGAAGGACATGAAGGGCAGCATGTCTTGAGTCCCAGTGCTGCTGCCCTGCTGGGTGCTCTGCCCTGTATTAGTCCATTTCTGTTCCTTATACCAAAATACCTGAAACTGGGTAATTTATAAACAAATGAAATTTATCTTACAGCTTTGGAGGCTGGGAAATTCAAAGTCCAGGGACCACATCTGTTGAGGGCATTCTTGGTGGTAGCTCTCTACAGGGTCCCATGGTGACCAGGGTGTTGTATGGCGAGAATGGGCTGAACAAGAGAGCTAGTCTTCTCACTTGCTTTCCTTTTAAAGCCATCAGAACCATGCCCGTTGCTCCATGAATTAGTCAATCCAATCACAAGAGTACAGTCCTCACAATCTAATCACCTCCCAAAGGCCCCACCTTTCAAATACCATAACTGGATTTCCTACCCTCTTAATACTGTTACAGTGGGGGATTAAGTTTCCAATACATGAACATTTGGGGGACACTTTTTTTTTTTTTTTTTAAAAGATGACCGGTAAGGGGATCTCAACCCTTGGCTTGGTGTTGTCAGCACCACGCTCAGCCAGTGAGCAAACCGGCCATCCCTATATAGGATCCGAACCCGTGGCCTTGGTGTTATCAGCACCGCACTCTACCGAGTGAGCCACGGGCCGGCCTGGGGGACATATTTGACCCATAGCAGCCTCCCACTACCCACCATCCACCTGCAGCTGCTCTGTTTTGGGCTTTTGGTCAAACAGAAAATGACATCAATATAAGAAACATCTTATTATTTATTGGTCAAGAAGAAAAGTATTCTCCTAAAAATATTATAAAAATATATTTTATCAATTACTAATATAATATTGGTAAGAGTGAAATAATTTGTTTTTACTCAAAATTAAATTTCTATTCATCAATACTTTAATAGTACAACATAATTAATATGTTGACAAAATATAATTATTTTATTAGTAATTTTATAATCATGAATATCAATGTGAGCCTAGCTGATATAATGTTAAGAAAACTGGAATTTACAATATGTTTACAAGCAGAACGTTCAAATATAATTCAAGATCAATATTTTTATTTATTATTCTATCATTAAAATTGTAACTATTATATCATTTAAAGTTATCCTTCCAGTTAGATGCTTTAACATCATTCTGATACTCCAAAGTCTTCATGCTTCTTTTTCTCTTGACTTCCAGACTTGATATCAATCCACATACCACTGAATCCTGCTGTTCTAAAATCTGAGGCCTCTTGCTGCATGAGAACTGCAGGAAGAAATGTTAGTAGATTTTGGGCTGGCCTGTGGCTCACTCGGGAGAGTGCAGTGCTGATAACACCAAGGCCATGGGTTCGGATCCCATATAGGGATGGCCGGTTTGCTCACTGGCTGAGAGTGGTGCTGACAACACCAAGCCAAGGGTTGAGATCCCCTTAAAGGCCATCTTTTAAAAAAAAAAAAAAAAAAGAAATGTAAGTAGGTTTTAATATCAATTACATTTTATTTCTAATATTTAAATCAAAAAGTTCAAAATAAAATGTAAACACCCCAATATTATAAATTTTATTAAATACAATGGAAATAGGTACATATGAAATATATTTCTTTTCATTTAATCTTGGGATCCTTTTCAGAACTCTTTCATATGTGTATGATTATGACACACCAGCAACAATCACTAAATGGGTTAAGCTGCTATGGCTGAGATGCTAATGACCTGGGAGATAATATGACATCCTGGGTAAACATTACTTGGTTTAAGCTAAAACCAAGAAAACTTGACATAAGCAGTCAGAACCTTCATAACAGTATTTAAACCTTAAGATTTCCTTTACTAGCAACTTTTATGTCATATCACATCTTTCTACCTCTGAATTTGCATCTGTCATAGCACACAATTCACTATTCACTGTTGAGAAATAATCTAGCTTAGAACTTTATATTCCTTAGAATAAACTATATATGTACATGAATATATATACATATATATTTATTTATAGAACACTTATAATCTTACATATCCTGATAATAAATATTTTTCTGTTATTTTGTCAAAGAAAGATACTGCCTGCCTTTCTGAAACCTGAAATTATGCTATATAGCTTTTAATTTATTATGGAATGTGTATTCATTTACTACATGCCTCTCCCCTCCTGAAATCCAGTTCTAAGACATCCCTAATTTGAATTAACATTATATGAACATTCATAAACTTATACCTACTGTATCAAGAGGAATGAAAACTGAAGCTATAAAGAAAGACATAACTGCAAACAGGATGTAGTGGGTTAAATTGTGTCCTGACAAAACTCACTGAAGCTTAAACTGTGTCCCCAAGTTTTATGTATTAGAAACTTAGCCCCCACTGTGACTGTTAAGAGGGTGGGAAATCCTTTTATGGTAATTGAAAGGTAGAGCCTTGAATAGGTGATTGGATTGTAGGACTGTGCAGTAGTGAAAGGATTAAAAACGGATGTCAGGGGTGTGGACAGACAGAGGAGAGTCTGTCTCTCCACTCTCTCTGCTTCTACCATCTTGCAATGTGAGACCCCTGGGTCACTGTTGCCACCACCAGATGGACTTTGGATTTCCCAGCCTCAGAAACTGTAAGCAATAAATTTCATTTTCTTTAAAAATCACCCAGTTTCTAGTATTTTGTTATAAGCAACTAAAATGGACTAATACACAGGATAAAAAGGAGATTGGTGGACAGAGTGTTCAAAATGGCGTGCTGAGAACCAGATCTTTGCTGGGAGATAATTTGCCTGGGCCTGTGTTGGGCTTTTCCTGGACACCTGCATTCTCATTTGCTGAACTGTGCACCCTAAAAGGCTGGTTCTGAGAGACATTAATCAGGATTATGGTGAGTTTGCAGGGTGTGGGAGGTATGGATTAAGATTAGGGTGACATAGGAAAAAAATTTGTGAAACTGGGTTGCCTCTGGAGGAAGGCGCCCACTCTGTATTGGTAATCTCGGTGCAGAGCTTGGTTCTGAGGCTAAAGGATGAAGGTGGTCGAATCCACAGGGGCAGGTCTTCCTCAGAGCTGTTTTACACTAAACATGTAATGAATATTGAAAGAAGTGATGGTTGTTCTATAAAAATTTACACATTTTCTTTTTAAACAAAAACTAATTTAGTTAATCATACTAGTCGTATAGCTAGAGTCAGTTCAGCTCTTGGCACACAGACATAAACTTTGTGTTTTAAATCTCTCTAGTTGCAAGACTGCTTATGATAAACTCTCTAGTTATGGTTCTTTTTTTTTTTTTTTTTTTTTTTTTGTCGTTTTTTCGTGACCGGCACTCAGCCATTGAGTGCACTGGTCAGTCCTATATAGGATCCGAACCCGCGGCGGGAGTGTCGCCACGCTCCCAGCGCAGCACTCTACCAAGTGCGCCACAGGCTCGGCCCTCTAGTTATGGTTCTTAATAAGCATCCATAACCAAAACAACATCCTACACAGTCTAGAAACAGAAGGAAAGGAAACAAGTCATCCACCAGTCACTTCTAAACAAGATCCATTTATGAAACACAATCTTAGAAATTATAATTCTATCAAGATTCAATTTTAGCAATATTTGAACAAATGTGTAGTTACTTAGCAACAGTAGTGAAAACAATAGCAAGAAAATCCAAAATTAAATCAGAAAAGAGACAAAATATTCTTGTTTCTGGATTATATAGTAATGACAAAAAATTCTTTTCTTTTTTTGTGGCTGGCCAGTACGGGGTTCCGAACCTTTGATGGTCTTATCAACACTGTGCTCTAACCAATTGAGCTAACGGGCCAGCCCTTGACAAAGATATTGCCTTTGCACTATCTGGAAATCAAATAATATGTAAAAAATTACTAATATAATCCATACTTAACGTACTCTTATAAAATACTCTCATTGTCATGAGACAAACAAGGTTGTGGGCATCATAATCCTATTAATTCTCTTTTTGAGATATTGTACGATCCTTTAAATAATAGCAATGGAAGCAAAGAGAAACAAATCAAAATTATTTCAGAAGAAATACAAATTCTTGCCGTGTTGCATTTCTGATTCTTTCAGTAGACTTGTTAACAAGAACACAGATACTGTCATTACATTACCTACGAGTAGAATACCATGGAAGCAGTTATGAGTCACACTGAATAATCTACAGTTATAGAGCATTATCTAAGAGTTAACAATCCCATCAAGTTCCCACAAAGAGGGCCGGCCCGTGGCTCACTCGGGAGAGTGCGGTGCTGATAACACCAAGGCCCCGGGTTCGGATCCCATATACGGATGGCCGGTTCGCTCACTGGCTGAGCGTGGTGCTGACAACACCAAGTCAAGGGTTAAGATCCCCTTACCGGTCATCTTTGAAAAAAAAAAAAAAAAAAAGTTCCCACAAAGAGCAGTGAGGGGTCTCTGTAAAGTTCTGCAGGTCACCAACAGCCAGGAATGATGCAGAAACGTTGCTGCACTCCAAGCACGAGAAGAGACTCAGACTCAAACAGTGGCGATAGCAGCATGCCCAGAGAAGTGCAGTTGTGGAGGAAACTCTCCCTGAGTTTCATCTGTTGTTATTTCAGAGAGGTTCCCAAATATTTATCCCTAATACTATTACCTAAGGTATCCCTCACATTTATTTCAATACTAAGCTCCACAATGTTTTGTCAATTTACAGAGAGTATTGCCTTAAGGTGTAATCGGGATCGCATGTATTAGTGACTTCCTTGGCATTTCTTTTTTTTTTTTTAATT
Organism: Cynocephalus volans; assembly: GCF_027409185.1. Taxonomy (NCBI): domain Eukaryota; kingdom Metazoa; phylum Chordata; class Mammalia; order Dermoptera; family Cynocephalidae; genus Cynocephalus; species Cynocephalus volans. The sequence continues at coordinate 125,264,550 of NC_084469.1, read as the reverse complement.
GAAACATAGTTGATTGTACATATCTGTGGGGTACAGAGTTGAATATCAATACCGGTGTGCAACATGTGATGCTCAAATCAGAAAGCATTTCTTTGTCATTCACAGTGAGCCAGAAATGCCCTCTATCCACCGTTGGTTTCCCTCACCCCAGGGCCTGCTCTTGCTGTCCGACACTCAAGGCTTTCTGCTGAGCCTCTCTTCTATCATGTCCCTGATGATGTTTGGAACTGTCCCTGAATGGGATGCTCATATGCTTCCAACCAACACGCACTTGGCCCTGGCTGATGCTTATTCACAATCGCTGTGTCCCCACTTCCTGAGCGAATGATGCTAACCATTTTCCTCCAAGAGGTCCTCATACTCTCAACATTTGAAGCAGTCAACAAGGCAAACACAACAGAAACACAGTTTTTCAGAGAGAGGAGAGAGAGAATGGAATTTGGGGGTAGAGGTCCTGGACTCAGTGCCAGGTGTGTTATTAACTTAGTTTGTGATGATAACAACTAGCATAGAGGATTGGTCATGTGCCAAGAGCTTTACATAAATTCATCCCATTTAACCTGCACAACAACCCTCATCTCTTAGAGTTGAGGGTTGGAGTTGAGGAAGTTGAGAGAATGTGCCTCTTCCTTGTGCACCAAAGCACCCAAGCTTTTTGCTGCCCATGGTTCAGCAGTCCAGTGGCCACCCTACCCATGTCTCTTTTCTTAATCATTTTATTCCTCTTTTCCCAAAACCTTGGGATTCTGGGCCATTTCCATGACCTCCATTAATGTAGAGACTTAGAACTTACTTTCAGGGGTTGAGACAACAAAGGGGCTGGCCCAGAACCCACGTGGGAGGGTGGAGCAGTTTCCGAGGCAAAGCCTGGGTGCCTCCGGGAAAGTGCAGGCAGTGGCGAACGCCAGCGCCTAAAGAAGCCTTCAAGGAAGAACCCACAGAAGTGTGGATCTTGCACTGGGAGGCCCAGAACAACCTCACTCTAATGTTTGGGCCGGTCCGAGATCTCAGAGGTCTTCCCACTGAATTCACTTGTTCATTTCTTGCTCAATTCCCCAAATCCTTACTGAGTGCCTGTCATGTGCTAGACAGGAGGGCTCAGAGGTGGCTAAGATAAACTCTGTTCCTTAACAACCCTGACAACTCAGAGGGTAATTCAGACAACACCAGGGGAACAAAGATGGAAATAAAATGACTTTGGAGAGGATGAGTGCTGTAAGGCCATAAATAGAGTGCAGGAGTGGAGAGGCACGCAGGAAGCAGTCACTAGCCTGCGGTGGCGAAGAAAGAGCCCTTTGCGAAGACAAGAGCAGAGCTGGGATCTAAATGAAAGGGACAGCCACTCACCCACCTGACAAAAGGCGTTCTTGGCAGAGGAAATAGACAGTGCAAGGCTCTGAGAAAAAATTGTCCTGGGTGTGGTAACAGAACATCAGGAAGCCCTTCCCTGATGGAAGCTGTCCATGGTCACGAGATCCAGCTGTGACTCGCATGGCCAAGCAGTGGCTGAGAATAGAAGTGGCAACCTGGGAGGGGTGAGGGTCGACAGCTTGGCCACTGAGGTCCTTTTCAACCCCAAGTTCAGAGTTATGCTGGGGACAGGAGATAGACACAGAGCAGAGAAGCCAATCTGAGTCCTCAAAAATCTCTGTTATGGTCATATTCTTGTCTTGGGCTGGCTCTGGTGAAGAGTGCTGGGTTGGACCTGTGAACTCAGTTGGGGCCCACCTGGGGCACCTTTCAGAGTTAAGATGAAGGTTGACTCCTAGGGATTATCCCAGGGAGTTTAGCTTGAGGAGATTAAGAAATCTTATAGCTTCAGTGTTGAACCTGAGTTCAGATTCCCTCACACTCATCCTGAGGACTTCATTTCTTCTATGCTGAACTTCACTGAAATGTGTTCCTTGAATGGATGGTTCTGGGTGATGAAGAAAATAACCAAAATGAAGCAGGTTTTCCAAAACTCACCGCCTTGTGACAAGTCTCATGAACTTGGTGTTGACATCTTGTTCTTAAGATAAACAATATACATGGCTAGAAACACAGATTTATTGATTAATATGTAACTTCTGGTTCTTTTTTTTTTTTTTTTTTTAAAGATGACTGGTAAGGGGATCTCAACCCTTGGCTTGGTGTTGTCAGCACCACGCTCAGCCAGTGAGCAAACCGGCCATCCCTATATAGGATCCGAACCCGTGGCCTTGGTGTTATCAGCACCACACTCTCCCGAGTGAGCCACGGGCTGGCCCCCCCTTTTTTTTTTTTTTTTTTTGTCTTTTTCAGGACTGGCACTCAGCCAGTGAGCGCACTGGCCAGTCCTATATAGGATCCGAACCCGTGGCCTTGGTGTTATCAGCACCGCATTCTACCGAGTGAGCCACGGGCCGGCCTAACTTGCTGGTTCTGAATAAGTCATTTAGATATTGTTAAGAATAGCTGAAGCATGAAGATTCTGCTTCAGGTTGCACGTAGATGCTTTTAGCTCCCATGTTGTAATCAGTAAGTAATGGTTGTGATTCTTTTTTTAAAAAAATTGAAACGTATTGCACGTATTTGTGGGGTACAGAGCTATATTTCAACACATGTACACAATGTGTGATGAGAACATTCATCATTGCAAAACTTAATAGATTATTTCTTTGTGAAGAGGACATTCAATCTCCTCTCTTCTAGCCACTTGATAACATGCAGTAGATTATTATTAATCACAGATACCCAGCTGGACTGTATGCCAGTAGGAGTTATTCCTATCTAGCTGTTTTTCATTCATTAACCAACCTCTCACTATCTGCCCTCCCCCTCCCCCTTTCCCACCTCTAGCAACCACAGTTCTGTTCTCTCCTTCTGAAAGTTCAACGTGTTATTATTATTTGCTTGTCTATTTATTTGTTTATAGTTCCACTTATAAGTGAGAACATGTGGTATTTTGCTTTCTGTGCCTCGTTTATTTCACTTTATTTAATTTTCTCCAAGCTCATCCATGTTGCTGTGAATGGCAGAATTTCATTCTTTTTTATGGCTGAGTAGTATTCTATTGTGTATATACACCACATTTTCCTTATCCAGTCATCCATGGATGGACATTTAGGTTGGTTCCAACTATTGCCTATTGTAAATAGAGCTGCTATAAACATGGGAGTGCAGGTATCCCTTCGACTTGATGGTTTCCATTCCTTTAGGTATATACCCAGCAGTGGGATTGCTGGATCACATGGTAGATCTATCTGTAGTTGTTTGAGGAAACTTCATACTATTTTCCATAATTACTGTACTAATTTACAATCCCACCAACAGTGTAGGAGGGGTCCCCTTTCTCCACATCCTCACCAGCATTTGTTATTTTCTGTCTTTTTGATAATAGCCAGTCTTATTGGGGTGAGATGGTATCTCAATATGGTTTTGTTTTGCGCATCTCTTTTTTTTTTTTTTTTAAAGATGACCGGTAAGGGGATCTTACCCCTTGACTTGGTGTTGTCAGCACCACACTCTCCAAAGTGAGCAAACCGGCCATCCCTATATGGGATCCGAATCTGTGGCCTTGGTGTTATCAGCACCACACTCTCCCGAGTGAGCCACAGGCCGGCCCCCACAATATTATTTTTTTAACCAAAGACTATTTAAACATTTTAGTGTTGTCACTAGAGTAAATTCAGCTCTTGTTAACGCCGCAGTAAACTTGGGGTTACAAATCTTTCTAGTTTTGAGACCACTCATAAAATTCTCTCTAGTGTTCTTGTTGTGGGGTCTTATTAAACAGAACTAACCAAATTACTGTCTTTACTTAAATACTGGCAATGATAGATAACAGAAGAGACAAAAAAAAAAAAAACAACTAAATTATTTTAGAAAAAAGACAAAATAAAATCCTTTCTGTTTTTAGACTATTTTAGTGGACTTGTTAGCAATCACAAAATACTATCAGTATCCGAGTGTACTTCAAAAAGTTCATGGAAAGATTTGTATTATCTTTCAATTCTATTTTTACATGAACTTTCTGAGGTACCCTCATGTTACCTACAAACAGAATAATATGGAAGCATAGATAAGTGTCACATTGAAATAATCTACAGTTGTAAAGCATTATCTAAGAATTTCAATTCTGTCAAAATCCCACACAGAGCAGGGAGCTGTCTCTGTGAAATTCTGCAGGACTCCTGAGGCCAGATGTGGGACAGAAACACTACTGTACCCTGAACATGAAAAAGAGGCTCAGACTCACATGCTGGCACCAAATGGTACTCAAACGATGGTGACATGAGTTACTGGATTTGAGCATTCACTGTGTTTCAGTTGTTATTACAGGGCAGCCCCAAATGTCTCTTTATTTCCAATATTACCTCAGTTATACTCTTCCATTTATTCTGACAGTGACCTCCATGTTTTGCCAACATCCACAAAGTATTCCCTTGGGGCTGTAATTGGCGTTGCATGAATGAGTGACTTTCTCAGTATTTCTTTATCACTCTCAGTGAGCCCATAATGCTCCACCCTTGGTTTCCCTGAGCCCTAGGGGCTGTTCTGGCTGTATGGTACTCAAGACTTCAGGCTGAGCTCAACTCTCCCCTGTGCCCACTGGTATTTGGATCTGCCCCTTGAAAGGTGTGCTCCATGCTGCCAACCTGAACACACCTGGCCAAGCAAATGCATGTTCACAATCACGGGGGAGCCTCCTCCTGAGCGAATGATGTGATCCTCATATTTTCAACACTTTCAAACTGTGTATAAGGTAAACAGCGTAAACACAGGCAGTTTTTCAGGGAGTGGAATGTGAATGGGATTTGGGGGCAGAGGTCCCATTTTCAATGCCAGATTTACCATTACCTTAAAATGTGATGATAAAAACAGCAACTTACGATGGAGGTTTACCATGTGCTAAGAGTTTAAAAATCTCATTTAACCTGTACAATCTTTATTTATTTTGGAGATGAGAAAGTCAAAGGACCCAAATGTTAAGTAACATGACGAAAATACACAGGTAGGAAGGTGCAGAAATGAGACTAGTCCCCAAGCAGTCTGGCTTTAGACCCTCAGCTGTCAACCACTCCTCCAGATTGATTTGGAGCTTGTTTGAAAGTCAGTTTCTTCATGTCTGACTGTAATCCCTCTAGTAATGATTGGACGTATGGGAAGATAAATGGGATAAACAAAAACGTTGTGTAGAATTTATATGGCGCTCTGTGCCTCATGAGTTGTGTTCCTTGCCCCACAAGCATTTGTTAACACGATCAGGGAAGAGCTGATAGGAGCTGGTGCAGGGCTGCCTCCTCACGAGGCATTATCCATGCCAGTCAAACCACCAGGTCCCAAGGTCCAGCGGGTTTTCCTTAAACACAAAAGCAAAAAAGCTTTTTCTATTCAAAACTGTGGTTTAGAAGGCAATTTGCTACTCTACTACCATTTGTCTTTTCTTAGGCATCTTCTTTTTTTTATTGGTTATGAATATTCATGAGATACAAAGCTGATCGTCACCCCTTGGCCCCAAGATGTGAAGGCCAGATTCATACTGGCAGCATACCCATTACCACAAATAGCATTTGTACCCCGTGTCCCCCATCCAATTAACCCCAACCTCCCTCCCCTTCCCCCTTTACCACCCACTCCACTTTGTAGCCCAAGGAATGTTCTCTCCCTCTGCAAGTCCAATGCACTACTATGGTCTTTCTTTCCTTCCTTCCTTTCTCTCTTAGCTCCCACATATGAGTGAGCACATGCGGTATTTATCCCTCTGTGCTTTGCTTATTTCACTCAACATAAGTTTCTCCAGGCTCATTCATGTTGTTGCAGATGGGAGAATTTCATTCTTTTAAAAAAGAATGAGGCTGAGTAGTATTCCATGGTGTATATATACCACATCTTCTTCCTCTTTGTCTGCAACTGGCTTCCATCTCCTTGAGCCCATTAATATGGACCCACGGAGACGGGAATGTGTACCTACCTGGGGCACCTTTCGGAGTTAAGGTTAAGGTTGTCTGTTAGTGAATGGCCCGGAGAGTATAGGTTGAGGAAAGTGGAGCAGCTTGTGTCCTCGGGGCTTAATTTAAATATGGATTCCCTCTTAGACAGCCCAAAGACTGTTTCATCTCCGTCCACCTTTGCTGCAGTGCTCCACAAGAGGCTGGATCTGAGAGGTGGTAATCAGGGTCATGGTGGAGGGAGGGCAAAAAGGTGGCAAAAAGGTGGCTTAAGAAAACAAGGATGGGATGCTGTGTGGCTTCTGGAGGAAACTCCCTCCCTGAGCTGCTGATCCATGCCCAGAGCTCTGTTCTAACTAAGGCTGAAGGATAAGGACTCTGTGGCAGAGTCCGCAGGGACACGTTTCCTGGGAGTCATTAACACACAACCAGGCATGGCTAATGCAAAGAAAGGGATGTTTGGCCATGTAAGATGTTTCACAACCTACTTTTTCTTAAATCTGAAATTGGTATTGTTAAACACATTAGTGTTATAACCAGAGTAAATTCAGCTCTTAGTCCACTGAAGTAAACTTTGTGTTTCAAATTTTCTAGTTGTGAGACCACACAGGTAAAACTCTCTAGAGTTCTTGTAATGGGGCCTTAATAAACGGCCACAACCAAAGTACTGTCCTTCTGCTGTCTAGAAATCGAGGGAAAGGAGATAGTGCAGTCAGGAATTTCACTTTCAAATAGGATTTGTGAAACACTGTCCTAAGAGGACCAGCCTGTGGCTCATTCGGGAGAGTGTGGTGCTAATAATACCAAGGCCACGGGTTCGGATCCCTATACAGGGATGGCCGGTTAGCTCACTGGGTGAGTGTGGTGCTGACAACACCAGATCCAGGGTTAAGATCCCCTTACCAGTCAAATTAAAAAAAAAAAAAAAAAAAAAGAAAGAAACACTGTCCTAAGAGTTATAATTTTATCACTCTCCTGTTGAACAATTGTATAATCACTAACTACAGCACTGAAACCAAATAAGAGAAAATTCCAAATTACTTCAGAAGGGAGATGGAATATTGCTGTTTCTGGATGAGTAGAAGAGGCTTACTAAACAGCAATAACTATGGCACATACATATGGAATACTCCCCAGCAATGAAAAGGAATGAAGTATTCATACATGAGATAACTTGGAAGGATTTCCATGGAATTATGCTGAGAAAAAACAAAAAGTCAATATCAAAATATTAATTATTGCAATGATTTCATCTATTATAACATGTTTGGAATGACAACAATTTAGAAATGGTTGACAGGTTGCCAAGGGTTAGGGACAAGGGATCAGAGTTGGGGGAAGCAAGGTGGGTATGGAGAGGTCCCCAAACCAGAAGAGACAGGATAAGTCAATTTGGTCTATTGAATGTGGGGCTTGTGAACTGAAATTAAGTTCACTGTTGAGGCAAAAGAATTTTGGAGAAGTTTTTTAGGAACCAAATGTGAGGATCAACCTGGGAAACACAGACCAACAGGGTTGGAAAATGCTCTGAAGTCTTTTACAAGCTCACAGGAATTTATAGGAAAGTTTGTATCGGGTGGGGGATGCCTCCTTCCAGAGTTGTCCCATTTTTTTTTTTTTTTTTTTTAAAGATGACCAGTAAGGGGATCTTAACCCTTGGCTTGGTATTGTCAGCACCTCACTCAGCCAGTGAGCGAACCAGCCATCCCTATATAGGATCTGAACCCGTGGCCTTGGTGTTATCAGCACCGCACTCTCCCGAGTGAGCCACAGGCCGGCCCTCAGAGTTGTCCCATTTTTATTGGTGGGTAAAAATATTGAAGTTATAATTATTGATTACAAGTTATATCAAAAAGCTGAAAATGTCTACGTGCATTATCAAGAGCATTTTCCATGCTTTTGGACTTTTCTTTGTCAGCAAGTTATACGTTAGTTATTGAATCACAATCTAAACCACATGCTATTTTTACCTATGGAAAAAGATGTCAACACTGAGATCATGAGAATCAACCCAAGGCGAGGTTGTCTCTGTCATCAGGCTGATAGGACAAGCAGCCCCAGGGGAGGCTGGAAAGTCAAGGAGAGGCTGAGCAGAAAAGGAGGATCCTGGGTTCTGTGAGGAGCCTGGACTTCATTCTGAAGCTGACGAGGACATGGGGAAATTGGGGGCAGAGTCTGGGTACTTCTCAACTCTGGGCTCTGCTCCTACTCCTCAGCCCACCCTGACATTCCCCTTTCCTTCAGACCCAGCCCTGCACCTTCAGGGGCCCCTGGTTTCCCCTGGACAAGCCCCCATGAGCAAAGAGCCCAGGACCAAATGTCAGAAGCCCAGAGTATCACTGGACAGTACCTGCTGCCCACAGTCTTGTGCAGGTGATTGAACTTAGTTATGCTCTTTGGTGTCTCAGACATAAACCTAAGTCTATGTATGTGTCTCTTAGTACATTTATTTATCTCTACTTATGTAGTTGGTACATCCCTGCCCTATGTAAGTTTCTTTGAATCCACATATAACACTATCCTTCTCTCCCTCTCTCTCTCTCTCGTTCCCCTCTCCACCCATCCATCTGTCCATCCATCCATCCATCCATCCATCCTTCCATGTGTAGCTATTGATATATTGTTCTATAGTCATCCATATCCCTGAATTAGCCATTGAATTCTGTTTTGTTTACTCAGAGAACCATAGACATACCACCCTCCCTATGCTCCCCAGACCCCATGACTCCCACGAAAAGTGTCTGGTGTCCTCACACGATTGGGGACCAGTCACAGAAAGAAACTCCTCCCAACAGCGTTTTTCTAAAGGGTCAGTGGCACAATGTAGGGGATGGGGGCTTCAGGCCTCAGTAGGAATGAAGGATCTGGGATCACAGCCAGGACCCCTCACAAGATGGGTCACAAAGTCGAGCTCTCTTGCCATCTTCTGGGCCTGTTGTCTCCACATTCATCAACTACACACAGGAATGTCTTTATATAGGATTCAGCTTTGTTTGCATTCAGGGGTTTGTCACAACACTTAAACCAGACCTCTGATCTGGTGGCCTGGTAGGACTGACCTGGTTCTGGGCAGGGGATGTGGAAATCCATGTGAATTTGGATCTCCTGCACCCAGTAGCCTAGCCAAGGATCAGTGACCCTGCACTGAGGGCACAATGCCCCTGTTGCTCCAAAAATACACTGTGAGCATGAGTGCCATGAAAACTTGTCTGATTCACACTCGCATCCATTCTAGAGATGAGGATATGGAGGCCCTGGCCATGTGGCCATGGAAGCCGAGGTGGAAGTGGGACTCCACCCTGTACTGCACTGGAGGATGCTGGTGGTGGGAGTGAGGTTGCTCCAGTGCAGTCTGTGCATGAATGGGGCAGGGAAGGGCTTTTTCAGGGTCCCAGACTGGTGGGGACATCCCTGCCAGCCCTTGCTAGATGTTTTGACTTCGGATGCTGCATACGGTACTTCACTGGAGACTTTTTTTTTTAGCAATGCAAAATACATATGGATAAAGTCAAACTTATTGAATTAAAAAAAAATACTTTGTGCTCTTTGTGTTGCATTTAAAAAACCTCTGTCAACCCCAAGGTCACTAAGATTTTCTCTTACATTTTCTCCTAGACATTTATAGATTTAACTTCTAAAATTAGTCTATGATAGAATTTGAGTTTATTTTTGTATATGGTGTGAGGTAAGGGCCAAGATTTATACATATATTTTATTGTTGCAGTACCTTTTGTTGAAAAGATTATCCTTTCCCTATCAAATAGCCTTGGTGGAAAATCAACAAAACCATACATATATGTATGAGTATATTTCTGCACTCACTATTCTATTCCACTGATCTATTTGTCTTTCTTTATACCACTGCACTGTCTTAGTCATTGAAGCTTTATATTAAGTCTTGAAATCAGATAGTTTAAGTCCTCCAACTTTGTTCTTCCTGTTCAAAGTTGTCTGGGTATTATTCCTGTCCTCTACCCACTAGATTTCAGTAGCACACTCCCTCACCACGAAAATCAAACTGTCTGCAGATGTTGCCAAATGTCCCCTGTGGGGAAAATCACTCCAGATGAATACCACTGTTCTATATCCCTTGCATGTCCATATAAATTTTATAATCATCTTGACAATTTCTTCTTCTTCTTCTCCTCCTCCCCCCTCCCCTCTCCTTCTTTACCCCTCCCCCACCCCCTCCTTTTTTGATATAAAAGACTTTATTTTCTTTCTCCAGGTAGGACGGCTACAAAGTTAGAAATTTTACCAAGGTCTAACAATAACCTCTGATTCTTACTAATGGGCACAACCTTTTAAACTCTGGATTGGGACTGTCTTTCTGGGACTAGCTCAGCTGGAATGAAGTTTGTACTCTAACTCCACAGCTGAGGAGTTTTCTGTTACAGGACAGACCAAATCAAGTCAAGGAAAGATCAGACCGAGATCCACGCGTGGTGACGCTGATGGCTCCTGACCAATCCTTTCCTGCACCCGGATTCATCCAGGTCCATTCAATGCCTGGTTTCTACCAACAGCGAACCCTACAGGTCAGGAGATGGAAGGTTGTAGATGTCTTCATGGGGTTCCCTTAGAGGCCCAGAGCTTCCCCCCTCCTCCAACATCCATTGTGTACCCTCTGGCCGTGCTAACCACATACAAACTGGGGTTCCTGGAGCTGGATGACATCCCGTGAGGCATACTTGAACACAGAAGCACTGCAGATGCAAAGCCATCTTGTCAATTTGTTAAAAAACAAAGACAAAAAAACCTACTGGGATTTTTATTGAGATTGTATTGAAACTACTCATTGTTTTACTTGGAAGTTTATCATTTTTATTGATCTTCTTAAAGAGCCAGCTTTTGCTTTTATTTATTTCTTTAATGCTTTTCTGTTTTTTTCCCCCCACTGATTTCTGTTCTTAGTATTCTCTTTTCCTTTCCTGTGCTTACTTTGGGTTTCTCTTACTCTTCATTTTCTAGTTTTTCAAGGTGCAATGTGAGTTGATTGATGTGAGATCTTTCCTCTCCATTATCTTCTTGCTTGCATTACTTCCAATGTTAAGTGAGATGTTAATCATATTTTTGTTTCTCTGTATGTAATGTGTCCTTTTTCCAGGCTGCCTTTTTTTTTTTTTTTTTTTAAAGATGACCGGTAAGGGGATCTTAACCCTTAACTTGGTGTTGTCAGCACCACACTCTCCCATGTGAGCTAACCGGCCATCCCTATATAGGGATCCGAACCCGTGGCCTTGGTGTTATCAGCACCACACTCTCCCGAGTGAGCCACGGGCCAGCCCTTCCAGGCTGCTTTTTTTTTTTTTTTTTTTCCCCGCGACCGGCACTCAGCCAGTGAGTGCACCGGTCAGTCCTATATAGGATCCGAACCCGTGGCGGGAGTGTCGCCGCGCTGCCAGCGCAGCACTCTACCAAGTGTGCCACGGCTCGGCCCCCAGGCTGCTTTTAAGATTTCAATCCTATCTCTGGTTTTAAGAGTTTGATTCTGATTTGTCTTTTGTGTAGTATTCATAATAATACTAACACTAATATAACATTCTAATATGTGTTAATGCTACAAAACCCCTCATAGTACTTCTTTCAGTGCATGCTACAACTTGTGATATGGTGTTTTCATTTTCATTTAATTTGAAATACTTTCTAATTTCCCTTTCAACTTTTCTCTGACTTACTGTTTATTCAGAAGTGTGTTTAGTTTCCAAATATGTGGGGATCTTTTAGTTATCGATTTCTAACTTAATTCCATTGTTGTCAGCGAATATACTTTGTGTGAATTAAACCCCTTCCAAATCTATTGAGACTTGATTTATGCAGCAGGATGGTCTATCTTGTTAAATTTCCACGTAAACTTGTAAAGAATGTATATTTTGTTGTTATTGGGTGGCATGTTAGATAATTGTTAACTAGATCAGTTGTTAAGTGTTCTGAATTTTTCATGATTTTCTGTCTATTTGTTCTATCAGTTATTTAGAGGGGTGCTGAAATCTCTGGCTATATTTGTGAGTTTGTTTATTTCTCCTGGCTGTTCAATCAGCTTTTCTTGTTTTCTAGTTTGAAACTCTGGTTTAGCTGCATAAACATTTAGAGTTGTTATGTCCTCTTGATGAATTGACCCCTTTATAATCACGAGATGATCACTTGTATCCCTGATTGTATTCTTGGCTTTGAAATTTACTTTGCTATTCCTATAACCATTCTAGCTTTATTTTGGTTAGCAGGGGGTACCTTTCTCTATCCTTCTCCTTTTAGTAAATTTGAATCTTTATTTTAAAGTGGTTTTCTCATCGAGAACATGTACTTTTTTTTTTTAATCTTCGAGATTTTTTTTATTCTCCTGTTTTTATTTTCCTTTAGAGTTTCTTTACAGTTCTTGTAGCGCCGACTGGTTGGTAATACATTCTTTTAGCTGTTGTATGTTTGAAGAAGTCTTTATGCTGCATTCATATTTGAAAAATACTTTCTCTGGTTATAGAATTGTGGGTAGACAGACATTTCTGTCAATATACTAAAGATGTTATTCCACTGTTTTTCTGCTTGCTTTCTTGCTTTCTTTACACTAAGTAAACTGTTAATCATAATTTTTGTTTCTTGGTATGTAATGTGTCTTTTTCCTCTGGTTGCTTTTAACATTTTCCCCTTATCCCTGGTTTTAAAGCAATTTGGTCATGATTTGCTTTTTGTGTAGCAGTCATCATATTTCTTATGCTGGGGCTTATTGAAATTCTTGGAATGACGGATTCATGGATTTCATTAAGTTTGGGAAGACTTTGCCATTATTTCTTCATATGTTTTTCTATTTCTTCTTGTTCTTCACCTCTTGGGATTTTAATTACAAAATGATTCAACTATTTGAAGTTTTCTTTTGGCTCATGACACTTTTTTTGGTCTTTTTTTCTCTCTGTGTTCTGTATACATTCTGTTATTATGTTTTCAAGTTCACTAATCTTTTCTTTTACCTTAAATAATCATCTGCTCTTATTCCTGTCCAATATGTATTTCATCTCAGACACTTATTTTTCATCTTCTATAAGTCTGATTTTGGACTTTTTACACTGATTCTTCACATGCTCATGTTTTGCTCTATCCTCTAGAACGCTTAGAATATAGCTGTTATAATTGTTTAATGTCCTTGTGTTCTAGTTTTACAATTGGTGTCATTTCTAGATCTGTTTCAATTAATTTTTCTCCTCATTGTGGATCATAGTTTCCTGCTATTTTGCATTTCTGTTACTTTTTGATTGGATGCCAAATGTTGTGGATTTTACTTTTTGGGGCTGGATATTTTGTAATGTTAGGAATATTATTGCACTTAATTATGGGGTCCCTTAAGTTATTTGGAAAGCATTTGATCCTTACTGGGTTTGGCCTTCCTGTGGCTTCCCGGTGAGTGAGTGCCTGTAGATGGACATCCTTCCCTCTCTCCCTGGCTCAGGGTGGACTTGGGGGACTTGGAGATCTTGGTCCTTCACCATGGAGCTGTCTTCTTCATTCTGTGGACTAACATAGCAGCAGACGAGGAAGAGAAGAGGCTACACGTCCACGTCCACTTCTGCCAGAGAATGGTGCAAGTTGTCGGGGGACCTGAGTTTAGTCTGAGATCCAACTTTCACATTTAGGTTAATTGAATCATCATTTTTTCTTCTTCCATGACTCTTGGATAATAATGTCCTCCTATTATATAAATGAGCCGAAGACAGTGCCTGTAGGTTGACCTTATGCGGTTTACTTCTTTGTTGCAGGCTGGGGATCACTGACTCAAAAGCCCTCTGGTGCCAAACTCAATTTTTTACACATCCTATTGCTTTAAATATAACCCAAATAAGCACAGTTTTGGACATTTAGAGACTACCTGCTTTGCATACCCAACGTCTGCTAGCTGTAGATAAGGTAAACCCCAGGTATATAAAAGACCCTAAGCCACTGCTGCCCTTGGGAGCTCTGTCTATGAGACGTCCCATCAGGCTGCTGAGTGATGTCACCTAGACTCATAAGTCCCCCGTCTGATTCTGATCTCCCCTCTCCCCAATAGTTCTCTTGCCCTCTTCCCCTTCTGGGTGGTGTCCTGGGCCCTTGACTCTGGAAGGTCTCATGCTATGAGGAAGTTCCCCTCACCTGCTATCCTGTCAAAGCACTGCCCAAAGAAAGCTCATTGTGTGCTACTGACACTACGTGGTCATATCTTTTTCCTTATCAGCCCTGAAATCCCGTGAACGCTCTACACATCCTATGTCCTTCCAAGGATGGGCATAAGTGAGGAGGAAATCATTTTCGCTGATCTTAGTGAAAATGATTTCCTATTTTTGGCCAGCAACAATCCAACTAATACTCTGGCATATATTATTCTTTCTAATATTTTCTTCTCTCCAAATTCTTCAACTTTGGCTATTTGTCCATTAACCACTACCTGAGATTTTCCAAGTTTTAAAATTTTTGACAAAATTGCTAGGTCATTAGCGTGGATTCCAATCCAATATAACTAGTGTTCTTACAAGAAGTGGAGAAGAAATGTGGAGCAGAGACACACGAGGGGAGAATACCATGTGATGATGGATGCAAAGACTGCAGTTATGCAGCTGCCAGGGAGCCAGAGAGCACCAAGGACTGCTGGTGACAAGAAGTTAGGAGAGTGAGCATGGCCCTGCCAACAGCCTGGCTTACGACTCATAGCCTCCAGGACTGTGAGAGAATAAATTGCTGTTGTTTAATCCACCCAGTTTGTGGTACTTTGTTCTGGCAGTCTTAAGGAAACTAATACACCCTCTCAGTCTCAGAAACTGCTTGAAGCCCAGGCCTTGGGGCTGGGAAGTGCTGAATTTCCCTCACTGCCAGATGTCACCCTGGAGATGGCAAGTAGGTAGGAAAGACTGAGCAGTGACCCCATGTTCATGTGAGACAGCAGCTACCTTATGGCACATTTGAGTTTACAGTCATGCACCCCCTAACGATGTGTCAGTCAAGTATGGATTGCTTATACCATGGTGGTACCATAAGATTGTAATGGACTGAAAAATTCCCATCACCTAGTGATGTCGTAGCTGTACTAATGTCACAGTGCAATTACTTTATGTTTTTTTTATAAGTTTAGTGTAGCCTAAGTGTACAGTGTCTGTAAAGTGTACAGTAATGTCCTAGGCCTTCACACTCACTCACCTCTCAGTTACTGACTCACCCAGAGCAAATTCCAGTCTCCATTCATGGTAAGTGCCCTATACAGGAGTACCAATTTTTATCATCTATACCATATTCTTACTTTACTTTTTCTGTGTTTAGATACACATTGTGTTACAATTGCCTACAGTATTCAGTACAGTAACATGCTGTACAACTTTGTAGCCTAGGAGCCATAGGCTATATCATATAGCTTAGGTGTGTAGTAGGCTTGCTATGGACTGAATGTCCCCCCAAAACTCACTGAAGCTTGATTCCCATTGTAACAGTGTTAAGAGGGTGAGAATCAGACTATGGTAGTGTTGAAAGGTAGAGTCTTTAGGAGGTGATTTGATCATGATGACTATGCCTCACGAATGAATTAATCCAATAGTGGACTAATGGGTTAGTGGCTTAGTGGGTTGTCTCATAGCTTTATACAGAAAGCAAGTGAGCATTTAAAGAACTCTTGCCATTCTTGCCATGTGATTGCCTGCACCACCATGGGACCCTGTTGAGCGTTCCCACCAAGAAGGCCTTCATCAAAAATGCCCCCTGGACCATGGACTTCCCAGCCTCTGAAACTAGGAAATAAATTTTGTTTCTTTATAAACTACCCCATCTCAGGAATCCTGTTACAGCAACAGAAAACGGACTTATACAAGGCTGTACCAACTAGGTTTGCATAAGTGCACTCTGTGATGTTTGCACAATGACAAAATCACCTCACGACACATTTCTCAAAACTTATCACTGTTAAGTGACACTTGACTGTATTCTTTTTTTTTTTTTTTTTTTTTTTTAAGATGACCACTAAGGGGATCTTAACCCTTGACTTGGTGTTGTCAGCACCACGCTCTCCCAAGTGAGCCATGGGCCGGCCCTTCATGACTGTATTCTAAAGAAAAGGGAAACTGATATGAAACAGAAATTTACTTCATGAAAAACATTTTTCATGAAACATTCACAGTACTAAAAAAAGCAGTTGATTCCAAACAAGGTGATTTTTGCTTTTATCCTAAAAATAAATGTTTCAACCATGCATGATGGAACAGAGTAATATGACACTATGTGCATTGGATCTGATGGAATTGTGTGTGTTTGTGTGTGTGTGATCACATTCATTTGACAAGCAGGTTGACTATGTGAGTCATTCTCACCTGTGCACACCGGGCTGATTCTCCTAGAGATAGAATTTCATGGGTTACTGTGCATCTTCATGAAATTAATGTTGCCCATACTTTTGTGGGGTCTGAAGGCCTTGTTCTCCTCCAAGAAAGTACGCATTTGATTTCCCAGATTTCCTTCTCTAGTTCTTTAATTTTACTGAAGGAGAAGAATGACAAGGAAAGGCATTAGTAATTTATAAATGATGATGGATGTTTTATGTTCCAGCATAAAACTGGAACATTGGACTGTTTTGTTATTGGTGCTATTAAATCTGAATGATCAATTTAGAACAATATATATGAAAAGTAGATATTAGAATTCCTACTGCTTATTTCATAGAGAACCAGGGAAAAGGAACAAAAATATAAATGCGTTTCTTAATTTCTGTATAATGTACATAACTGTTTCATGTGATAATGTGTGCATTCATAAGTCCCAGCTTATAAAGAAAAAAAAAGATCATACATATTTTGAATTCTAACTCAGGGTCTGTCACCCAGCAGCTCTTCATGCTGTGCTCATTTGCACACTAGAGAATGATGACTGCTCTTTGGCAGAGCCACCAAGTATATGTAAATTAAAAAGACTAATTTTATGACTGGATTATTTGTAGCCAATTCATGGTTAGGTGATAAATAATTCCACAGGGGGATCCATTTACTGTTGCTACTGAGTGGACATCATACAATAGTGACTATGGACATTACCTGGCTGTTTCCTTCCTAGTTGCTGGGATCCTGGATTCTGCCTAACAACAGGCCATTTACAGCTTTCATTGGTTGAGGTTAACTCTATTTAATAATAATGACAATATTATCCCTTATTATATTAAAGGATTAACTACTACTGGTAGGCATTTTATTTAACTGTAGTTCAAGAATGGGGTAATCTATTCATTAAAAAAACTTTTTATTTTGAAATAATTTTGAACAGGAAAAAATTGTAAGGATTGTACAAAGCACACCCCTCTCCCTTTAAAAGAAATAGTAACGGGCCAGCCCGTGGCTCACTTGAGAGAGTGCGGTGCTGATAACACCAAGGCCCCGGGTTCGGATCCTATATAGGGATGGCCGGTTAGCTCACGTGGGAGAGCGTGGTGCTGACAACACCAAGCCAAGGGTTGAGATCCCCTTACCGGTCATCTTTAAAAATAAAATAAAATAAAATAAAAGAAATAGTAACAATAATAATATAATAATGAGTTTTTAATTCATGGCAGGTATTGTATTTTGAGGAATTTCTGTGATTGAAACGAGGAGCTGAGGTGATGTCAAATTTATCATAATAAAGTAAATCCCTCAAATTGTCTTACAGTGAAAACATTAACAGTAACTGTACTCTTAAATTCCTTCTAGTTCTCAGTAGAGAGAGCCAGTCAGCGAAAGTGCCTTTACATTTTTGTTTTGGAACAGTTCTGCTGTTCCATCTAAAATATTTTTAGTAATAAAGACTTTTCGGACTTCAAATTCTAGGGCAGAAATTTTATTCTTAAGGATTTTAGCGATGGACAAGAAGCCAAATTGGAATGATTAATGCATTCAGGAGTAATTAAACAGTAATAATAATAATGCCCCAACAGTCGGAAATTATAGTAATTCATCAGATGTATTTTCTAAAGATGTATTTCTGTGAAAAGGACAGGTAGGCAGCCAGCTTTTCTCTGGCTTATCTCTCCGTTCTGATGACCGTAGTGTCCTCTTCACTTGGTCCCCTGCGGGGCACCAGCAGATTTCTGTGCCTTCTGTGGGGGTCTTGGTTCATATCAGACTCTCAGATACCAGTCCCGGGTTTGGCTGCTCTGACCTCGCTTTTCGGTGATGAAGTCACAGGGTTTTCACGCCCCCACGTGGCCCTGGATGTAATGTGACTGTCCCTCCTAATAATGACGGTAGTAATGCCAAGCCACTTAAAAATGCTTCTAGTTCCTCGCAGATATTTTGTTTTTAGTGATTTCTCTCGACAAAAAGTTATGGAG
Organism: Cynocephalus volans; assembly: GCF_027409185.1. Taxonomy (NCBI): domain Eukaryota; kingdom Metazoa; phylum Chordata; class Mammalia; order Dermoptera; family Cynocephalidae; genus Cynocephalus; species Cynocephalus volans. The sequence goes on along the minus strand of NC_084469.1, from coordinate 125,246,340 downwards.
GCTTGATACATTTTAATAAAATAATTACAAGATATTATTTTATTAATGGAAATAATAAACCAATATCTCCAATCTGTTTAAAGTGCTACTTCACAGGATGTATTTTTTCAGAGATATTTCTATAAAAGAGACAAAGAATGAAAACGGTTTTGACATTTTTTTTTTTTAGCTGGTGGTTACTGTAGTAAGATAATGATACCACTAATAATACACTACCACTATTTATTTCTTGGCACTGCTGTATTTTATTAAAGGAGCCTACACATAATCCAATCATTTGATTAGGAAGTTTAATTTAGATATAATTGGTAGCTCTGCCCAAGAGGAGTGATCATTCAGTAGTGTGCGAATGAGCACAGCACAAGAGATGCTCAGTGACAGACCCTGAGTTAAAGTTTAAAATATAAATGATTCCCTTCCTTCCTTCCTTCCTTCCTTCCTTCCTTCCTTCCTTTCTTTTTGTGGCTGGCCGGTGTGGAGATCTGAACCCTTGCCCTTGGTTTTATAATACTGCTCTCTAACCAGCCATGATTATTTTCTTTGTTTGCTTTGAACATGGGAATCTACAATTTTCACTTGAAACAGTAAGGTATGTCATACAGATTAAGAAAAACGTTTATACTTTTGTTCCACTTCTCCAGTTACCTATGAAATGAGCTGTAATTCTTAAGTCAGCTTTTGCTATCATAATGTTGTTTTTAAAAATTTGGTAATTCAGATTTAATAACATTGATAAAATAGTTGGTCCAGTTTTGTGTTAGAGGGATCATTTGCTAGCATTTAGTAATTACTGATGTCTTTTATGGTCATCCTTTTTAAGTAATATTAAAGAGCTAGAGAAGAAAATCTGGAAAATAGAAAATCTGGTGTGCCCTCCTGGAGGAGAAAAAAAGCCCTCAGTTCCCCCAAAATGCATGAGAAAATCAGTTTCCAGAAGATGCACTGTATATTCACGAGGACCTTTTTCTCCAGGACAGTGAGGCCACTCACGTGTACAGGTGAGAATAATCATAATCAACCAGGGACCCAAAGTGTATCAAATAACTTTTGTGTGCATGAAACTACACTTATATACACCCACTCTCCTAGTGGATCCAATGTGTACACTTTTTCTGTGACTCTATTTCATCAAGTATGATTTAAATATTTATTTTTGGAGTAAGGGCCAAAGTCATTTTGTTTTGAATTGAAGAACTTTTTCAGTTGTATATGAAATATTTTTCATGATAGAGATTTTTATTTTAAATTAGTTTCACTTTCTCTTTGGGATTCTCTCAAATGTGCCACGGGATAGCCACTATGGTGTGTAAAGGTAGCTCAGGCTTTCCTGCTTCTTTGCCCTAAGTTGGCATCTGGCAGTGGGGGGAGTCTTAGCATTTCCCAGCTCTGAGCTCTGCACAACTGTCATTTGAGCATTTTTGGGGGGACTGAGTTGGTTGATGAGAAAGTGTGAGAAGCCACTGGGCTGGAGTAGAGTGCGGGAGAAGGGAGGAAAGTGACATCTGTTCCCATTGGAGTTGGAGGGAAGGATCAGATCAGACATCAGGAGATATTGGAGAGGAAGAGATCCAAAGGGGAATGGTCCAGGGCTCCCCAGCTGCCTGGACATTGGCTCTGTTCCACTGCTTCCCCAGTCAGGTTTACTGTGATTCCATGATTTCTGACAGGTTTTTATTTCCTTCCTTTTTCACTCTAGACCTACATTTGACAGCTGACATCTGTCAGCAGATTGTTTTTCAATTCTCTATTTATTTATTGAAGTCTATTTCTCCCTTCAATTTTATCCATTTTTGCTTCATGTATTTCGGGGCTGTATTGTTGGGTGCATGTTATATCTTCTTTACTGACCATTTTATAATTACAAAGTATCCTTCTTTGTCCTATACCAATGTCTGTCTTTTGTCTACTTTGTCTGGTATTAGTATAGCCACTTCAGCTCTTATGGTTACTACTTGCATGGTGTGTCTTTTTCCATCCTTTAATGTTTCACTTGTTTGTGTCTTGAATCTAAAGTGTGTCTTTTGTAAACAGCATATAGTGGTCTCATATTTTTTTTAAAAAACTTATTCTGCCAATCTCTTCCTTTTAATTTGATAGTTTAATCCATTTACATTTAATAAAATGACTGATAAAATAGAATTTATTTCTTCCATTGTGCTATTTGTTTTTATATATATTATGTCTGTTGTGTTCCCCAGTTCCTTGAGTACTGCATGCTTTTGTGTTATATAAATATTTTATAGTGTACCATTTTAGTTATGTCTTCATTTCTTTTACCATATATATTTATAGTTATTTTATTAGTGGTTGCCCTTTGTATTACAATCAACATTTTAATTTATAACAATCTGGTTCAATATAATACCAATTTCATTATAGTAGTCTCAAAAATCTTGCTTCTATACAACTTTGTCTCTTCCTCCTTTATGCTGTTATTTTTACAAATTAGATTGCATACCCATTAATGCAGACTTATAATTATTGGTTTATGTCATTTTTTTTTTTTAAAAGATAACCAGTAAGGGGATCTTAACCCTTGACTTGGTGTTGTCAGCACCACACTCTCCCAAGTGAGCTAACTGGCCATGTCTATATAGGCTCCAAACCCATGGCCTTGGTGTTATCAGCACTGCACTCTCCTGAGTGAGCCATAGGCTGGCCCTTATGTCATTGTTTTTTAAATCAGATAGAAGAAAAAAAAATTACAAACAAAAATACATTTATGCTGTCTTTTATATTTATCTATGTAGCTACCTTTACCAGCACTCAATTTCTTCAGGTAGGTCTGAGTTACTGCCAAATATTTTTAAATTTTGGGCTAAAAGACCTCCTTAAGTATTTCTTTTAGTACAGGTGTGCTAGCAACAAATTCTCTTAGTTTTTTTAAAATCTGGAAATATCTAATTTCCCCTTTATTTTTGAAGGATAGTATTGCTGTATACAGAATCCTTGATTGACAGTTTTTACTTTCATTATTTTGAATATGTCATACCACTACCTTATGTTTTCTTTGGTCTCTGATAAGAAATGACCTGTTAATTTTATTGAGAAGCCATTGTACATGATAAATCACTTCTCACTTGCAGATATCAAGATTATTTGTCTTCATTCTTTAAGGGATTGATCGTAATGTATGGAGGTATAACTCTCTTTTAGTTTATTCTACTTAAAGTTCAGGGACCTACTTAGATGCATAAAGTAGTGTTTTTCCTCAAATTTTTGGAAGCTTTCAGCTATTACGTCTTCAAATATTGGTCTGGCCTTTTTTCTGCTCTCCTTCTTGGTCTGTCATTTTGCATATATTGGTACTCTCAATAATTTCTCACAGGTCTCTGAGGCTTTGCTCATTTTTCTTCATTCTTTTTCTTTTTGTTCCTTATTCTGGAAATCTCAATTGACCAATTTTTTTTCTCAGTTTATCAGTTTTGAGGTTTGCTAATTTTTTCTTCTGTCTTCTCAAATCTGCTGCTGAGACCTGTAGTGAATTTTTCATTCATTAGACTTTTCAACTTTAGAATTTCTTTTTTTTTTTCTTTTTTTAAAGATGACTGGTAAGGGGATCTTAACCCTTGGCTTGGTGTTGTCAGCACTGCGCTCAGCCAGTGAGCTAACCAGCCATCCCTATATGGGATCCGAACCCGGGGCTTTGGTGTTATCAGCATGGCACTCTCCCGAGTGAGCCACAGGCCGGCCCCAACTTCAGAATTTCTATTATGTTCCTTTTCAATATTTCTGTCTCTTTATCCCTTCATATTTTCTATTTGGTGAAACATTGTTCTCATACTTTACTTCTTTAGACACATACTCCTTTTAGTCTTTGAATGTATTTAAAGTAGATGATTTAAAGACTTTTCTAGAGTGGTAGCCCAGCAGGCCTGGTATGTGGGTCTGTGGCAGTTCGGGGTCTGCCCGTGGGCTGCTGTGTGAGCGGGCAGCCCGGTTCCTCTCATCCCCTGCCCACTGCCACCGCAGCTGTGATTGAGTGGCAGATGGTGCTGGGCAGATGGAAAACCTAATGTCAGTTTCCAAATTCGCCTCCATCTGTATCATGGGCACCAATGCTTTGGCATTAAAGAGATTAGTCCAGAGCATTTTCCAGTCAATGAGCACTATTTCGGATTAGTCAGTTTTGGAAATACCTGCTACTGCAATTCAGTTCTTCGAGCACTTTATTTTTGTTGTCCATTTTGGGAAAAAGTTCTAGCATGCAAGAGTCAATTTAGGAAGAAGGGGAGCTTTCTTATGTGATTAGCAGATCTCTTCCACAGTAGAGCCATTCAGAAGAAAAGGCTGGAGTAATACCTCCTATGAAGTTCATGACAAGCTTATGGAAAGAAAATGAGCTTTTTGTCAACTACATGCAACAAGATGCTCGTGAGTTCTTAAATCACCTACTTAATACAACTGCTGGGTATTTTACAGGAAGAGAGAAAGCAGGAAAAAAGTGGTCGCTTGCCTAATGATAATATTGATAGTGAAAATAATAACAGCAAACTAGACCCAACGTGGATTCATGAGATTTTTCAGGGAATATTAACTAATGAATCCAGATGTCTTGCTTGTGAAACTATAAGTAGGAAAGGTGAAGATTTTTTAGACCTTTCTGTTGACGTGGAGCAAAACACATCAATTACTCACTGCTTAAGGGATTTTAGCAACACAGAAACTCTATGCAGTGAATACAAATATTACTGTGAGGAGTGTCACAGCAAACAGGAAGCACACAGGTGGGTGAAAGTTAAAAAACTTCTCTTGATTCTAAGTCTACACCTGGAGAGACTAAAAGGTATGGCTCAACTTCATCGATACACAAAACTTTCTTACTGGGTAGCTTTTCCTTTAGAACTTCCTCTGTATAACACTTCAGGTGATGCCACCAGCCCTGACAGAATGTACGACCTCGTTGCTGTTGTGGTTTGCTGTGGAAGCAGTCCTAATCGACGCCATTATATTGCAATAGTTGAGCCATGATTTTTGGTTGTTGTTTGATGCCAAAATTATAGAAAAAAATAGATGCACAAGCTATTGAAGAATTCTACGGATTGACATCAGATATCCTAAAGAACTGAGTCCGATTACATCCTTTTCTATCAGTCTCGGGACTGAGGGGAACCATGATAAAGAGATACTTTCTGCCTCATTTCTTCTCTGATTATTTCAGAAAGGATCAAACTGATTTTTTAAGAGGAGAGAAATGAAGGAAGATCAGGGGGCAGTAGCATTCTTTGCATACAATGAAGCAAAGACGATGGATTAACAAGCCCTTCCTGTCATGGTAGTTGATTTATTTGCTCAGGTATCATGCTGTCTGTGCAGTTCCATACAACAAGGAAGTGAAATCGGAGATACCAGCTCCTCTTGCAAAGCAAACTTCCAGCCATCGAGTCACATTTTCTCTTTATTAATTGCACCAATAATGATTTGAATTCCTTGAGGGTGCAGTAGAAAGAATTGGAATCTGTGCTAGATTGTATTAATAATTTAAAGAGGTGCTTTTCAACATACTGCATAAACTTGCGTATGTACAGTGTGTGTAGAAGCAGACTCAGTGGTCTTTTCAGCGTAACCAGAAATTGTTTTGGGCCCAAAGCTTGCAGTTGCCTTCCTGATGTAAAAAACGAACTGATACTAGAATCCACTGTCAGGAGGACAAGTATGTTTTGCTTCTGAGAAGAAGTATAATAATATACAGTATATGCATATGTAGGAAACAACTGGTCAACAGTGGCTTTTTGTTTCCACAAGGGGAAAGGCTGGCTTTGTAATCATAATTTTTTCCTTATCTATTTTACTTAAAACTGGTAGAGTTTAAGAATTGTATGATGATGCTGTAAGTAAATTTGACTATTTTTATTTTTATCATTTATTTATTTATTTTTAAAAAGATGACTGGTAAGGGGATCTTATCCTTGATTTGGTGTTGTCAGCACCACGCTCTCCCAGGTGAGCCAACTGACCATCCCTATACGGGATCCGAACCCATGGCCTTGGTGTTATCAGCACCACACTCTCCCGAGTGAGCCACGGGCTGGCCCATAATTTGAGTATTTTTAAATTAGTTTCTGTTAGTTTAATTTTTTTGTTTGTTTCTATTTATAAAGCAAATTTTAAATTCTGTCTGAAATCAGTAAGATACCTTGAGAAAAATTGCAGTGAGAGGAGGTAAGTATTCTTTTTCAGGAGGAACTGATATCTCTAGTTAAATATTTGTCCTTTTGTTCTAGTTTATAAGTCAGTTATTTTATTCAGCTTTAATTTTCATAAAATAAAAAGCTATCAAAAATTCCCTATAGTTGTTGGAATGTTAAGAGAAATCCTGGTGCTGAGGTTGTATATCAATCTTTAGAATTCTTTTTTTTTTTTTTTTTTTAAAAGATGACCGGTAAGGGGATCTTAACCCTTGATTTGGTGTTGTCAGCACCACGCTCAGCCAGTGAGCGAACCGGCCATCCGTATATGGGATCCGAACCCGGGGCCTTGGTGTTATCAGCACCGCACTCTCCCGAGTGAGCCACGGGCCGGCCCTCAATCTTTAGAATTCTTAAATATTCTAATGTTTCAAGTTGAGGACATGCTTGGAAAATTTATGTCATAGCAGTTGTGTTATTTTTAAATGCAATTTTTCATGCTAGAACACTAGCAGCCTGGAAAACTGCTAAAAAACCTTTTGAAGTTTAAATTTTCTTTTTTTTATTGAAGCATAATTGATTATACATATTTTGGGGGTACAGTGTTGATTTTTGTGTACAGTGTTGTTATTTGTGTACAATATATGATGATCAAATCAATATTATTAGCATATTCATTATTACAAATCATAATTATTCTTTGTGCCCCTTATCCAATTTCTCCCTAACCCCCGCTCTCCCTTCCCCTTTCTGTTTTTTTTTTTTTTTTTTTTTTTTGTCGTTTTTTCGTGACCGGCACTCAGCCAGTGAGTGCACTGGTCAGTCCTATATAGGATCCGAACCGCGGAGGGAGCGTTGCTGCGCTCCCAGCGCAGCACTCTACCAAGTGCGCCACGGGCTCGGCCCTCCCTTCCCCTTTCTTGCCTCTAGTAACCATAGATTTGTTCTGTCCTTCTGAAAGTTCAATGCATTATTGTGGTCTTGTCTCTTCCTCCCTTCCTTCCTTCCTTCCTTCCTTCCTTCCTTCCTTCCTTCCTTCCTTCCTTCCTTCCTTCCTTCCTTCCTTCCTTCCTTCCTTCCTTCCTTCTTAGCACTCACTTATGAGTGAGTACATGCAGTATTTCTCTTTCTGTATCTGGCTTATTTCACTTAACATAATTTTCTCCAATCTCATTTATGCTGTTGCAAATGGCAGAATTTCATTCTTTTTTACTGCTGAGTAATATTCCATTGTGTAGATATACCACATTTTCCTTATCCAGTCATCTGTCAATGGACATTTAGGTTGGTTCCATGAAGATTAAATTTTAATGAAGTAGACCAGTAATACAAAAAACAAGTCCCCCCCAGTGCCTTTACAAATCTTACTGGAAGAGAGTTCAGAAATTAAAATTTGTGTTTTTTTTTTTTTTTAAAGATGACCAGTAAGGGGATCTTAACCCTTGACTTGGTGTTGTCAGCACCACGCTCACCCAGTGAGCAAACCGGCCATCCCTGTATGGGATCCGAACCCATGGCCTTGGTGTTATCAGCACTGCACTTTCCCGAGTGAGCCACAGGCCGGCCCCAAAATTTGTGTTTTTAAGACTTCATTCTGTTGGGAGTTTTAAGAAGTAATATATGTCATGTAAAATGTATGTAAACTCTTGCAGTTGACATTTTTCCATGCATCAGTAAATTGTCAGACAGTGGCTGAATGTAACTTGCAGAAAATAATTGAAAATTATGTTCAAAATAATAGCAATCAGGTCTTGGATATTCTTTATCAAACTCTTTCAGGCAGGAATTTAAAAAAAAAATACTGTAATTTTCTAAGAATTAAAAAAAAATTCTTAAAAAAATTTTTAAAAGTTCTGTAATTTTCACTAAGACTGTTGACTGTGGAAAACAGACAGCAAAAAATAATGTTTTTTCATCTGCTGCTATTATTAACGTTTATGAAATGACTGCACCTATTCTGTAAACAGATTTTTAACAGGGCTACTTAGCTAATTGGACTGCTTAAACCTATGTGCCGGGAGAAAGTTATGGTATTCAGTATTTGTACTAAATATTAAAAGTGTTTTGACAAATTGCGTTTTAAGACACAGTTTCCAAAGTCTTACCCTGGCTGGATTTGTTTTGTACGGATTACTCATAGCCTGCCTGATTTACCAAAATTGCACGGAGAATCACAACCAAGAATGTGGGAAAGTCAGCGCTGTGGAAGGGGACATACATTTTTTATTTTGAGGGCATAAACCAAGTAGTCTTGGAATTTTCTGCAGCTTTCAGTACAGAGAAAAAGTAAAGCGAAGTGGAGTCAGTTTTAACATCAGCTGGGCCACAGCATGTGTAAGAAAGATAGATGAAGTCATTTGCAGGTACAGCATTGACATGCTATGTTGTGTTTGTTTTCACATTTTTGTATTTAAAAAAACCACGCAGTAAAGGTGAAGTTAAATTTCATATTAAAGCAAGTTCTAGCATTTGTATTGGGAAAAAGTCTTTTCCAGTAACTCCAATATCTGGGCTTCTTTAGGACAGATTTTATTGGTTGCTTATTTTTTCTTGTGCGTAGGCTATACTTTGTTTCTTTGCATGTCTCATAATTTTTGTCATGAGATCCAGACATTTTAATTAATATTGTGTGGCAACATTGGAAATCAGATTCTCCTACCTCATCATGGCTTGTTTTTATTATTGCTTATTGTAATTGTTGTTCTCTATTTGCTTAGGCATATTTCTAAACCAATTCAGTAAAGTCTGTATTCTTTGTCATGTGTGGGCACTGATATCTCTGCTTAGCTTAGTTGGCAGGTAATGATAGGACAGAAGTTTCCTTAAAGGCCTGGAACCAGTAAATTCCCCAGTCTTTGCTGAGGGGCTTTATGCGCTTGTTGGGTTATGCTTTCAAAACTTAGCCAGAAAGTTTCTAACTACCTGAGTCTTTACTTCCTGCTTGTACAGATCTTCAAGGTATAGCTTAGATGCATAGCTTAGGGCCTTTCCAGGTCTTTCCTGAGCTTGTCCATGACTCTAGGCTTACAGGGGTTCTTATAGATCCCTAAGAATTTGTCAGAGCTTTTCAATGTCCCTATAAGTATCTTATTTCCAAGCTTCTCTTATTCTTTTCCTTTTCTGTTAAAAAGGCTTTTTGTTAGTTTTTTTGTTTGCTTCAACTGTTGTTCATTGCCTCACACAGCTGCAAAGTTAAAACTCTTGCCTGTAATTGTGCTCAAAAAAGATATCCCCTGGAGGAAATATTTTGAATTAGGTGAGTGCCAGAGTAGCCTGGTAAGGAGATCTTCCAGGAAACCACTAGACAAGTAAAAAAAAAAAAAAAAAAAAAACTTTGGGGATGAAGATTTGAAGGAGCCCCAGCTCCATTCTGCTCTTTTCAGTGAACTTCCAGGAAGCATCAGGAATGCAGGTGAGTATTTTCCAAGGATGTTTCTGAGCTGGAGAGTAGGGCTTGGGACCAGGACAAGTCAAAAATGTCACAAAGCTGACTCTCCATACAAACATTCAACTTTTTTTTTTTTTTGAATAAACTCTCCCCAGGTCACTGGAACCCTTCAATTCATTTTTGTTGATCTGAAAAAGTTGATTCTAACTCTTTTAAATCAAATTTTGTCATTGCTTTTAAGAATTTTTGAAGGACCTTATTTTGCCATGTTTGCAGATGTCACCCCTACCAAGATCTTCTTGAGCAGGGAATCAGTAAATCTTTAAATTTTTTAATCTTTGTGTTTTTTCATTTACTTACTTTTTGGGCAGTTGGGACACGAACCTGTGATCTTGGTGTTACAAGGGTATGCTCTAGCTAACTGAACTAACCAGCCAGCCCTACCTTGTGTTTTAGATGGTGTCTATCACGGCTACTCAGCACTGCCATTGTAGTGCAAAAACAGCCATAGTACGCATGTGAATAAATGCGGTGGTTGTGTTACAACAAAGCATTATTTTCAGGAAAATCACAGACTGGATTTGGCCCAAGGGCTATATTTTTTCAACTTCTCTTCTTAAAGATTAAAAACAACTTCAGAATTCCACCCTGCTCTTTAGTCATCTTCCTATCCTCACTGAAGTTATTTTTCTTCCAACTGAAATATACTAGGATGTTTAAACATCTAAGAAATATTTAACACTGCATTTTTAAACTGTCCTTTGGAAAATTTATTTCCTATCGCTTCCAATTTCTATTTACCATCTTTTCTAAATTCACATTTCTACTGTAACCAGAGAAGCAAATCAAAATAAATTGATGCATTATCATTCAGAATATAAAATATATATTAATTTCCAGAGGCAGCAAAACAAGTCTAAAACTTAGCATGAAGTTAGTTTCAATCAGTTTTATTTTTTTAAAGTGTAGAACCTTGTCTTATGTATATGAACTACCCAGCAGTAAAAAAAAAAAAATAAGGTGCTGATTAGGAAATGGAGAGTGAAAGGCAGCTTTAATGTGTAATACTTAGAGGGAAAGCTTACATTAAATAAAACATTGGATAGGAAGCTATGATTGGAGACCATTATAGATCACATATATTTAGAAAAAAAAGAGAAAACCACTGGGGTTAACAAGAGTATGTAGAACATAATTAATTTCTGTATCACTGATATAATATATAGTAGATCACCACAAAAAGGTAATGCACAGTGGAAAATAAGCTAAGTTCTAAGAGAATGACAGTGAGCTTTAAGGTAAGAGGTATTTTATCCACAGGTAGGTGCCTTCCAGGTATTTTGATGACTATTAAGAAGAGCTTGTAGATGGCCTCCTTCTGCAGCTCTTCCTGTGGTTTTATAAATATTTCTTTCATAGACCTTTTTCTGATGTCTAAAATTATGCATTATGTATGTAATTTCTTTCTTTTTTTAAAAAGATGACTGGTAAGGGGATCTTAACCCTTGACTTGGTGTTGTCAGCACCACGCTCTCCCCAGTGAGCCACGGGCTGGCCCTGTATATGTATGTAATTTCTTGGTGTCTATCATCACCTTCTTTCTAGTTCTTACTTTGAATTAGCCTTCCAAGAAGATTTCTATAAGTTAGAATGTGTAGGACAACATAGTAGTATTAGGTCTCAGCAGAAAAAAAATGGCAAATATAAGATTCGTTGGAAAACAGGGAAGTAAAATGACATTAGAGGAAAATCATCCTATTTCATAATTTTGCGAATGGTTCTTCTTCTACCAGTTGAATTTCTTTGTCTCCAGCATTGGTATTTGCTATCTTGTGGCTATATTCTTTTCTTTTTTTCCTTATAACAAGGGAAAGAAAGCAACAAGGCTATATACAGTGTTGGAGCAACTCTGTCACTGAGAACAACTATAAAAGAAGGATGAACTGTGAGTTTTTGTTGAAACCAAAGAGCTACCAAAGCAACAAAGATCTGATGGAACAAATTTCCAGACGATAATTCCCAGAATTTAAGCCCAATATTTGGCATAACTTATATCTTTGAGGCAGGCTGGAACCTGAGTAGAAACAGTAGCAAGTACCTGAGAAGAACACCTGCCAGTCTCACAGAACTGGGAGACAAGTATGGAAGTTCAGAGTCGAACAAAGACTCTAAAAATAATGGTGACTAATATGTTCAAGAAATTCAATGATCAAATGGAACACTTAAACAGGAACTGGAATTTTTATTCCAGTAGTTGAATTTTTTTATTCAATGCAATAAAAAAAATTGAATGCAAAATCTAAAACTGAGATATACAGTAACAGAACATTAAAAATTCAACAGATGAAATTAAGAAGAGATTAGATATGGATGAAATGAGAAAATTAGCAATTTGGAGGATAGAACCAAGATATATACCACTAGAAGAACGAAGAGGCAAGGTAATGGAAGATAACAGAGCAAAGAGACAGTGAAAGATATATCGTATGTGTATTCCAGTCCTTGAAAAAGAGGAGAGAAACTTCAAAAAAGAAAGAAAACTTGTATCTGAAAATCTTCTATATGCTGTTACTATCAAATTATTTGTTTACAAGTACAGTACTCCTAAGCTCTTATAGCACTTTGCTCAAGTTTCATAACACTTTTCAATATCCATATTTTAAATATTTTGTTGTGAACAAGATTTTTGTCTTTAACCTATTTTAGTTACTTATAGAGGGTTAAAAGTAATTACACAGTGGAAATGTGTTGTTTCTCACTGAGAAGTCATGGGAAAATAAACGGAATTGAAAAATAAACACCAAAATTATTTACATGCAAAGGTTTCTAAATAAAATTCTGCGCATTTTATGCCTGAGAACATAGTTTTTTTGTTGTTGTTGCTGATGGGATGGGGTGAATGAATAATCAGACAAAAACTATCACTTATAAAATTATTGGCTACACAATCATTGGACAAAATGTGATATCTCACTGTATAAATAAATAATTCATTAGAACGTGAAGGAATTGTAGAGTATGGAAGAGACATTTCTGCTGAAATAAGGACAATGTAAAATACCTCCCCATGGAGTGCTGTCATTTCCCCATATCAGTTCCAAATATTGGTAGATATTCTGAGTAGATTATAGTCTGATAAATAATGGGATAATGATAGCTGTTAAATAAAGACATCATGTGTAATTATTAAATTTTGCATGAACCAGTTGCTTTCAGTCTCACTAGAGCCAAAATAAAAGTGTTTTAAGCCTCTTTCATTTTCCCATTCTGACCCTGGGATGAACTGATTTCCCCAGAAAGGAAATTTCCTCTAAATGGCTCTAAACGGAGGGAAGAGGAACAAAGAGAAGGCAAATATATAACAAATTGCTTGGGTAATACATGAAATAAATGCAGGCCAATATTTCCAGAACAGGCAATACACTCAGAGAGCACTAATCATATGTGCATTTAACAAATAATACAACCAACTATGTATTAGTCTCTGCTAGATCCATTTAGACTCACAGACCACAGGCCTTCAAGGAAATGTGGAAGATATTAGTTCCAACTTCCATCCAAAGCATAAATCCTATAGAATATTTCAGACCCATGGGGAAAGGGATTCTACTTGAAAGCATCCAGTTATAAGAAACGCATGATCTCCCTTTTAGAGTTATTGTTACAAAGTTAGAGATACTGTGATAACATATGCCTCCCTGAAGTTTTCAAATATTGGTCCTTGTTTTCTTTTCTGAACCAATACAGAAATTGTATAGTCCTTATTTAAAACAGCACACTTTCTAGGATCTGCAAACAGATACCCTGATCTTCTTCAATCTTGCTTTCTCTAGGCTAAATATATACAGCTTTTACAATTAATATTTCTATGACCCAATTTTTAGGATGTTCCATATCTGGTTTATTTTATTCTAGATTCGGTTTGTCAACATAATTTGTAAAACAAACTGTGATGTTTAAGCACAGTACTCTGTCCAGTTGTATTTCCCTTTCTCCAAGTAGATGATAAAATCCTAATGAAATTGGAGGAGAGGAGATTCCTTGTAATGAATAGAATAAATGAGAATCAGAAGAGCTTAGTAGTAAGTTAATGAAGGTCTGTGTTTTCTTCTCTCAATGAGAAAAAACAGAAATGCCAGGAAATTCAAACAAAGAAACTGTTTGTTTAATTCATTGTCAACATAAGAAGCAAACTAGAATGTGGCATAATTTTGAATAATCTATGGAGAGGAAGAGTAGAGGCTCTATTTGATTAGATTCCCCATCACGGCTGTGTGTTGGATTTCTGAGAAGGAATTATACTCATGGCACACTTCTTGGCTCTTGAGTAAATCATATTTACATATCAATTTAAAAATTAAGTACATTTTTTGTGTTTCAATGTGGTTGAAATTATACATATATTTTAAATTTAAATTTTATTTTATCATTACACAATGTAAACATTTTTTGTGGCCCTTTACCAATTTCTCTCTAACTCCTCCCCCTCCCCCTTTTCCCACCTCTGGTGTCTTCAGTTCCTTTTTCTCCTTTCGAGAGTTCAAGGAATTATTGTGATTGTTGTATCTTTCTTTTTTTTTTTTTTTTTTGGCCCCCACTTATAACTGAGGACATGAGGTATGAAATTATATTTTTTTAATGAAAACTAAATTTTTTTACCTGTGTATAAACACATGAGATAAATTATGGTTACTTAATGCAAATATCATCTACCATGGCAATATACAAGCAAAATTCTATTTGAAGGAAGCTGGGAGGTAGAAGGGGAAGTTGCAGAATTGGAGCAAACAGTAAGGGTGTTATTAGTCCAATTCTGCATCATGGCGAATAAAGATATGCTGTCTGAAGTGGATAGGATAAGAAATGTGAGATATATCTTTTATCTATCAAACTGGTAGGGCACTAGCTATGAAAATTTCTCCATCAATCTGTGAGTAGCAATAATATTTTAAAATATATATGGATATAATTGTCTCTGATGAATAAAACTGGGAGCAGACAAAAGGTTTATTATTCCAGGACTCGACTATTTGCATATTTATCCATGTACTTGTAGTACTTTGATAAAATTATAAAACAATAAATAAAAAATACACTAATGATTTCAAAACCCAATCAGGTTATTGGGTTAGTCTAGAGTGAAGGTAAAGTAAGAAATCTATTTTCTTCATTTCCTATTATGAACTTACCATCCACTTTTGAAAACTTACTTTAAATTCAAAGCCAAGAATATGTGAGCTGATTCCCTCTACATGGGTTTGAATGCGTTATAAAAAATATGCACCTAGGACAAATCTGGCCTATGCAGATTTATTTATGCAGATAAATTACAGAAAAGGGAGATAGGATAAGTACTATAAACGATGCCTAAAGCAGAATTAGAAAAAATAAAACAACAAAATCATGAGGCATAGATATTGACAACTGGCAAACAAATATGGAAAACAGAGCAACCTAGAATATATCGGTCACAGATGCCACAGCTCATCAAGTCTGTAGAAGAAACAGGCAGAACTGAAATTCTAAAGAGCTGAGTAAAAAGTGACCCAACCATACATCTCAGAAAAGAATGTGGATCATACAATAGATTGCATAGCTACCACTGGACAGTTACTTCATCAGCCACGCGACATCTTAATTTACAGGACAATGAGATGAGAGAGGCAGCAGTAGCAAAGAGACTGTCCATTCTACCTCTTCAGCGGTGGCCACTTCTAATATTTAATACAGAAAAATATCATGTCCTGAACCAGCTTCCTTATTGTCTTTGGAGTTGAAGGAATGCTGGTCAGAGCTCACTTCATTCTCATGGCCTGCAGAACTCTGGCTTCAATAGTGACAATCTTTCCCCTGCACAGGTTGCTTAGCAACTGAGGAAGGGAAAGTAACAGAATGCTATGGTTGTGGGAATGATGCCAGCATCCCCAAGGATAAGCAACAGGAGACTGCACGGTTTCCAGGAATCTTTCCACTTCTGCAGCCTGTCTCTCTTTGTCATAGCTCCACTTTTGTCCCTAAGTCCCATGTAAGCTTCAATTTTTCCCTGACCTGGGGTTGTGGAGAAAGCAGTTGAACAGCACTGGGATGGACAGGCAGCCCAATACATTCTCCGTAAGTAACCACCTGACAACAACAACAATAATAATAGTAATAATAATTATTATTATAAACAACTCTTCATAAACTGTATGGAGTTGCCTGCTTCATTCTTTGGTCTCAGTATACTGTCTCAGTTTCGTGGGCATTACACTGTTAGCTCATACTCAATCAGGACTCACACCTAAGAGCAAACACGCATGTTCAAAACACAACATGGGCTTTTCTCCACTAGCAGTCTTTATTTAGTCAATTTTAGAACTTCAATAGATTATGAATATCCAGCATGTGTTAGGGAGGTTGTCTGTTACTAGAATCATGCAATCATTTCGAGGAGCTGAGAGGCAAGGGACTAAGTATCATTAAACTTCAAGAATCCACTATCTGTGTGATCCAAACTCTAAAACCTAAAACACAGAGACAGTTGGCAAGAAATTGAGACAAGCAAACCAATGCTGTTATACAGCCCTCATGAAGCTGTGAAACCCCTGCAGAAATTTCATTAAGATGTATTTAACACAGGTTCATTAATGTGAAGATTGGAACCCAGAAGTAATGTCTATGGAATGCCTCTGATTTTGCCACTAGGTGTGCTGAAGTGGGGTTATTTACAACTCCTTGGGTGAAGCTAAGTGATGGTCTCATTAAAGGGGTAGAAACATTCAGGGCAATATAAACAGAATCACTCAAGACTCCAAAGCTGGTGAGGATCCTGAAGGACTATTTACTAAACTCTTCCTTTTCAGAGCTGAAGAAAACACAAAAATTACCAAAGTTGTGCTGGACCCTAGGTGGACAGGAGATTTGTTGCTGTTGTGAGAACAAGCCTTTACTCCCTCAGTCATAAATTAGTACTCTTTTTACCTTAATATGATAGTTTCGGGGGCGGCCCATGGCTCACTCGAGAGAGTGTGGTGCTGATAACACCAAGGCCATGGGTTCGGATCCCATATAGGGATGGCCGGTTAGCTCATTGGGTGAGAGTGGTGCTGACAACACCAAGTCAACGGTTAAGATCCCCTTACCAGTCATCTTTAAAAAAAAAAAAAAAAAAAAAAAAGAACAGTTTCACATCCCTCATTTAACAACAATCATTTTTTCCTCCATAGCTTTCCTTAAGCTTCAGTTCTTTTTCTGGAATAACACAAAATAAGCAGTTTGAACATTAGTATAGCAAAGT